>NC_064616.1:732251888-732881888 GCF_023898315.1 Schistocerca nitens | reverse complement strand
ATGATGAAGACTGTATTTTTCCTTGGAGAGAAATTGTTTTAGAAGGTGATAGTAATATAGAAGAACTAGGAAGTAGCAGGGTAGTAGCTATGCCCCAAAATGCAAAAGTACCAATTATAGTGATTGATGATGATGAATCAAGTTGCAGGGAAGTCTATGAGGAGATGTATGATTCAGACAGGATTCTTATAGAAGAAAACGAATTTGAAAAAGAAGCATACAAATTTATGATCTAGTGTTATCTTGTCGAAATACAGAGAAACCAGCCAACGTTACAGAAAGTGATTCTAAAACATAGGAAAGAGGAGGAAAGGCGCATCTAAAATTAGATTGACCAGAAGAAGTTACCAAATCACACGATAGGCCAGAATTACAAGAAATGGAATAGAATAAAGACGAAAGGGAAGAGGGAGAGTTTAATGATTGACGAAATCGACAAAAGTAGAAAAGCAACTGGAGTTGAAAAGGTGGAAGAAATCGCCAGATAAATAACAAGGGTTAACATTCGGACGCATTTGGCAGTAGAAAAGGATTTGTTATGAGAAGAGAAGGAAAATAGTAGAATGAGTACAAGGACTCAAACAGAGATACCTATAGAGGTATACAGATATAAAGTGTTTGCCTTACTTGATACAGGAGCACACATTAGTGCTGTGTCAAACGCATTGTTTTAGGTAATTAAAACATGAAGCAAAATAGAAGTGATGCCAGTTAATGGAGTAAAATGATTTTAAGGATACACTGGTTAGTGAAGCAGTGAGTCGTTATTGATTGAGACAAGGAAATCATTAGATGTAGATCAGGGAGTAAGAGATAAGAGTTGGATAGAGGAATTATTGGAATTCCCCCCTAGAAGAGAAAAGAATGTTGAAGATAAGAAAAGGTTGCTTAAAGAAAGAATGAGCAAACAAGCAGAAACTAGGATAAAGAGACACGATGAAAAGATTAATAACCCAAAATTAAAAATTGGTGATATAGTTTTGGTCAAAATGCATCAAAAGTCAAATGAAATTGACCATGAGATTAGCAAGTTCAAATTCATTTATAAGGGATATTTTAAGATGAGAACATTCCAAGTACAAATGCTTACTACTTGAAGTTTCCTATATGAGGAAAACCTTTAGGGATCAGAAACATTGTAGACCTTAGAAAGTATGAGCAAATACTTGTAATATGATGAACAAAAGTTGTAGGAAGTAGTAAGGAACTGAGAAAATAAATGAAAATGTTTAACAAGCTTGGCGTATATATTGTAAAGAATGTTCTAGTGGACATGGACAAGCAAATAATTCAAAGGTCGGAAGTTTCTTTAAAGTAGTTTCATGTCGAAGTATGTGAAAATTAATTAGTGAAACTGATAACAGTTATAAGTCAAGTGTTGTTATCATGAAAGATGTATGAGAAGGGACTCAAAAAGTATCTGAAACGAAAACAAAAAAAAATAAGAATACGAAATATGGTGGACAGTAAAATCACAAGCAGTATCCGAGGGAAAAATGTTATAAGGAAATATTTTAATTATTGTGAACCATTGGATTTTACAAGGTTAAACTATGATAATATGTTGCTTTCAAATATAATTGTTCGTAATATATATAAAGCATTACAGTATAATTTATGTGAAAATTTAAAGTATGGCATTTTTTGAATAAGTGAAAAATTGCACTTTTATTAAAGACAGAATATGTACAGTAATCGAGATGAAATAATTAAAATCTATATATTAATAAATGGTGTATATATGTGTTTAGACATTTTTTTTGTTTTGTTTTCGAGACTATGAGTACAATAATTCACCAACGAGACTGGCATGTGAATTGTAGAAAGTCACTTGATACTTGCAACATGCACAGATTACCTTCATCTCACAAGCTAAACCAAAATGCTTTGTTATCTCTAGTCCCACTCCTACACTTGAACACATTTTGCACAGAACACTTTCTTTCAGCACAGAAGATAATAATGCAGTATTCAGTACTTCGTTAATATCATCACTGTCACTAACATATTCACGAAATCTGTCACTTCCACCAGTCAACTTCTTGCTAGAAGATGTCACAGGGCTATGGCCGGCCATGTGTTGCTTAGCAGAAGAACGCACTGTGTCAGTAATTGTACTATCGCAACTTGGTATTAGTGTTAATTTTCTTTTCCCTACGTTCTTCCTCTTCTTATATACACGGTTACTAAAACGTGGCATCGTAACCAGAACAACGCTTTACACAAGAAGTATAATACTACCAACAACAGGCGCAACACTGAACTAATTCGAAACGGTAAACAGCAAAGAGACGATGTTCCGCGCTCTTAGCGCTTCATTTGTCACAGAAAACAATGTAGCCAACCCTCGCACACTCGCTGTATGCGTAACATAAGGCGCTGTATGCGTAACAGGACGAGAAAATCCCAAGCAGTTCGCCAGGAAGTCATGAGAGGGTGTTAGATGCATTCAGCGGCCGCCCATTTCCTCTGCAGGTGTGGGGGAAAATGGTAATAACTCCACTTCTAGGGCGAGTAGAACAATAATTCAAAGTTTACATTAAAGAGGAATGTTCCAATTAACTTTCGGTAGCAAAAAAAAATCGTAATTTTTTGGATTTGACCACCTCCGGCTCCCTTTAATAGTACTAAGTAAGTTTCTCACACTTGTAAATTTGCAACTGCGAGAGACAGCGAGGTTGAGCTGATGACTTCGACACGGTGCTACATGCGCGTTGGCAGCTTTCTTTCTTATTGTAGCTACAGTTCTTTTCAATTCTGACATATTAACTGAGCAATCATCACAGCCTATACCCACTCAGTTCTCCAGTAACAGAGAAAGGCTATCCATTCTCCTGAGACTCGTAGTATCGGTATCTAATACTTCACCAGTAACACTACGCTTTTCATCTTGACTCTCTCGAGGTTCATCGTCAATGTTTCCACTACAATTAATGTCTTTATGGATGTCAACGAAACCCAAAAATCTTTCGTGTAATTTGCCGTCACCATCAACTTAGCTTGCAGCTAAACTGAGTTGGACGTTGTGCGCTATGTCCGTAGTGTCATCGAAGATTATGCTGTAATAACGAGAATCTTTGATTTCCTCCAGTATTCTCGATAACATCACTGTTTGACAGCATGAAATAAGTTCGTTACACGTTGTTTTACTTATATAAGTGGCGTTCGCTTTAGTGGTCTCAAGGTGATGTTTTAATTGCAAATCTCCAAATCTTAGAAGACCTCTAAAGTTTCCCTTGTTACTCACTATACTTTCACGATCCTTTTCGTTTTCTAATAGACTTCCATCATCTCTATGCCCCCGCAGAGGAATATTTTGCTTTCCGTTAAATATGATTGTTTTTATTATAGGTATAAGGCGGTCTCTGTTTCCCCTAAAGCTTTCCATTCTGTTTTCACAACTGATTTATGACCTCAAGTTCGCGGTTGTCTCGTGTCGCCAAAAATAATTTTGCATTTGCTGACGCTTCAGCGTGGTACTTGAGCTGAGAGTGGGTTTCAATGTCACTATCTTTACCAGTAAGTTTGGCAAACTTTGTTAGTGGTTCAGTCACAAGTTTCTTGGCGATAACGGATTTCTTTCCTCCAACCATTTTATTATTCACAAAAATTGAACAGTTAATTCAAAAAAGCCCATTTTTAACTTGTGAGGACACCAGCCATGGATACTGTTCAAAGTGATTATGGTGCACTTGTCTGGGTTCAACTAGTTCCCTCTTGTTGTGCTCGGAAGCAGGAAAGATATAACCTTTTTCAGGTTTTCTTGGAGCTGTGAGAAGCTTGTGTTTTATATCGTCTTTAATATTTCCTGAAGCTAATATATCCAAATAATTGTCAATATCCGTGGGATTAAAGAAATCAGTCGATGAGCTTTGTTGTGGAAGTTTCGACGAAGTGCTGGGCTCTGCCTGTACATCTGGTGGTGTTTTTGCGGCTGAATGGTGACCGGAATCTTCAGTTGTTTCTACTTGGGTTTTTATTATTACATAACGATCAGTTTTATTATACTGTTACTACGTAGGAACACTACTGGCCATGAAAACTGCTACACCACGAGGAAGCGAAATTTAACCGACGGGAAGAAGATGTTGTGATATGCAAATGGTTAACTTTTCAGAGCATTCAGGCAAGGTTGGTGCCGGTGGCGACACCTACAATGTGCTGACATGAGGAAAGTTTCCAACCGATTTCTCATACACAAACAGCAGTTGACCGGCGTTGCCTGGTGAAACGTTGTTGTGATGCCTCTTGTAAGGAGGAGAAATGCGTACCATCACCATTCCGACTTTGATAAAGGTCGGATTGTAGCCTGTTGCGATTGCGGTTTATCGTATCGCGACATTGCTGCTCGCGTTGTTCGAGGTACAATGACTGTTAGCAGAATATGGAATCGGTGGATTTAGGAGGGTAATACGGAACGCCGTGCTGGATCCCAACGGTCTCGTATCACTAGCAGTCGAGATAACAGGCATCTTATCCGCATGGCTGTAACGGATCGTGCAGCCACGTCTCGATCCCTGAGTCAACAGATGGGGACGCTTGCAAGACAACAACCACCTGCACGAACATTTCGACGACGTTTGCAGCAGCATGGACTATCAGCTGGGAGACCATGGCTGCGGTTACCCTTGACGCTGCATCACAGACAGGAGCGCCTGCGATGGTGTACTCAACGACGAACCTGGGTGCACGAATGGCAAAACGTCATTTTTTCGGATGAATCCAGGTTCTGTTTACAGCATCATGATGGTCGCATCCGTGTTTGGCGACATCGCGGTGAACGCACATTGGAAGCGTGTATTCGTCATCGCCATACTGGCGTATCACCCGGCGTGATGGTATGGAGTGCCATTGGTTACACGTCTCGGTCACGTCTTATTCGCATTGACGGCACTTTGAACAGTGGACGTTACATTTCAGATGTGTTACGACCCATGGCTCTACCCTTCATTCGATTCCTGCGAAACCCTACATTTCAGCAGGATAATGCACGACCGCATGTTGCAGGTCCTGTATGGGCCAGCACGTTCTCCAGATCCCTCACCAATTGAAAACGTCTGGTCAATGGTGGCCGAGCAACTGGCTCGTCACAATACACCAGTCACTACTCTTGATGAACTGTGATATCGTGTTGGAGCTGCATGGGCAGCTGTACCTGTACACGCAATCCAAGCTCTGTTTGAATCAATGCCCAGCGGTATCAAGGCCGTTATTACGGCCAGAGGTGGTTGTTCTGGGTACTGATTTCTCAGGATCTATACACCGAAATTGCGGGGAAATGTAACCACATGTCAGTTCTAGTATAATATATTTGTCCAATGAATACCCGTTTATCATTTGCATTTCTTCTTGGTGTAGCAGATTTAATGGCCAGTAGTGTGAATTAGATGCCAATTATTCTCGGATAAACACTTTATTCACACTTAAAAATGCAACACTAGTACACCTAGCACTAAAACACACACCACGTATTTCTAATATCTTTCAAACTGACTACCTGGCAGCGACTCTGTTTCCCTTATATATGTGGCTCGGGTGTTTCGAGAACATTCGCTGCCAGAATGTTCGCTTCCAGACTTTTATGGAGTGTGAACAAATACCTACTGTGGAAGTGACAAGCCAATATGTACCTTGCGACGTATAATATAAGAGCGAGTTTCCAATGACGACGTCATCGGATAAATAATGTGTGTGGAACTTTTATTGTCGATTCCGTTCCTTTCTACTGCATTCGATAGAGGGCCTATATAGTAATAATGCGTTTTTAGGAATCTTCTCGAAAGTCACTATTACCTGAGATATACGCATCAGTAGTTTCCCATACCTAACTCGTATTACGAGTTAGGAATGGGAAATTTGTTACGTTATTAGTAAAAATATTGTCATGAGTCTCGTAACAACGTCTTTACTGAGAAATTACAATGAATTACTATTATTAATACTTCACAATCAACTGATCACTATCACTCTTGACTAATCTTCACACTTTATTCAATCAAGTCGACTTACGAAAGAAACGAACGAATAGCATGAGGGTTGACTGTCGGAGACGGCGCGGGTGTCAGTGCGGGTCGGCGCCCCCCCCCCCCCCCCCCCCGTATTTATCCGCCACTAAGTAGGCCATAAGGTGACATTTGGTATTGCACCCCAGGTATAACAATACAAGTTGGTAAATACTGAGAATAGAATTTCAGCAAGCATGTCTGAGGTTCGGTAACAGGTACTTCGTTATCTTACACCACCATCTTGGTGAACCGTTTGATGCTGAAAACAGGCTCATCCTGTTGTACACTGGATTTACTTTTGTCAACGTTTATACTTTCACCGTCTTACTGTATATTCACTGTATATAAATCAAGTGCACATTTAAATGATTGCATTTACTTACATTTTAGTTCATCGGCTGATTAAAATTCTATGAGCATACTCCTCCTCCCAGTGTTATAAATGTTAACAATACCTTGGCTGGCCACTTTGAGCCATGAAGTAGTTTCCCGATAATTATTTATTTATTTACACGTCACGTTTCGTAGGAAAAGATTGAGGAGCAAACCTCCAACGTCATGGAACGTAGATTCTTCGATGAATTGTGCGCAGCATGCATACCATACTTACAGGCGTATGAAACTGTAGAATTTATTTAATTTATGAAAAAACGAATGAGCTGTTATATTTTAAACTTCATGTTTAGAAAAAACACAAATTTTTTAGTTAATTACCTCAATTTTTACCACAGTTTTTAATAGATGTGGAACATTCTAGAGTTTCATACACCTTTAAGTATGATTTGTATGCTGTGCAAAATTCATCGAAGAATCTCTCTTACTTACGAAGAAAAGTGTACCTATAGCAACAAATGCTGCCATTAGTAAGTGAAAAAAATGATGAAATTTCACATGTAAAGAAAATTAGTTCGTTATGTTTTCGAACTTCCACTGCTATGAGTGTGAATTCTGAATCCTTCCTGGTCATGCTGACAAAGTTTTATGAATTTATTTGTAAAAGTATAGACAATGGAAATTAAAATGTCCTGTGGTGCCTCTCGTGCTCCAAGTCGGCCTGTTTGACGTCCTACCCCCCTTAAGGAAGTCAGATCCAGTATTAACTGTGTGAAATCAGCTTATTCTTGGGAATAAGCTTAAACTGTTAACAAGAAACGACAGTAAAGAATGTATATATTGAGAGGCCAATGTAAAATACCCAGACTAGTGAACAGGGGTCGGCAAGAGGTTCGCGAACTTAGGCCACTTATTGCCCGAACCGCCCGTTTCTGAGCCAAAAATTTTCTTTTTAGAATGGGAAGAGTTAACGCAAAATATAATACCATACGACATACGCGAATAAAAACAAACAAAGTGGACTAACTTTCATGTCGAACGATCATTTACTTCAGATATTGTTCGAATATTGAAAATGGCAGCATTTGAACAAGACCCTGAAAGTGGTCTTTCCACGACAGTTTACTGTCTATCTGAACACCTAGAAATTTGAACTGTTCAGTTTCACTAATCATATGCCCATTCTGTGAAATTAAAACATCGGGTTTTGTTGGATTGTGTGTTGGAAACTGTAAAAACTGAGTCTTACTTTGATTTATCGTTAGTTTATTTTCCACCAGCCATGAACTTAGGTCATGTACTGCGCTTTTTGTAACCAAGCCAATGTTGCACACAACAGCTTGGTAACTTGGTAGTAAAGGTACTACCAAGCTAGTGTAGTCAGCAAACAGAAATATTTGAGAGTTACCCATAATACTAGAGGGCATATCATTTATATAAATAAGAAACAGGAGTGGCCCCAACACTGATACCTGGGGCACCCCCCCTTTGACCGTACCCCACTCAGACCACACATCACAGGCGTTCTCAACACTGTGAATAATGACCTTTTTGCTGACTGTTGTTAAAGTAAGAGGTGAACCAGTTGTGAGTTACTCATCGTATTCAGTGAAGGACCAACTTCTGGAGCAATATTTTGTGATCAACACAACCAAACACCTTAGTTAAATCAAAAAATACGCCTAACGTTCGAAACCTTTTTGTTTAACTCATCCAGCACCTCACAGAGAAAAGAGAATATAGCATTTTCAGTTGTTAAACGACTTCTAAAGCCGAAATGTACATTTGATAGCAAATCACGTAATATAAAATGATAAATTATCCTTACATACACAGCCTTTTCAATAACCTTAGCAAACACTGATGGCATAGAAATAAGTGTAAAATTATCTACATAAGCCCTTTCTCCCTTTTTATAAAGCGGCTTTACTACTGAGTACTTAAATCGCTCAGGAAACTGACTATTCCTAAAGCAAAAATTACAAATATGGCCAAATACAGGAATAACATGTGCAGAAAGTTACTTTAATATTCTGCTAGGCACTCCATCATAACCATGAGAGTCCTTAGTCTTCGGTGATTTAATTATTGACTCAATCTCCATCTTGTTTGTATCAAAGAGGGGTATTTCAGACACAAATCTCGGAAAGGCATTTGCCAAGAAAGTTATATGATTCCCTGTAGAAAGTAAATTTTTATTTAATTCACCACAAATGCTCAGAAAGTGATTGTTAAATACTGTACATATATCTGATTTATCAGTAACAGAAATATTTTTACTGCGAACTGACTTTATATCGACGACCTTGTGCTGCTGACCAGACACTTCCTTCAGAACTGACCATATGGCTCTAATTTTATGCTCTGAATTAGCCATTCTATTTGCGTACCACATACTCTTTGCTTTCCTAATAACATTTTAAGCACCTTACAGTACTGTTTGTAATGGGTTACTGTAGCTTGATTGTGACTACTTCTAACATTTTGATATAATTCCCGCTCTGTTCTGCATGATATCCTTATCCCACTAATCAGCCATCCAGGCTGCCTATTACTGCTAGTACCGCGTTTAGAACGTTCCAGTGAAAAGTAACTCTCAAAGAGCATGAGAAATGTGTTAAGGAAAGCATTATATTTATCATCTATGTTATCGGCGCTATAAACATCCTGTCACTCTTGTTCTTTGACAAGGTTTAAAAAACTCTCTATTGCTGTTGGATTAAATTTCTTACATAGTTTGTGATTAAATGTGAAATTTGTTTGAGTATTAAAGCCTTTTAGTGTTAAAATTGTCTGAAAGGCCATTCACCCTTTTACTAACAGGACGCCTATCTAGTAATGAAGAATGAATAAAAATATTGTCTACGGCAGTTCTACTGTTCCCCTGCACCCTAGTTGGAAAAAACACTGTCTGCATCAGATCATATGAATTTATGAGATCTACCAACATCCTATTTCTTGCACCATTACACACAAAATTTATATTGAAGTCACCACATATAACTAATTTCTGGTACTTCCTACAAAGTGAATCAAGAACCCTCTCTAGTTAGAACAGAGATGCTCTGAAGTCAGAGTTAGGGGACCTATAAACAACAATAATTAGAAGTTTAGTTTCACTAAATTCAATTGCCCCTGTACAGCATATCTGTTCAATGCACTGTCGTCATATGTCTACGGACTCAAATGGAATAATGTTTCTTATGTACATAGCCAGTCCCCCACCCCACAAGGAACTCCTTGAAAAACCAGCCACCTGCTTGAATCACTGATGGCCTTTGAACCCAGGCGGCAGGCGTCATTCATGCCTAGATGAACAGCGATTAGCACCGGGGTGCACCCAGTACGCTCAACCGCTGCCGGCAGAGCCTCCTCCACATGGCAGACGAGGCCCCACGGTAGGCAAATAGAGTGGATAATGGCTATCTTTCTCGACCTGCCTGTAATTTTCTTGAGAAGCTCCATCTCCCACCTAGGACTGGAGCTCCCAATGACAAGCGATATCATCCTCTGCGCTTGTCCAGACCTCTCAAGAAGAATGGCCATAATCCAACAGACGAGACGTCCCGTGCTGCCTCAGCTCTACTTTCAACAATAGGCAATACTTCCAACGCACTTTTAAGACGTAAGGCGACTGCCGTGTATCCGATACCCACTCTCGCCTTCCACCCAGAGATTCACGACCCCGCCACTGTTCGCCATTCTCCATGGGGTAAGTGTCGACCGGCCGGGACGTGCAAATCAGAAGGCGCAGCAGCATCAGGGGCCTCAGGCAACGCTATAGGCTCCAGATGTGGCAAAGCAATAGGCTCAGGTGCTTCGTCTCCATTGCAACCTGTCAACGGCGGCCAACACAGCATCCAGCTGTTTACAAACAGTGGCCAATTCCCCATACAGACGCAGTCCTTATCCATCTTTAATCAGTTCTTGTCTGTACCACAGGTAATGTAGTAATGTAACACCAGCCCAAGAAATTGAACTCAGTTAACACACACGATCGAAAAATATGGGAACTCTTACAAAAAGAATAAACAGCACTGCTAAATGCAACTAAATAAACAGCTACTGTTCACTTCCATTCAGAAACACGTAAGAATTACACTAAACTAAACGATGTATACAATCTGTGTCCAAACGGTACGCTGCTGCTACCGAACTCCACTCTGCTCTGAGACTGGAGCTCTAAAACTTTTTGAAACCTGGTATCATAAAAAGCAGGATGCTACAGGAAACAAATAAGGAAGAAAATAAATCAATTATTATAAGAGGCATTTTTTCAAATCAAAGTTTATCTCTACAAGAAATAGCATTTCTTAAGCTAATTTTCTACATAATCGCCACCACTGTTCAGGCATTTATCTTTGCGGGAAACCAACTTTTCTATGCTGTCTGTATAAAAAGATAACGCCAGTGAAGGTAGCCACTGATGAACACTGTTTTTTGCGTCGTCATCGCCGTCAAAGCACCTTCCTCCAAAATCACGCTTCAAGTTTAAGTACAAGTGGTAGTTAGAAGATGCCAGATGGCTGCTGTACGGTGGGTGATCGAATTGCTCCTAACCGAATTGGTGAGTAAGGTTTTGAGTGACAGCAGCAGAATGTAGACGTGCGGTGTTATGAAGCAACACAATGCCTTGTCCGAGCATTCCACGCCTATGTTTTGAATCGTGCGTCGAAATTTTCGCAATGTTTCACAACGTCGTAACACATTGACTGTTTCACCTCTGGTAAGGAACTCCACAGGCAGAATACCCTGTCTGTCCTAGAACAGAGTGCACATGATTTTTTGTGCTGACAATGTTGTTTTGAGATTTTGTCTTTTGGGGAATCGTGAGTGTATACATTCCACCGACTGTTGTTTCGGTTCTGGACTGACATGACGAACAGAAGTTCCACCACAAGTAACAGTTCAGTTTAAGAATTCATCTTCCACGCCACTGTATCGGGTAAGAAATGTCGAAGCACTGCCAGGTCATATCGTTTTGTGGACATTCGTAAGTATTTTCGGAATCCAACGGGAACATAATTTGTCCGCACCTCGTGGTCGTGTGGTAGCGTTCTCGCTTCCCGCGCCCGGGTTCCCGGGTTCGATTCCCGGCGGGGTCAGGGATTTTCTCTGCCTCGTGATGACTGGGTGTTGTGTGATGTCCTTCGGTTAGTTACGTTTAAGTAGTTCTAAGTTCTAGGGGACTGATGACCATAGCTGTTAAGTCCCATAGTGCTCAGAGCCATCTGAACCATTTGGGAACATAATTTGCGAAAATTTAAGTGATTTGTGACAATCTGATCCAAAACCGTTTTTGAAATTTAGGGAAACTCATCACGAAGCATTCTTATTGTGAACCGTCAGTTTTCACGAATTTTGTCGTTCACTTTCTCAACGAAACTATCAGTGACAACAGAAGGCCACTCCATGCTTCATTATGAACAGTGCTCCGTCCATCATTGATAGTCTCAACCACTTTCTCACCATTTCCTTAGTCATTATTTCACCATAAATCTCTACAAGTTGACAATGAATTTCAGTTGTTTTAATATTCTTTACGTTCAAAAACCTTTTTAAGAACGCACCTCAATCGGCAGGCTCAGAGAGTGTCTTAGACGTTTTTAACGATCACTAACAAATGTAAATACAACACAATCTGGCTTTAATAGCGTCAGTGCGAAGACAATGAACCAGAGAGACGAGTGCGAATGCTCGGACTGAGACATAGATCTGCGGTGGCGGTAGAACGAATCGGTACTTTCCGGACACGCCCGTATGTAGAAGAGTAAGAACTTCTATGGTTGGTTGGTTGATTGGTTGATTTGAGGGAAGGGAACAAGCAGCGAGGTCATCGGTCTCATCGGAATAGGGAAGTAAGTCGGCCGTGCCCTTTTAAAGGAGCCATCCCGGCATTTGCCTCAAGCGACTTAAGGAAATCACAGAAAACTTAAATCAGTGTGACCGGACGCCGGTTTGAACCGTCGTCCTCCCGAAACTTCTATGGGTTTGATAAAATATAAAGTTGACGTGTGAGGACCAGTGCGCCGATCTCAGTCATCTGTGAATTTTCTTTTCGAGTTGCAGATAGCTTCCAGTTACATCTGAATACTTATCAGTAGAGAAATAGAGAAACGCATGTTGTAGGCAATTACAGATGTGTTTTCTTTCCACCAGCTTTCGAAAGTGTTTGAAAAATCAGTGAGTATCATTCCAAATAATTATTGTCAGACACGTAGTATGGATTCAGAAAGGGAACATCAACAAAAACTACTGTGTCTTTAACACTGTGCCACCTTGTTGGATAAATGTACGGAATGCTCATTTAAGTCGACAAACCAAACTATCTCGAGAACTATGGATCCAACAAGTAAAGAGCACATTCGAAAGAACTGTAGGACTTATAAGACTACACTCGCTGATAACCTCACCGTTTAGCGCCCTTCAAGTGAAAAACAAAAAAGATTGCACTATTCACTTTATACACTGCTGGCCATTAAAATTGCTACACCAAGAAGAAATGCAGATGATAAACGGGTATTCATTGGACAAATACATTATAGTAGAACTTTCATGTGATTACATTTTCACGCAATTTGGGTGCATAGATTCTGAGAAATCAGTACCCAGAACAACCACCTTTCGCCGTAATAACGGCCTTGATACGACTGGGCATTGAGTCAAACAGAGCTTGGATGGCGTGTACAGGTACAGCTGCCTATGCAGCTTCAAATGGCTCTGAGCACTATGGGACTTAGCTTCTGAGGTCATCAGTCCCCTAGAACTTAGAACTACTGAAACCTACCTAACCTAATGACATCACACACATCCATGCCCGAGGCAGGATTCGAACCTGCGACCGTAGCGGTCGCGCGGTTCCAGACTGTAGCGACTAGAACCGCTCGGCCACTCCGGCCGGTCCCATGCAGCTTCAACACGATACCACAGTTCATCAAGAGTAGTGACTGGCGTATTGTGACGAACCAGTTGCTCGGCCACCATTGACCAGACGTTTTCAGTTGGTGAGAGATCTGGAGAATGTGCTGGCCAGGGCAGCAGTCGAACATTTTCTGTATCCAGAAAGGCCCGTACAGGACCTGCAACATGCAGTCGTGCATTATCCTGCTGAAATAATGGGTTTCGCAGGGATCGAATGAAGGTTAGAGCCACGGGTCGTAACACATTTGAAATGTAACGTCCACTGTTCAAAGTGCCGTCAATGCGGTGATCGAGACGTGTAACCAATGGCACCCCATACCATCACGCTGGGTGATACGCCAGTACGGCGATGACGAATACACGCTTCCAATGTGCGTTCACCGCGATGTCGCCAAACACGGATGCGACCATCATGATGCTGTAAACATAACCTGTAAACAGAACCTGACGTTTTGCCATTAGTGCACCCAGGTTCGTCGTTGAGTACACCATAGCAGGCGCTCCTGTCTGTGATGCAGCGTCAAGGGTAACCGCAGCCATGGTCTCCGAGCTGATAGTCCATGCTGCTGCAAACGTCGTCGAACTGTTCGTGCAGGTGGTTGTTGTCTTGCAAGCGTCCCCATCTGTTGACTCAGGGATCGAGACGTGGCTGCACCATAAGTTACAGCCATGCGGATAAGATGCCGGTCATTTCGACTGCTAGTGAGACGAGGCCGTTGGGATCCAGCACGGCGTTCTGTATTACCCTCCTGAATCCACCGATTCAAATGGTTCAAATGGCTCTGAGCACTATGCGACTTAACTTCTGAGGTCATCAGTCGCCTAGAACTTAGAACTAATTAAACCTAACTAACCTAAGGACATCACACACATCCATGCCCGAGGCAGGATTCGAACCTGCGACCGTAGCAGTCCCGCGGTTCCGGACTGAGCGCCTAGAACCGCTAGACCACCGCGGCCGGCTTCAAATGGTTCAAAATGGCTCTGAGCACTATGGGACTCAACTGCTGTGGTTATCAGTCCCCTAGAACTTAGAACTACTTAAACCTAACTAACCTAAGGACATCACACACATCCATGCCCGAGGCAGGATTCGAACCTGCGACCGTAGCAGTCGCACGGCTCCGGACTGCGCGCCTAGAACCGCGAGACCACCGCGGCCGGCGCTTCAAATGGTTCAAATGGCTCTGAGCACTATGGGACTCAACATCTTAGGTCATAAGTCCCCTAGAACTTAGAACTACTTAAACCTAACTAACCTAAGGACATCACACACACCCATGCCCGAGGCAGGATTCGAACCTGCGACCGTTGCAGCCCCGCGGTTCCGTACTGCAGCGCTAGAAGCGCACGGCCACCGCGGCAATCCACCGATTCCATATTCTGCTAAAAGTCATTGGAACTCGACCAACGCGAGCAGCAATGTCGCGATACGATAAACCGCAATCGCAACAGGCTACAATCCGACCTTTATCAAAGTCGTGATGGTACGCATTTCTCCTCCTTACGTGAGGAATCACAATAACGTTCCACCACGTAACGCCGGTCAGCTGCTGTTTGTGTATGAGAAATCGGTTGGAAACTTTCCTCATATCAGCACGTTGTAGTGTCGCCACCGGCGCCAACCTAGTGTGAATGCTCTGAAAAGCTAATCATTTGCATATCACAACATCTTCTTCCTGTCGGTTAAATTTCGCATCTGTAGCATGTCATCTTCGTGGTGTAGCAATTTTAATGGCCAGTAGTGTACTAGATGAAGTTATTTTCGATGAGACAAAGGGGACATCAAATTTTAAAATAAGAACCCTTATTTGAAGCGCATATTCGTGTTCTACCAGTAAAACTGTAAAACTTTGTACTGAAACTTGTTTTTCGAATGATGCACGGAGCTGATTTTTATAGGAAAACTAGCGAACCCGGCAACGCTTCGAAACTGATAAACATGTAAGAGAAACTGGATAAACGTCCTAATCCCGTTATAACCTCTCTCTGAGCATCTCGTGCCCCCCTCCCCTCCTCTTTCCATCAGCCCCTCCCCCTCTCTCTCTACCCATCTCCTCCTTCACCTCTGTGTCCGTTTCCTCCCTTCCTTTCTCTCTGCCCATCTCATTTGCCCCTCTCTCTGACCTTGTGCCCATTACAAACGAAACCTTGACTCAGAATTGAAATCGCTTAAAATGAATGGCAAAATGAGTTGGGATTATTTGTATACGATGTATCAGAGAGACTACTCCAGCTGCTGGACCTACGAGGATTGCAGCTTCAGTTACAGAATTTCGCATAGTTTTACTCTGCTAACGGGCAGAATGACAAAGTTTCGGGCGATTCAGATTTCGTAGCAGTATCCTAATCATAAGGCGATAAGCCATAGCCGGCCGCAGTGGCCCAGCAGTTCTAGGCGCTACAGTCTGGAACCGAGCGACCGCTACGTTCTCAGGTTCGAATCCTGCCTCGGGCATGGATGTGTGTGATGTCCTTACGTTATTTAGGTTTAATTAGTTTTAAGTTCTAGGCGACTGATGACCTCAGAAGTTAAGTCGCATAGTGCTCAGAGCCATTTGAACCATTTGATAAGCCATAAATACCACTTTCCTGTTTTCTGTTGAAACCCACTGCAAGGAAGAAAAGAAAACAGCACATTGTTTGTGTATATAATTTTTGTTTAAAATTGTCTGCAAGGAGAAAGAATATACAATGGGAGAAACAATTTGTGTAATGGTTTCAGTAGCCCGCTATGGCTGTTAAAAAGACTGCGAGAAAGAAAAAAACATATTTTCACAGCACGACATTTTTTTCCTCACAGAAGGTTTCAACAGAAAATCTGTACATTATTATAAAAAGTATGTATAGCCTACATCTGTCAAAATGTTTATTGTAGTACAGTGTACAAATGTGAATTAAATTTGACCATAACATTCCGAAATTTTTGGAAACAACGATAAACAGCATTTGTCTTAATATAGTAGTATGTATATACACATACAGGATTATGTGAAAGGTTATACCAGCCGTACCACCACTATTCAAGGGTGAGAGGGAGGGGTGTACTTCTATACGTAATTACTGAATTCGAACAGAAGGTTCAAAATGGTTCAAATGGCTCTGAGCACTATGGGACTTAACTTCTGAGATCATCAGGCCCCTAGAATTTGATCTACTTAAACATAACTAACCTATGGACATCACACACATCCATGTCCGAGGCAGGATTCGAACCTGCGACCGAGGCAGTCGCACGGTTCCAGACTGTAGCGCCTAGAACCGCTCGGCCACTCCGGCCGGCCGAACAGAAGGCTAATGGGTGTTAATCCTTCTGAGTCTCCATTCATGCAGTCTTGTGGGAGACTACCATGGTGTTGTTACAATTTCAGTTCACGCTTTCATGTTGGAAAGAGAAAAGGGCGTTGCTTTATAATTGTATTCAGCCTATGTTGTAGAACACCATCATACAACAGACTTTTATTACTCTTTTCTGTAGTTCTTTTTGTACTGGATTTTTCTTACATTTATCGGTAGTTTGAGTAATGAGTGAAGTTATGTAACCGTTTAACCGGATTAAAGTATTTCTAATTAATACATAGCTCGGTAGAAACATCACGAATTCCATCACCTTTTTCGCTGAAATTTTACGGGCAAAAATATCTTCTCTCGATCTGTTTTTCTGCATTGTGAAAGAGTATAAATTATTATAAACAGTACACATTCCTTGAAAGTGTACAACCGAATGAAAGAACACGTATGAAGAAATGTATCAGTGAAAATAGTCAGGTAACGGTTGCTGTGAACGGTAACGAAGCTAATAAGACGAAAAGCACCCATACCTGGAGGCATGGGGGCGGCCGCCCCCCCGCCCACCCCCAACCCCACGAAAAGATATAGTGTGGACAGATGTTTCTCTAGCAATTAAATGACTGAAAAGTCGGTATTTTGCACGCATTTAACAGGATAGGAACTGGATATTTTTAATGGCTACTTATAAGTCGCCATTTGTCTTCCAAAATATTGTCTTGCACCTCGCCCCCCCCCCTCCTCCCCACTACAAGCTATCATATGGGCGCCCTTGAATAAGACTTATACGAGTAAACAGTTCCTAACATTTAAATTCATATTCGATGTCAAGAAGTTTCTCTACTATTTTTTACTATTTCCAGTGTTCCTTTTTTTCTACTTCAGCCATCGTCACATATTTCGCTGTTCAAATTATTGAAGTGAACTTTATTTTTAGTGTCTCATTTACTAGTCTAATTTCTTAAGTATCGTCTAATTTATTTCAGTTACATTTCTTTACCTTTGTTTCTTTAATAACCGTAGTACTTTAAGAAATTAATCACCCTGTTTAGTGTGTAAGATGAGAATGATGCATTTAATTAATCTGAAGAAGACAACTTTTTTATGACCCTATTCCGGTACGCAGACTCGAAAATGTCTTAGGAGCAGCAGTGGCTCATCTGAAGGCTTTGTTGACCTCAAATACACAATAGTCTTGAACGTTACGAAATCACTGTATGTCACTGTCATACTACTGTTGAAGTGGTGTACTGTTTCGGCCATTACTAGCTAATAGAGCGCGTGCTGAAGTGTAGGACACCAAGATAGTTCCGCGGCGCGTCTTGGATCGAAGCGCCGAGGGCCGCAGTGGCTCTGGGCTGTCCCAGAATAAGCTTTGGTGTTAAACAGCGGCCGTGTTGCGCCGTGTACCTGTTTGTCGGCCTCGCCAAGCCTGACGCAATTCTGGCGACCGGCCAATTATCGATTACATCTCGGTGATGTTAACAGTGGCCACATTACGTTTCAGTGGTCGCTGGGGACGCTGCCGCTGTTGGAAATAATCCGGCACCCCGCGTTCCGCGGTCGCGGCCAGCGGCTACCTTCTCAAAAATATACGAGTCTCGTCTCAACGCTAACATTTTACGATTGACATGTGCGCATTTTTCTACCTATCCTATTTCTTTTTTCCACGATGTACGCCAATAGCCCTTTTGTAATACATAGGGTTGTTACTTACTTGTTTCAATGACCTAATAGCTCCGTCCCGCTCTATTACACACAGTTAAACAGTTATTAATACAAAAAAAAGAATAACACCAGAGGCGTGTATTTAGGCCACTCTTCTATTAGTCCGTCTCCTCTATCTTCTCTCTCTGGCCGGCCGGGGTGACGTAATTCGAATACACCCAAATCGTTTTGCGATGGCCGAGTGGTTCTAGGTGCTTCAGTCTGGAACCGCGCGACCGCTACGGTCGCAGGTTCGAATCCTGCCTCTGGCATGGATGTGTGTGGTATCCTTAGGTTAGTTAGGTTTAAGTAGTTCTAAGTTATAAAGTTCTAGGGGACTGATGACCTCAAAAGTTAAGTCCCATAGTGCTCAGAGCCATTTGAACCATTCTCTCTCTGTTCACCTCCTCCAACACTCCACTTACTGTCGTTCTCCACCTCGCTCCACTCTTTGTTCAGCTCCTCCTCCACACTCTGTCTGTCCACCTTTTCCTCCCCCCCCCCCCCCCCACATCTCTCTCTCTGCCAATCTCATTTTTCCCCATCTGGCTGTTCACCCCCTTGTCCCTCCTCTATCTGTCCATCTCCTCCACTTTCCTTTGTCCATCTCCTCCTCTCCCCTCTCATTCTCCATCCCATCCTCTTCTCTTTCTCTGCCCACTTATTCTTCCCTCTTTCTCTGTCCATCTTCTCCTCCCCACCTCTCTACGTATCTCATCCTCCTGCTGTCTATTACTATCCTCCTTCTCTTTCTCGGTCTGTCCATCTCCTCCTCTTCCCCTCCACCCCCATCTCTCTCCACGTTATCACCCACACACAACATGAGACAGGTGATTCTTACACTCATAGTGTTTCTTTCCAGATCATATCTAATTTTTTTTCCTTTATTGGATTTCGATTCCCCCCGAAGGGAGCGGGCTGCCAGCAGCTTAGTACGCTGCTCTTCAGCCTACAGAATTTTTAAAACACAAGAATATAAGAAACAATAAAAGCTGGAGATAAAACAGTGACGTAAATTGTAAAACGGGGGAAAAGTGTGGAACGTTAAAACATAAAACAAATGGTGGGTGATGATGATAAAATACACAGGAAGCAGACAGGGAAAATAGTAGACAGACAATTAAAAAACACGGCGACAGTCTGGTTTCTGTTCGCAAGAGATATAAAAATCATACCCTGCGACAGTAGGATGTCCATTCGCAGCACTTCGGAAAAGACGCACAATACTTAACAATCAATGGAAACACTGCACTAAAAAGGCGGCACGAAGATGACACACCACAGGCAAGGGCAGATGGGGGGGGGGGGACCTAGACAGATGGACAGATGAGGGGGGAAAAAGGGGGGAGGAGAGGACAATCTAAAGGTGGGGTGGGGGAACCGACGATGGGAGAGGACTCAGAAGGGGGGGGGGGAAGGAAACGCAAAGGACTTGGGGGAGAGAAGGGAGGCAGCGAGAGGGTAGGCAGGGAAGAAACAGCATGGAAGGGGGGGGGAGGAAGAGGGAGCTTGGGGAAAAAAGAGAGGAAAGGAGGGGGAGGTGAGGATCAGAATTGATAGGAGGGATAAATGGAGGGAGAGAGGACATCATCCAGGAGGGGGAGTTGACGGAAGCAACCTTGGGAAAGGAGATGAAGGGTGTAGAGGATCATAACTAATATGTGTATCAAATTTGGTTGAAATTTTTGCAGGGTTTTAGGTGAGTGTTCAACCCCAGCTTGGCCCACGTATGCACATGTCAGATACGGGAAGTACATAAAGTCTGGGAACACTTTGAATTATTTATTTCACAAGAACCAAACATTGTACAGATATCATACATATGTCATTTTGAAGAGAAATCCTGAAAGTTTTTTTTCATGTATACCGCCACAGCGTAGTTTGGTAATTTGCCGTTAGTCAGTGCTAGTTGCAAAGCGGGACAATACGTTGAGAATGTGAGTTTCGTGGGAGGCGTGCCAGAGATAAATCCCTGCAGTTGCGCTATCCTCTGTCCTCGGTGGCTCAGATGGATAGAGCGTCTGCCATGTAAGCAGGAAATCCCGGGTTCGAGTCCCGGTCGAGGTACACATTTTCATCTGTCCCCATTGACGTATGTCAACGCCTGTAAGCAGCGAAGGGTGTTCATTTCATTGTAATATAAACTTTTTTCCTTTCACTTCCTGGGGGTTGTCAGCGAGAGGAAGTTTGATAAAGTTTTGATATCATCTGTGAAGTTTGTTGCAACACAGAATGTGCTCTCATTCTCAAATACTAGATTAATAACGTATGGGTATTCGCACGTAGTGGGTTCGCGCGTAGTGGGCTACAATTCTTTCTGACATGCACCCCCACTCCTTTCACAGGTACTTATGTACAAGGTAAGCTGTGTGTTAATTCAGGGTATAAGCCATTTACAGTCCAAATTTCATCCAAACACGTCTAGCCTTTTCAGCGTGAAGCAGTGACAAACAAAGTCTCTGTCTGTCTGTCTGTCTGTCTCTCTCTCTCTTACACACACACACACACACACACACACACACACACACACACAAAACCACACAACATTTGTATCTATAATACATGTCAGTTCCTAAACTGGCTACTAATTTTATAGCATTAAAAAATCAGAACCAGAAAACTTTACAGGAATGATGGTTTTCAAGACTCTTTTGCGAGGCTGTCCTCAGCTGCTTTCGGTCAACATACTCAGTTTTTGTAGAGTTTTAACCCGACACAATAAATACGGGGCTTGCAAAAACAGTGCTGGCCATTAAAATTCCAACACCACGAACGATAGCAAACAACGATATATTAGTTGTTGTGGATATATTGTTTAGTAGGAAGAATACATGATTAAATTTGTAGGTGATCTAGGGTATACAGGGAGAGAAATTCTCTACACAGAGCTGCCCACCACTGGCAACAACAATGGATCTAAGCCGGCTGGTTGGGCTTGAATGAGCTTGGACGACGTACTCTATGCCAGAATTCATCCGACCGTAGTGGCTGGCAAGTGATGGCGTGCCAGTCTTTCAGAAAACCGAGACCACATATTTTCAACGGGTGAGAGATCTAGAGGACATGCTGGTGAGGGCAACAGTCAAATACACACGTCAAAAAAAGTTTTGCATCGCCCCTGTTCCCAGAACTCCTGAAGACAGACGTTGATTGTGGATATTGTATCACAGCCACAGTCCCTTTCACTGTTCAGAGATGTCACAAAACCCGCCCAAAGACGTAAACAACCATGCGTCAGCAACGCCTATTACACGGAGGGGGTCCGACAGACGAGCAGTTCCAATCATTCCACCAGGAAGGAGGTGTTGTCTGTAGCTCAACCATGCCTAGACGCTCAATACTGCGGTTCGATCGCGTCCGCATTATTACCTTGTGCCAGGAAGGGCTTTCAACAAGGGAAGTGTCCAGGCATCTCGGAGTGAACGAAAGCGATGTTGTCCGGACATACAGAGAGACAGGAACAGTCGATGAAATGCCTCGCTTAGGCCGCCCAAGGGCTACTAGTGCAGTGGATGGCCGCTACCTACGGATTATGGCTCGGAGGAACTAACAGGAACGCCATCATGTTGAATAACGCTTTTCGTGCAGCCACAGGACGTCGTGTTACGACTCAAACTGTGCGCAATAGGCAGCATGATGCTTACCTTCACTCCCAATGTTCATGGCTAGGTCCATCATTGCAACCACGACACCATGCACCGCGATACAGATGGGCCCAACATGCCGAATGGACCGCTCAGGATTGGCATCACGTTCTCTTCACCGATGAGTGTGGCATTTGCCTTGAATCAGACAAACGTTGGAGACGTGTTTGGTGGCAACCCGGTCAAACTGAACGCGTTAGACACACTGTCCAACAAGTGCAGCGAGGTGGAGGTTCCCTGCTGTTCTGGGGTGTCATTATTTGGGGCCGACGTACGCCGCTGGTGGTCATGGAAGGCGCCGTAAGGGCTGTGCGATACGAATACCATCCTCCGACCGATATTGCAACCATATCGGCAGCATACTGGGGAGGCATTCGTCTTCATTGACGACAGTTCGCGCCCCCATCGTGCACATCTTGTAAATGACCTCCTTCTGGATAACGACATCTTTCGAGTAGAGTGACCAGTATGTTCTCCAGACATGAACCCTATCGAAAATTCCTGGGATAGATTGAAAAGGGCTGTTTATGGACGACGTGACCCACCTACCACTGTGAGGGATCTACGCCGAATCGCCGTTGACGAGTGGGAGAACCTGGACCAACAGTGCCTTGATGAACTTGTGGACAGTAAGCCACGAGGAATACAGGCATGCATCAATGCAAGAGGATGTGCTACTGGGTATTAGAGGTACCGGTGTGTACAGCAATCTGGACCAGCACCTCTGAAGGTCTCGCTGTATGGTGGTACAACATGCAATGTGTGGTTTTGATGTTTATGTTGATCTCAATTCCAATTTTTTGTACAGGTTCCGGAACTCTCGGAACCGAGGTGATGCAAAACTTTATTTTGTAGTGTGTAGTATATGCATAGAGGCAGATCAGGACAGCACGGGAAATATGCGATTTTGTGTTATCTTGTCGAATATAGGACACAGGCACCGGCCTTAACGTGTCTGAAACGTAGCTTGTAACACCATGATTCTAATGCTCTACTGATTTATTTTGCCTTTGTTCATTTAATGTTACATCATTGAGCTTCTGTAAATGTGTTTGTTTGAATCGATAACATAAAATTGTATACTCCTTTCTTTGTACGAACTTTGATATCATGATTTGATTGTATGCTGTGTAGCATATCTCTCGTTTAAATGCTTTGACCCATTTGGAGGGAACAAAGCTTACTGTATATGATTGTAATTTTGTGTGAATAATTTTTTGTAGACATGTTAATATGTGAAAATGTTCTGGTTTGTTTGCTGTTATGTAAACTGCTGATCCTCACTTAGGAATCTTAGTAATTTTGTGCATAAGAGGTAGTGTGGTTCCCCTCGGGACTGGCCTAGGTAGGAAAGGTGGAACTGATAGTCAGTCGGAGGCGAGCTACGAGTCGTGAACAAGCAACGAGTCGGGGACGAGCCAGCGGTCGGAGACGAGCTACGAGTCCGTGCACTGCCATGTAAAAGGTGCATATGGTGCTAGTTCTGAGAGAGGCTTTTCTTGCTTCTTTCTAAGGCCTCGGATGGATGGATAAATAGCTGGAACTATTCTGGAATTTGTATCTGTCGCCGCCACCAAGAAATGACAGAGTCCAGCAATTCAGTCTGCAACTCCACCTACCAACAGGCAGTTGCCACCACGTTGCGCAATCACTGTAACGTAATACTATAATGATGTACAGTGAAGGATCAGCTTAATGGATGTGTTATTGTGCTCAAATACAAGGTAATTTATATCTGAATTTATGTACCAACCTTGATTTTTCTCCTCATCATAACACCTCTCAGGTTCCTTTCCGTTTGAACTAAAGTGATTACCGAGTGTCCTTACTGAAAGTACATTAAAACCCAGTTTGCTAATTAATGCCTATTGGACAGAATAAAGTTAAAGTTAATGTGGCAAGAGAGTGAGTTAGAGTTAATGATGCTTGCTGAAATAATTTTCCTAGTAAAACTGACTATTAATGTATTGTTGCCAACTGCAAAATTAAAAGTTGTTAAGACTGAGGCTTCTAAAGTTTTGCTTAGCTAATGATCGCCTTGATATCTGTAATAAATTCTAAAAGGTGAGCCAGTTTCTTGCAATTTTGTTAACATTGTGTTTCTATGTAGTAAAAGTGAGAAAGCTACTGTTGTGAAACGTTATACACTCTTGTTTGCTAAGTGTTTGTCTCTCTTGTGTTCATATTAACAGTATAAAGACCACTCAGTTTGTGTAAGCCCTGAAAGTGATAGTGTTTTTCTGTACCTGTTATAATTTTGCAAATAGTTTGTGCTGCTCCAACTGTTAGGTTCAATCTTACCGTAAACATATGAGTGTGTCAGAGTTCATTGCACTCGCGTGTGGCCAAGTATAGGTTGCGTTTATCCGTTAAAATTACTAATAACTATTTTCTTCAACGAGAATGTTAATCATTCTTTTGCCTAGTTAGGCTGGCGACCGTTTCCATTATCAGTTAAACAGTGCAGATAAACAAAATTTTGTTTGTTACTTTTCGAATATTTACGTAATTCTGACTTTCACTTCCGATAAGCCACCTCCGATAGGTACAACACGGTCAAACAACAAAATTTCTCTCAGATGATAACACTGTTCTGATACGTTATACCATAACTACTATAACAAAATAATTCTGTTTTGGAAACTGGCTCTTACTTTAGGGTTATGGTGTAGCAGTAGCAGAGTGGAAGTGTTATACGTGGCTTTTCCGTGACAGGACTATTTGTTCTGTTGGGGCATACTACGTAATAAACCAAACTTGGTATTTCATAGTATAAGCTACGTAAATACGCTGTTGTAGTGTTATACGTGGCGACCGTGACAGGACTAATTGTTCTGTTGTGGCATCGTATGTACTAAACCAAACTTGGTATTTCATTGAATAAGCTACGTAAATACGCTGTTGCAGTGTTATACGTGGCGCCGCGTGACAGGACGTTGTTCAGCTTGCACCTACAGATGGAAAAAATTATATGTAACTAGCATTTTACAAACATAGAGTGAACATAAAACGTCCAGCGGCACGAACCTGTACATCATTTGACAGACAGGATAGTGAAAGTTCAGTTTAAATTGAAAATAAAAGGTATCAGTACTTAATTACGGCTAAAATGGACAGGGAACTAGAAATGAATCTAAATACGCGAGAACGGAATGCAATCGAGAGCAGTTCAGGCAGCACACCAATAGATGGCACCACGTGCGACGTGCGAGTACAGGCGGACGTAAACAAACCGATCCAAGCTATGAACATTGCACACGCTAAACAAGGTGAAACAGACGATGTTGCTAAAGACAATGGTTATGCTAACGAATCGAGGGATATGTTAGAATCACCGGAAACAGCAGGGGCTGTAGAATTTGAAGACGAAAATGCAGTAGAATCTAAAAGCGAAAAGACAATAGACCTGACTGACTTTCTTAGAATACTGTCTGCACAAAAAGACGATATATCTACACAAATTGCAGCACTGGGGCAACAGTTTGCAGTGCACTATGACGATATATCTACACAATTGACAGCGTATTATGATGATATGTCTGCACAAATGGCAGCACAAAGTAAACAAATCGAAATGCAATGCAACAGAATTATCGAAAAAATTGATTTGTCATTCAATGATGATCTTTCAAAGTCAGAATCGTGTGAAAAGGTATTATTAAATAATGAAAGTGAGCCAGAAAATGTGAGTGAAAAGGAGGATATTTGTACTGTTAATGATGTGTAAGTAGTCAAAGACATAGATGTGGGGGAGGTTATGATGAATAAAGAGGAAATGGAGGTAGAATATGCCACGCAAAAGACGTGTGCACAGCTAATAATAGGTGAAAGGGATGTAAAGGAGGACGTTAGTAAACATGACATTATAAACAGTGCAGGTAAAATTATTGTTGATGGAAGGGTGTTTTGTGGCTCTGATGCAGAAGGGTCTGGTAGGGATTTCACACGATTATCTGAAACTGATAGTAAAGGAATCATTGAAACGAAGGTTATCAATGTATGTGACGAGTATACTATGTACGAAACTATGTCTGAAATTGTCCCAAGTGCTACTACTGAAGTGCCTGCGTGTCCAAACTATGTGCATTGTGTAGAAAATGAGTCGAAAAACGAAGTGGCTGAAACATCTAGTGATAAACCGCTCCACTGTTTAAAAGTTGCTTTCCTGCTCGAATCTGATGACGAAAATGAAATCAGTGATAGTTCAGATGATGAAAGGTATATGAATACAGATAAGAATTAATATACTAACTTTCCCTATTGTGCAAAGGTCGAGGTCTTAAGTGAATCTGATGGTGAGGAAGAGAGTAGTGATGACTCCAGTGAAGATGAATTTTCAGGTGTAAACGAAAGTGAATATACATTTACTGAAAGAGGGTATGAGAAAATTAGTAACATTTTTCCAAAGCAAGATACAGAAAGTAGAACTGGGCCAAAACCGAATGAATTATTCAGTAATGTAAAACAGGGGCATAATTTGCAGGAACCTCCAGATGATACTATACTGGGGCAAGCCTTAACAAATGTTTTGAAGGAGTGTGAATTACAGGATCAAAAAGAACCGCCTGATAAAATGATAGCAGAACAGGAGATGTTGTACCTTGCTAAAGATTTTGAATTTCCAAGACCTAAAAAGCCACCTGATGAAACAAAACGTTGGCAAGATCTGAATAGCATAGTGAAAGATGTAGAAGAGAGGAGGCCTAAAAAACCACCAGACTTAAGTGACTGTTTTATGAACCATAAAAGACTGCCATGTTAATAAAGAGACTGGGGGCAGGATGCTGTATTTGTATATATTATTAATATTATGCATGACTTTATTATTATTATTATATCTGAGTGTTACGTGAAAATGAATTATTGTTTTGTTGATCGTGAGGCATGTGGCAGGTTGTTGCTTATTTACTGTAGTGTACTGTTTGACTTTGCTTAGGAACTGTTTATTTTGAAATGAATACTTATTGTTGCCAGTCTAATTATGAAGAGAGGGCCATGTAGTGTGAGAAACCTGAAAACTTTATGAATGATTATGCTTATGGTAACTTTATGAAAGTGCAAAGAATTCCATAAGATCATAATTAATTTATAATATACTTACAGATCAAAAAGAGCTTATGTTTGCACTATGTTGTGTATTTAAAGGTACATGTCCTCAGATGAGGGTTGTTAAGCCTCAGGGGACATGCACTCTTTGCATTGTCAGGTGCCTGACGAGCACCAGGGACCCGAGTCGTTGCCAGTACTACTTCCGTTTCTTTTCGTGCTGCCAACCTTCCTCTTCATCATTCAGAACTTTTACTATCTTCTTTCCTTCTTCTCTATCAGAATAAAATGGAAAGTGTAGAAATAATGTAAGATACTATGTATTGTTTGTGGACAAGTAAATGAATAATTAAACTGGATACACTAGAAAATGACCAATATGAATGTATGTATTGTGGATATTGTAAAGAGAAAATGTAATAGAAAAATAATTGGAAAGAGAAATATGGATGAGAAAGGTAAGAATACTGGAAACAAGGCAAATGAATCCTGTAGTATGACTAAATGTAAAAATATTTTTTGAAAATAGGGATAATTATGATGTTGAAAAATTATGTGTGTTTAAATCTGAGGAGATAAACCTGACTAATGTATGGGTAAAGTAGATATGAGATATATGTGTCTAGTGCCACAAATAGTAGGCAGAAATCACTTACAGTAGGATGTAAAATTATTGTTCTGAGCTCGACATATCTGATGACCTAAATGTGTAATTAAACTGAATACTGACTTCATAAGAAATGTTACTGAGTAAGAAAGTGGGGAGAAAAACCACAAATCAGGGACTCTCAAATAACCCCTGATTATTGTCCTTATACCAAACATGTCATTTAAAATTTACTTGATTAATGTATGTTACCTGATGTTGTCATTTAAAAAGAAATGGTTTTGTTACCAGTGCCTAATTGCTGTTTCAAAGTTGCAGGTTTTATGTTTTATACCATTAAAGCAAATTTTACCAAAGATGTGATATAAAGATGAAAAAAACCTGGAGATGAGGACAATAAACTGCTCAAAAATATGTTGTTGGGCAGAAAAACAAGATAAAAGAATAAAAATGCTGTGGTTCTGAAGTTAAGGGCTACCAAAAATGCTGTGTGAGCAGTAGCCAAAGGACTTGCCATTGTGGGGCAAAAAAAAGTTGATAAGTGGTCATGAACTGCCAAACCTAGAGGATGAGGCAGTGTGTCAATTTAAAATTGTGTTTTCTTTAGTGTTTTTAATCTAAATTGTGTTTTTGTGCCTAAATGTTTAAGGATAAAGACTGCCAAACCAGTAGTGGGCAGAATGTGTAACATGGACTGCTAGCACTGAGGCAAGCAGTGAAGTAAGTTAGGTTTTTTGATCAGTGTGTTATGAACTGGCTATTCTTATTGAAGTCAGTGAAAAGTTGTTTTACAATATATATGCGTTCTTATTCAAATGGATGTAGATGTTTGTTTTGGACTGCCTTGTTTTAAAAATACAGCAGTGACGATTAAAGATAGGTTCTGAATAGGTTGATGTGTTTATGTGCAACAAACATTTTGGACTGCTATTAACGAGGAGCAGCTTTAAAGTTAATTGTTTTGAGAAAACCTTGAAAAGTTACTTTTGTATTTAAAGAGTCAGTTGGAAAAAGTTCTCATAGCTGTTTGTGTAAATATTTGTGCATTTGTGGATGCAAACTGAAATTTTGAACATTACATTAACTACTGAACCCTGTGAAAAGTACTATGATCATTAACATGCTTGTGTGTCTGAATATTTACATTCCTTGAAAAATATTGAAAGACAAATTTCTGCTTTGTTATGTTAAAATGTTCTGTGCTATTGTATACGTGTTTACTTTTTTATTTTATTTGAAGGCTATACCTTTTCTACTAATATGAAGCTTATTTTGTGTAATGTTTTGTCTTTTATTTGAACTGTGTGTGTATGAAATGAACATGCTTGAAGGTATCCTGTGTATTGATGAAAATTAATTTCCTTAAACCAGTCTGTGGATGAAAACTACTGTAAATGCTTTACTTTAAAAATGTTTTTGGAAGAAGTGTATGAATCTCCTTAGTGTATATACTGTATATTTGTAATATGTGTATTTTTTTTGTCCCAACTGAAGTTGGATGGTATAATTTTTTTTCTGTAGCCAACACCACTTAGGTGTTATAGATGTTTCCTTGAAGTATCCCTTACAGGAAACTTCAACGAAACATGGGGCATGTGTAACACCATGGCTCTAATCCTCTACTGATTTATTTTGCCTTTGTTCATTTAATGTTACATCATTGAGCTTCTGTAAATGTGTTTGTTTGAATCGATAACATAAAATTGTATACTCCTTTCTTTGTACGAACTTTGATATCATGATTTGATTGTATGCTGTGTAGCATATCTCTCGTTTAAATGCTTTGACCCATTTGGAGGGAACAAAGCTTACTGTATATGATTGTAATTTTGTGTGAATAATTTTTTGTAGACATGTTAATATGTGAAAATGTTCTGGTTTGTTTGCTGTTATGTAAACTGCTGATCCTCACTTAGGAATCTTAGTAATTTTGTGTATAAGAGGTAGTGTGGTTCCCCTCGGGAACGGAACTGTGTAGCGCGCGCAAATTGTGGCTGGCCTAGGTAGGAAAGGTGGAACTGATAGTCAGTCGGAGGCGAGCTACGAGTCGTGAACAAGCAACGAGTCGGGGACGAGCCAGCGGTCGGAGACGAGCTACGAGTCCGTGCACTGCCATGTAAAAGGTGCATATGGTGCTAGTTCTGAGAGAGGCTTTTCCTGCTTCTTTCTAAGGCCTCGGATGGATGGATAAATAGCTGGAACTATTCTGGAATTTGTATCTCTCGCCGCCACCAAGAAATGACAGAGTCCAGCAATTCAGTCTGCAACTCCACCTACCAACAGGCAGTTGCCACCACGTTGCGCAATCACTGTAACGTAATACTATAATGATGTACAGTGAAGGATCAGCTTAATGGATGTGTTATTGTGCTCAAATACAAGGTAATTTATATCTGAATTTATGTACCAACCTTAATTTTTCTCCTCATCATAACACCTCTCAGGTTCCTTTCCGTTTGAACTAAAGTGATTACCGAGTGTCCTTACTGAAAGTACATTAAAACCCAGTTTGCTAATTAATGCCTATTGGACAGAGTAAAGTTAAAGTTAATGTGGCAAGAGAGTGAGTTAGAGTTAATGATGCTTGCTGAAATAATTTTCCTAGTAAAACTGACTATTAATGTGTTGTTACCAACTGCAAAATTAAAAGTTGTTAAGACTGAGGCTTCTAAAGTTTTGCTTAGCTAATGATCGCCTTGATATCTGTAGTAAATTCTAAAAGGTGAGCCAGTTTCTTGCAATTTTGTTAAAATTGTGTTTCTATGTAGTAAAAGTGAGAAAGCTACTGTTGTGAAACGTTATACACTCTTGTTTGCTAAGTGTTTGTCTCTCTTGTGTTCATATTAACAGTATAAAGACCACTCAGTTTGTGTAATCCCTGAAAGTGATAGTGTTTTTCTGTACCTGTTATAATTTTGCAAATAGTTTGTGCTGCTCCAACTGTTAGGTTCAATCTTACCGTAAACATATGAGTGTGTCAGAGTTCATTGCACTCGCGTGTGGCCAAGTATAGGTTGTGTTTATCCGTTAAAATTACTAATAACTATTTTCTTCAACGAGAATGTTAATCATTCTTTTGCCTAGTTAGGCTGGCGACCGTTTCCATTATCAGTTAAACAGTGCAGATAAACAAAATTTTGTTTGTTACTTTTCGAATATTTACGTAATTCTGACTTTCACTTCCGATAAGCCACCTCCGATAGGTACAACACGGTCAAACAACAAAATTCCTCTCAGAGGGTAACACTGTTCTGATACGTTATACCATAATTACTATAACAAAATAATTCTGTTTTGCAAACTGACTCTTACTTTAGGGTTATGGTGTAGCAGTAGCAGAGTGGAAGTGTTATACGTGGCTTTTCCGTGACAGGACTATTTGTTCTGTTGGGGCGTACTACGTAATAAACCAAACTTGGTATTTCATAGTATAAGCTACGTAAATACGCTGTTGTAGTGTTATAAGCTCCTGCTGTCCAAGTTACCCGATATGCGTACCACACGTGATAACGAATGCTGTCTGGAAACGTCCGTTCTTCTCGGAGTCACTATGCACACATATGTCTATGGTGATGCTGTACGCAGAAACGAGACACCCGGCAAAGACGTCATGGTGTCACTCCTGTGTCCAGTGTGGTCGTTGGGCACATCATTGTCGGCGCAGCTTTCTCTGCTGCCGCATCAAGGGAAGCTGCAACAATGATGTGTGATGGTGGCGGGAGGGGGGGTGGGGCGGCTAGTGGGAATTTCTACCGCCCTGTAATCTGAAGATATAGACCTTCCATTTATAACAATATCCTCAGGCATTTCGTCTGCGAGTCTACTGAACTGCAGAGCTGCAGGGTTTGGACAAAAATATGGAAACACTACAAACACAACACATTACCACACCTAATACGATGTAGGAAAACTGTTAACATTCAAAACAGCTTCTAGTCTTCTCGGAATGGATACCATTCTATCTGGAAAATAGTGGACAACTCAACTAACGATGATGGAGTTGGATAGTGTTCACACATCTTTCTGTCCAAATAATACCACAAAGGCTAAATAATATGGAGATCCGGTGACTGAGGTAGCCAGAAAAATTGTGACAATTCATGTTCATGCCCAGAAAACCAGTTCTCGACGATACGAGCTGTATGAACAGGGGCCCTGCCATCTCGGAAGACAGCATCACCAGTGGGGAACGAACATTGCACCATGGAATGGACTTGTGCAGCCAAAATGGTCACATAATCCTTGCCAGTAATGCAATCTTGCAGAGTACCAATGGGGCCCGTGGAATACCACTGTGTGGCTACCCAGACATCACCCCTGCCATATTTCACTCTTGATGGTTAAACTCCGCCACAAGCTAGAAATAGAGTAAAAAATACTCACTTGACCAAGTGACGTTTTCCATTTCCCCATAGTCTAGGCTTTATGGCTTCGAATCACTTTTTTCTGTTACGGGCATTTGCGTGGATTTGGAATTCCAGCTCTCCCTGAAATTCCCTGCTTCTGGAGCTCCAAATATTCAAATGTGTGTCAAATCTTATGGGACTTAACTGCTAAGGTCATCAGTCCTTAAGCCTACACACTACTTAACCTAAATTATCCTAAGGACAAACACACACACCCGTGCCCGAGGGAGGACTCGAACCTCCGCCGGGACCAGCCGCACAGTCCATCTGGAGCTCCCTTCGTATTGTTTTAGTGCTGACAGGGTTCATGAGTGCGCGTCATTCAGTTCTGCCGTGACTTTTCAACCTGTCGTGTTCTTATTTTTCGCCAAAATCTTCTTGAATGGGCATCTGTCACGCTCACTCAACACACACTTTCGTCTGCGTAGTGACTTTGCTGACGATGTTTCTTCAGTTTTGCCTCTGTGTGGTATAAATCTTCAATATTGTGCCTCTCGAAACACAAACACTTCGACTATCTTGGTTATGGAAGTATCCATCATACATACACCAACAATATGCCAACGTTCCAGTTCAGTTAGGTCCGACATAATGCACTCACAGCTACACAGAACACTGTTGAGACCAGGACTGACACTTGCAACGTACTGAGGACAGCGCATAAGCGCTGTTTCTGGTCAAATACAACAGTGCAACTTGCATGCTTGGCTAACACCTGCATTTATGTTCAAGCATGCATTTCTCGCAGAGCCTTTACAGATTTGTCCAATCCCTGTAAGGCCAAATGTATGCAGCAGTGACGTAGCGCGTACATGTGGCGGAGTGTGGCGGGTACGTGGCGCTGTTTCGTCTCCCTGTGTTAAAAAATGGAACAACGCACACAGAGGTGGCGACACGTCCTTTTGCACCCACGAGTGGTGCCCCGAAGCGACGCGTTGCAGAACGTCCAAGTGGTGCGTTGTTGGTCTCATTCTCGGGTCAAATGCTGTGCGCACTGTCTGGTAGATAATGAGACGCATCTTAATAACATATATGACTTCAGAGAGTTTGTAGGTTTCAGACCTATCCGAAAGCATAAAAGAGGTTATCTGATATAATCTATTCTTATCAGAAACATTTTACTTCAGCGATTGACGTGAATAAAGCACCTAAATTGTCATCTGGAACATTGTTTCAAATAAAATTTTATACATATGAGTGTTAACGAATGCAATAGCTTTTCTGTAGTGAAACAGGGGAGCTTTAATAAATCTTTGAGATGGCTGTTGTGCTGTAATTAATTGTTTGTTTGATTTCATGTTACGGTTTGGTTTTGTGCTTACGGGCCAGCTACTATGGTAATGCCGCATTGAGGTTTTGAGAATGTGCCGTCACAAATCGGAATAATGTTGTGTAACATGTAAATGGCTCAAATGGCTCAGAGCACTATGGCACTTAACATCTGAGGTCATCAGTCCCCTAGAACTTAGAACTACTTAAACCTAACTAACCTAAGAACGTCACACACATCCATGCCAGAGGCAGGATTCGAACCTGCGACCGTAGCGGTCGCGCGGTTCCAGACTGAAGCGCCTAGAACCACTCGGCCACACCGGCCGGCTAACATGTAAATACTCGAACGATAACATCAAGTTTTGAATGTTGCAGCACAACTGTGTATTAAAAAGTTCCTAAATTTTTTATGTTAACACACCAACACACATTGTGATGATTTTGTGCCCTTAAAAACATACCATTGAGAATTTTTCGCTCATTTGTGAAACAGATCCAATGAGACTGATCTCATTATATTTTCGCGAAGAGGGAACACGTTATCTGTAACAGACAAGAAAGGAAGCTTACCCTTTTACCTGATAATGGAACTGGTTATTGCAAATAGAGTGTTCTTGCTGCAAAGTTAGACCAAAATTGCTGCTGTGAAATGCTCGTCTATAGATAATGTTTCCATATTCATCTACATCAACTACTACAAATGTACTATTGTAACAAGATGTCTTTTGCCATTATTAATGGCTGTATAACAATTCGCTCTTTGCCACGTGGACGTTAAGAAACAAAAATGTAACAAAATTTTTACTTCGAATATCTGCAATTGCAACTGGTTAGTAGACTGCTTGCCTATTGATAAATGTTCAGTTTTATCGGTAATAGATACTTTTCCAAATGTGTTTGTGCTAGAGCTGCGCTCTATCAATGGTTCAAATGGCTCTGAGCACTATGGGACTTAACTTCTGAGGTCATCAGTCCCCTAGAACTTAGAACTACTTAAACGCAACTAAACTAAGGACATCAGACACATCCATGCCCGGGGCAGGATTCGAACCTGCGACCATAGCGGTCGCGCGGTTCCAGACTGTAGCGCCTAGAACCGCTCGGCCACTTCGGCCGGCTGCGCTCTATCAAACCTATGATTTGGTACATAAATAACGTACTAAATGGTAGGTTTATCGGTAGTACTGGTGCTAATGATAGGGAAAGAAACATAACTAAATGTGTAAGAAAAAAATGGGAGCGACGAGTTCTCTTTTAGTTTGTAAGGTGGCTATAATTTCGCACCTTACAAGCACTCATCTACATACTTTGCCGTGATTTACAACCGGAATTAGGTATTATTTGATAGGCTGGACATGTATATATGAATATTCAAAGAAGACTGACATTGTCACGTACACCTTGTAAATAGTTGTTAACGCTTAGTGCATGATAGGTGATGGAGTGTGTTTATTATCAAAACGGCATAATGAATGATTGCCTATACTAGCAGAGGTTGTAACACCAGTGGAAATGAAACGGCAGGCGTAACTAGGCCCTGGATGGAAAAGCCCGGACAGGTGTGTTGGTCCTGCTTAACAGACGAAGTAGCCCTAGCCGGACGGTCAGGGTACCTGAGTACTGAAGCACAACAGAGTGGCGGCTGGCCGGTATTGTAGCGGGGCCGGAAGGATAAAAATCTTGGACGCAGCAGAGAGGAATAAGGAAGCATCACTTCGTAAATCACACAGGCTGGTTTGCTTCCGAGGATTTTTACTCTGAGAAGCGTACCATAGGTACTATAGGAATTTCCTCACAAACTTTCCGCGCTGGACGACTAAAATATGGTTGGTTAGCATTCGGAAGAATCTGTAGAGAGAGAGAATATTCCGTGGTTTAGAGAATGTGAATCACCTTCTGCAGCCGGTCGCTGTGGCCGAGCTGTTCTAGGCGCTTCAGTCCGGAACCGCGCGACTGCTACGGTCGCAGGTTCGAATACTGCCTAGGGCATGGATGTGTGTGATGTCCTTAAGTTAGTTAGGTTTAAGTAGTTCTAAGTCTAGGGGACTGATGACCTCAAATGTTAAGTCCCATAGTGCTCAGAGCCATTTGAACTATTTTAAGCCTTCTGCAGTTACGAGGGAGGGGAGCTTTGCTGGGAAACCAGCGGTGCAGAGAAAGAGGTCTTCCGTTTTGAGCGCCCGTGTTTGATGGTCACTTAGTATCAGCTATTGTTGGTACAGACTGACTTTCTGTCTCTGCTCTAAGGAGATTTTATAGTTAGAACGGTTAGGCACTATATTGTTGCGAACTTATACGATTCTGGACTTCGCCTCCGGGTAGGGAGTCGTCGTTGAGTACGCAGTGTTCAGTGATTGAGAGCACTTCTTCTGTCTATACTCACGCAGAGACGTTATCTGAATTCCGTCCTTGTGGCTGGGAGTACGCATTTCTTGTCTGTAGAACACAGAGAGGAGAGGACAGTATTAGATTATACTAGTCACAGGACCGTCCTAGTGTTTGAAAGAGTTTATTTTGTGGCTGGAGTTCTTCCATCGTCGCAGTCGTGTACGAGAACCATCACTCCAACACATCGGATGCAGTGCATATGGTGATATTGCTAATTGCTTCGGCTTATTAGTGCTACAAAGCTAAACAGTTGTGGTCACATAACGTTTATTTCCTCTGAGGTTGCACACCACTGTAGATCATCTTCGAAAAGTAGTGTCTTCTAGTGTTTGGTACGTAGATGATGTCAGTCATCTCGCATTATTTGTATTAGATCGAGTAGCCATAAAAAGGGGCAGATTTGGGTAACTGATCACTAATATTAGTTAGGAAATTCATTTGTGTGTCTTTATGTCCATTGGACATTGATATATAAACAATTGTAATATACAGGGTGATTCAAAAAGAATACCACAACTTTAGGAATTTAAAACCCTGCAACGACAAAAGGCAGAGCTAAGCACTATCTGTCGGCGAATTAAGGGAGCTATAAAGTTTCATTTAGTTGTACATTTGTTCGCTTGAGGCGCTGTTGACTAGGCGTCAGCGTCAGTTGATGCTAAGATGGCGACCGCTCAACAGAAAGCTTTTTGTGTTATTGAGTACGGCAGAAGTGAATCGACGACAGTTGTTCAGCGTGCATTTCGAACGAAGTATGGTGTTAAACCTTCTGATAGGTGGTGTATTAAACATTGGTATAAACAGTTTACAGAGGATGGGTGTTTGTGCAAAGGGAAAAGTTCTGGACGGCCGAGAACGAGTGATGAAAATGTAGCACGCCTCCAAGAAGCCCTGATCTTACCCCCTGCGATTTTTTCTTATGGGGGTATGTTAAGGATATGGTGTTTCAGCCACCTCTCCCAGCCACCATTGATGATTTGAAACGAGAAATAACAGCAGCTATCCAAACTGTTACGCCTGATATGCTAAAGAGAGTGTGGAACGAGTTGGAGTATCGGGTTGATATTGCTCGAGTGTCTGGAGGGGGCCATATTGAACATCTCTGAACTAGTTTTTGAGTGAAAAAAAACCTTTTTAAATACTCTTTGTAATGATGTATAACAGAAGGTTATATTATGTTTCTTTCATTAAATACACATTTTTAAAGTTGTGGTATTCTTTTTGAATCACCCTGTATAAAGGGGTTTTAATCTACAATAGATGTATAAGCAGAAACAGCATTTATCATTTTGTAGTTACTAGTTCCCTTATTCATTCATTTACGTTTATGTTGTAGTTTATATGTTAAAGAGCAAGAAAGAGGACATAATATCACCATTAAGAGACCCTAAGATCTGCTTCAGAGGGTAGTCAGACAGGGCCAAATCTTCATTTTTGAATTCAGTATTTTCCGTTGCACACATTCATTTTACACCCGCCTGGAGTAGCATCTTGGATATGGCTTACCCTACCAGGATCCTACTTAGAGTCTTCTGATAGTAGTCATAAAGTGGTTGAAACCTCGGAAATAAAAAAAAAACATTTTTTTCCATTTATAATGTTTAGGTGTTATTGATAGTGATCACCAACTTGCGTGTATGCTTTGCAGTGGTTAAGTCACGCGATAACATTAAAAATAATATTTGTGTATATTAATGTATTTCTTTTCAGAGGAGTTGCGCCTCAGCCCGCTGGCGGCAATTTATTGATATTTATGTTACGTCATTTGTCGCTGTATTTTGTTTATATTGTAACGACACTGCTCGTTCACAACGTTGCCATTAATTTAGCTTGTTTGTTGTAGACTTTTATGTTACATGCCCGTTATGTGATAAATGTGGGTAGTGTAAATTGTATGTACTTTTAGTAGAGAGATGTTATCAGGGATGACTCCATGATAACTAAGGCGAAAGCGCGATTAGTAGCACAATAGATCACTAGTTGTAATAATATAGAAATGGCAGATACACGGAGTAGTCAAGAAAGCCTATGGGATGAGAAAGAGTAAGCTTTGTTTGCAGCACAAGGCACATGTGAGGAAAATACCGATCCAAGGCACAGTCAAGCCGGTGGTGGGCAATCTGATAGTGAAGATGAGGACCAGAGACACACTGAGACAATCGTAAAGATACGGGACAAATAATGTAGGGAGTCCAAGTGAACGCGGAACAACTAAGAATCGTGGGAGATCGCCGTCAGTGACATCGTCACGACGCAGCACATCAGGGGCACGCGGTGATGACTTTCTTGAATACCAAGAAAAGGAAAGGGAAAAGGCAGAAGATCACCTAAGAGTAGAGGAAGAAAAAGTCACAATAGGAGAGAAGATTTAGATAATGCAGTGTGTTGGACACCCTTGCATACCTAAAAGCAATGGCAAGTGAAATGGAAAATAAAATTCAAAACGTTAGTCCTGAAATGGAAAGTAAAATTCAAAACGTTAGTGATGAATTGGTAAGTAAAATTTGGTGATTCTCGTGTACGACTGTGATGGTGTTATCCTAACGCATTACGTTCCTCCACGGCAGACCGTCAATGCACAGTAGTACTGTTCGTTTTTGGAGCATCATCTGCTACCAGCTTTGCGAAAGAAGCGGCGACACTTTCTGCGCAACCCACCCATAATTTTGCACGACGATGCGCGGGCGCATACAGCGCAAGCTGTGGCTCCTCTGTTCGGTCAATGGGACTGGGAAGTACTGTACCATCCACCATACTACCCGGACTTAAGTCCTTGTGACTTTGATTTGATTCCGAAGATGAAGGAAACAGTTCGTGGCATTCGCTTCAAAACAGAGATTCGACAGGCAATAGACCGCTCTATACGCACCATCAACAGAACAGGCTCTGCTAACGGTATACTACGCCTTCCATATCGCTGGCAACGGGTTCTACACAAAGATGGTGACTACTTTGAAGGACAGCAACAGGTGCAAACATGTAACTCTTTTGTATCGGTTGTGAATAAATAGTTGCCACTATTTAAGTTCCAACCCTCGTAGATAGTGGAAGCGAACTCTCACCTATTTCAGATAGGCTATTCGCTAAATGCAAGAATTCAGTTAATCCACCGATGCTCACACTACAAAAAACAAAGGTACGAGGTGCGTTAGTTGGAAAGGGTATGGAAATATCGCAACAAACACGTCTAGATTTTGAATGCCAAGGACACCAGATGACTTCTAATCTGTTCATAATACCGAAACTAACAGCTGATATAATAATTGGTGTAGATTTTCTTTCAGTGCAGAAAGCTATCATTGATCTAAGAAGAGGGGAGTTAATGTTAGGGAAAGAGAATAAAATAAAAATCAGATTTGATGAGAAGGCAATAAAAGTTCAAATTCCGGAGAGCTGTTTAAAACTACAATTCACGGACGACCATGCAGTTCAGAGGGAAGAGTGTAGAAAAAATAATGAGAATGGAGCAGAGTTCAAGTCAAAATGTGAGCAGATTAATAAAATTAACAGTAAGATTGATTCGAAACTCGAGAATCTGGAAAACATAGATAGTATGGACAGGCAAGGGTTGGAGCTTGCACTCAATAATAACGCAGAGATCTTCTTACCTAAAACCGGATGCATTAAGGGGTATCAATATAAATTTGAGGTAAAGAAACATAGACCATTTCGGGTGCCTCCTTATGCCATCCAATGGCCATACCGGGAAAGGGTTCTAGGTGAACTACGAAGAATGGAGAACGAAGGTGTAATTGAGGCTGCGAGATCTGAGTATAATAGTCCACTATGCATAGGAGACAAACAGTACGGTGGATTTCGACTGGTGTTAGAATCACACCAAATAAACACTATTATTGTGCCAGAGACGGATCGCCCTGAAAGGCTTGAGGAGCTCCTTCAAAGATTTCATGGGATTTCGGTGTTTTCCTCACTTGATTTGCGATCGAGCTTTTGGAAAATAGAGCTCGATCCTGACTGCCGAAAATACACGGCCTTTATTGCCTTCGGAAGGTGTTTTCAATTCAAAAGGCTCCCTTTTGGATTGAATACATCTTCAGCTGCATTTATCAGGGGTTTTAGCAAAATATTGAGCGAAAAGTTAAAAGAGAAGATCACGTGTTATGTAGACGATATATTGGTAGCAGAAAATACCTCGGAGAGACGTAACAAACTCTAAGAGGAAGTCTTAGGCAGTTTGAGGAGGTATGGGGTGACGGCAAATATTGATAATTCTTGTTTTGGGAGCAGTAGCGTTAGCTTTCTGGGACACGTGATAACAGGAGAGGGGATTAGTCCCGACCCAGAGAGGATGGCAGCAATTGCAAAATTTGCCACGCCTGCAACCAGAAAACAACTGAGAGTGTTCCTAGTGCTAATAATTTTTTATAAAAAGTTTATATAGGTAGAAACATTTGCTAGTCCCAGACTCTGCCAATTTAAGGGGAAAAGGAACACCCGGAGTGTGGGATGACGTGTAAGACAGAGAATTCAATAATTTGAATGCGGCACTCGTCAATGCTCCTATTTTATCACACCCTCACTTATCACAGGATTTTTCTATAGCCGTTGACAGCGCGAAAACCGATGTGGGAGTTACGTTGTTTCAGGAGTTTGAACAAGACGGCATATTAATACACAGAACAACCGCCTTTGGTAGCAGGGTACTATCCAAAAGTGAAAGGAATTACACTGTTACCGAACTTGAAGCCCCTGCAATAGTATGGGGATATAAAATGTTTAGATACTTTCCGTTCGGTAGAAAAACTAAAGTCTGCACGGACCATAGGGCCCTAGAATTTCTCCTAACAGTCAGACTTACAGATGGAAGACTAGAGAGATGGGTACCTGGCTTCAAGGACACCAATTTTCAACAGTCTATGTGCCTGGTCCGAAAAACGTCATTGATGACGCCCTGTGCCGCTTACAGATTGGTATAACAGAAGAGACGGCTGAAGCATTAGATCAAGAGAACTTTTCTTTGTTCTACCTCAAAAGGGTTGCATTTGAAAACTTCGTCACTGTAACGATGCGGAATATCCAGAATGAGCAGGATAAGGACGCAGATTTAGTCAAAGTAAAGGAAAAATGGTAGGATCGGACGCAGGCCCGCATAAAATTCTGGGGATTCTGTTTTACTAGTTCCCTTAGTCATTCATTTATGTTTATGTTGTAATTTATATGTTAAAGAACAAGAAGGAGGAGATAATATCACCATTAAGAAATCCTAAGATCTGCTTCAGGGGGTAGTCAGACAGGGCCAAATCTTCATTTTTGCATTCAGTATTTTCCGTTGCGCACATTCATTTTACACCCGCCTGGAATATCATCTTAGAAGTTTGTTTGTTTGGTTGTTTGTTTTGTACATAATTAGAACCGCACATCGTTCATTGTGCATTTTATATCCTTACAGAATATGAATTGCATTTTATAAGTAATAAAAATTAACTGATCACGTAACATCTGCGCTTTTACGTAACCAAAGCAATTTCTGTTGATGCAAGTACAGTTTACATGCACAAACACAAAAAAATCTGTATAATAGTTATTATTTTGCACTCAATAGAACGCTCTCCATCACGATCAAAAGCAAGAGTTCCCTGTTATTACTGATAAATGTGAAAGTTGTTGATGAATAAAAGAAATGTGTTTCATATAATCTCATAGAAGTATTGGAGCGATATTTGATATATTTTGTTTCGCTTCTTATTTTATTTTATCTGTTTTTAGGAAATTGCGTTTTATAGCGCTGTTTTATAAATCACTATTGTTTTTCTTATTTTTACTGCAATAGTCTTCTGTTTCACATTAAAAATCGACAGTTTTCAAATGAAATCTGAATTAAACATTGACAATTTCAGTTTTGCTCTAAACAATGTTTATTTTTAAGTAACACGCAGGAGGATGACTACGTCGAACAAAACAGTTCCGCGGGTTACATGACCCTTTTTATATCTTCGTTCAATTTTTAGATGGTTTACCGCTTCTGATTTCTAGGGGAATCTAGTAAGACAGTGATCGCATACGTATACAATGCGACAGATACGAGGTAAAGCCCGACATGCGCAACACACCTAACGTACAGGTAATGTGGGTACCATCTTAACTTACCAAAGGTACTAGGAAAACTACCATAGTCTAATAGTCTTCGCTTACTTGGCATTTTCTACAGTAGCTGACGGTAGTTTTCCACTCTAGTTTGTGATGATCAAAATAAAACGATTTCACTCTCCAGATAAATCTCTTAGACAAAACAAACTAATACTCCATTGCACCCATCAATATTTTCACATGTTCCCTTACCTCACATGCAATGGAAGTGCATTAATTTCAACTGTGCTGCTTCTAGCCAAAATTAACATCCAGAAACACAGAACAAAAATGCATTTCACAATTTTATAACCTCAGAGTCTACAGTATACCACAAGTCATAGGTGTTACGTCACAAAGCGTAAAAGCTAACTTTACATGAGATAGCTGATTTGACAAAAAATTTACTTCCCATTGTTAATAAAATAAAGAAAAATAACAACGAACACACTGTAGGAAGCAAGGCTTCGTACATTTCGCTGTCTTCGTCTGCTAATGCTAACAACACATAAAATACGCTACTGGACATTAAAATTGCTGCACCAAGAAGAAATGCAGATGGTAAACGGGTATTCATTGGACAAATATAATATAATAGAACTGACGTGTGATTACATTTTCACGCAATATGAGTGCATAGATCCTGAGAAATCAGTACCCAGTAATAACGGCCTTTATACGCCTGGGCATTGAGTCAAACAGAGCTTGGATGGCGTGTACAGGTACAGCTGCCCATGCAGCTTCAACACGATACAACAGTTCATCAAGAGTAGTGATTGGCGTATTGTGACGAGCCAGTTGCTCGGCCATCATTGACCAGACGTTTTCAATTGGTGAGAGATCTGAAGATTGTGCTGGCCAGTGCAGCAGTCGAACATTTTCTGTATCCAGAAAGGCCCGTACAGGACCTGCAACATGCGGTCGTGCATTATCCTGATGAAATGTAAGGTTTTGCAGGGATCGAATGGAGGGTAGAGCCACGGGTCGCAACACATCTGAAATGTAACGTCCACTGTTCAAAGTGCCGTCAATGCGAGCAAGAGGTGACCGAGACGTGTAACCAATGGCACCCCATACCATCACGCCGGGTGATACGCCAGTACGGCGATGACGAATACACGCTTCCAATGTACGTCCACCGCGATGTCGCCAAACACGGATGCGACCATCATGATGCTGTAAACAGAACCTGGATTCATCCGAAAAAATGACGTTTTGCCATTCGTGCACCCAGGTTCGTCATTGAGTACACCATCTCAGGCGCTCCAGTCTGTGATGCAGCGTCATGGGTAACCGCAGCCATGGTCTCCGAGCTGATAGTCCATGATGCTGCAAACGTCGTCGAACTGTTCGTGCAGATATTTGTTGTCTCGCAAGCGTCCCCATCTGTTGACTCAGGGATCGAGACGTGGCTGCACGATCCGTTACAGCCATGCGGATAAGATGCCTGTCATCTCGACTGCTAGTGATACGAGGCCGTTGGGATCCAGCACGGCGTTCCGTATTACCCTCCTAAATCCACCGATTCCATATTCTGCTAACAGTCATTGGATCTCGACCAACGCGAGCAGCAATGTCGCGATACGATAAACCGCAATCGCGATAGGCTACAATCCAACCTTTATCAAAGTCGGAATCGTGATGGTACGCATTTCTCCTCCTTACACGAGGCATCACAACGACGTTTCACCAGGCAACGCCGGTCAACTGCTGTTTGTGTATGAGAAATCGGTTGGAAACTTTCCTCATGTCAGCACGTTGTAGGTGTCGCCACCGGTGCCAACCTAGTGTGAATGCTCTGAAAAGCTAATCATTTGTATATCACAGCATCTTCTTCCTGTCGGTTAAATTTCGTGTCTGCAGCACGTCATCTTCTCGGTGTAGCAATTTTAATGGCCAGTAGTGTATATATTTCACTAAGGCATCCCGAACATATGTGTCATTACTTTTTTGTGTTTATTGTCCAAATTCTAACACAGTAGGGCAGCTTCCACAGTGTGTAGAAATTGCTAGATACTTTATAACATTCGGCCGCAGTTTTTTTTTCTGAATGATGTCCATTCGTTTATTTAACACAATACAGAAACGTTTTTCAGACCCCTGGAAATAATCCGAATATATGTTTAATGTGCTATATTCCTGGTCCTTTTTCAACGACAGTGGAAACATTCAGTATCAGTTGCAAAATACCGAGTGCATCACTGCCTGGGTTTTGTCTAGACAGCATATTTGCCATTATTCCGTAGCACGGTGGATTGTAGTCTCCAGTGAGCTTTTTCCGCGTCCCAACAGCACTGCACCTAAGGAGCTCGACTATGACTTTATCATTCACACTATTTTAACAGAATTGAAACGCCAAAGAAACTGGTATAGGCATACGTATCGAATTACAGAGATAAGTAACGAGGCAGAAAACGGCGCTGCTACGGTCGCAGGTTCGAATCCTGCCTCTGGCATGGATGTGTGTGATATCGTTAGATTAGCTAGGTTTAAGTAGTTCTAAGTCTAGGGGACTGATGACCTAAGATGTTAAGTCCCATAGTGCTTAGAGCCATTTGAACCATTTGAACCAGAAAACAGCGCTGCGGTCGGCAACGCCTATACAAGGGAACAAGTGCCTGGCGCTGCTACAAAGGCCGGTTATAAGGATTTAAGTGATATTGAACGTGATTTTATAGTCGGCGCACGAGCGATGTGACGCAACATCTCCGAGGTAGCGATGAAGTGGGTATTTCACGAGTCTACAGTGAATATTAGGAACCCGGTAATACATCAAACCTCCGACATCGCAGCGACCGTAAAAAGATCCTGCAAGAATGACACGACTGAAGAGAATCGTTCAACTTGACAGAAATGCAACCTTTTCCCAAATTTCTACAGAATTCAATGCTGGGCCATTCAAGGAAACGTCATCGAAATGGGCTTTCGGAGCCGAAGGCCCCTTGATGACTGCATGACACAAAGCTATACGCCTCGCCTGGGCCCGTCAAAACCGATATTGGACTGTTAATGACTTGAAACATGTTGCCTGGTCGGACGAGTCTCGTTTCAAATTGTATCGAGCGGATGGACGTGTACGAGTATGGAGACAACGCCATGAATCCATGGACGCTGCATGTCAGCAGGGAACTGTTCAAACTGGTGGAGGCTTTTTAATGGTGTGGGGTATGTGCTGTTGGAGTGATATGGGACCCCTGATACGTCTACATACGACTCTGACAGGTTACACGTATGTAAGTATCCTGTCTGATCACCTCCATCCATTCAAGTCCATTGTGTATTCCGTCGGACTTGGGCAATTCCAGCAGGACAATGCGACACCCCACACGTCTAGAATTGCTACAGAGTGTCTCCAGGAACACACTTCTCAGTTTAAACACTTCCGCTGTCCACCAAACTCTCCAGACATGAACATTATTGAGCATATCTGGGATGCCTTGCAACGTGCTATACAGAAGAGATCTCCACCCCCTCGTACTCTTTCGGATTTATGGACAACCCTGTAGGATTCATGGTGTCAGTTCCCTCCAGCACTACTTCAGACATTAGTCTACTCCATGTCATATCGTGTTGCGCCACTTTCGCATGCTCGCGGGGGCCCTACACTATATTAGGCAGGTGTACCAGTTTCTTTGGCTCTTCAGTGTACTAGACAATGAGTCCCAACATGCCAACGGTATAAGGAAAGTACAATTTTCTGTGCTGGAAGAGATAAAGAAATATGAAGTTTTAAGATCGAAAAAGTTTTCCTCTCCAGCAAATGGGAAATTCTCATACTCAGTGTAGTGTGTAGAATCCCAAGACTCAGGACAGAGGCTGGAGCAGAGGAGGAACTTCACAAAAGCCGTCTCCCTGCCGAGTAAGCTGATACATCAGATCGCGCGCACGGACAGCCGGAACGGCTACTGCGAGTTATCTACTGCCAGTTACGCCACCCGGTCGCCGTCGGGAAGACACCAGTATATTACCAGATACGGTCACGACGAGAGGCTTCGGCGTGACACAATAACGAGGCCACCACCGCGCAATCACCAGGCTGCATCACATTAAAGTCCGATCCTGTCGTCATTAGTCAGTCGTTGTGCACCGTGATGCATGATCGGTCTACGATTCTCCGCCCCATGCAGATGATGCAGCTGCCTCTGTCCTCGCCGGGGCCCGAACCCCTGCCCGTCACCCGAGTGCCTACTCAGGGAGCAGCGATCCGCCCCGCCACCAGCCTAGGGGACAAGACGAGGGGTTCCGGTTAGCCCTGTACTCGCCGGGGATACAACGCGGGCTCCTGTGCTCCGGGGCTCGGAGCGCAATGCTGCCAGTCTTCGTCGCCGCTGCCTGCCGTTGTGCGAGCCAGCACTACGGCCCTTTCCGCGGAGAAGCAGTAGCAGCCGCCGCAAGCTCCGGGTCAGCAGCCGAGGGCCAACTCACTCGGCCCAGTGGAATCAACGGCTGTGTACGTTTAAATAAAGCAACACTGTAGTTCATCAACGCGCTCCTCAACTGTAGGCCCTCCAGCCCCACCGGGAGCAACCCACAGATCCCAGCCTGCCATCCTCCTCGCTTCCTAAAGCGCAACTCATGATAACATACAGTCATAGGGCAACGAATTCCGCAGTCCAGCTGTGGTGGCACTGCTGCACAATAATGCGATAAACCGAAAAATCGTAGAATGGTTAACTTTAGTCAAAGAGTGTTAAAAGTCAATTGTACCCGCAAATTTTAGGAAGAATTTTCATATTCCTCTAGAAATATACTAGCACTGCGCTACATATTATGTAACTTTCCAAACACATTCCGAAAAATCGTAGAATGGTTAACTTTAGTCAAAGAGTGTTAAAAGTCAATTGTACCCGCAAATTTTAGGAAGAATTTTCATATTCCTCTAGAAATATACTAGCACTGCGCTACATATTATGTAACTTTCCAAACACATTTTGTCGGACATTAGTTGTTCTAGTCAACATTAAAAACAGAAAGCATGAAATAATGTAATAAATCCATTAGCATGGTCAGATTATACACTCCTGGAAATTGAAATAAGAACACCGTGAATTCATTGTCCCAGGAAGGGGAAACTTTATTGACACATTCCTGGGGTCAGATACATCACATGATCACACTGACAGAACCACAGGCACATAGACACAGGCAACAGAGCATGCACAATGTCGGCACTAGTACAGTGTATATCCACCTTTCGCAGCAATGCAGGCTGCTATTCTCCCATGGAGACGATCGTAGAGATGCTGGATGTAGTCCTGTGGAACGGCTTGCCATGCCATTTCCACCTGGCGCCTCAGTTGGACCAGCGTTCGTGCTGGACGTGCAGACCGTGTGAGACGACGCTTCATCCAGTCCCAAACATGCTCAATGGGGGACAGATCCGGAGATCTTGCTGGCCAGGGTAGTTGACTTACACCTTCTAGAGCACGTTGGGTGGCACGGGATACATGCGGACGTGCATTGTCCTGTTGGAACAGCAAGTTCCCTTGCCGGTCTAGGAATGGTAGAACGATGGGTTCGATGACGGTTTGAATGTACCGTGCACTATTCAGTGTCCCCTCGACGATCACCAGTGGTGTACGGCCAGTGTAGGAGATCGCTCCCCACACCATGATGCCGGGTGTTGGCCCTGTGTGCCTCGGTCGTATGCAGTCCTGATTGTGGCGCTCACCTGCACGGCGCCAAACACGCATACGACCATCATTGGCACCAAGGCAGAAGCGACTCTCATCGCTGAAGACGACACGTCTCCATTCGTCCCTCCATTCACGCCTGTCGCGACACCACTGGAGGCGGGCTGCACGATGTTGGGGCGTGAGCGGAAGACGGCCTAACGGTGTGCGGGACCGTAGCCCAGCTTCATGGAGACGGTTGCGAATGGTCCTCGCCGATACCCCAGGAGCAACAGTGTCCCTAATTTGCTGGGAAGTGGCGGTGCGGTCCCCTACGGCACTGCGTAGGATCCTACGGTCTTGGCGTGCATCCGTGCGTCGCTGCGGTCCGGTCCCAGGTCGACGGGCACGTGCACCTTCCGCCGACCACTGGCGACAACATCGATGTACTGTGGAGACCTCACGCCCCACGTGTTGAGCAATTCGGCGGTACGTCCACCCGGCCTCCCGCATGCCCACTATACGCCCTCGCTCAAAGTCCGTCAGCTGCACATACGGTTCACGTCCACGCTGTCGCGGCATGCTACCAGTGTTAAAGACTGCGATGGAGCTCCGTATGCCACGGCAAACTGGCTGACACTGACGGCGGCGGTGCACAAATGCTGCGCAGCTAGCGCCATTCGACGGCCAACACCGCGGTTCTGGTGTGTCCGCTGTGCCGTGCGTGTGATCATTGCTTGTACAGCCCTCTCGCAGTGTCCGGAGCAAGTATGGTGGGTCTGACACACCGGTGTCAATGTGTTCTTTTTTCCATTTCCAGGAGTGTATATATCAAAAAAAGTTTTGTATCGCCTCGGTTCCGAGAGTGGTTGGTTGGTCACGTCGTCCATAAACAGGCCTTTTCAATCTATCCCAGGCTTATTCGATAGGGTTCATGCCTGGAGAACATGCTGGCCACTCTACTCGAGCGATGTCGTTATCCTAAAGGAAGTCATTCACAAGATGTACACGATGCGGGCGCGAATTGTCGTCAATGAAGATAAATGTCTCGCCAATATGCTGCCGATATGGTTGCACTATCGGTCGGAGGATGGCATTCACGTATCGTACAGCCGTTACGGCGCCTTCCATGACTACCAGCGGCGTACGTCGGCCCCACCCCGAAACAGCAGGAAACCTCCACTTCACTGCACTCGAGGGACAGTGTGTCTAAGGCGTTCAGCCTGACCGGGTTGCCTCCCAACACATCTCCAACGATTGTTTGGTTCAAGGCATATGCAACACTCATCGGTGAAGAGAACGTGATGGCAATCCTGAGTGGTCCATTCGGCATGTTGTTGGGCCCATCTGCACCGCGCTGCATGGTATCGTGGTTGCAAAGATGGGCCTCGCCATGAACGTCGGGAGTGAAGTTAAGCATCATGCAGCCTATTGCGCACAGTTTGAGTCTTAACACGACGTCCTATGGCTGCACGAAAAGCATTATTCAACATGGTGACGTTGCTGTAAGGGTTCAAATGGTTCAAATGGCTCTGAGCACTATGGGACTTAACTTCTAAGGTCATCAGTCCCCTAGAACTTAGAACTACTTAAACCTAACTAACCTAAGGAAATCACACACATCCATGCCCGAGGCAGGATTCGAACCTGCGACCGTAACGGTCACGCGGTTCCAGACTGTAGCGCCTAGAACCGCACGGCCACCCCGGCCGGCTGTAAGGGTTCCTCCGAGCCATAATCCATGGGTAGCTGTCATCCACTGCAGTAATAGCCCTTGGGCGGCCTGAGCGAGGCATGTCATCGACAGTTCCGGTCTCTCTATATCTCCTCCATATCCGAACAACATCGCTTTGGTTCACTCCGAGACGCCTCGACACTTTCCTTGTTGAGAGCCCTTCCTGGCACAGAGTAACAATGCGGACGCGATCGAACCGCGGTATTGACCGTCTAGGCATGGTTGAACTACAGACAAAGCTAGCCGTGTACCTCCTACCTGGTGGAATGACTGGAACTGATCGGCTGTCGGACCCACTCCGTGTAATAGGCGCTGCTCATGCATGGTTGTTTACATCTTTGGACAGGTTTAGTGACATCTCTGAATAGTGAAAGGGACTATGTCTGTGATACAATATCCACAGTCAACGTCTATCTTCAGGAGTTCTGGGAACCATGGTGATGCAAACAATGTGTTCACACCAAAGCTGAATAGACGTTTTTCACAGTTTACGCCCCATTTCTTCACTTCCAGGTGTACTAATGTGGCACATTTTTCTGGGGTATATTGATACCCAACAAGATCATCCCTGCTGACTGACGCTTTTTTCTGTTCCATAGTTCTAATTTTCGGTTTCGACCTAACATTACTCGTATATGAATATATTACGTTTGTGACTATCCTGTAGCTTTATTTCATATTTCGTTGGATATTCTGAGTTTGATCATAAAAGAAGAACTATCGGGGTGGCGCAGTGATTAGCACACTGCACTCGCATTCGGTAGGACGGCGATTCAAACCCGCGTCCGGTCATCCTTATTTAGGTTTTTCGTGATTTCCCTCAATCGCTTCAGGCAAATGCCATGATGGTTCCGTTGAAAGGACACGGCCGATTTCCTTCCCCATACTTTTCTCATCTGATGGGACCAATGACCTCGCGTTTTGGTCGCCTCCTCCAAAGCAACCAACCCACCATAAAATGATGTTTTCAAGTCATTGAATTAAAAAGATAGCATCCTTATTCATATTAATAATATAAAAATCTATACCTATCCTATACTGTTTCACCAATTTACTTGCGTTTGGGTACCAGAGTAATCTACTTTAAAAATTCGAAGTCGATATCTGTCATTTGTTTCACATACAAACATTTAGTGAACTTCTTATCAAATTTAGTCCTTAAACCTACCGAATAAGTAATATAAAAATGACAAGTTTAGAATATTGTCCCCTCTTGGATAAATCTCAAATGGCTCAGAGCACTATGCGACTTAACTTTTGAGGTCATCAGTCGCCTAGAACTTAGAACTAATTAAACCTAACTAACCTAAGGACACCACACACATCCATTCCCGAGGCAGGATTCGAACCTGCGACCGTAGCGATCGTCCGGCTCCAGACTGTAACGCCTAGAACCGCACGGCCACTCCGGCCGGCGGATAAATCTCAGCGTACATCCGTGGCTCAAGATGTCATTTTACTGTCCGTGTCGACACTTGTCTTGCTGCAAACAAGTCAATTTCCTGACAAAGTGCATTGCCAAGTGACCAATATGTCTGCCCTCTTGGACGCTAGCGGCCTGGGGTCGTTGTGTTATGTGTCCCCATGCTGAACCAATGGATTCCATATTCATACAACAGTCGTAGGGTCCAGACCAACGCTAACACTAATATGGTGGAACGATAAACCGCAGTCTCGATAGACCACGATCCTGACTCTATCGAATTCCGATAAATTCTGTTATACATTTCCCTTCTTACACGAGGACCGAGCGAGGTGGCGCAGTGGTTAGACACTGGACTCGCATTCGGGAGGACGACGGTTCAATCCCGCGTCCGGCCATCCTGATTTAGGTTTTCCGTGATTTCCCTAAATCGCTCCAGGCAAATGCCGGGATGGTTACTTTCAAAGGGCACGGCCGACTTCCTTCCCCGTCCTTCCCTAATCCGATGAGACCGATGACCTCGCTGTCTGGTCTCCTTCCCCGAAACAACCAACCAACCATCTTACACGAGGAAAAACACAAGTCTAACGCGATTTCTGAATGATAAACCTGCTATGTAATCTTTCCTTATATAGAGAATGTAGACGGAGTTACTCCTACCTACTTTATGCGGTTGTACTAAAATCCAAATCAAAATTTTTTGTACAGGCGACTGTCAACGGCATGGCACCTCCAATGGCACTGGATGCAGTGTTTGTGAACGTATATGTGAGATAAATGATTTAAATTAAAACGAAACAAGTGCCTTAATACGTACAGAACCTTTGTTCGTCTTTTGTTTGTAGGTGTGATTCATGCAGCAAAAAGTGATCGACCGAAAGTGCTTACACGGAAATAGTTGATCCACGTGAAATTTACACATTCTTTGATTATCACGAAGTTTGTGCAAACGTCTGTGTAGCCAATTTAAACTCTCGGTTGGTACTGCCCCCACTTCACTGCACAAACGTTTAAAGATGCATCTGTAATAGAATTCGTGATATTCTTAAGTCTTAGCCTGCAGATAATGGAAAACATGTAGCTTTACGTCAGTTGCTCATGTCGTCTGTGACTGGTGACTGTTGTCGGTCTGACGAGTCATGGTTCGACTTCGATCGATATGTGAATGCAAGAATTCCCGCAAAGAGATGCGGAAAATTCATATTAACCGTCTGCGCAAATTGAGACGCACATAGCACGTGTGGCGTGACACGACACTACAGCGCGACGCGCACGTTCCGCAAGTGGCCCGCTGGTTCAAAAAATGGCTCTGAGCACTATGCGACTTAACTTCTAAGGTCATCAGTCGCCTAGAACTCAGAACTAATTAAACCTAACTAACCTAAGGACATCACACACATCCATGCCCGAGGCAGGATTCGAACCTGCGACCGTAGCGGTCGCTCGGCTCCAGACTGTAGCGCCTAGAAGCGCACGGCCACTCCGGCCGGCGGCCCGCTGGTCCTGTGCATATTGAGACGTGTGTGTATACATACTTTGCACGCGCCGGTTGGCGACGCTCTGCACTGACAGAATCGAAGTGCAGACACCCAGTCATCTGTCTCAAACGATTTTTCAGAAACTATTCAGTAAAAATATTTGATTTTTGCCTTACTTGTAGCGTTATACGTCAACTTCGTGGCGAAGTTGACATACAGTGATATACACGTTTTAGTAACACATTGCGATAGGGGTCGCTATAGTTCGTGCGTATTACACCATATGTTGCTGCGTATGAAATTTAAGCTAACATACTGAATTTTTCTTTAGACTAGGGAGGATCTCGAGAAAATGGATCGTATGTAGCGCGTTCACTCTCGATCTCACACCCGCGAGAATATGAAATGAAATGTCATGTGGCTAGGGCCTCCCGTCGGGTAGACCGTTCGCCTGGTGCAAGTCTTTCGAGTTGACGCCACTTCGGCGACCTGCGCGTCGATGGGGATGAAATGATGATGATTAGGACACCACAACACCCAGTCCCTGAGCGGAGAAAATCTCTGATCCAGCCGGGAATCGAACCCGGGACCTTTGGATTGACAGTCTGTCACTCTGACCACTCAGCTGCCGGGGCTGGACACCCGCGAGAATGAAATATTCACAACATCCCTCATATGTCCCAAATCGCTAGAGACATCGAAACGAAATTTTGGCGTATAATAGCACACAAGGAGGAGAGTATTTTGCCAGTTCGTAAACACGGGGAACTTTCTTATCTATGGAGATACATCAAAAGTTATAACTTATATTTTATTTTTTTCACTCCAGCGACAGTAATTTTTAAGAGTTATCGACAGCTAATGAAACAAGAGTTTACAAGTATGAAAATAAACATGAAATTTCTTCTCTTCTGTTACTGCAAACTGATACAATGATGGTTTTGGTAAGCTATTGCGCTCTCTGGTCGCCAATTACTTGTTGGAAATTTATGGTAAGGTCTTATTGGACCAAACTGCTGAGGTCATCGGTCCCTAAGCTAACACACTACTTAATCTAACTTAACTAACGTACTCTAAGAACAGCACACACACCCATGCTCGAGGGAGGACTCGAACCTTTGACGGGGGGGATTCGAGCGAACCGTGATAAGGCGCCTAAGACCTCACGGCTACCCCGCGCGGTAATTACTTGTTCAATGAGACACTCTGAGGTGTAGCAATTTTAATGGCCAGTTGTGTAGTAGTTCTCGGCTGTGTGAATATCCTGGCTTGTGATAACGTCAAGTTTAAGTTTGCATACGAACTTGCTTAGATATTCACTTTTGCTACTATGTCACTCTCGACAGAACTCTCACCTTGAAACAACACCTGAAAAAATTACCAGCAAAAACCAAAATAAGAACTAACCTGATTCAGTTCTTGCCAGTACATCATGGGGTGCTATCGCTGAAACCTTTGAAAACTAGCACAATAGTCCTCGTACAATCAACTGCAGAATACTGTGCTCCTGTCTGGATCAGTAGCGGCCTTACCAACCTTGTCGATATACAGCTAAATCAGGCGATGCGAACCATGACCAGAACTATTAGAACAACTCTGCTCCAGTGGCTACCATTACTTAGTAATATTGCACCTCCCCAAACTAGACGACTGGCAGCCCTCAAATCACCGTTGGAAAAATGTAATGCCCTCCCTTCCCATTCATGTCGATGCAGGTTTCGTTGAACTACAGCAACCGAGACTGAAGTCAAGATATCCACCAGTAGCAGTCACCAACCAACTCATCAACTTCATCATCGATGATCACAGGACATCATTTTGGAAAGATAAGAATGTTGAGAACTCTCGCCTCGTGACAGAGCCATCTTTGAAAGTACCAGGATTTTCCCTTACCAGGTGTCAGCGGTGCAACATTAGCAGGATTTGCACAAACCATGTTATCTGCAACAAGAACCTGACTCAATTAGGAGCTTCAGAATGCCCCCGATGCGACTGATGTGGAGCCGAAAGCAAACAAGACCCTTTTTTGCCCCCATACATCCTTCAGGGGTGCGTTCACAAGATATCCAGAATCTCACCACCAAAGCATTGGAATGGCTGGTCGACAGCGACCTGCGTTTGTGATACAAAAAGTGCAATGAACAATTTATATAGCTGTTTCTTTATGTTTTCAATAGTTATTGTAATTTTTAATTTATTTGTCGCAGTCTTCATTATTGACGAATTTTACGGAGGATTTCACTGTCTGTGAGAGGGAGAGTTGGTTGAAGTTTCGTTAGGAGACAGTGTTGAAAGTGTGTAGGTGTAGGGCTGATAGGCTGTGTTGATGTAGGAGTGGAAACATTCCAGGACAGACAATTAGAAGGGAAGCAGTTGAGTTGTTGGAGTCGTAAATGTGAATAGTACAGGATAGCTGAAGGTGCTCACTGTGAGCTTATACACGTCGGAATTTAATGAACTGATAAAGGATCCATATGGAGGAACTTAAACGGATGCAGATAGCAAGAAATAGTACATGGCGTTCAAGGATTTGGAGGGAGTGATGCTCTGATGGTGTGGATATTTAGGTAAAACTGGTATGGGAGAGGACAGTGCGGATCAAGATTTTATATGGAAATACGACACACGAGGGGGTAGTTTCGTGCTCTACTAGTTATTAGTTTTAGTCTGTTGTGGGCTTTTCATTGGATGGTTAGTAGGTGAGGTTTACACATTATTTGCTGGTCGAGCATTAGTCTTATGATAGTTTAGTGTATTGGTTAATTGGATAGGAGGGTCATAAATAGTTAGGAAAAAGTTATGTAAACAATATACACTGCTGGCCACCGTAAATGCAACACCAAGAAAGACAAGAGGTAGCACAACAAAATTTATTTTGTAGATAACATGTTGACCAAGTATCAAATGATTACGTTTACAGACGTCTGTGACATGTGGTTCCTGCCAGAATCAGTAGCCAGAGTAGCCGCCATTGTTGGAGATCACCGCTGCCACACGTCTCGGCATTGAGTCAAAGAGACGTTGGATGTGTTCCTGGGGTACAGCAGCCCAAGCACCTTCCACACGTTGCCAAAGATCATCTGGTGTGGCAGCTGGGGATGTAATCTGGCTCACTCGTTGAGCAACCATGGACCACATGTTTTCTATCGGCGAAAGATCCGGAGAGCGAGCCGGCCAGGGAAGGAATTCAATCTGGTTATTGACGAAGAACCCTTGGACAATGCGTGCCACGTGTGGTCGCGCATTATCCTGTTGAAATATGGCTGTGGCCGAGCCCTGAAGGTAAGGAAGGACAACTGGCTCCAGCACCTCGGTTATGTAGCGCCGGCTATTTAAAGTACCGGCAATGCGTACTAGAGGCGTGCGAGAGTAATATCCAATACCGCCCCATACCATAATACCCGGTGCAAGACCAGTGTGGCGGTGCATAATGCAGCTGTCCAGCATCCTCTCTCCACGGTGTCTCCACACTCGAATCCGACCATCGTGGTGCTGCCGTCCACATCCGTCTGTCATCACACCATTGGCGACGGAGACGTCTGTGGTTCTGCGTCAATGGTAGACGAAGCAATGGACGCCTTGCGGACAGACCACTCTGCTGTAAACGGCGTCGAATGGTACGCGCAGACACTGGATGATGCGTTACAGACGCAATGTGCTGTGCTATGGTTCGGGATGTCACTGAGCGATCCGTCACTGCCATGCGCACAATTTGCCTATCAGCACGTGCAGTGGTGCACCGAGGTGAATGCGATCGACCACGTCGGTCCGTCGTACCCTCCTGCATCCAACGGTCACATATCCGCATTACAGTTGTTTGGTTTCGTCCAACACGACTAGCGATTTCTCTGTATGATAATCCACAATCTCGGTAAGCCACTATCCTTCCTCTGTCGAACTCGGATACTTGATCAAACGATGTTCGCTGTTGTCTACGAGGCATAACTGATCGTCTTGTGAAACAACCACAGCCGGCCGGGGTGGCTAAGCGGTTAAAGGCGCTACAGTCTGGAACCGCGTGACCGCTACGGTCGCAGGTTCGAATCCTGCCTCGGGCATGGATGTGTGTGATGTCCTTAGGTTAGTTAGGTTTAAGTAGTTCTAAGTTCTAGGGGACTGATGACCTTAGAAGTTAAGTCCCATAGTGCTCAGAGCCATTTGAACCATTTGAAACAACCACAAGGTAAACACACGTGCCGAACGTACACTCGTCGAAATCGCCAAGCCTTAAATGGCGCTATGAGGTGGCGCCACAGCCGCGCGTGATGTGCGTCTGCGCTGAAATTCTAATCAGTTGCATATCTCATCGCTGCAAACCCATGGTGTAAATTTCACTTGATTCGGATGCTTCCTTCTGGGTGTTGCATTTACGGTGCCCAGCAGTGTATATTTGCTGGCAACCAGTTTTTAAGCAAAAATTCGTCAATGGAACAGAAGGAGTTGTTCAGGGGAAACGATTTTAAATTAGATTTAAAACTTGCTTCGCTACCTGTGAGACTTTTATGTTCTTGAACGAATTGAGCAAGTGATCAAAAATATTTGTTAGCGCACACTGAACTCCTTTCTGAGTCACTGACAGCTTTAACAATGGGTAATAAAGGTCATATTTCCCTCTAGTTTTGAGGTATGAAAATCACTGTTCTTCTGAAATTTTGATGGATTATTTATGACGCATTTCATTAGCGACTATATGAATTGTGATGGCGCAATTAAAATGCACAGCTCCTTGAAGAGATACCTACATAACATCTGCTGGTGAATGCCACATATTCCATACGAAATGTGGGCATATGCAAAATACGTCAGGAGGTTGATACTTTTGTTTCCAAAATTAGCAATTATAAGAGGGGAAAAAGTAGCTGAACTTAACTGTTTGAGAAGCTCAGTAATATACTTCTTCCAGTTCAAGCTTTCATCAATACGTAAACACAAAAATTTGGAGAATTGTAACCTACTCACTGGCTTCTGCTCATGTGCTACATCAATTTTTGGCATGACTCTATTTCTTGTACAACACTAAACGTAGTGTGTTTTTTTTTCAAAATTTATCATGAGTCCATCTTAAAACAGCCACTTAATAATTCTTTGGAAAATATCTTTTACCAACTCTTCTGTTGCTTTCTCTCTAATGGGATTTATTATAACAGTGGTATCATCTGCAAAAAGTACTAATTTTGTTTGTTGAATGTTAAGTGGAAGGTCATTGGCATATCTAAGGAATAGGAGTGGACCCCAACTTGAGCCCTGTGGGGCTCCGTTTGTGATTTTTATTTTTTCACCAGTCACTAAAATTTTCTATCTTTTCAACACCATCTGAATTAGTCAGTACAACATTTTGCATACTATTTGTCAAGTATGATTCAAACCAGCTGTACATAAACCCAACAACTGCATAAAACTTGAGTTTTTCTCAGAGAGTATTATGATGTACACTATCAAACGCATTAAAAAGACCACAAAAAATGCCAGCAGGTGATATATTATTATTTAAAGCTTGTGCTGTTTGATCAATGAATGTATAAATAGCATTCTCAGTCAGGCAACCCTTCTGGAATACAAGCTGGAATATGCTAAGTGAATTGTTTCCAGTTACATGTGCAACTACTCTTGAAACATTACTTTTTCGAATATTTTGGAAAAAGATGTCAGTAAGGAAATTGGTCAACAGTTGTTTAAGTCTGTCTTGTCACCTTTCTTATGAAGTGGTTTAATAATTGCATGCCGGCCGGAGTGGCCGTGCGGTTCTAGGCGCTACAGTGTGGAGCCGAGCGACCGCTACGGTCGCAGGTTCGAATCCTGCCTCGGGCATGGATGTGTATGATGTCCTTAGGTTAGTTAGGTTTAATTAGTTCTAAGTTCTAGGCGACTGATGACCTCCGAAGTTAAGTCGCATAGTGCTCAGAGCCATTTGAACCAACCAATAATTGCATATTTTAACCTGTTTGGAAAAATTTCCTGTGCTAGTGGCGCATAGCATATGTCACTAATGACATTAATTGATGATTTTTTGATGTCTTAGAATGTCTCACATAAAACGATCCCTTTTTTTTGTCAAGTTGTGTCACAAATTTCTTTTCTCCCCAATTCTGTTCAGTAGCTCCTCATTAGTGACGCGGTCTATCCAACTAATCTTCAACATTCTTTTATAGCGTCACAATCCAAAAACTTCTATTCTCCTTTCATCTGAATTGTTTATCGTCTACGTTTCACTTCCACACAAGGCTACACGCCAGACAAATACCTTCAGAAAAGAGTTCCTAACATTTAAATTTTTATTCGACGTTAGCAAATTTCCCTTCTTCAGAAAGGTTTCTCTTGCCATTGCCAGTCTACATTTTATATCCTATTTACTTTCGTCATTATCAGTTCCAAACAGCAAAACTTATTTACTACTGTTAGTGTCTCATTTCCTAGTCTAATTCACTAAGCATTGCCTAATTTAATTAGACTAAATTCCATTACCCTTCCTTTGCTTTTGTTGATGGTCATCTCATATCCTCCTTTCAAGGCACTGTCCATTCCGTTCAACAGCTCATTCAAGTCATTTGCTGTCTATAATAGAATTAAAAAGTTATCGGTAAATCTCAAAGTTTTCATTTCTTTCTCTGAACTTTCATTTCTTCTCCAAATTTTTCTTTGTTTTCCTTTACTGCTTGCTCAATATACAGATTGAGTAGCATCGGGGATTCTCTCTCATTCACTTCTCAACCACTGCTTCTTTTTCAGGCCCTTCGACTGTTATAAATGACACATGGTTTCCGTACAAGTTGTAAATAATCTTTCGCTTCCTGCTTTTCACTCCAACTAGCTTGAGAATTTGAAGTAGTGTGTACGAGTCAACAGTGTCAAAAGCTTTCTTTAAGGCTAAAAATGTCTTCTAAGAGAAGTCATAGGATCAGTATTGCCTTGCGTGTCTCTGCATTTCTCTGGAACCCAAAATAATCTCCCCGAGGCCAGCTTTACCAGTTTTTCCATTCTTCTGTCAATAATTCGTGTTAGTATTTTGCAACCATGACTTATTAAAACTGATATCTTATTTTACAGTCTATAAGACGCATTCTTTCCTTTGAAAAATTGCCTCCAAAATTCAGGTGTATCTTACACTCGAAATTAATATAAAAATATCCAGTTTTTGATTTAAAATTCCCCATGTTTTAAAAGTAGCCATATATTCGAGGATGCCGCGTGAAACGTGTCTATCTGGCAACACTGGACTCAACTGATAGCAGCAGTGCACCGATGCGACGAACATGAGTTGCGGGGATTCATAAGCGTGCTAACACTGTCTACCTCCCGTCCCACCATCACAAACCCAGTATACTGTGTAGCTTATAATGCGTCATTTCGGTCTACGGTGCCAGTGAACTTGAATTGAAAGTCGTTTGTGTTATCGGTAACAGTACAATATTTTTGCCAGTAGCTAGTTTCGAAATAGAAAAAAAAAAGTATTCATATGACGCGGGCTATAAACTCAAAGTAATAGCACACACAGAAGAACATGGAAACAGAGCAGTTGAGCGGCATTTCGGCCCTCCGCCAACAGAAAAAAACTATTCGCGACTTGCGAGAGAGTAAAGAAGTGCTGAAAAAAATGAGGAAGAGTAAATGTGCAAATACAGAACTGAATGCAAAATGGACAAAGCAAGAAGATGACATACTGGATTGGATTCAAGGACATCGTCAAAATGACATTGGAGTTAATACAAAAATGATTCAAATACTCGTATGCTAGTGCTGCAATGGAACTTAACAGACTTTAAGGGTGTAGTTGGTTGTCGCTACAGGTTTATGAAGCGTCATGGGCATAGCATGCAAATCAAAACCTAAATATCTCATAAAATGCCACAAGAGTATGAAGAGTAAATATTATCATTCCAACGCTTTATTATTCAACATCGAAAGAAAACCAATGTGGAACTAAGCCAAACAGCGAATATGGACGAAACTTCTCTAATGTTTGATGTGCCGAGTAACGGAACTGTTGTCTTGAAAGGTACTAAAACTATAACTATAAAAAACAAATGACATGAAAAAATGCACTACGCTGTTGTCATTTCATGTTGTGATGACGGTATTAAACTTAATCGAATGATCCTTTTCAAGCGCAAAACAATGCGAAAACATTCTGATATACTGCCAAGTGTTGTTGTTCACATACATAACAACGGATGGATGGGCGAGGCTAGTATGAAATTACAGAATAATAGAGTACTGGAGAGAAGGAAAGGTGCTTTATCGAAGAAGAGTTCTATCCTTCTGCAAGATCGGTTTATCAGTCATTTGAAAAATTCTGCGGAAGAGAAACTGAGACAGGAAAATATAGAGCTTACTGTTATTCCGGGAGGACTTCCTTCACAACTGCAGCCTCTCCATGTCTCGTTAAGTAAATCATTTAAAGTGTGTATGAGAGAAGAATGAAGAAATGGACAATGAATGAAACCCAGCTTGAATTCCCGCCGAAGGGAGAATTAAGACGAGCTACAATGAAACAAGTGTGTCAATGGATGACACTGTCGTGGTCTTTGAGTTAGAGAAGACATTATTATTAAGTCTTTCAAGAAGTGCGGCGTATGTAACGTTCTCGACAGCAGTGAAGACTATCTTATATGTGAAGAGAACAACGATGACGACGAAGAGCAAGACGAAGAAGAAGAGGACGAAGAAGTAGAAAGTTCAGATGACGAGTTTGAGGGATTTTAAAGGCCAGTTCGGTTTCATAAACTAATAACGTTTCTTTAGTCTGGCTTTGCAATCTAATAATGAAAATGGTAAAAATTTTATTAAAGGATGCTGAAGAATTAAGGTATGTCTTATAGTCCGTAACGTCTTATAGTCCATAAAATACGGTAGTTCGGTGATATTCACGCTTTTCAGTATCTTATTTGTTTGGAACTGGAATTATTACTTTCTTTTCAAAGTCTGAGTGTATTTGGCTTGTCTCATACGTCTTGCATATCAGGCGGAATATTTTTGTCATGGCTGGCTGTTCCAAGGATACCATTAGTTCTAAGGGAATGTTGTCCACTCCAGGGACGTTGTTTCGCCATCTACATCTACACCGTATGGTGCCTGGCGGAAGGTACCCTGCGCCACAACTAGTCACTTCCTTTCCTGATCCACTCGCAGATAGAGCGAAGGAAAAGCGACTATCTACATGCCTTCGTATAAGCCCTAATTTCTCTTATCTTATCTTCGTGGTCCCTACCATAAATGTATGTTGGCGGCAGTAGAATCGTTCTGCAGTCAGCTTCAGATGCCGGTTCTCTAAACTTTCTCAATAGTGTTCTTCGAAATGAATATCTTCTTCCCTCCAGGGATTCCCACTTGAGCTCCCGAAGCATATCCGTAGCACTTGCGTGCTGATCGAACATACAGGTAGCAAATCTAGCAGTTCGCCTTTGAATTGCTTCGATGTCTTCTTTCAATCCGACTTGGTGTGAACCCCAAACACTCGAGCAGTATTCAAGGATAAGTTGGACTAGCGTCCTATACGCGGTCTCCTTTGCATATGAAACAAAATTTCCTAAAATTTTACCAATTAACCGAAGTCAACCATTCGCCTTCCCTACAATAATCTTCATTTGACTGTTCCATTTTATATCGCTTCCCAACGTTACGCCCAGATATTTAAACGACGTGACTGTGTCAAGCGGGATACTACTAATACTGTATCCGAACATTACGGGTTTGTTTGTCCTACTCATCCGCATTAACTTACATTTTTCTACATTAAGAGCCAACTGCCATTCACCATACCAATTAGAAATTTTGTCTAGGTCATCTTATATCAACATACAGTCACATATCTTCGACGCCTTTCTGTACACTACAGTGTCATCAGCGAACATTTTTACGTAAATAAAAAGTAGCAACGGTCCTACCACACTTCCCTGATATTACCCCAGTCTCCAATGAACACTCGCTGTCGAGAACAAAATACTGAGTGAGTTCCATTACTTACGAAGTCTTCGAGCCACTCACATATCTGGGAGCCTATTCCGTATGCACGTACCTTCGTTAACAGTTTGTAGTGGGGTACCATGTCGAATGCTTTTCGGAGATCTAGAAACATGGAATCAGTCTGTTGCGCTTCATTCATAGTTCGCAGTATACCATGTGAGAAAAGAGCAAGTTGGCTTTCGTATGAACGATGCTTTCTAAAGCCGTGCCTGATTCGTAGATACGGGCTTTTCGGTCTCTAGGAAATTTATTATATTCTAACTCAGAATATGCTCCAGAATTCTGCAGGAAACCGATTTTAAGCATAGTGGTCAGTAATTTTGCGGGTCCGTTCGTTTATCCTTCTTATATAGAAGAGTCATCTGCGCTTTTTTCCAGTCGCTTGGCATTTTGTACTGGTCGAGAGATTCGCGATAAATGGAAAACTAAGTAAATGGCCACTGGCTTAGAGTATTCTTTGTAAAACCAAATTGGGATTCCATCCGGACTTGGCGACTTATTTTTTTTTTCAACTCTTTCATTTGTTTCTCTACGCCAGGCACCAGGCATGCTTATTACTATGTTATCCGTACGAGACTCTTTGCGGTGGTCGAACGACGGTACGGTTGTACCGTTCTCCTTGCGTGAACGATTTCTTAAACGTGGAATGTAACTTTGGCTTTCCTTTTGCTATTTTCTACTGCCAAACCAGACTGGTCAACGAGTGACTGAATGGAAACCATAGGTATTTCAGTGCTCTGTCAAATTCTTCTAGCAGTATCAAGTTTCACATCTCATCTTGATATAATTCCTCTTCCATTTCTGTAATACAGCCTTCAAGTTTATCTCCATTGTATAGCCCCTGTATACACTCCAACCACTTTTCACCTTTCCCTTCTTTGCCTCGTACTGGTCTATGTTCATTTCCTCTAACGATTCCTGCTTGGTAATTTTGTATTTTCTCTCGGTCTCATTTTTTTAGATGTCTGCATTCACTCTCGCTTGCTTCATTTTCTGCATTTTTATATTTTTTCATTTCCTCAGATCAGTCCAGTGTATCCTGTCGTATACAAGGCTTTCTATTAGGCCTTGTCTTCTTACCTACTTGATGCTCTGCTGCCTTCGCTATTTCATCTCTCAAAGCTACCAATGCATCTTCTACTATATTCCTTAGCAACGGGACTTAAAAGAAATAAGCGTAATTTCTGATCTCATATCTGCGTCGTGAAGGTCCAGAACGTTTTATGACCACCCTCCCCATCCATCACACCCTTCCCTCTCTCTCTTCCTATCCCTCTTGGCCAAATGCTTTACTCATAAATGACGGGATGCGTTCCTACTCGTTGGGGTGCTTGCTTTGAAAGGCTAGACCCTTCCAACCTTCAACTCTCCCTCTCCTCTAGGCCACTTGGACTGTTAGCTGGTGTTTATTTAGGATTAGATTTATCATCTTTATCACCACAATTTATTACCCAGTTAGTATTACCCTTTTCCTTATCGTTACAATTTATTACCCAATTGGAAAGAGATCCTCTGCCTTCGACCAACTGTCCAGAACATGGAAAACTGTTAACAAAATACGGACTAGTCATGGCAGACACATGGACTCTATTTACAGTTGGGTTAAGGCTCATCTCTAAAATGTGACTAAGGAGCAGTCAGGCAAAAAGTGCGCCACATTGTTAAAGAATGTCTCGGTAGGGCATATTATGGAACTTTCAACCATTTCCTGATGGTAACGAATGACGCAATTGATTACATTCAAAATTTTATATTCTGTTAGTAAATTACATATGTTACTGTTTGTATTTTATTTAATATTGTGTTTTAAAACCATACCATAAATAAATAAAGAAATATCCAATTTATTATTCTTATCGGTCTAATTTATTACCCAATATACACTGAAGTGCCAAAGAAACTGGTATAGGCATGTGTATACAAATACAGCGATATGTAAACAGGCAGAATGCGGCGCTGCGGTCAGGAACGTCTATATAAGACAACAAGAGTCTGGAGCAGTTGTTAGATCGGTTACTACTGCTACTATGGCAGGTTATGAAGATTTAAGTGAGTTTGAAATTGGCGCATGAGCGACGGGACACCGCATCTCCGAGGCAGCCGTGAAGTGGGGACTTTCCCGTACGACCATTTCACGTGTGTAGCATGACTGTCAGGAATCCGGTAAAACATCAAATCTCCGACATCGCTACCGCCTGGAAAAAGATCCTGCAAGGGCGGTATCAACGGCTACTAAAGCCAATCGTTCAACGTGACAGAAGTGCAACCGTTCCGCAAATTGTTGCAGATTTCAATGCTGCGCCGTCAACAAGTGTCAGCGTGCGAACTATTCAAGAAAACATCATCTATATGGGATTTCGGAGCCTAAGGCCCACTCGTGTACCCTTTATGACTGCACGACACAAAGATTTACAACTCGACTGGCCCCGTCAACACCGACATTGGACTGTTGATGATTGCAAACATGTTGCCTGGTCGGACGAGTCTCGTTTCAAATTGCATCGAGCGGATGGACGTGTACGAGTATGGAGACAACCTGATGAATCCATGGACCCTGAAAATCAGCAGGGGACTGTTCAAGCTGATGGTGCCTCTGTTATGGTGCGGGGCGCGTGCAGTTGGAGTGATACGTGACTCCTGATACGTCTAGGTACGACCCGGACAGGTGACACGTACATAAGCATCCTGCCTGGTCACATACATCCATCCATGTGCATTGTGCATTGCGACGGACTTGGACAATTCCAGCGGGACAATGTGACACCCCACACGTCCAAGGAACACTCTTTTGAGTCTAAATACTTCCTCTGCCCACCAAACTCCCCAGTCATAAACATTATTGAGCATATTTGAGATGCCTTGCAGCGTGCTGTTCAGAAGAGATTTTCACCCCCTCGTTCTCTTACGGATTTATGGACAGCCCTGCAGGATTCATGATGTCAGTTCCCTGCAGCTCTACTTCAGACATTAGTCGAGTCCATGCCACATCGTGTTGCGGCACTTCTGCGTGCTCGCGGGTGCCCCACACTATATTAGGCAGGTGCACCAGTTTCTTTGGCTCTTCAGTGTATTATCCTTATCCCTGATATTTATTATGCAGTTAGTATAATTTATTATCCAAGATAGCGTCCTGTATGGTAGAAGAGCAAGATGTCACCGAGGCGGCAGATAGGTAACGTGTTCCATGGGCCCACCGACTGTCGTCCCTATGACGTTACGGTGGATACTGTCGAATGTAAAACGGAGGGAAATTAAAAAAAAATCTAATTAAGATAGCTTGTTTCACAATTGCACATTGCATGGACATTTAGGAATGTCCCTGGGCCCCTCCAGACACGTATATAGCAATGTAATGCCAAATAATATACTGTGCTAAGTTTAAAATGGCATGAATGTTTTAAAAAAGGCAAAATAGTTTGCTTGTTAAAACAATTAATTACATGTTTTAGTGAATTATTTGTTCATTATAGCTTTCTCAGTTGTTAAACATGAACCAGAAACTTTTTACTCACATCAAAACGTAGCCACTACAAGGAGCTCAGCAGCCGTTTATGCTTGCACCAGACAACCATATCAGTAGGAATAGAGTTTTAGAGATGCTATATTTAACGTTAAAATGTTTAACCGACCATTTGCACACTTCGAAATCCATCGAGCCACTGTCCACAGAGACAGTAGGCAGCTGTCAAACGCATCGCAACCACTTGTCTTAAACAGTTACATATTGCATGATCTATTTAGGAACTTTTGCGAAACATCGCAGGACATGTGAGGAGCAGTATTTAAGTACAAATACGTTGTAAGTGGCAGGCTCGGTCACACAGTACATCATTGGCCACACAAAGCAATTCGTGCTGCAGTTCTCTGCAGTGCTGCTGGTGGCCACAAGTGCTGCCGCTTGTCTGTAGTGTGAAGGTCGCGCCAGAACCAGGCCTGCCTTCTCTCCCGTCCCACCTCACCCTGCATTCAATGCTATGGGTGCAGCTTCTTGCCTCCATATGCGAAGGAACATCTCGGAGGCTGTAGTCTCCAGCACAGAATATTACACAGTTTCTCTCACCCAAACAATGTTTCTAAAAAATTAGTTCTATGATTCGACATTATGGCTGGGGGCTCAGTTCATATTTGATGCATTTATCGGTTATACACTGGCGCATGTGGAATGTGACAAACATGCATCAGTGATTGCAAGCCATCGCATCATCTGCCTGAGAGCTAGGAGGCAGTGGACAGATCGCAGGCAGTTGCATGCAGCGTTGTGTACGCCACTGCACCATTCTGCAGGTCGCCTATTTGTGTTATACTGTGGGAGCACATGAAGAGGAGGAGTGCTAGGTTTACAATTTATTTAAATACAGTACAGTCTATAGCACTTGCTGGACAAGTTTAGATATTACAACTTACGGGAAATGGCTTCAGTCTTGCCTCACTTTTTATGCACAGACGCAGACAGATTTTTCAGTTGTAGTAATATTATAATTTTTAATACATCCACAGGTAGACACCAGCAGTGAGGTAGCAAATTGGATAGGATACATAAAATAGATTTCTTCCATTCAGTTAAGAGTATATCCTCTCACCAATTGTGTGTCACATAGAGATTTCCTTTGGTTAAGCTGGTAATAATATGAATGTTTGTATCCTATGTAACATCTGCACGTATACAGGAATGGGGAAAAATAACATGTTTACTATCTACAACTATGTTTAGGCATGTGGAAGGGCAACTACGTGTTATTGCCAGAACACTTAGAAGATGCAGCAAATCTACTAAAATCGATTATGTCCGCAGCTCGTGGTCGTGCGGTAGCGTTCTCGCTTCCCACGCCCGGGTTCCCGGGTTCGATTCCCGGCGGGGTCAGGGATTTTCTCTGCCTCGTGACGACTGGGTGTTGTGTGATGTCCTTAGGTTAGTTAGGTTTAAGTAGTTCTAAGTTCTAGGGGACTGATGACCATAGATGTTTAGTCCCATAGTGCTCAGAGCCATTTTAAAATCGATTACATACACTATGCCTGTCAATCGCATTTTAAAGTATTAGTGCATGGAATGGAATCTTGACCAGGTAGGATTGTTGGTTCCTTAGAGTGTGGCCGTGCGGTTCTAGGCGCTTCAGTCTGGAACCGCGTGACCGCTACGGTCGCAGGTTCGAAACCTGCCTCGGGCATGGATGTGTGTGATGTCCTTAGGTTAGTTAGGTTTAAGTAGTTCTACGTTCTAGGGGACTGATTAGCACAGATGTTAAGTCCCATAGTGCTCAGAGCCATTTTAACCATTTTTAAGGGGGGTACACGATCAATTTACTCCTTCATCTATAACTCATCTGCACTAATTTTTTTCTATAGATGACCTTGTACACTTCATAAAGCGTTTCCCAGATAATTCTATTACCTATATAAAGACTGTACTAAAAATAAAATACGTAACACCCACATACCACGTTATGGTGTATGGTGGAGGGTACTTTCATTTGCTAGTGCCGTGTGGAAAGAATGACTGTCAGCAAACTTTCATATTAGGTTTAGTTTCTATGATTTTCTCGTGAGATGTATGTAGTAGGAAGTAATATATTTACCAATTCCTCCCAGGACGTACTCTCTCGGATTTTCAACAGTAATCCTCTCCGTGACGCGAATATCTCTCTTGCAAAATCTACACTGGAGTTCATTTAGCATCTCCATAGTTCTCTTGTGCTAACTAAACAATCACATGTGTACCAGCCTGTGTTAGATCTTGTCTACCTTCTCTATTAATGCGATGATGTAATGGTCCAAGACTGATGAGCAATACTCAAAAATTGATCGAACAAGATTTCTACAAACCACTTCTTCCTTGGATGACGCACTGTGAGTATTGCCGCAGCGTATTCTGCTGTCATTGGTGATGGGTGGGCGTCTGCTTGAGCTTCACGTAGAGACGGGAGTGTCAGTCAGGCTAATTAACTTAGGTATCTGCTGCCTCTTGGACTGTCCTGCATTGCAGCGGCCACTCCATCAAGTACTGTGGTATAATAAACAGTGAATTCATTTGAGAGGGCAATTCTCCATCTCTGTGGAGATGGTAAATTGGACATTGGCTCAAAATATTTTTGGGTTACATGCCTTTGAAAATTTGAACTCTTTACTATGTTCATATAACCAACTGTTCGAGAATATCTTGTATGAGGTAGAAAATATCTAGGTACGTGTTACCTTCAGTCTTCTGCAATATCTAAAGTCAGTTACCCCTGTCTCATTCTCTTCACCATGTTTGATAAGGTCAAAGTCGAGTTGCAGTGCAGATAGAACCTCAGCTTCATCTCTCTTATTTTGTCGAATCAGTGGGCCACCTCTTTGGTGGTGATTCAGAAGCCAGACAGTGTCCTGCACCTTTACGGTGATTTTAAACAGGCGACAAGTGTGTCATAGACTCATATTCCATTCCATGACTAGAAGAGTCACTGGCGAAATTGGCGGGGGGCCAGTATTTCTCATGCACTGAATGGTGTAATGGATGGATACCTGTATTTGCTGCTGGATCCTGCTTCACGGAGTTTCTTAGTACTTAACACTACCTTTGGGGTTTACCAGAGTAATCGCTTGCTTTTTGAATCTTGTCTGTGCCTGGAATTTATCAATGATGTATGGAGAATTTGATTCAGGATGTTCCGTTTTGCTTGGAAAACCTCGATGTGTCACAGGCTCCATGCGAGATGAGCATTTGTGGAAACTGCAGGCAGTTGTCTAATGGCTTCTGAAGAATGGCCTTTGTTGCAAATTAGAAAGCTGTAATTTTTTACCCAAAGGTGCATTTTTGAGTCATGTGCTCAGCGCAGATGGCCTTATCCCTATGGACAAGCAGATCAAAGCCAACACAACTTGCTGGTGCTCAAGAACCTGAAGCAGCTCTAGTCCTTTATGGGCAAGGTTTCGTATTATGGTAAGTTCATTTCCCAAGCCAAGCATATTTGTCATCCTCTTAACCAGCTTCGCTAGAAGATTGTCAGATTTGTCTGGTCTATGGATTGTCATTGGGAATTTTAGACCCTCAAACAGTGGGTATGCTCCACTCCCTGTTTGGCTTCTTTTACGCTCGGTAAACCTTTAACCTTGGTCTGCGACATGCCACAGTGTGGCACTGGCATGGTCATGTCCCATGAGAACATGGATGGCACCTAGCAGCCAATCGCATACATCAAAGATACTTTCCATAGCGTAACATAATTGTTCACAAGTGGAAAAGAAGACACTGGCTGTCATTTCCGGAATTAAAAAATTCTCATTTTATTGTATGGGACGAAGATCCTGCTGATCACCGACCATAAGCCACTGATTTACCTATTCGGCCCTCTTCCGAAATTGCTTGATTGGACTGCCCATCGATTTCAGAGGTGGGCGCTTTTCATTACTAATTATTATTATGACATTCGATATATAGTTCGAATAGTGGTGTAAATTTTCATTCGTTGCTTCAGTCTGTATATATACAACATTCTATAACAGTCCACCATCCAGAACGCAAATGTAGATGAGCTATTGGTATTGCCATTGGGGCCATATCTGGAGTTCGACAAACATGAGGCTTTCGTTTTCATCTTGGATGATGCCTTGCAGCATACCTTGTGGGATTTCCCTATAATGACACGAAAAGACATGGCAGCTAGGGCCACTGACCCTCTTTTCCGGAAAATCGTGTCAGCTGTGCTGGTGGGGTGGCCTGAGCGTGCTCTTTCGGGAGCAGATTCGGCGGGGCGTACATCACTTTGTTCTCTGTAACCGACTAGTGTTGTCCAAGGGGGTCCTTGCACTTACCATGGAGGATTAAAGCAGTTCAGTTGTCATCCCCTAGTGTTGCATCCTCGCATACTGAAGATGCTGCTTGCGTCATACTGGGGTGTGACTCATATGAAGGCTTTAGTGTGTCGTCATGTATACAGGTTGGTAAGCAATCGCGATACTGAACACCTTGTGCGGGCTTTTGTGGCTAGGCACAAAACCAAGCTGTGCCATCGTGTCAGTTTTGCCACTGGCTCTTCCCAGACCACCCTTGGGACGGGATGCATGTCAACTCTGTGTTTATGTGGTTATTGGTGGTCGATGTGTAGTTGAAATTCTGTGGCTGCCTCGCCAGGGCACAGTTTACGATGTAGAAGTGAGCGGTGTGTTCAGATCTGTCTGTGGTATGTTGTCCGAGTAGTGGAAACTGGGAGCAAGAGGTGGGACCTGATATCGGTACTTTCTTAGAATATAGGATGTAAAGAGCAGAAAAGGTGAAGGTGATTTGGAATTGTGAAGATATCAAACAAATAGGATGCATGGTCGTTAGTTTTGTACAAGTTCCAGGTGGACGGTGGATGTTTTGGAGGAAAGGGTAGTGAGGTATGGATTATGGCGTGTAGTGCAGGTACGCTGTCGCTTCCATCTGAATCAAGGATTTCTGCAGTGATGATCCAAGGAGATTAAGGAGATTAGGCGATGGTAAGATGACACTTGGGTTTGTATTACTTTCAGGACAGGCCTGCTTTAGCAAGTGGGCTATTTCATACTGGAGGGAGACAGTATACTGTGCGGAACCAGTAACACTCCTGCACCAGGCGACAAGCGAATTTTTTTTTCGTGTTCTCGTACAGATAAGTAATTTTGCTTATAATATCAGTTAGTTTAGTACAGATCACTTAGGAAATACCTATATTAGTGTGTTTTTAAGCTTTCTATTAAATACTCCACTTTTATTTACGTAATACTGCAGAAATCGCAAAAAGACCATACAGTTGGGTTGCAGCCCATTTTTGTTTACGTTTTTGACGCAGAAGACCTAAAGAATCTCGTTAAATTCTTTTATCTTCCAACAGTTTAATTAGAGCGTGCCTGTTCAGTACTTAGCTCACATTTCCGGAAATAGTTAAATTTAAGCTGTTGACTCAGAAACTTTGCGCTAGTGCCGGTGGTTTATTTACACACAGTTGCCTATAGGCCTACTTTCTTCGAACAAGTTTTCTTGTTTATCGGTAATTTAGCTACTTATTCTTACTTAAGTATTATATTTATCATGAGTGAAAGATTCCTGACTTGCTACAAAACTGTTAGGTCTGGGCTTTGGTGTGATGGGTACTGTGGTTTTTCCATGTGGGTGACGGCTGTGGCGTGGGAATACTGGAAGTAAATGACGCTGATTTTGTAGGATATGTAGTGGTGACAGAAAGAAAATTGCCGCCTTCAGGCTGAGTTAGACAAGGCTAGAAAAGATCTGGACAGGATAAGAGGGAGAAGGGAAAAGAGACATGGGACGTCCAACAGGCAACAGGAGGAACAGCCTTAGAACTACAACTGACAGCTCTATGGTGAATGTGAAAAATGAGTTTCACCCGTTGCTTCAGTTAGAAGCTCATGAGCCTCAAGCAGATACAGGTACAAGGTACAGACAGGGAACAACAAACTTTCAGCAGCAGTCAGAAAAGTAAGAATGCAGGGAAGTCAGTAAAGAGAAAGAAAGTTTTATTGTTGGAGCTTTTGGCCAACTTTCGCAGAATGAACTAGGCTCTGAATACCAGGTCACAATTTTTTTTAAAAATCCAGTAATGGTCTTCAGCTAGTGACAGAGGATTTAGGATGACTTAACGAAGACTTCACCGAGAAAGAGACTGTGGTTATAGCATTAAGAAAGATCCTGGGTACAGTACAGAGTGTGACCCGGCAATGATTGCATCGCCATCAAGACATATCTATTTTTAGTTTGTAAATGCTTTCAGGCGCTATGACCGACCTCAATTGAGCTCTGCAGTAGGGAGAGTTGATTAGGAGTTGGAACGCCTGCTTACGTTGGGTGCAGGGTCACGTATTGGCGTGCTTCCTATTGATTCTTTCAGTAGATGTGATTATACTAGGCATGGCCTCCACCTCAACAGGAAAGGGAAGGATGAACTGGCTGGGCAAATAGCAGAACATTTAATGGGGATATTCACTGTCATGAGTGATTAAATATCAGTGACGACAGGGTTAAGAAAATCACGTGTTTCAGGTTAGACAGAATGAAACCAAGTTTTAAGAGAGGCTAAGACTGAAACAAACCTTGAGTTTGAGAAAGAAACCAAACAACATAATTCTGACATACTGCACCAGCACAAACAGCTGTTGTAAAACGAAAGGTAAACTGTATCTGTCAGTCAGAAACAGCACTGATGTTGACATTAAAGCACATTACAAGACGTACTGCAAAATATTAAAGATAGTTATGAGGACATGAAAGCAAATACATTACAAGGAAAAGATAATCACATCAGATAACAAAATAAAGACAATATGGGATATCGTGAAGGAGGAGACTGCTAGAACCAGACGTGAAGAGAGCAAATAGCAGTATGATTTAATGATATATTGGTAACAGATGCGTGCACTGTTGCAAAACTATTTAACAAACATTTTATAGCTGTTACAGAAAAGATCCGGTTTTAGGTTCGGTAGATCTTGCCATGGAGTACTCCAGATCAGACAGTACACATAACTACACTAACACGAATATGACCCTCAATCGCCCGGGTTCCCGGGTTCGATTCCCGGCGGGGTCAGGGATTTTCTCTGCCTCGTGATGGCTGGGTGTTGTGTGATGTCCTTAGGTTAGTTAGGTTTAAGTAGTTCTAAGTTCTAGGGGACTGATGACCATAGATGTTAAGTCCCATAGTGCTCAGAGCCATTTTTTGAACCATGACCCTCAATACCCAAGCAGAAGTAATAGTCATGATGAAATCTTTAAAATAAGAAAAAATTCTGGAAGTTATGATAAAATATGAACAAAGTTAATTAATGAATATGCTTCTGAGTTTAGTAACATATTGAACTATCTTCGTAACCAGTCTTTATGAGTGGAACATTTCCTGAATGGTTGAAATTTGCTGCAGTTAAGCCTTTATTTAAGAAAGGAGATCGATAAATACCATCAAATTGCCGTCCAGTTACACTTTTGTCACAATTATCAAAAATTTTAGGAAAAGTACGGTACACTCGCCATCTGACACAAATGATATATTATTCAAGTCCCAGTTCGGGTTTCTTAAGGGTTCTCATGTTGAGAAAACCATCTACACACACAATGAAAATGTACTTAATTTATTGGACAATAAATTACTGGCTACTGGTATGTTCTGTGATCTGGCAAGAGCATTTGTCTGTGTAAATCACAGTAATCTTTTAGGTAAATTAGAATATTACGGTGTAACAGAAAATGCTGCAAAATGGTTCAATTTCTGTATCTCTGACAGGAAGTAAATGACGTCATTAGGAAATAGACATGAGTTGATATATCAGGCATCATCCAAATGGGAACTAATTAAATGTAGCAACTGCTAGGTTCTATTTTAGGGTCCTTGCTTTTGTCAGTAACACTGTCAGATGCCAAGTTTGCTTTTTCTTTAGGTGATACAAACTTTGCAGTAAATACCAAAACAAATGTAGTCTTAGAAAGACCGGGTAATGAAATTTTCATGGACTTTAATAAATGTTTCCTAGCCATTTCTTTGTCTCTAAACTCTTAAAAGAAAAGCACCACATGCAGTTCAGAACTTTTAATAGCTTTCCCACTAGTACATGTACTAACAGATACAAGAAGTGGACAGTGTTAAATTATTGGGTTTACAGCATGATAATAAATTCGGCTGGGAGCAGCACACCACAGAACTGCTGTAGCACCTAAACAAATCTCCGTTTGCAGTGCGATTGTTGTCATATATGGGGGATATAACAATGAAAAAGCTGACATACTCTGCTTTCTTTCATTCCATAATGTCGTATGGGATTAGTTTTTGGGGGTGATGCATCAAGCCAAGCTAAAGTTTTCTAGGTACAAAGGCGTGAAATAAGAATTATTTGTGATGTGAACTCAAGTACATCCTGCAGAGGCCTGTTTAGTAGACTGGGGGTATAAGTACTGCTCCACAATATATTTATTCCTTAATGAAAGTTGTCTTTAAAATGTATCTCTTTTTCAAACAAACAGCTCGGTTCATGGAATCAATACTAGAATTAAGAATAATTTTCACAAAGATTCACAGCCAGTTCCCTCGGTCCAAAAAAGGGTCAATTATTTAAGAACAAACATTTTCAACAACTTCCAAGCAGCCATAAAAAGTTTAACTATCAATAACGTTTCACTTTAAGAGGAGCCTAATGGATTTATTTGTGGACAACTCCTTGTACTCCAGAGATGAATTTGATAGTAGAAAGAATTGATGTGTGTGTGGTGTGTGTGTGTGGGAGGGTGTGTGCGTATGTTACTAACAATACAAAATAATGCACATATTAGTACAATCAGGCTTCTGTACAGCTTAAGTGCAGTAATGGGTCATTGTAAATAAGTGTTGTAAAGTAGTTCTTCTATTCAGTGTTTGTTACCATCTAAATGAAAATTTGCTTAAAATCTTTTGACCCTTTCCACATCCATGACGATCATTCCATTTGAGATTTGTGGAAGGTACGTTAGCATATTTGTTTTTCATTGTAAACATTTATTACGTATTCTTGTTTTTCTGACGTGTTCTACACTCCTGGAAATGGAAAAAAGAACACATTGACACCGGTGTGTCAGACCCACCATACTTGCTCCGGACACTGCGAGAGGGCTGTACAAGCAATGATCACACGCACGGCACAGCGGACACACCAGGAACCGCGGTGTTGGCCGTCGAATGGCGCTAGCTGCGCAGCATTTGTGCACCGCCGCCGTCAGTGTCAGCCAGTTTGCCGTGGCATACGGAGCTCCATCGCAGTCTTTAACACTGGTAGCATGCCGCGACAGCGTGGACGTAAACCGTATGTGCAGTTGACGGACTTTGAGCGAGGGCGTATAGTGGGCATGCGGGAGGCCGGGTGGACGTACCGCCGAATTGCTCAACACGTGGGGCGTGAGGTCTCCACAGTACATCGATGTTGTCGCCAGTGGTCGGCGGAAGGTGCACGTGCCCGTCGACCTGGGACCGGACCGCAGCGACGCACGGATGCACGCCAAGACCGTAGGATCCTACGCAGTGCCGTAGGGGACCTCACCGCCACTTCCCAGCAAATTAGGGACACTGTTGCTCCTGGGGTATCGGCGAGGACCATTCGCAACCGTCTCCATGAAGCTGGGCTACGGTCCCGCACACCGTTAGGCCGTCTTCCGCTCACGCCCCAACATCGTGCAGCCCACCTCCAGTGGTGTTGCGACAGGCGTGAATAGAGGGACGAATGGAGACGTGTCGTCTTCAGCGATGAGAGTCGCTTCTGCCTTGGTGCCAATGATGGTCGTATGCGTGTTTGGCGCCGTGCAGGTGAGCGCCACAATCAGGACTGCATACGACCGAGGCACACAGGGCCAACACCCGGCATCATGGTGTGGGGAGCGATCTCCTACACTGGCCATACACCACTAGTGATCGTCGAGGGGACACTGAATAGTGCACGGTACATCCAAACCGTCATCGAACCCATCGTTCTACCATTCCTAGACCGGCAAGGGAACTTGCTGTTCCAACAGGACAACGCACGTCCGCATGTATCCCGTGCCACCCAACGTGCTCTAGAAGGTGTACGTCAACTACCCTGGCCAGCAAGATCTCCGGATCTGTCCTCCATTGAGCATGTTTGGGACTGGATGAAGCGTCGTCTCACGCGGTCTGCACGTCCAGCACGAACGCTGGTCCAACTGAGGCGCCAGGTGGAAATGGCATGGCAAGCCGTTCCACAGGACTACATCCAGCATCTCTACGATCGTCTCCATGGGAGAATAGCAGCCTGCATTGCTGCGAAAGGTGGATATACACTGTACTAGTGCCGACATTGTGCATGCTCTGTTGCCTGTGTCTATGTGCCTGTGGTTCTGTCAGTGTGATCATGTGATGTATCTGACCCCAGGAATGTGTCAATAAAGTTTCCCCTTCCTGGGACAATGAATTCACGGTGTTCTTATTTCAATTTACAGGAGTGTATATCCAGGACGATCTCCTCACGATGGTTCAGTTGGAACGAAAATTACATCTAATCTAATCTAATTCATGGCCTACTTGGGTGAGGAAGTCCTAGGGGATGAGATGATAGGCACAAATAAATTGCTACGAGTTGTGCTCCCTGCGGTGTACTGTAGCGGTTTGCGTCGCTGGATGGGGTGCCGCGGGCCGCCACTTCAAACCCAACTACCGGCAGTTATTTAGTATTTATGATTTCTGGAATGTTTTTGAAATTTATTGTGTTTGTAATGTTTGTATATTCAGGAAAGTTCGACGTTTGTATAAACAGCTGCACACTCTGTCGAGAAATTCAGTTCTGTTCTGTCTACACGTTGGGGTCAGTAACAAACGTGCAAAGTGTTGTTCATTGTCGACCCTGCTTATGATCTGGACTTGATTGTGATTACGAATTGACACTGTGTGGTCGATATGAAGAAAAAATCTCGCGACGATCAGCAGCAAGCCCACTTAGCGGAAGAGTAACTGAAGAACAGCGCAGTGTCAAGAGGTTACAACACAGTCCTACATACAGAATGATTTTTGCCCTCTGCCACATTGTGAATTCAAATATGACAGAAGCTAACAAAATCTCGCAATTGATGGTAAACGATATAACATCAGCAGAGGAATTTGTCAAGTGGTGAGAGCGCAGCGAGAAAAGAAAAAAGAAAATAAGGTATGACAGACTGCCGAATGTGGTCCCAATGGATTTGTGGAAGACCACCATGACGTCACCTGTTTCATACGCCAGGTTGTAAGAGAGGAAATACGGCATTTTATGGCAACCAGAAAAGCCAGATCACGTACACAAGAGATAGCTGCCATGAATGTCGACCCCATAAGTCAGGAGGTCACAGAAGATGTTGAAGAAGAGGAGTACCGTATTCAGCGCCAGTAGCCGCCACTTGTCGAACGCGCCATGAAGAATGGACTCGTCCAACTCGGATTTATGCCGCAACCGTCAAAAAACAACCCAGCAGCGGACGAACACTGGTACATCAACTACTCCGCCAAGTATATCGCCTCACATTTGAAGGACGGAAGCCAACATGCCAATATGATTTCACTGTTTGCGATCTCGACACATATTGCACGCTACTGCAGAGTGTGTTCGAGAACAATAATGGCACACGAAGTCTAGCACAACAATCCTATTCATCCCAGTCAACTGAAGACGATTAAAGTAGACCTGTGGGACGACGCTAACCGCCATACACTTGACGAGGTCGCTCTTCATCAAGTCGCAGCCGTTTCAGTTGTGCAGGACAAAAAAACACTCGTCGGCAGTGTGATGGGTTCTTATAGGAGGTCGCATAGAAACTGCAACACACATCACAATAATAGATCACTTTATTACAGCTTGAGCAAGATGAAATAGTTAACTTTGAAACAATCCATGTCCACAGGTCCGTCTATGTACGTCTATTATTGTATCTGAACATTAAAGTATCAGTTGATACAGTACAGAATCATAGCATCTTCTCTCAATGCGCAATTGAAGGGCTTATTTCAATAGTGGTACAAGTCCATTACCTCCACTTTTCTGCCTATAATGCTTCTGAAATTAATGATCCAAACAAACAGAAAAAACTATTCATCTCTAGCAAGAAGCCGTATGCTTGAATACACTACTGGCCATTATAATTGCTACACCAAGAAGAAATGCAGATGATAAACGGGTATTCATTGGACAAATATATTATACTAGAACTGACATGTGATTACATTTCACGGAATTTGGGTGCATAGATCCTGAGAAATCAGTACCCGAAACAACCACCTCTGGCCGTAATAACGGCCTTGATACGTCTGGGCATTGAGTCAAACAGAGCTTGGATGGCGTGTACAGGTACAGCTGCCCATGCAGCTTCAAAACGATACCACAGTTCAGGAAGAGTAGTGACTGGCGTATTGTGATGAGCCAGTTGCCCGGCCACCATTGACCAGATGTTTTCAATTGGTGAGAGATCTGGAGAATGTGCTGGCCAGGCAGCAGTCGAACATTTTCTGTATCCAGAAAGGTCCGTACAGGACCTCCAACATGCGGTAGTGCATTATCCTGCTGAAATATAGGTTTTTGCAGGGATGAAATGTAACGTCCATTGTTCAGAGCGCCGTCAATGCGAACAAGAGGTGACCGAGACGTGTAACCAATGGCACCCCATACCATCACGCCGGGTGATACGCCAGTATGGCGATGACGAATACACACTTCCAATATGCTTTCACCGCGATGTCGTCAAACACGGATGCGACCATCGCAGGCGCTCCTGTCTGTGATGTAGCGTCAAAGGTAACGGCAGCCATGGTCTCCGAGCTGATAGTCCATGCTGCTGCAAACGTCGTCAAACTCTTCGTGCAGATGGTTGTTGTCTTGCAAACGTCCCCATCTGTTGACTCAGGGATCGAGACGTGGCTGCACGATCTGTTACAGCCATGCGGATAAGATGCCTGTTATCTCGACTGCTAGTGATACGATACCGTTAGGATCCAGCACGGCGTTCCGTATTACCCTCCTGAACCCCCCGATTCCATATTCTGCTAACAGTCATTGGATCTCCACCTACGCGAGCAGCAATGTCGCGATACGATAAACCGCAATCACGATAGGCTACAATCCGACCTTTATCAAAGTCGGAAACGTGATGGTACGCATTTCTCCTCCTTACACGAGGCATTACAACAACGTTTCACTAGGCAACCCCGGTCAACTGCTGTTTGTGTATGAGAAATCGGTTGGAAACTTTCCTCATGTCAGCACGTTGTAGGTGTCACCACCGGCGCCAACCTTGTGTGAATGCTCTGAAAAGCTAATCATTTGCACATCACAGCATTTCTTCCTGTCGGTTAAATTTCGCGTCTGTAGCATGTCATCTTGGTGGTGTAGCAGTTTTAATGGCCAGTAGTGTATTTCTGGTATCTCAACTGCAGATTTTTCAGCGCTCATTTAACTTGAGGACTCTTGTATCTCAAAATGAAGAAAATGGACTTGTAGCACTATCGAAATAAGCCCTTCAATTAACTATAGACTTTGCTACGTCCAACACAACTCTCGCGCTGCTTACTCTGTACCGAGACGGTGCTGTCGTCTTCGGCGATGACTGCAGAGTGGCTGAGTATTACTCCACTCTGACGTAAGAAAATCTTCGTCACCCGCGGCATATGTAATCTCTTGGGGGCATGTCTACGCCGACGTCTCTCATTCGTGTGTGTGTGTGGCAGCGACTGTGCTTACTTCCGTCATGAGGCACCAACTTTTTTCAGATATCACGTTCTTCGGACGACATCACAGTTCCGCGTCCCCATACACAGTAGAAGTTTGGAAACAGGGCGTTTTGCTCGGTCATACTCGCTCGAGCTCACAGAGGTTTGGCATAGCTTTCCCGAGTGCGAAAGCTCGTAGTGGGCAGGTTGTGGTCGAACAAGGAGCCATAGGGACGACAGCGCTCTCCGCGGTGCTGTTGCAATCGTTTTAATAGCACCTTTGTGTGTTTGCAGTCCGGTGTCGCTTTTGATACACTCCCACCAGCTGATGGAACTACGCTCAGATCAATTTAGTTAAGCTATAGATGTATAATGCTGTATGGTTGTGTTTAATCACGACATCATTTTTTTCGATAAGAGAAAGTAGCTTGCTTTATGTAACAACGAAAATTTGGAAATAGTACGGAGCTTCACAGGGACTTTATGTAATGATGGAAATTAAAAATGACATTGCTGTCTTTTATAACACCATATGCTTTTTTGATTCAAATGTGCGTATGTGAACTTGGCCATGTAAGAAATCAGATAATGAATAGGAACAAAATTATTTCCAACTTATTCTCTGTTACAACAGTTGCAGTGAATTGACTAGTTTTTCATCAAGTCTTCTTCTTCCGTCCGAGATAAGTTTCCATGCCCCACTGACATTTCATTCGGAATTCATATTTGAGGCCCCACTATGAACCACGGCCCTTGCCGTCGGTAGGGTGGCTTGCATGCCTCTCCGCTACAGAGAGCCGTACCGCACGAGTAACCACAACGGAGGGGCATCTGTTAATAGGCCAGACAAACGTGTGGTTCCTGAAGAGGGCCAGCAGTCTTTTCAGTAGTTGCAGTGGCAACAGACTGGATGTTTGACTGATCTGTCCTTAGAACATCAACCAAAGGAGCTTGCTGTGCTGGTACTACGAATCCCTGAAAGCAAGGGGAAACTACAGCTGTAATTCTGCCCAAGGACATGCAGCACTTCTGTATGGTTAAATAATAATGGGGTCCTCTTGGGTAAAATATTCTGGAGGTAAAATAGTGCCCCATTCGGATCTCTGGACGGGGCTAGTTGGCAAGATGTCTTCATCACGAAAAACAAAAGTGGTGTTCTACTGCTCGGAGCGTGGAATGTTAGATTCCTTAATTGGGCACGTAGGTTAGAAAATTTACAAAGGGAAATTGGTAGGGTGAAGTTAGATGTTTTTTATAGTGGGTATTAGTGAAGCCAACGGCCTTTCCGCAGTGGTAACACCGGTTCCCGTCAGATCACTGAAGTTAAACACTGTCAGGCTCAGCTAGCATTTGGATGGCTGACCATCCGATATGCCGAGTGCTGTTGACAAGCGGGGTACACTCAGCCCTTGTGAGGCAAACTGAGAAGCTAACTGATTGAGAAGCAGCGGCTCTGGTCTCGTAAACTGACATATGTCAGGGAGAGCGGTGTGTGACCACATGCCCCTCCATATCCCCATCCAGTGACGCCTGTGGGCTGAAGTGACACGGCGGCCGGTCGATACCGTTGAACCACCCAAGGCCTGTTCGGGCGGAGTTTAGTTTAGTTTTAGAGTATTAGTGAAGGTCGGTGGCAGGAAGAACACGACTTCTTGTCAGATGAATGCAGGGTTATAAATACAAAATCATACAGGGGCAGTACAGGAGTGGGTTTAATAATTCCTACATTTTTTTAATAAATAAAAATATAGGAATACGGATAAGCTACTATGAACAGCACAGTTAATTCATTATCCCAGCCTAGACAGACATGAAGCCCACGCCTACCGCAGTATCACAAGTTCGTATGTCAACTAGCGCCGTGAAATCATTCACATAATTAAAGGAGACGAAAATTTAATTGTGAAGGGGACTGGAATTCGATATCAGGAAAAGGAAGAGAAGGAAATATTGTAGGTGAATATGGACTTGGGGAAAGGAATGAAAGAGGAAGCCGCCTGGCAGAATTTTACATAGAGCATAATTTAATCATTACTAATATTTGGTTTAAGAATCATAACAGGTGGGAATTTAAGGAGATGGGACCTGGATAAACTGACTAAACCAGAGGTTGTACAGAGTTTCAGGGAGAGCGTAAGGGAACAAATGGCAGGAATGGGGGAAAGAAATACAGTAGAAGAAGAATGGGTAGCTTTGAGGGATGAAGTAGTGAAGGCAGCAGAGGATCAAGTAGGTAAAAAGACGAGGGCTAGTAGAAATCCTTTGGTAACAGAAGAAATATTGAATTTAATTGATGAAAGGAGAAAATATAAAAATGCGGCAAATGAAGCAGGTAAAAAGGAATACTAACTTCTCAAAAATGAGATCGACAGGAAGTGCAAAATGGCTAAGCAGTGATGGCTAGAGGATAAATGTAAGGATGTAGAGGCTTATCTCACAAGGGGTAAGATAGATACTACCTACAGGAAAATTAAAGAGACCTTTGGAGAAAAGAGAACCACTTGTATGAATATTAAGAGCTCAGATGGAAACCCAGTTCTAAGCAAAGAAGGGAAAGCAGAAAGGTGGAAGGAGTATATAGAGGGTCTATACAAGGGCGATGTACTTTAGGACAATATTATGGAAAGGGAAGAGGATGTAGATGAAGATGAAATGGGAGATATGATACTGCGTGAAGAGTTTGACAGAGCACTGAAAGAACTAAGTGGAAACAAGGCCCCGGGAGTAGACAACATTCCATTAGAACTACTGACGGCCTTGGGAGAGCCAGTCCTGACAAAACTCTACCATTTGGTGAGCAAGATGTATGAGACAGGCGAAATACCCTCAGATTTCAAGAAGAATATAATAATTCCAATCCCAAAGAAAGCAGGTGTTGACAGATGTGAAAATTACCGAACTATCAGTTTAATAAGTCACGGCTGCAAAATACTAACGCAAATTCTTTACAGACGAATGGAAAATCTAGTAGAAGCCGACCTAGGGGAAAATCAGTTTGGATTCCGTAGAAATATAGGAACACGTGAGGCAATACTGACCAGACGACTTATCTTAGAAGCTAGATTAAGGAAAGGCAAACCTACATTTCTAGCATTTGTAGACTTAGTGAAAGCCTTTGACAGTGTGGACTGGAATACTCTCTTTCAAATTCTGAAGGTGGCAGGGGTAAAATACAGGGAGCGATAGGCTATTTACAATATGTATAGAAACCAAATGGCTGTTATAAGAGTTGATGGGCATGAAAGGGAAGCAGTGGTTGGGAAGGGAGTGAGACGGGGATGTAGCCTCTCCCCGGTGTTATTCAATCTGTATATTGAGCAAGCAGTGAAGGAAACAAGAAAAATTTGGAGTAGGTATTAAAATCAATGGAGAAGAAATAAAAACTTTGAGGTTCGCCGATGATATTGTAATTCTGTCAGAGACAGCAAAGGACTTGGAAGAGCAGTTGAACGGAATGGACAGTGTCTTGAAAGGAGGATATAAGATGAACATCAACAAAAGCAAAACGGGATAACGGAATGTAGTCGAATTAAGTCGGGTGATGCTGAGGGAATTAGAGTAGAAAATGAGACACTTAAAGTAGTAAAGGAGTTTTGCTATTTGGGGAGCAAAATAACTGACGATGGTCGAAGTAGAGAGGATATAAAATGTAGACTGGCAATGGGAAGGAAAGCGTTTCTGAAGAAGAGAAATTTGTTAACATCGAGTATAGATTTAAATGTCAGGAAGTCGTTTCTGAAAGTATTTGTATGGAGTGTAGCCATGTATGAAAGTGAAACGTGGACGATAACTAGTTTGGACAAGAAGAGAATAGAAGCTTTCGAAATGTGGTGCTACAGAAGAACGCTGAAAATTAGATGGGTAGATCACATAACTAATGAAGAGGTGTTGAATAGGATTGGGGAGAAGAGAAGTTTGTGACACAACTTGACTAGAAGAAGGGATCGGTTGGTAGGACTGTAATGTTGTTACTTTAATTTGTTCTGGAAGCGGTGCTGATATTCAAGACCATAAAAGTGGGTTAAAAGCTGTGAGCTGTCTGGGGAAGTTAACCTTGCATTATTGCGCAACTGTTTCACCAGGTATCCAGTCTAGCTTACCAAATTCCCAACCAGACTAACATTAATTATAATCTTTTAATAGTCATACGACAACCGGTGATATATATATATATATATATATATATATATATATATATATATATATATATATATATATATAAGAGAATTTAAATAAAAAGAAATAAATCAGTTTATATTTGGAAATTTATTTTAACATTGATCATTGAAATTTCAGCATATTAAACTTGATTCATAAATAAACTGGTGCCTTATTTAGGATTGTGAAAATGTCAGTTTGAAATCTTACGGAACACATCAAATATGGAGCCAAGATTGGGAGACTGCATACAACACTGCATTCATAAAATAACACACAAAGAACGTTGAAACATATGCAAGAGGAAATTAACCACAACCAACCAATTCAATTTTCACCCAAAGAAGTTACGTTCATAGCGCAATCCTGTCCGTCATGAAATTACCACTGGTATACTAAATTCATACTAACTCTCTGTGAAATCTTCCTGAAAAGAATAGCTGAGGGCTACTTTGATGCTTACACCACATGCTTCACTTGGTCAACTTGGTTTACACATAGAGTGTAACTCCACAATAACTTTGATATTTAAAATAACTTACATCGAAACGCAATTTACTAAAGAAAAACCTCGAACTGGTTACTATCGTCTTATTATTAACCTGATGGGTCAAACAATTGTATAAGCACGTGGTACTGGTCTCACAAAGTACACCCCACGTGGGTTGAACATAAAGAAAAGTTGCTATACTGAAAAATATTGTCAAGACGAGACGTTATAATCTCACGCACATTCGCATTTAAGATTGATGATCTTAGTTAGAGTTACTGATCAACACGTGGTTCCACTTCACTCACAAAGTAGTGACAAAGCAACTACTGGAAGATATTCTGAACTCTACACTCGAATCACACTGTGTTGCAATTTAAGATAACATTAGATATTTTAGAGCTAAACCTGAAATAAAGGTGATTAAATTTTCAGTTAGGCTGAACTTAAGAAATCCATTGTCCTACGGACTTAGCAGACACGCGCTTAGCCGGAGATCTTGCCACTTCAGACGCTCGCCGCGGACAGACTGACCTGCGCTCCTACCAAGGGTGCTTCGTATACAAAAACGGAAGTGACCAGAGAGGCAGCTTCCTATACCAACATGACAAGGGACGGACAGGACCATACTAAGGATAGAAACTTCTTTGCTTTTGGAAAGCGTAGCTACCTGTTCCAACGTTGGCCCTACTGTTCTCTAGCAGACAGGCTTGTCTACTACCCTCAAGCATGCAACTAGAAATACATTTGCTCATTCATCCTTTCACACAGAAGGGAAGGGGGATGACAGTATCTTATTATATAGCGGATGTAGGTTCCATATGAGACTGTGTGACATGAATTACATATAAACTGTGTTTTAAAGTGTAGTAGTGTGACAGATCGTTCTTGTTTATGTGTAAAAGTAACACATTCCACTACTCAGTCTCCTCCCAGATAGTCAGAAACACCTCAGTAAATTTAGAAGAGGAATTTATGCCGTAAATGACAACGGATTTAAGAAATTAACATGAAAGGAATCCAACAGAGACCTTTCAGGACATGTTCTGAGGCATCAAGGGATCACCAATTTAGTATTGGAGGGCAGCGCAAAGGGTAAAAGTCGTAGAGGGAGACCAAGAGATGAATACACCAAGCAGATTCAGAAGGATGTAGGTTGCAGTAGGTACTGGGAGTTGAAGAAGCTTGCACTGGATAGAGCAGCATGGAGAGCTGCATCAAACCAGTCTCAGGACTGAAGACCACAACAACAACAACAACATCATAACAGACGGTTGTTTACGTGGAAGACTCCTGGAGACACTGGAAGGTTTCAGACTTATTATTTAATGCTAAGACAGAGATTTATTAACCAGATTTTAAATTCTAAGACATTTCCAGAGGTAGATGTGGACTGTAGATTAAAATTGAGGAAATTGGGAAAAGGTAGAAAATTCAGGAGGTAGGACATGGATAAGTTGAAAGAACCAGAGATTGCTGAGAGTTTCAAAGAGAGCATTAGGGACCGGTATTGACTAGAATACGGGAAAGGAATTCAGTAGAAGACGAATTATTAGCTTTAAGAGATGAAATAGTGTAGGTAGCAGAGGATGAAACCGGTAAGGCCTAGTAGAAATCCTCGGATAACACAAGGGACATTGAAATTAGTTGATGAAAGGAGAAAATACAAAAATGCAGCAAGTGAAGCAGGCGAAAGGGAATATAAACGTTTAAAAAATGAGGTTGACAGGAAATGCAAAATGGTTAGGCGGGAATCGCTAGAGAATGAATGTAAGGCTTTAGAAGCACATTTTACTAGGAGAAAGATAGAAACCGTCTACGAGAAAATTAAAGAGGCCTCTGGGGAAAAGAGAATGAGCTGTATGCATATCAAGAGCTCAGATGGAAAACCAGTTCTAAGTAAAGATGGGAAAGCTGAAAGGTGGAAGGAGTATATAGAGGGTCTATACAAGGGAGATAAACTCGAAAGCAATGTTTTAGAAAGAAACGTGGAGTAGATGAAGATGAGAGTGGAGATATGATACTGCGAGTAGAACTTGACAGTGCTCTGAAAGATCTAAGTCGAAACGTGGCCCTAGGAGTAGACAATATTCTGTCAGAACTACTAATAGCCTTGGGAGAGCCAGCGATGACAAAAGTCTTCCATCTGGTATAGAAGATGTAGGAAACAGACGAGATACCCTCAGACTTTAAGAAGAATGAAGTAATTCAAATTACAAAGAGAGCAGTTGCTGACAGGCGTGAATATTGCCGAACTATCGGATTAATAAGTTAGGGTTGCAGAATACTAATACGAATTCCTTACAGAAGAACGGAAAAACTGATAGAAGCTGATCTTGGGGACGATCAGTTTGGATTCCCAGAAATGTAGGAACACGGGAAGCAATATTGACTCTACTACTGTTCTTAGAAAATAGGTTAAGGAAAGGCAAACCGATGTTTATGCCATTCGTAGAGTTGGAGAAAGCTTTTAACAATGTTCACTGCAATGCTCTGTTTGGAATTCTGAAGGCAGCAGCAGTAAAATGCAGGGAACAAAAGGCTATTTACAACTTATACAGAAGCCAGACAGCAGGGTCTTGGAAGGAAATTAGTGGTTGAGAAGGGAGTGAGACAGGTTTGTAGTCTGTCCCCGATGTCATTCTATCTGTACATTGAACAAGCAGTAAAGGAAACCAAAGAAAAGTTTGGAATAGGAATTAAAGTTCTGGAGAAAAAAATAAAAACTTTGAGGTTTGCCGAATATATTGTAATTCTGTCAGAGACAACAAACTTCAACAGAACGGACATAGTGTTGAAAGAAGGACAATATGATGAACATCAACAAAAGCAAAACAGGGTTAAAAGAATGTAGTCGAATTAAATCAGGTGATTCTAGGGAAATTAGATTGGGAAATGGGACACTTAACGTAGTAGTCGAGTTTTTCTAGTTGGGCAGCAAAATAATTGATGATGGTCGAAGTAGAGAAGATATAAAACGTAGACTGGCAATGCCAAGAAAAGCATTTCAGAAGAATGGAAATTTGCTAACACTGAATATTGATTTAAGTGTTAGGAAATCTTTTCTGAAATTATTTGTCTGGAGTATAGCCATGTATGGAAGTAAAACATGGAGGATAAGCAGTTCAGGCAAAAAAACGAAAAAAAGAAGCTTTCGAAATATGGTGCTACAGAAGAATGTTGAAGATTAGATGGGAAGATCACTTAACTAGTGAGGAGGTACTGAGTAGAACTGGAGAGGCAAGAAATTTGTGGCACAACTTGACCAAAAGAAGGGATCGGTTGATAGGATAGATTCTGAGATATCAAGGGATCACCAACTTAGTAGTGGAGGGAAGTGTGGGGCTAAAATCGTATAAGGAGGCTAAGAGATGAATACAGTAAGTAGATTCAGACAGATGTATGTTGCAGTAGTTATTCGGAGATGAAGAGGCTCGCATAGGATAGAGTAGCATCAAACCAGCCTTCGGACTGAAGATCACCACAACAACAACAACAACAACATTTGAGGCTGGAACACAAAATATTCTTCTCTCTAAATTATATAGAATGGGTAAGAGACTACCGTAAAGCTGTCACCTCTCAAGCCGGTCATCGTCGTCGCAGCTATCCATTCAGATTAAATAAAAGTCAATATCGTCGGTAGATGAAGTATGGCACGCCCACAGTCTAGTCATTCTAAAACCAAAGATTTTTTGGATTTGCAGATATCACCAAAACAGAGTAAGATACTACTGCTACATTATAAATTTCTTCTAGCTTATCAGGAGCTAATATTTCATCACAGGTTTGACTGACAGTATTTAACGCCTAGTCCCTATCAGACACAGAATTTTCAATAATCGGAAGGGTGACCACAGAAATGCCAGTATTCTGTGGAACGTAAGAATTCCGACTTTCTCCTCTATGAGACGCAGACAGCGCTCTTTCAGCACTCGTAGTGCTTCCTCAGTTTTATTGTACTGCCGAACTACAGACTGTAGCATCCTAAACAAGTTGTTTTACCTATTTCCGTTACTTACCTTCAAACTTGTCTGTATAGAGTTCACATCACTGGTTTTCTTCATGAAACAGACAGTCTCTTTGGCAGCATCAGTCGTGGAATAAACCACTGCCACATTATTTATCAAACAATCATCATCGAAACTGTGGTTCAGGACTGTGTTCAAGACATGTGTAATGCATGCATAATGTTGAAAGGCTGCAATGCCTTGCATATATCACCACCTCAGTCAGTGACAAATGAAATTTTATTAAAATGCTGAGGATATATTCCTAACACTTTCACTAATGTTTCCTCAGTTTAGTTGTAAATAAATTCCCCAGATTTTTTTTCTTGTCAGAAAAGAGAGTTGTCACCAGTATCATATTTCGCAGTGCCTAATCTTGATATACAAAGTGCACAGTAATAGAGAGGTTCCACATTTCCTATATCTACTGGTCATGTACCCACTGGCCTGGATAATGCTGGGCATCAAACTCAACCATAATCATCGACATGTCTTTCACTGTTTCGCGATACTGTCGTAAGATGAGGCAAAATATTGGAGACGTGCATATACACCAATTCTGAACCGACGTTTACAACTCCTGACATAAAGCGCGGAATTACTACACCTTATGTTAATCTAAGTGCACAAAAATCTCTGGCAAACATGTACCTTTTTAATTACTGTAGCTTTCAGTGGGACTAGTAATGCTTCAGAGCTTAAACTTTGTCGTGTTCTGGAGACATGTGTTTGATTCGTGAACAGAGCACTAGTTACAGTACATCTAGCGGACATCCTTATCAGTCACTGCTGAAAATCTCTCCCAGACATTGTTACGACCATCGTCTTCGCACTCAGGATATATTCATTCGAATCAAGTTTCGATTTCGCACTATCCTTCGTCTCAGGTTCACGTGCCGTGATCCTAGCCTGAGCAGCCCCGGTTTTCGGTTTACTGTAGTAGAAGGCTTGGAAATTTGAGCTTGAGGTACTTCAAAGAAGTCGAGTGCAGAAGTTTCGCCAGTCCACAGCGGGTGTATCGACATTTGCCGGCCTTACGCGCAACTACATACACCGATCAACTTGGGAGAATAAAAGTCAGATGCAGACCTCTAATACATAGCTACCAGGCACTCGTCTCGCCACCGAATTTAGGTGATCATATATGGAGCTCAGGCCGTCACACATGAAATTCCTCCATCAGCAACAGTTACTATGGTATCAGGGTACCTCACCGACATAATTATCGATGGACAACCATTCCTGGTGATAGCAGACTCAGATTACGTCTAATGACGAAAGCTTATCTTCGGCCACTCAGACTATATTTTATGGTACAAAATCGGTTGTACTGAAGATTGCAAATAGGAAGTACACCCTAACACAAAAGAACGACGCAAGATGGAGGGATTATACGAATGGAACGGAAATCGATAGATGTGATGCACATGTACAAACAAACAAATGACTACAGTTACAGAAAAATCGGATGATTTATTCAAAACACGAAACTTTACAAACTGAGACAGTAGATATAGTTTGCAGTTTGTGGCTCAGCGTCCAAGAAAATGAAAAATCGCGAAATTACAAGTAAATCTCGCCAAAAATCATCGAAATTGTGGAGAACAACACTATCTTCCATTCTTCTCAAATTATCAAGAAATCACAACAAAAATGATTATCATGTTTGCACGGATAAAATTACACGTTTTTCACCCATTTCTGTCACTTCTCGAACATTCTCATCTTTTTTCATATATTTCCACCGTTTTTTAAGTTTTTCAACACTTTTTCAAAATAGTTTTTAATAGCGAAGCATTCCTATATAATTTCGTCAAATTTTCTATCACTTCTCCTATATTTTCTTGAAATATCGTGATTTTTAATTTTCTTGAAAACTGAGACAGAAACCCTGAACTATACCTACTACAAATTACTTTTTCTTCAAACAAAAATCAGTGAAACCGTTTCTAGCATAGAATATAGATATAAAAAGTTTGAATCATCTCCTCATTTCACCTCCTCTTTTCTTGTATCTGTGGATGAGAAAATGGAAAAACTTTTAAGGTTTCCCTCATTTGTTCCTAAACATTTTTTTATGAAAATATTTTTTCAATGTAAATGTGTCTCTCTAATGATTTGGAAGAGTTTAAAATTATAACATTAAATATATTTTAAAAGAACTGTAAAATATATCAGTTGATAAATCTATGAAAATGTTAATTATAACTTACATATTTTGTATTGAGAGAATGTTTCCAAATTATAGAAACATTATGAGTTTAAAAGTTGGCTACAATAGCTGGAAATGTAGCATAGAAACCATAGAACATATAACTGTTTTATTTTTCAATAGAAAAAATATATAAATTCAGAATTTTATAAAAATAAAAAGTATTTTGAATGTAAATTTTTCAGAAATTCTAACAACTAATTATTTGATAATATCTAAATGGTAATGTATCTGTTTAATTTTTAAGAAACATATGTTTTATCAACGTGAGGAATTGTAGTTTTTTATTAACCTTAACAGAATAAACCACTTTCTGTCAGATTCATAGTTCTACATTTTTCAATATTATTAAACAAGCAAAATTATTGTAATCTTGCATGTTTACTTTACATTTTGCAGCATATTATTCAACTCTGATAGATTTTTCTCAACATCAACAATTTTATAAGCACATATTTTGTCTTAAACCTCAAAACGGTTCCTTTATTTTTCCATTGCAGAAAACCTTCATTTTACCTAAGAATTTTATTTACCTTAGGAATGTTATCTTTTGGATAATCACCTGCATCAAATTTATGAAGCATTTTCTTCATATATTCATAAAAATGTTCTGTTTGTGTATTATACATGTAACTGTCAGTATCTTGATAACAAAGTTATAATTTTTCTCTATGTTTTGGTTATATAACATTATAGTGAAATTATACATCTATTCATTAGATAAAATGAGTACGCTCATTCCAATGTAAATTGGCTTTTTGAAGATAATTTTCGTGGTATTCACGTTAACTGCAGCAAGATTTTCATTGAAAATTATTCTACCTTCGAAATGTGGTAATGTGACAAGTTTTCCACATTTTTTGCATCTGAAACTAATTTTGGATCCACTCCATTTCTAATATTTTCCATCGTTTTTCGAAATACTGAGATAGTATTTTGCTCAAATTTTTTCTGAATAATTTGTCTACTTCGGTTCTCTTTTCTGTATTCAGATCAATATATTATTGTAGCCAATTACATTGTTTACATTTTAATACTCTATGTATTTTTGTTCTTTTTGTTACTAGAGATAAATATTGTTTAATGAACTATGTAATTTTTGGTCATTCGATGTTGTAAATAGCTTTTTGTTTTGTTTCAGGCACAATTTAATTTTCAGAAACTAATGGAAAATGTTTATCATGTAAATTTTTTGGATATATAAAATGTCCTTCAAAAAGATATCCATATTCAGAACTACTTCTAATTCAAAAATATATCCATATTCAGAATTATCAAGAATTGTATCATATCAGATCTAAATTATTTTTTGACCTAAAATTTCCATGTGATAAAAAATAAACACAGTCCTGCTATATAAATTATTTGATATAAATAATCTGATTACAAATTTTCATCATAACTGTTCAATTTTTATTATTTGATTTGCTGTATTTTTAAAACATAGAAATATGCCACCTCTAAATCCATTTTCAGTTCTTAGCAACATATCATAATCATCTAATAATTGTTACTTCAGCAGTTGTAACATCAAGTCATAACTTAAACCTGGTGCTGTAAAATATCAAGACAGAGCTAAGTGATAATGTTTTATACAAGCTTTTCTTAAATTATCAAAAACAGCAGATACCAACGAAATTTCAGCATTAATATATGAATCAAGAAACTCAGGATGAAATTTCATATGAAATTTTTCCCAAACTGATTTTGAATGTTTATAATACCATCACTAATATCATTGTCATGCAATTCATTACTTAATTTTTGTTTTGATGGAGAACTTGTTTCTTCAGATTTTGCCAACTATCCATAAAATCATAATGATATACAACATTTTTAATTACTAAATTTACTAGAGTTCTTGGAAAATATTTTCAAGTATTTGTCATTTGATTCTTTCTTAAATCTGATGATGATTTAAGTGTGTCAGTGAATCTCATTTTCAATTTTTTTAGCAATATCAATAAAACTAACTTCATTGTGAGGTATTAAATCGATTTCTTTTTCATTTTTACTGAATTCTTTGATGTGGAAATGAGAAACATATCCTGTGAGATTGAGTTAATAGATAATACTGAACTTGGAGTATTTAGTGGTAACTAATGGATTTATATATTTTTTCAGTTAAATGATCATGATTATGAACTTTTTTGTTTTTTCATGACTAATAACATTATGATATGAATATATTTTTGATTTATTCATCATTCTTCATGTTTTTCTTGTTTTTCATCATTAATGACATCTACATAATTAATGTAATTTTGGTTTATTCCTTATTTATTATGAGTGTCCTTCAGATGTTAAGGGTGTAATGTAGTTAGTTTCAGAATATAAATTACCAGTTCCTTCAACTTCTGGATCAGGTTGACAGGTACTATTTCAAGCACTAAAACATACAGCATTAGCAAAAAAAAAAAAAAGAAATTTCATTATATGGTGATGATTTTTAAAAGTTACATATATACCTTTTTCTGATAATTCTGCTTCTAATTGAATGTCTACTGCACAATTTAGAATATTAGTATATAAATCTTACTTACTATTAAAATGCTTTAAACACATATCATAAATAAATATAGATTCTTTATGATGTGAGATTGAAATAAGTCGAGATAAATCTTTAATCCAATAATATTGTGAATAATTTCCATCTTTAAAATATAATACACTAAGGTTCTGGTCTTTTTTACCTTTAGATATGTTCAGTTGATATACTTGATAATTATCATCAGATAAATATACATTATCAGGTGTATTAATTAATTAATATTAGTCTCACTTTTTGAGATTTCTTCATATGTAATCAAAAATTTACATTTTTCAGCTTATGATCGATTTCGATTCCAAGATTTTTGTATGTTGTAACTCTACAATTTTATCTACAGGATATATTGCAGATATTATAGACCTCAGAAAAAACTTTTTATCACTAATTTTAACATTAACAAGTGCTCCTTTATTCTGCATTTTTCTAATAATTTGACACAAGGTGATATTCTTAATGCAATAAATTTATTAATGGCCATCTCGAACTTTAAAATCAGACATTTGTGAGATAATTTCTATTTTCCAATTTTTTTACATTTAATGAAATCCCTTTCGTTTATGATGTGTAATAGTGGTTTGAAATTTAAATTTCATTTTTTTACAATCTGATGATTTAATCTTGTAATCAAAGGAAAGTATTACATTTACTTTCAACCAATTATGTAATTTCAAATTTCTTTACATTATTCCAAAAATTTTTCATTTTGATAATTTCAAAAACAAATTTGGATCAAACATGTTAAGATTGTTTGGTGTATTAACAGTTCATTATCTATTTTCAAATGCTTTATTAACTAGATATTGATTAACTGTTACTCTAATTTCGCACCAAGTTTAATACTGAGAAACTGAAGACTTTCTGTAGTTTAATTTCATCAGATTTAAAAATTTCGTTGTGATTTTCAGTTTAAAAATAAGATAGCTATTCCCAAATATTTGTCCAAATATTATGATGCTTAAATAACCATTGTTAATATGTAGCATACATTTAAACCACTTCTGTTACAATAATTACTAAGATATGCATCTGCATACTTATAAGAAAATTTTGTAAAGGAGATGAAAACAGTTAAGACTAAAACTTAGGATAAAATGTATACATTCACGAAAATTGGCTAAATCTTTAAAGAAATACATAATAAAATAATTATGAAACTATAAAAATTACTTTCATATAGGATAAAAATGGCTTTAATTCAGTTGAAGATAAATATATATTTAAAGTTAGGAAAGTCAGCTGAGCTTGAGATAAATACTGATTTATAGTGAAAATTTTTGAATTGTTTCCTATTATTGACATATTATTATGTGCATTTTTTTACATTTTCCTGAATGTTTACCTATATGTGACCATTTTTGATTAAAACAATGTAAATCCTTCCTTTCTTTGTAATTAAAATGTTTTTTACATCAAGTTTATTGTTAATCATCATCATTTGTATCACTCATAATATTTTAGAAGATATCTTCTAATTTTTGTCACATAAAATACATTTTAAGCGATCATTATGGTAATACACAGAAACGTTTATTCTACATAGAAAAGGAATCGTTTATTACACTGTTTTTAGAATACTCATTAAAATATTTTTTGAATTGTCCTAAAACCACCTTTTGTAAATATCTGTTAATTATAAATATCAACTGACTTCTCAGTTCAAATGTTGTACACATTTTTGTTTCCAAATACCTTCTTTGATGTTGATCCAAATGTATTTCTACTTGATTGTTTTGACATCTGTTCAATATACATGAGCTGACACATTAACTTTTCCCTCTAATTGTTTTGGACATTGAATAGTTTTATCTGGTTCATATTTATGTAGACATTTTATTATTGTAATTAAAATGTTAGGCTTATTGTCAGCATGATCGAACTGAATAACGATATATTTTGGCCTTAAGTAAGAATGCTGCCTTTTCCACTTGTAATAATTTCTTATTTACTCCTTTATAATGCTATTTTATAATTTGTTATTCCGCTTATGCATACTTCTTCTGTGGGTATTAAATGAATCTTTTTCACCAAATAAACACAAAGTCATAATTTTTTTGTCTTGTCTTAAGTCACCAATTATTTCAATATTGTATTTTAACTGTGAACACATCAACACTAACTTGACTGTTTAAAATATCTCCCATGTCACATAATGAAAATAATTTCTTGCTTTACCCTTATCATCTGAAAATACAGTTTTAAACAATTACATGAAAAAGTAGTGCCATTAAATATACCTAAAGTATACTATGGATTGATTTATTAAATTATGAAGCACAAAAAATAAAATCAAGTTATTTAGATTAAAGTTATTGTAGGAAAGTTAAATCCTTTCAATTTCGGCTTATGAAAATAAAATTAAAAATACTATTAATTTATTAATGAATTAAATTTGACTTTTTTAAATATTGTTGCAAAGGAATTAAATTATTTCTTGGAATAATTTAAGCTAAGTTATCAATTATTCTAGTTTCTACAGTTTAATTTTATCAAGAAAAGATGAAAGTTAATAATGTAATTGAAAGTATTTCTAGTAAAAAGCTTTCAAAGAAACTGAGTATACATACACATCATCAGTGACATCCTTTAGTATAACGATAAACAAGTGTTAATGTTAGTAGATGAAATAAATTAATGCATGGTTTAAAGCTAAAGATATACTGGGATGTCTTAAATTGCTGATTATATCAGAGAACAATATATTATAAATTATATAAAATTAAAGTCACAAGTTTTATCAATGAATCACATTTATTTTCATTAATTATGAAATCAAGAATGAAGAATAGGTAACAGAAGATGTTTTACCATCAGTTAGAAGATATGGCATATGTAAGTTACAAAAAGCAAGAGGAACATCTTAGAATCGAATTTCACAATAAACTAAACATCAAAGCAAATGATATATGGAGAAAACACTAAGAATAACAAGAAATGAAAGAAAAAACTGACGATAAATAAGAGTAATTAAAAATATAAAAATAGTGCAAAATGATATTCTCTATGTTGTAACTACAAAACTATTACAAAAAGATCATTGTTATAAAGTTGGTGGAAAAATGAAATAAAAACTAGTTTACCTAGATATAATACCATTCCTCTTCCTGATAATTAATTAGAATATTATTACACAAGAGCTTGTGTTAATTATTGTGTTGTTGAAGAACTGTTTAAATCTAATGTTATTTCACATACATAAGAGAAGATAAATAACTATAAACATGACTTTTGATGCTATAACATGTTATTTAGATATTTCTATTGACCGAGAGAGTAATTTGTTGTTAAATCAATTAAAATTAGATGATGATGAACTTAGAGATAGCCGGCCGAAGTGGCCGTGCGGTTAAAGGCGCTGCAGTCTGGAACCGCAAGACCGCTATGGTCGCAGGTTCGAATCCTGCCTCGGGCATGGATGTTTGTGATGTCCTTAGGTTAGTTAGGTTTAAGTAGTTCTAAGTTCTAGGGGACTAATGACCTCAGCAGTTGAGTCCCATAGTGCTCAGAGCCATTTGAACCATTTGAACTTAGAGATAAAATATTTAGCAACATCTTGGTATCTCTTCAGGAAATATAGCCACTGAAAAATCTCAATAATTTACAAGTTAAGTTAACAAGATAATTTGTAAAATTGTATTACACTTTCTCAACGAAGAAAAAATTAGAAAAAGCAATAAAATTTTACTCAGGATGCCCTAACAACTTTCACACGATTATGGTTATAAAATAAGTAAGAAGAGGCGAAAGTATAATTTAACTAAAGAAACACTTATGAATAAAATTAAATGTGTGTATGGTCTGTCACTTGTAATATTTATATCCAGTACAAATTTCATCACAATGTAGATTCCATAAATAATTGGCGCTCTTATCAAACTAGTGAATTATGCATGTAGATATGTAAGTGAACCTTCAGCTGTACCATGTGTAACAAACAGAGAAAGAAAATGAGAGTTCTAATTTCTATTTTAAGAGCCTATCAGTTTATACATAATTTTTTTTCAAAATAATTTTATCTTTATTAAAGCAATAATGTAGTGAATTATCGAAATGTAGCCACATTACAGTGTTTATCATCTTTATGTTTTATTACTTATTCTAGAAGATATAGATCTAAAAATATTGTTTTTATATTTTTTGCTCATAAGCATTTCCTCCCGCCCATGAACCATGGACCTTGCCGTTGGTGGGAAGCTTGCGTGCCTCAATGATACAGATAGCCGTACTGTAGGTGCAACCACAACGGAGGGGTATCTGTTGAAAGGCCAGACAAATGTGTGGTTCCTGAAGAGGGGCAGCAGCCTTTTCAGTAGTTGCAGGGGCAACAGTCTGGATGACTGACAGATCTGGCCTTGTAACACTAACCAAAATGGCCTTGCTGTTCTGGTACTGCGAGCGGCTGAAAGCAAGGGGAAACTACAGCCGTAATTTTTCCTGAGGGCATGCAGCTTTACTGTATGATTAAATGATGATGGCATCCTCTTGGGTAAAATATTCCGGAGGTAAAATAGTCCCCCATTCGGATCTCCGGGCGGGGACTACTCAGGAGGACATCGTTATCAGGAGAAAGAAAACTGGCGTACTACAGATCAGAGCGTGGAATGTGAGATCCCTTAATCGGGCAGGTAGGTTAGAAAATTTAAAAAGGGAAATGGAAATATTAAAGTTAAATATAGTGGGAAGTAGTGGAGTTCGGTGGCAGGAGGAACAAGACTTTTGGTCAGGTGAATACATGGTTGTAAATACAAAATCAAATAGGGATAATGCAGGAGTAGGTTTAACAATGAATAGGAAAATAGGAATGTGGATAAGCTACTACAAACAGCAAAGTGAACGCACTATTGTGGCCAATATAGACACGAAGCCCACGCCTACTACAGTTGTACAAGTTTATATGCCAACTATCTCTGCAGATGATGAAGAAATTTATGAAATGTATGATGAGATAAAAGAAATTATTCAGGCAGTGAAGGGAGACGACAATTTAATAGTCATGGGTGACTGGAATGCGAAAGTAGGAAAAGTGAGAGAAGGAAACATAGTAGGTGAATATGGATTGGGGCTAAGAAATGAATGAGGAAGCCGCCTGGTAGAATTTTGCGCATAGCATAACTTAATCATAGCTAACACTTGGTTCAAGAATGATGAAAGAAGGTTGTATACATAGAAGAACCCTGGAGATACTGAAAGGTATCAGATGGATTATATTATGGTAAGACAGAGATTTAGGAACCAGGTTTTAAATCGTAAGACAATTCCAGGCAGATATGGACTCTGACCGCAATCTATTGGTTATGAACTGTAAACTAAAATTGAAGAAACTGCAAAAAGGTGGGAATTTAAGGAGATGGGACCTGGATAAACTGAAAGAACCAGAGGTTGTACAGAGTTTCAGGGAGAGCATAAGGGAACAATTGACAGGAATGGGGGAAAGAAATACAGTAGAAGAGGAATGGGTAGCTTTGAGGAATTGAATAGTGAAGACAGCAGAGGATGAAATAAGTAAAAAGACGAGGGCTAGTAGAAACCCTTGGGTAACAGAAGAAATATTAAATGTAATTGATGAAAGGAGAAAATATAAAAATGCAGTAAATGAAGCAGGCAAAAAGGAATACAAACGTCTCAAATATGATATTGACAGGAAGTGCAAAATGGCTAAGCAGGGATGGCTAGAGGACAAATGTAAGGATGTAGAGGCTTATCTCACTAGGGGTAAGATAGATACTGCCTACAGGAAAATTAAAGAGACCTTTGGAGAAAGGAGAAACACTTGCATGAATATCAAGAGCTTTGATCGAAACCCAGTTCTAAGCAAAGAAGGGAAAGCAGAAAGGTGGAAGGACTATATAGAGGGTCTATACAAGGGCGATGTACTTGAGGACAATATTATGGAAAGGGAAGAGAATGTAGATGAAGATGAAATGGGAGATGTGATACTGAGTGAAGTGTTTGACAGATCACTGAAGGACCTGAGTCGAAACAAGGCCCCCGGAGTAGAGATCATTCCATTAGAGGTACTGACAACCTTGGGAGAGCCAGTCCAGGCAAAACTCTACCATCTGGTGAGCAAGATTTATGAGACAGGCGAAATTCCCTCAGACTTCAAGAAGAATATAGTAATTCCAATTCCAAAGAAAGCAGGTGTTGACAGATGTGAAAATTACATAACTATCAGTTTAATAAGCCACAGCTGTAAAATACTAACTCGAATTCTTTACAGACCAATGGAAAGACTGATAGAAGCCGACCTCGGAGAAGATCAGTTTGGATTCCGAACGAATGTGAGGCAATACTGACCACATAACTTATCTTAGAAGAAAGATTAAGCAAAGGCAAACCTACGTGTCTAGCATTTGTAGACTTAGAGGAAGCTTTTGACAATGTTGACTGGAACACTCTCTTTCAAATTCTGAAGGTGAGAGGGGTAAAATACAGGGAGCGAAAGGCTATTTACAATTTGTACAGACAGCAGATGGCAGTTACTAGAGTCGAGGGGTATGAAAGAGAAGCAGTGATTGGGAAGGGAGTTAGACAGAGTTGTAGCCTATTCCCGATGTTATTCAATCTATGTATTGAGCAAGCAATAAAGGAAACAAAAGAAAAGTTTGGAGTAGGAATTAAAATCCATGGAGAAGAAATAAAAACTTTGAGGTTCGCTGATGACATTGTAATTCTGTCAGAGACAGCAAAGGACTTGGAAGAGCAGCTGAACGGAATGGACAGTGTCTTGAAAGGAGGGTATAAGATGAACATCAACAAAATCAAAACGAGGATAATGGAATGTAGTCGAATTAAATCGGTTGATGCTGTGGGTATTAGATTAGGATATGAGAGGCTTAAAGTAGGAAACAGGTTTTGCTATTTGGAGAGAAAACTAACTGATGATGGTCGAAGTGGAGAGGATATAAAATGTAGACTGGCAATGGCAAGGAAAGAGTTTCATAAGAAGAAAAATTTGTTAACATCGAGTATAGATTTAAATGTCAGGAAGTCGTTTCTGAAAGTATTTCTATGGAGTGTAGCCATGTATGGAAGTGAAATATGGACGATAAACAGTTTAGACAAAAAGAGAATAGAAGCTTTCGAAATGTGGTGCTACAGAAGAATGCTGAAGATTAGATGGGTAGATTATATAACTAATGAGGAGGTATTGAGTAGAATTGGGGAGAAGAGGAGCTTGTGGCAAAACTTGAATAGGAGAAGGGATCGGTTGGTAGGTCATGTTCTGAGACATCGAGGGATCACCAATTTAGTATTGGAGGGCAGTGTGGAGGGTAAAAATCGTGGAGGGAGACCAAGAGATGAATACATTAAGCAGATTCAGAAGGATGTAGGCTGCAGTCGGCACTGGGAGATGAAGCAGCTTGCACAGGATAGAGTAGCATGGAGAGCTGCATCAAACCAGTCTCAGGACTGAAGACCACAACAACAACAACAACAACAACAACAACAACAAGCATTTGCTTTTATATTGTTCAGTTGGTATATAACTGGACCCATAAATATAATGCATTTTGCTTCAAAAATTTGTTTTCACTAGTTTGCAGTATTACTTTATTCAAAAGTTTCTTTCATTTTGCTGATTCTCTTCTTACCTCCTGTTTTAAAATTTGATTTTTGATTTTTAAACATAATTTTAGTCATATTTAAATTAAATTTATCGACAACTTTTGATACTTATTCTGAAATGTTTTGTGTTGTTATATTGATCAACCAATTTTCTAACTACATAAACTGAGTTGTAATTATCTTCAAGAACACATTTTCTTACACATTTCTCCTTTGGTATTCTGTTAAATTTTTCAACAGATGCTTTTGATTCTGGGAAAGGTGAGTAATGGTTAGTGTCATATTTGTCATACATTCCTGAAAATCGTTATTGTGAAATTCATTCCAATAACTTGTTTGAAGGTTTTGTGGTGTTCTTACAAAAATTACAAAAGCCTCAAGAATGCTTTTACCTTTTTTGTCTTTTAATAGAATAGCCCAGGCTAATTTTGGAAAAAACATTAGTTACTAGTCATTTACTATTTACCTCCTCTATTTATTTTTGAAATTCCTTTCAACTGACCAGTATCCATTTCCAATAAATCTGCTTACCATAAATCGTCTAAATGAAGTGAAACAATATTTCTTCATTAAAAAGTTTTTTCATTAGGTTATTAATTCATAAATAATTTCCTCATGAGATTTCCTAATTTCTTTGACAAATTTACTTTTTATAATTCACCTAACTGTATAACTTCTTTCACTCATTTGCAGTCTATTTATTTATTGTTGTTTGAGGATAATGAGTTTCAGTGAATTTTTTACACTGCAGGCACTGAATATTACTGTATTTAAGGTCTGAGAATAGATTTCAATATCCATTTATCTTGCTTGAATTTTATCAAATATAAATGTCTTTACATCTATTGGTACAGTATTAACTGTTTTTTAATTTGACAGCTGTCCTATAGATTATCATTAGACTTAATTAATATCAAAGTTATAAAATCTCGAATATTCGTTTATATCATTAGCAAAAACAAAATACATTTTTGCTCATTTTTGTCATAACTGATAATTTTATTATTTCTTTATCATGTACCTTATACAGGGTGTTACAAAAAGGTATGGCGAAACTTTCAGGAAACATTCCTCACACACAAAGGAAGAAAATATGTTATGTGGACATGTGTCCAGAAACGCTTACTTTCCATGTTAGAGCTCATTTTATTACTTTTCTTCAAATCATATTAATCATGGAATGGAAACACACAGCAACAGAACGTACCAGCGTGACTTCAAACACTTTGTTACAGGAAATGTTCAAAATGTCCTCCGTTAGAGAGCATACATGCATCCACCCTGCATCGCATGGAATCCGTGATGCACTGATGCAGCCCTGGAGAATGGCGTATTGTATCACAGCAGTCCACAATACGAGCACAAAGAGTCTCTACATTTGGTACCGGGGTTGTGTAGACAAGAGCCTTCTAATGCCCCCATAAATGAAAGTCAAGAGGGTTGGTGTCAGGAGATCGTGGAGGCCATGGAATTGGTCCACCTCTACCAATCCATCGTCACTAAATCTGTTGTTGAGAAGCGTATGAACACCTCGACTGAAATGTGCAGGAACTCCATCGTGCATGAACCACATGTTGTTTCGTACTTGTAAAGGCACATGTTCTAGCAGCACAGGTAGAGTATCCCGTATGAAATCATGGCGGTGAATCGAGGAGGTGCTGTACATATTGACAAACTAAAATGAGCTGCAACAAGGAAATCAAGCGTTTCTGGACACATGTACACATAACATCTTTTCTTTATTTGTGTGCGAGGAATGTTTCCTGAAAGTTTGGCCATGCCTTTTTGTAACACCTTGTATTTAGTACATCAATAAAATCTTTGTTTGGAGTATTAATCTTTCCATTAAGATTTGTTATAGTGATATAATTATTATTAAGTAGGTATTTAATTTTTTCAGTAAGATGTATTTAGTGACATAATTATTAAATTGTTTTATATTATCTTTGTATTCAGCATCAAGTAACTAGATAATTTAATTCATTTCCTAAATATCTTCGTTAACTACATCTTTTTTCCGTAAACATATTTACATTTACTGATCTTCTGTTATTAAAGTCAATTTAACTTTTAGTCACTCAGAAAATGTTAGAAAATTCGCTACAATATTATTTTAGTAGATTTTTTTATTTTTCGATCAAATTCTCTTTTAATTTCGTTTATCATCGTTTCTGGTTGTCCTAATTTAATTTTTATAATGCTTTGCGCATAGATTTTATTTCTAAAACTGTCAGTTACTGGACTCAAAGTATCATTAAATTTATAATTATCTGACAATAGTCTTATCTGACAATAACCTTACACAAATAAACCCAAATGATGACATAGAACTTGATCATAATCATGTGTTCTTTCAAGATGATTCATTATTACATAAATATTTAATTATTTGCATCAGTATACTGACACAAAATATATCAAATACAATTTTTTCATTATTTATTTTGAGTAACATGTCGAATATGTGCCAAGATGATATGAATTATTTATTTTAACTATTCCCATCTCAATTTTTTTGTTTACTTAGTAATGTATCACTCATAAAAGCTCCATGAAAGTGTTTAATTTTGAGTTGTATAACTAGATTTGGTATGGCAAAATTTTATAACCAATTGGTACGTTTTTTAATCTTTATTTCTCTTATGTTCTTCTAATTCAGCATCGTTTTTCATTAGTCATAACGATTTAACTATACCTGCAGCTCTGCCAGCTGATGAAACAATAACGTCCAAAGGTGCTAATATAAAGAGTCTTCCTCATGTTTGTTAAATCTCCTAGTTTCTTCTTACTCGTTATGTAACCAATAATTTTTTTAGTAAGTGACATATGTCATGTTATGAGCAAATTTCCAGCAATTTTTTTCTTATCTCTCCATATTTTTGAGTTTCAGTTAAATAAATATTGATGCTGTTTAATTTTTCCTTACATAGTTTACTTTTAGTTGTTTTAGCTTTAGTTTTACCACTCGGTTGCACAGAATAGTCGATGATGAAATTATTCATAATTTATAGACCAAACTTTATAAAAATTTTGTGATACTACATTACTGAATCTGATTCAAAAGCAATATAAATTTTACAACCCCCAACCAATATAATAAATTACTAATAATAGTCCTCATTGGCTTTTTCCATACATTATTTCTCTAATTAGTGATGCAACTAATTTTTCTCCAAATGATGCATAATTGGCATACAGTCCTAATTTTGAAATTTCTGAAAATGTCTATCTGTTCCATCTCTAATTTCAAAATATTGAAGATCTCTGTAAAAAGTCATGTTTTTTCATCCTTCAGCAAAGTTATTTACATCTTGATCTCCTCTAAGTAATCTCTCTCCTAATTTAGAATCTGGTAATTTATTAGTTAATGTGTAAATCAGTCCTCTAGCATATTTTTCATTTTTCCAAAATGTATGAGGCAGATTGTTTGATAATCTTATCTCATATGATATACCACTTGAACTGTTGATAATAAAATCATTAAAGATACTAGTTAACATCTTTAGTATACTAGCTTTTTGTTATGATAATTCTTATTTACAATCAATTCTGCACCATGAATTATCATTAATCTATCAATTAATTCACATACATCATTCACCCACACATATTAAAATAGTTTTCTTCATACTTTTAATATCCCTTCATCTGTTTTCCCTTTCTCTCAATAGTCTTTACTTAACTGTCTTAATTTTAGAAAGTAACCTTCAACAATTTCCTTTATCAAGCTACTCTATTTAATACCTTTACCTAATTTTATTTTATTTGGACTCATATCAGGATATAGAACAGCCAAATAAAATAATATGTTTCTAATTTCATTAATAGATAAAATTAAATTTTGTTATATCATGTATAGTAATGTGCTTTTAATGAAAAAATTCATTATGCCATCTGTACCATTATATTCTCTTGGAGCAATGTGTAATTTATCTCCAGAAAATTTTACTACTAATTAATCAACATACTTAAGCAACAGGACTTAATCCAAAATCTTTATCTTCCCTATGATTAATATATCCCATAATCCTTTCACTTATATTTATTTTTTTACATTTTGTCCTTATTGATTTTTATCTCTTCTTCACTTTTATTTAATACATCTTGCCTTTCTGATTGACTTGATGACTTATCAATTGTTGGTATATATTCAAATTTTTATGAATGAAGATGGGGAATAATTTGTTTGCCAGCTTCATTGTTTTCTTTTGTAGCTTTTAATATTTTATTACCTTCTTTAACTACAGCATCAATATCAGATTGAAATTCTGTTTTATATTTCACATATTCTGTTCTCTGTTGTTTCTTCCATTTTTAATTCTTCAGTTTGTGTTTAATCTACTTTTGTCATTTCCAGTTATTAATTTTTTTCTGTATTAGTATTGAAAACGCCAAAATCATCCTCATTCCAACATTTACTACATTTTTCTTTAAAATCATCGAAATTTAAATGTGTACCAAGAATCTCATAGTAAATATGACATAAATTTGTGTCATCTTTTCTAAATACATTTAAAAAATAGGGATTATCTCTGCCTAAATGTATAGGTTTTTTTGAATACGTGTGAGCTATATAAAACTATCTATTACTGTATGTATACCTCTTTAAAAATATTTTCTAATTAAATCCTGATTTTCAATAATGAAATGATAAAAAACAACTTAATTATTTTACACTTGCTTGATGGTATAATTTCAGCATAATTTTTGGTACAAGTAACAATATTCTCTTCAATTTTTTACACATTTTTAAACTTTCAATGATTTGGTTATCTAGAATGAACATGTAAATGATTAATTTTATTCCAGTTAAACCATCCTGGAGCGAATATACAATTACTGACCATTAATGTGGTTTTTCCACATTTTCTTGGATGAGTTATCATACATCAAATTGAATTTGTTAAAAGCTTATCACATTTGTTTTTGAATTCTCGTCCTTAATTATTATTTTTTGACACCAATCCATTTTCATTTAATAAGTAATATTTGGGTAGTAATTAATTGTGTTGATTGTTTTAGATAAGTTGTAATTCATCAATTCTCAAGAAAAGATTAACTGATCTATAAGATATAGAGTTAATACAAAGATTTAAATTCTAAATATCTCATCAAAAAATAGTGAATGTACTTTTATGTGCATGAAATTTTAAATAGAATTATTACTGAAAGTGATGTTAATTAGAATACGGACATGAATTATATTAATCTAAGTGTGTTAGGATTTAAAAATGAAATTATGCAGATAAGGAAAAACTGTTACCAATAATATTCTGGAAATTGCACCATTAGGATCAATTAATATTAATTTTAATGTAGGTGATTAAATGTTTGTAATAATGACTAATATTTTCATCATGAGACCTATATTGTTGCTTCATTTAATCTAATATTGAATTTGATGAATTAGTAAATTCAGAACCAAATTATCTTTCATTTGTTCCAATGCAGGACAAAATTAGGTACTTACAAATAAATATTACCGATGGATATGATAATTTGATTGATATTGTATTAACTGTTCCAGAAATGGATTAATAAACTTTTGTTCTTTATAAATGAATAAGCTTGAGAGCTATCACATTTATTTTCCTGTGAATAAGAAACGTGAAAACAACCAAAATTTTCTGAATAAAGATGTAGACATTAACTTTCACATTGGCACACCCAAATCATGCTCAGTTTTACATACATTTTAAAATTATTAAAGTTGATGGAACAGATTATCTGACAAATGATGGAAAATCTACTAAAAATTAAGCAATAACTGTGCAGCACAACTAATACAGTTTTTGATCATTAAGAAAGGAAACTATGTCTTATCTAGAAAAAAGCCTCCTATTATTTCATCATCAGATATATTACAGTTAACTTTGTCTGTTAGTGGTAAAATTCATATTGAAGGACAGAGACTTAATAATGGTAAAATAAAGGCCGAAAAAGAAAGTACTATATTTACTTAAAGTTTTTGGTGGATTTTTTTAAAGATTATCAACAAGTAATGTGGGTAGGAGATTTAACTGTATTTTTTACTTGGAGCTCGAGTTCAAATGTTGTTTTCGATGACATGGTTTGAGAGAAGTTGGATTTGATTTGAGGGACTTTGGAATCGAAATAAAGAGTACATTAACAAATGAAGGGAAAATACTAGTTAGCAATATGAAAATTCAAGAGCCAGTTCTTATGAATGAATCAAATTATGAGCTTAACAATGAGAATTATATTGAAAAATCCGAAACTATCGATTTCTTTTTATGAATTACAGACTATAGAGGTAGCAGGATTAAATGGCAACAAGAACTTGAAGAAAGATAACACGAATTAGTATAATTCAGTGGTGTTTGATATTTATAATTTTATATTTGTTATTTTTATAATTAATTGTAAAATTAATCAGCCAATTGATTCATCATTATATGAGCATGTTAAATTAGGTACTTTATAATAGGAAAATTAAAATGAAATCTTTGTAAAAGAAATGTGGAATCTGGAATCACCAGATAATTATTGAAAACTTAACGCATTTCATGATTTTCAACAAATAACCAAATTTAAAAAAGCAAATGTTGATATAATTCCATACAATTTCATTCAAAATTTCCTATTTATATCTTAAACAGGAGACATGGAAAAATATTGTGGCCACACAAAAAAGCCAACAAAATTATATGCTAGTTTTAATACTACTATACATAGCTGACACAGTAGCCTACATAATAATCTATGGAAAAAGAATTTAGGATATGATACTCAACATAGTATATTAGCTGATAATATTTATTTTTTGTAATAATTTTCATTTTCTGAAGTGTTGTCTTTCTTATTACATTCTTCACTTCATCATCAAAAAAAGGAATGCTTTGAATTTATCAGCTTTTATTATAAAGTGATAAATATCTAAATTATTAAACAGCTCTACTATCTCTTCAATTGTATAAATTTTTAGTTTTTATTTTTAATTGTTGCTTTTTGGGTCCATTTGTAACAAAAATTTAAAAAAAATATTTTTTATGCTTTTATAACGAATAAATTTACATTTTATACAATTTTTTCTATGTGCCTGTAATGCATAAATTTATATTTTTGTAATTAATACTTTTTCTGTATAAATGGAGTCTCTAATTAAAAAACTCCAAAATGTACACAATGCCATGTTGTCTAAGAAAATCAATGAGTTAGAAGTAGATCTTTCATATAACATTAATTTGATGTGAGTAATTAAATACGAAATTTGGAGGAAAGATTGTAATGTGATCAATAATGAGTTTAAAATTATTTGACAACCAGATATTTCAACTTAATTAATAGGTTTTGTTTCAATTTCTTGAAAATGGAAATATTAGACTGAGATAGAATGGAGGAAATAATGAGTTGATTATAATGAATTTGATGACACTGAGTTTGTAGTTTAAATATTGAGGAGCGTTTTTTCAAAACTCAATCTACATAAAAATTTTCAAAATTGAGTTAGGCATGGTAATAGCATTAGATTAATCCCTGAGCCACGTTTTAGCAGAAGTTGACTACTGCTGTGTGTACGAACACTTCAAGTCACAAGGTTTTCACAAAATTTGATAAAAAGCGTTGTTTCAGTCCAATTTTTTTCTTTTTTCACCAAATCTCTTGAACATTTTATTGACTATGAGCTCTAAGGCAAATTGCCTTAATAAAATGTTCAAGAGATTTGGTGAAAAAATAAAAAAATTGGCCTGGAACAATGCTTTTTATAAAAATACAAGCATACATTTTACAAATATTTCAATCTCATCCTTACAGTTACAGCAAATGTCACCAAATGAAATATACTCTCTAGTGTTTCGACACTCTGTCCCCATCAAGCATTTAACGATAATTTAGAATACTGGTTGCCTTAAGTGGTGTTACTCTTTCTTGTAAAAGTATTTATTTAATTACTGATGTGAATAGTATTGCAAGCAGACTTGATTGTCATCAGAACAACTGTAGCTTACTGTCAGGCAAGTATTGACTTGATGGTAAAGCATAATTCTACAAAGAAGTATTGCAAGTGGAAGCCAAATAAATGATGACTCTTGTGATTCTGAAAACAGCATGCAGGTAAAGAATGTTGCAATTGGAGAAACTCCCAATTTGAAGAAAGATACAGAGGCAATTTGCCTTAGAGCTCATAGTCAATAAAATGTTCAAGAGATTTGGTGAAAAAAGAAACAAATGGCTGAAACAATGCTTTTTATAAAAATACAAGCATACATTTTACAAACATTTCAATCTGTCATTCAGAATACCTCATTTCGATACCTACACCACTTGTAAGGTTGGTTAAATAGAAATAAAAGCAGAAATATATCTACAAAAGAAGAATGAACTATGAACTAGGAACTAATTACATAAAATTTGTGCAAAGCAAATTCTTTATACGATAAAGGAAGATAATCCAGCTGTCATTAGGACTTATTTTGACATACATCAAAACTACCCATTTCAGAACTATCAGTCAGAGAGGTTTTCTATGTTAGACACATACGGTTATACTTTCTGTGCAAAATGATCTGTGCCAAGAAGCAAATAAAGAAATGGATCCTTTTCTACACCTGGTTGAAGATAGAATCTTCAAGAGGAAGCAATCAAGTTGTTTTGGCTTTGTTGGACTTCCTTCTTGGCTTAGATCAAATAACAGTCAAATAATTTGCGACCGAACCGCCGAATCCTTCCATCAGTTAATGGGGTATGTTCTCAACTGACTCGGTTGTTTTAACCCCATCCACTGACGGAATGACCCACTTCCTACTTCCGTATATATAAAGCCAATACGGACTTGTAGCTGTCACGCCTTTGCGCTTACTGCTACGTATTTTAACCGTAAATAGCTCAGTCCTAATGGTAAGAGGTAGTAGTGAATTCGCGTTGTTAATCTTTGCATACAGCACAGCTGCCACATGCTCAGCTCACTTGTACTCCGCTCCTACCCTCGCCATTGCACCACATTAACTAGGTGCTACGTGGACCTTGCTAAATTTACTTGCGTATACAATTTTGACCATTACTCGCCAGTATTTACCTAATGATTAGTACACTCCTAACCGGACTATTTCACAAAGAGCTGTGATGATTGAACGGGTTCGATCCACGGCCTACAGTGCCCTACAGTTCACACGGTAACACTGCCTACCTGACCCACTTAACTTGGTAGTGAGCTTATGTATCCAATCACCACTGCTAGCAGCAGTGGATAATCCTATCAGCACGACGAGAGCAGCAGACTTACCGTCGAATCCTCCTGAAAATACTTATAACTACGGTCGCCAGCTCTGAAGGAGCAAAAGAATAAATCAATTTTTGGCTCGTTTCAAAGTGAAACGGCTTGAGTTGAATTTAAACTTAATTCTGAATATTACTATTTCTGATCATTCTAGGTGATTCTACAAAGCAAATACTCTCTCAATTTCTGTGAGTTGGCTTGGTAATTACTACCAAGACAATATGTGCAACTTAGGTTAACAAAATTCTATCCTTCAACTTATTTAATGATTTGGATATTACTCTTTGGACAATTGATATAGAATTAGTTAAGTGACTTTACTTGAAAGGTTACTCAGAAAAATTTAAGTAACTATAAATAGGCGACTCATTCTGGTGTGACCATTGCTCTTTTCAACATTCTTATACGCTAAAGTATTCTACAACCAAAAGAATTGTAAATGGTTCAAATGGCTCTGAGCACTATGGGACTTAACATCTGTGGTCATCAGTCCCCTAGAACTTAGAACTACTTAAACCTAACTAACCTAAGGACATCACACACATCCATGCCCGAGGCAGGATTCGAACCTGCGACCGTAGCAGTCGCGCGGTTCCGGACTGAGCGCCAGAACCGCTAGACCACCGCGGCCGGCAATTGTAAATGAAAGAGGCGATGGTGGCCTCAGTCTGATTTCACTATACTATGTTTGAGGTTACTACACTTTACAATGAACAACACGCGTCGTAATTTTACTCATTGCTATATTCAGTTCTCTGCACTTGTATAAAAGAAAACTGGTATTCTCCTTTTACATGTATACATAGTTCGACTTAACAATTGCAAGCAGTCTTGCCTTGGGTAGACGTGTCGGTGCTGGTGGTGAGACGCATGAGGCTAACGCAGCTCTTCACGCCTCATGCCCTTAATGGCGGCTGGAACTACGAGCTGTAGCACTCGTATTAGCTACTGCACATCCGCCATAAAATCTGGGCGCAGGAACTCTTACAATCAGACCCAATGGCCTAGAGACGGCTTCGATAACCATTCGTCGCGTTCTACTCCACAAACGGCGACGATATTCGCCTCTTCGCTGTTGCACAATCGCTTTTGCGTGAGCACAGTTACGCACGTCCGATCACGTCAACACTCCACAGGCCATTCCATTGTTCAGTCCCTGTGTCTCCAGCTACCTCTAGCTATGCTCGTATCACCAAGAGTGGGGGCGTTCCCCTACCACCTTTTCACCGAAATCATTTAGTATTTAAGAATATTTATATTTATTACCCTGGAGTTCATACCAGTCATAATAATTTACTACCAGCGCTTTATAACATCAAATCATACAGTAATAATTTATAATTACCAAGAAGAAGAATACATTTGACTCTGAGAGCTTAGTGCATTGTCTGACAGGTAGCGCTAATTCCCAGTTTCGCCAATAGATGGCATCAGGGTGCACTCCCTGGCAGTCTCACACCAGCGCCCCCGTTTCTGACGCGCGGGCTCCAAATTACTGTCCGCCCACCATCATTTCAGTTCCGTTACAAATTGCTTCAGTACTATAATCTATTCTCCAATTCTCAGTGCAACCAAAATAAAAACAGTTGTATGATGATGCTTACAGAGGTCTTGAAAAAGAGTACAAAATTCAGTAAGATTCTTCACTTCTTCCTTGTTCGTGTTCATAGCTGCATGCCTCCATTTCGAGTGTTTGGTAGAACTGAGAAGTCTTACAGAAAAAAGAAAGCATCAAGTCTGCTAAGGAATATTGAAATATTTTAGAAAAGCATGTTGCTCACAAAGTACTGAAAACAGCCTGGACTGAAAAAGATAAAAAAGTATATCCAGAATGTACTAGGAAAATGAACAGCCAGCATGTCATCAAACAAAAGAGAGCAAATAAAATTTTAATGTGTTTGTAAGTGAGACATACTCTGGAGATCCATATGAAAGAATCCATGCCATTTAACAGTGCTAACATCCAGGCTTTTACCACAACAAAATATGGTAACCAAAAAAAGATAAGAAAGATGTGTCTGCCTAACTTAAATACTTCAAAGTTTCAAATGATGCAAAGAAGTTTTACGAAGATATACTAAACAACTAATGGATAGCTGTAGGAGGGAAAACTTATCAATAACAATAGAATTCTATCATGCTGTGTTTTTATGTCTTTCATTTCATACTTCATTTAGTTCTGATAACAATAATGTAAGCTAGACAATTATGTTAAAATAGTTATCATTGCTGTTATTGTATTATGCTGCTGTATTTATATTATTATTGCTTGTATTCAAAATAAAGTCAAGAACTATAAAATCTAAAAAATTGCTATATGCAATAATAAATGCAAAAATATGCATTTTACAACATTTCAGGCATATAATAAGCACTACAGCAAAAAAACTAGTAGTGAAAAAAATAAGAGAATTAAAAAAGACAGCATAACTCATTCCAGGAATAATTATGAGCATTTATCGACTTTTGAAAAAAACTGGAAAAATTACTCTATATTATGCTGTGATAAAAACTAAATTTCAATATATTTCATTACAATGCTTTATTAATGTCAGTGAGTTCTAGTTGTCATGTAAAAATTCAAATTCTCAAATATATCTGTCTAGGTGAAAATAGAAAAACCCAATTTATAAAAAACTACATCTGTTACACGTATGCTCCTCAGTTATAAAGCTTGAAACATTTTCTCGGTTCTTTGTTTGAAAAAAAAAATTGAGTTCATATAGTTTGGGATTTAAGGCTCAGTTTGCAAGAAAATGAAAAAATTGCAACCTTTCGAGTAAATATCGCGAAAAGCTATGGAAAATTTGGCCAAATGATAGGAAATAAGTCATTAAAAACAGTTTTGAACATAGTGGTGAAAAAAATCTGAATATAGTGAAAATATTTGAAAAATAATGAAAATATTATAGAAAAATGATCGACAAGTGGTGAAAATAGGTCAAAAACATTTAATTTTGTTCGTGCACCTGTGATAACATTTTTTGTGACTTTTTCATATTTTGGGAGTGTATAGAAAATTTTTTTGTTGGGGTTTCAGGCTCAGTTTGCAAAAAAGGAATAAACTCGGAAATGTTTTGTCATTAGAAACAGTTCTGAAAAAAAGTGGAGAAAAAACTGGAAAAATAGTGAAAATATCGAAAACTTTTGAAAATTTGTGGTAAGGTCTTAAGGGACAAAACTGCTGAGGTCATCATTTCCTAAGCTTACACACTACCTAATCTAACTTAAACTAACTTACACTAAGGACAACATACACACCCATGCTCGGATTAGGACTCGAACCTCCGACAGAGGGAGCAGCACGAACCGTGACAAATCGGCTGAGATCCCGCGGCTACCAGGCGGCGGATATATTCGAAAAATGATGAAAATATTATACAAAAAAGATCGACAAGTGGTTAAAATGGGCGAAAGACATGTAATTTTGTTCGTGAATCTGTGATAATAATTTTTTGTTGCGCTTTTTTCATATTTTGGGGAAAACATGGAAAATTTTTTGTCATAATTTTGGCCATTTTCAACGATATTTACTTGAAATGACGCGAATTTTTCTTATTTTTGAATACTTATCCAGAAACTCCAAACTACATCTACTTGAGCAAATCAGTAAGGACACTGGTCCACCTCTGCCCTTTAGGAAAGCTTTATTTGATTTGGAACCGATTTGTTATGGATAATTTGGAGCAGAAGTTGTAGTCAAGGACTGCAACGAGGACACAGCGAGACAGCATGTGCTGGTCGCTGAATTGCGTGATCATCTCTTTTCTAATCAGATCACAAGCGCTGAAATCATGCCACTAGCAATAGACATCGTCCACTGTTGACTGTCGCTCATGCTTGATCGGTACCCCTCAGTAGCGAGACTTGCACAACGCCATTCTGGGTGTCAGTGCCCCAGGGCCAGTCTTCGAGGAGCCACTCCAACTTGACTGACTTCCACATCGTTGACGCACTCTGCTGATTACACCAAACCTCTGCCATTGCCTGGTTCCAGATGGTTCTTAGTGACACCTAAACGTCACACCATCTGCAACTATCAGTGTGTGGAAGCGCTATCAGCCCATGAGTGCCTTTGGCCATGAGCACAGTAAATGATGCCCAGTCTGTGTCCATGTGCATCATCATTGTAGCTCTGCGAGCACCAGGCCATGAGGGAGGGACCGTATCTGTCCAGCCCATGCAGCCAAAACCACTCCAGTCGTTGCCCCCCTGGGACCACTCACCATTTCCAGAGTTCAGCCAAAAGTTCGAAGGCATGTTCAGGTCAGGACCACGACCTTCTGCTACACCAACTACGTCACCTGCTGCCTGCTCCATGCTGCAGCATAGCCATGTATGGTCTCCCCACCATCACCGAGTCAGAATACAATAGTCGATGTACCACTTAGCGCTAAGGGTCCTGTGGAGGGCAACAAAAGGAGTTTTGCGATGCAAAGAAGTGGTAAACTAGACAATCACACCTGGTTGTCAGGCTGTATGGTGGGCAACAGTCAGGTTGGTACCCCACCGCTGTCTGGGACGTCTCCAGAAACGTCTTCACTGCTCATCAGTATAAGTTCTAATCAGGAATAATCATAGAAGACAATTCTACTCGATTCAATGAAATACCAGACTAACGAGGCTCAAGAAATAAAATTAAATGATATTTGTCGTGACTGTCTCAGTCGGATGTATCCGTGAAAATGTAAAGCAGTAGCGTTTATAATCTTGTAAATAAGTGAAATCAATGGTGAATTGCGTTAATGAAACATTTTCCCAGGATTATAACGATCTTTAACGAGAATCTGCTATCAATTGTTAACAAAGAGTAGAAATCTTGTGGGAGAAGAGGCTCCTTCCATATCAGTTACTGTTCCCTTTGCCCTGACTGTGAATATAGTCAGCACGTGACCAATCTTAATATGTGATATATTCTGAATAATAACTAATTACATCCATAGAATGGTGCCTGCAATTACTGTAGTCCTCAATGGATTTACGATAAGTGTTTCCATGGCATGGATTTTCTGTTCTACAAAAGATGTTTCAGGAAGGGTAACATATTGTGTTCGAAAGTAAAGAGACCAGTCATGTATCGTTTCTAGCTGTTTAAGCATTTTCATTTTTGTAGTACCTGCATCTTTTTTAGTACAAAGTCTGACTCAGTTTTACTACCACTATTTAAGGTGGAAACTATATTAATGCTTTTAATAGTCAGTCCATTTATCGAATAATGGCACATTCATCAGCCCCCATGGCCACATATACTCATCTATGAGTAAGCAACAGCCATTTCATTTTCTTTTAAGGAAGTTAAATTAGTTGTCAGTGGGATAATTAATATTTTCAGATGTCACAGGAAAACTGGACAGGAGCAGAAATAATTAGTTTACAAGTAACACAGCAAACAGGTGCTTTACTTAACTTATATTTTTCCAAACTCACAAAGACTCATTACAAATGATGTGACAAGAAATCAAGTCCGGATACAACAAGAGTAACAACGTTGGTTTCAAAGCAGCGATTAGGCAGCTTCTGTGTAGCATCCGAAAATGAAGTGGCTCCATGTGCGAGTGGGCTGAGTAGCTGCCACTGGCCGACCTATATCATGGTGGCAGAGGGTGGTACAAAACTGCTGGAAGTGTGGCTCAACAGGCATGCATCATTGGGTCCGCCAGTCCTGCACGACCACTATCGGCGTCAGTCAAAAACTTGCAACTCCATTGCTATGACGCCCATGCAGTGGTATAGATACCTGATACCACAAATACGTCATGCTGTCGCTTTTGTGGCATGTCCTTTCGATGGTAAATCTCTAATTTCTGCACTGCATACCTTTGAGCAGATTTAAGTATTGCTATCATTTACATTTGCTCGTTACTGCCATACAAAGGATACATTACACTGGCATTTTCAAAGTTTTTGTTCATGTTCTATGATTTGTAATTACCGTATTTACGTGTACGATAAACCATCTCTTTGTTACTTTGTTACATGTAATGTGATGATGCGATGCCTGGTGAGAGGAAAACTGACGTAAAAGGCAGAAAAAAGGACATAAAAAATTATAATTATTTATATGGAACCGAGAGGTACTAAAAGCACAGTAGGAAAGCAGAGCCTGTCATGACATAGAACAATAGCTTATCAGGTGACAAATCTTGATGTTTATGGGAAAACTTTCGTATTCCATCACTAATTATATCAATTTGTAATTTGAAAAAAAATTAATACATGCATTTTGGCCCTAAAATTGGTCAGATCAAGAGGGCTGCTGGCACACATACTTCAGCAGAGATGTCGATGCGACGCTAGTTTGTTTGAGATTGCAACTCACTTCCTTCATGGTCTGAGTTCAGTAATTCAATGTTGGTAACTGTAGCATTTATATGTACTTAGTTTGCAAGCAAGGCGCGTGAAATTAATTCTAAAGCATATTTTCTGTTATGACTAAAATTGATAAAAGAATAGTCATGGATCCCACAGATGTAGTTCAGCCACTTGAAAATTTTGAAAGTGACAACATGGAGGACCCAAACGCTGAAGTTATAGGCACCCGTGCCATTGAGGTCAAAGCGGAAATACATAAAGAACTCGTGGAAAGAGTTTTGCAATAACCGTCTGTGCGCCCAGTCCCTTAACATCACTATTTCAAAAATTAGGAAATATGATGAAAAGTAATTTCGAATTTATGGCACAAACACTTGACAGTACATTAAATGCACATCACAAATTACAGTTCGAGCAACAGATAAATAATTTCGAGATCATGGTATAGCACTTTGACAATAAAATAGACACATGGATAAAACAGAACTTCGAGGAGATAACAAAAGAACAAATGAAAGCTGGACTTCACATCGTGCTGGAGCAATCTGAACACAAATTTCACAGCAGTTAGTACCGACAAAAATAAATTAAAAGAAGCATAGTGCACTTTTCCGCAGACAATACAAATGTCGAGTGAGGTAGGCCCAATGAAAACATATCAGATCAATAGCAAAACTTTAATACAACAGGTCACGAGCCAGCTCCAAACTTTAGCTATGGAACACGAAAGCAAAGCAAAGAAGATTATGATGCACAGCGTCAGGAACTAACACATGATGGTTCCACACGATAGAAGATACAGGAAAAACATATAAATGACTCTCTTAACACTGAGCCACATGCTACTGCATAGCGCCTGTCAGGAACTAGTACGCGAGTACAGTGCCCCTAACAATGAAATAAAAACAGGAAACAGACTAAGTCAAAGCATAGGTCATTGGTTTCCAACAAGAAATAGCTGTTGTAAGAAATGTAGTACACGAACCTACAATAGCACATATAGGTGACTAATATGGTTTGATCACTGTGCGAAACACAGTATAAGAATGACGTCAGACTAATTCATTTGATCAGATGTTGACAGGACCAACTTTACCTTCAATATTACTTGATGGAAGCCTATTAAAACACAAGAAATACCAAGTATTATTACCTAAAATAAAATCATCCCAGCAAGTTGTCTTATCATGGCATATATACACAGTGGGGGAGCCCTTTGGACAATGGATACAGTCAAAAAAACACAACTTACGCGCAGTTTCAGAAGGCGTTCCTAAATCATTACTACTCGATGTTGATTCAGAAATGATTACAAGACAAGTATATGATCCGGAGTCTTACAGTGCAAAACAAGACAACCTCAGAAAATATTTTCATATCTATTTAAATAAAACTTGGTACTGGGAAGAGCGGATGCCAAACAAATGTGTGATTAAATTGTTCAAGTCGAAGTTGCCAGTGCACATTAAAGAGAAACTTATACATGTGTAGGAAGATAACGAAGAACAGTTCATGTAAGTACTGGACTCGTTAGATTTGCTTTGTGTCCTTCCCAGGACACGAAGCGCAGCTCTTACATTGGCGGTGCTGCCCCAGGGTCACATAGTAATGCCAGTAACAATCATGGCTGCCGCAATGGAGAACAATTATATGCCTTCGGCCACTGTGGCCAAGCGGTTATAGGCGCTTCAGTCCGGAACCGCAGTGCTGCTACGGTCGCAAGTTCGAATCCTGCCTCAGGTGTGGATGTGTGAGATGTCCGTAGGTTAGTTAGGTTTAAGTAGTTCTAAGTCTAGGGGACTGATGACTTCAGATGTCAAGTCCCATAGTGGTTAGAGCCGTTTGAGCCAATTCTATGCCAAGCCGCAGATACAAACAAACCGAAACACTAAAAAAAACGCCCATTACTATAACAAAAGAAGGAGAAACGACACCAGGTGGAAACAGGGACATAATATTAACGGCTATTCACAGAAGACCACTAGCCAGAGTTGACAAAACCACCTATGGAACGTGTGGAGGCAGAGGAGATAAATGTATGACACTCCGCCAAACGTGAAACACATAAACAACGACACAAGGAAACAAAATAATAACAGCTATAACTGGTCACCACCGAATAACGCAAATTGGTCACAGTCAAACAGTCGAGACTGGACACCATCGCGAAACAGTTTGGTTAGGAGAGTTCTGATGACGGAAGGACAGGTTCCAAAAAACTTAAGCAAGTTGAAAAGCTTATGGCGACACTGCTTAGCCCTTCAGTACATGTCGCAGAAGCGTGTGAGGGCAGTAGACATGACCTCAATGTAGAAATGCTGCAGTACAATGAAGAACTTGATATTTGAGAGGAATTGTGCGATGATAGAGACACATTGAATGAACAAATGGAAGATCCAATAACTGTGTGGGCGGATATTGCAGGATTTACCACTATTCTCATAACTGGTACCAGATCGATTGTCATTGTCATGAATAGCAGTCCATATGGTAAGATAAGTGAGAAAAAATTTTGTTAGTTTACCAACGCAGAACTGTAAGATTCCAGGCACTATTGGCGTTATGTAAAAACATGTAAAATGGCAGACATGCGTTACATTAATGATAGGTAGTAAAGCCATAAGTTGCACATTTCTGATAGTAGACGAACTAACTGTGAGATGCATAAATGGGATAGAGTTTATGAGCGAAGGAACAGTATTATTGAATACTCTCGTGGTGTATGAATTTTAAATATTAATGGCTGAGACATAATTGTAGAGTTGCTAATGGAAAAATCATGACAAGGCAGCTACTGCCAAAGGAACAGAATAAAGTTAATGCAGAAGAAATTACTGTATTTAACGATGTTTGGACACTGTGAAGATGAACGGGAATTATACCAGGATAATGGTATGGATGCAAAATCGAACTAGAACAGCATGTGGAACTAGGTATCACAGTCGCAACACCTGAACATATCACAGAAAGTAGAGCTTCAATTTACTTAAGAGATACATGGTGTCCATTTAGTGAGGTGAATTTGCAGAATCGCATTTAATAATTTTCTGCAAGACATTATTTGCAATTTCTTCTGCTAATTCTTATTTGTTGGATGTGATTACTTGTATTATCGGCAAAAAGAACTAGCTTAGCATCTTCATGAATATAGAGTAAAAAGTAATTAATATACACTCCTGGAAATGGAAAAAAGAACACATTGACACCGGTGTGTCAGACCCACCATACTTGCTCCGGACACTGCGAGAGGGCTGTACAAGCAATGATCACACGCACGGCACAGCGGACACACCAGGAACCGCGGTGTTGGCCGTCGAATGGCGCTAGCTGCGCAGCATTTGTGCACCGCCGCCGGCAGTGTCAGCCAGTTTGCCGTGGCATACGGAGCTCCATCGCAGTCTTTAACACTGGTAGCATGCCGCGACAGCGTGGACGTGAACCGTATGTGCAGTTGACGGACTTTGAGCGAGGGCGTATAGTGGGCATGCGGGAGGCCGGGTGGACGTACCGCCGAATTGCTCAACACGTGGGGCGTGAGGTCTCCACAGTACATCGATGTTGTCGCCAGTGGTCGGCGGAAGGTGCACGTGCCCGTCGACCTGGGACCGGACCGCAGCGACGCACGGATGCACGCCAAGACCGTAGGATCCTACGCAATGCCGTAGGGGACCGCACCGCCACTTCCCAGCAAATTAGGGACACTGTTGCTCCTGGGGTATCGGCGAGGAACATTCGCAACCGTCTCCATGAAGCTGGGCTACGGTCCCGCACACCGTTAGGCCGTCTTCCGCTCACGCCCCAACATCGTGCAACCCGCCTCCAGTGGTGTCGCGACAGGCGTGAATGGAGGGACGAATGGAGACGTGTCGTCTTCAGCGATGAGAGTCGCTTCTGCCTTGGAGCCAATGATGGTCGTATGCGTGTTTGGCGCCGTGCAGGTGAGCGCCACAATCAGGACTGCATACGACCGAGGCACACAGGGCCAACACCCGGCATCATGGTGTGGGGATCGATCTCCTACACTGGCCGTACACCACTGGTGATCGTCGAGGGGACACTGAATAGTGCACGGTACATCCAAACCGTCATCGAACCCATCGTTCTACCATTCCTAGACCGGCAAGGGAACTTGCTGTTCCAACAGGACAATGCACGTCCGCATGTATCCCGTGCCACCCAACGTGCTCTAGATGGTGTAAGTCAACTACCCTGGCCAACAAGATCTCCGGATCTGTCCACCATTGAGCATGTTTGGGACTGGATGAAGCGTCGTCTCACGCGGTCTGCACGTCCAGCACGAACGCTGGTCCAACTGAGGCGCCAGGTGGAAATGGCATGGCAAGCCGTTCCACAGGACTACATCCAGCATCTCTACGATCGTCTCCATGGGAGAATAGCAGCCTGCATTGCTGCGAAAGGTGGATATATACTGTACTAGTGCCGACATTGTGCATGCTCTGTTGCCTGTGTCTATGTGCCTGTGGTTCTGTCAGTGTGATCATGTGATGTATCTGACCCCAGGAATGTGTCAATAAAGTTTCCCCATCCTGGGACAATGAATTCCCGGTGTTCTTATTTCAATTTCCAGGAGTGTATATTAAGAACAATAAGAAACCCAAGACTGAACCCTGTGGGACACCATTCTTGATACCTCCCCAGTTAGACTCTGTTGATTTTTTCAGACTGTCTGTACTGTTAATTTTAACCTCTTGCATTCTTCCAGTTAAATATGAATTAAAACATTTGTGTGCTGTCCCATTCACACCACAATAGTTAAGCTTATCAAGAAGAATTTCATGGTTCACAGAGTCAAAAGCCTTTGAGATATCACAAAAACTCCAAATGGGCGACGTTCAGTTATTCAGAACATTTAATATTTGTCCAGTGAAATGTATATAGCATTTTCTGTTGGAAAGTCTGTCTGAAAACAAAACTGACATTTTGCTAGTACTTAATTTTTACAAATATGTGAAGCTACTCTTCAATATGTTACTTTTTGAATAATTTTGGATAAAGCTGTCAGGAGTGAGATTGGAAGGTAATTGCTAGCATCATATCTATCCCCTTTTTTATGCAAGCACTATTACATGTGTATCTAAGAGTCCTATTTATCTATTGGGAACAAGCTTTTAGTACTCTGTTCGATGTGAGCTTTTACTTTTGGGTGACTTTATTATTTTCCTAATTTCAGTGGGAGAAGTGGGCTGAATTTAAATTTTATCAAACTGCATAGGTATTGCCTAGCATTTCCTAATGAACAGCTGGCTCCTCTATGCTCTAAACACTTCAAAACTGGTTATTAAAAATATTTCCGATTTCTGACGTTTTGTTAACAATCTTTTCTTTGAGTTTGATAGAAATACAGTCTGCCTGTGTTCTCAGTTGCCCTCTTTCTCTGTTAACAAAATTCCAAATTGTTTAAATTTTATTATCAGAGATGCTAATTTCAAATCTAATGCACATACTAGTGAACTTTTTGATAACTTGTCTCAATACAGTGCAATATCTCACCGTATATAAGAATGTATGTTAACAAAGCAGCAACCGCATCGTCAATCAACAAGAGGATTATAAGCGACTGCCTTCTGCACCTCAGAAAACTGTAAGAGATATTACCAGGCGATGCTACCAACTTCAATGGAATAAAATAGAAAACTTTCTTGCATAAATATGGAATAAAAACAATTTCAATATCGCGATTGCATTGCAAAGGAAGTCCATCTGACATGATATTTCAAGAACTGAATAGATTTGTATGCACCTACACCTCAAACAAGCAAACTAAATGAGTAGAATGTTCGGTTGCTTTTTGAGAATTTGTAAATAATCTACTGCTACCATCCACTTCACGTACACCTGCAAAGCTATTCTTAGCCAACCAAGAGAGAAATGAATAGCTGAATCCCTTAGCTAAACTACAACGAGAAAACGAATTGTGGAATGAGAAGGTTTTCCTTAAGAATGTCCACCAGGTAATACGCAGATGTATAATTTGTCAAATGGCCAAAATCGCTCAGCAAGAGTAATAAAATCGAATTATATCCGATAATTACGGAAAAATCACTGGAAATTTTCGCAGTTGACATAGCTGAACCCCTTCCTCATGCCTCATGCCCCTTGAGTATATTGTGTATGATCTATTCTCACCGTATATAAGAATGTATGTTAACAAAGCAGCAACCGCATCGTCAATCAACAAGAGGATTATAAGCGACTGCCTTCTGCACCTCAGAAAACTGTAAGAGATATTACCAGGCAATGCTACCAACTTCAATGGAAGGAAATAGAAAACTTTCTTGCATAAATATGGAATAAAAACAATTTCGATTATTATGGAAAAATCACTGGAAATTTTCGCAGTTGACATAGCTGAACCCCTTCCTCATGCCTCATGCCCCTTGAGTATATTGTCCTACTGTATGATCTATTCTCACCGTATATAAGAATGTATGTTAACAAAGCAGCAACCGCATCGTCAATCAACAAGAGGATTATAAGCGACTGCCTTCTGCACCTCAGAAAACTGTAAGAGATATTACCAGGCAATGCTACCAACTTCAATGGAAGGAAATAGAAAACTTTCTTGCATAAATATGGAATAAAAACAATTTCAATATCGCGATTGCATTGCAAAGGAAGTCCATCTGACATGATATTTCAAGAACTGAATAGATTTGTATGCACCTACACCTCAAACAAGCAAACTAAATGAGTAGAATGTTCGGTTGCTTTTTGAGAATTTGTAAATAATCTACTGCTACCATCCACTTCACGTACACCTGCAAAGCTATTCTTAGCCAACCAAGAGAGAAATGAATAGCTGAATCCCTTAGCTAAACTACAACGAGAAAACGAATTGTGGAATGAGAAGGTTCGTGAAACAATGATTTCTTCAACGGAGAGCACACACAAAAGAAAAGAAGCTTACAATAAACGATTGCAACGGATAAAGGAATACAGCATAGTATATAAGGTGTTGCTAAGGACACACCCAAAACCTTCATTAAGATTTAAAAGAAATAGAAAGTGGCAGCTAATGTACACAGGCCGATTTACAATAATTAGAACCCTGCATGCAGGGTGTTATTTAACAGCGTACCTGGACACATGAAAAATAAAAGGGCTGCACCCACGTAAGGATTAAAAAATATGTACACACCAACAGTAATATTTTTTCAAAAATTTATTTTTCTATGTAAAGTACGTGACAATGTAAATAAGTGGTAATATTAGATGTACAATTATTTTAATATTTACTATGTAAATATGCATGTGATGATTCATTACTTATGAAGAGAAGTAAGAGTAGGAGGGGCATAGGCAGTGATAATTAGTAATGAATTTGTAATACTGTCCTAGGAAATTAATGGTACAGGTAAATACTGAACAGGGGCAGAAATTGGTGCAAACTAGAACTGAGTTATTTTTGAATAACCTGCTATAGTGTAGGAACCATTTTATTTACATGTGTATGATAATATGAGTATATGCGTTTTAGTACATAAGTGTCTCAGGAAAATATGTGCTCATTACTGATGTTTGTGACAAGTAAGAGAGATGTGGGTTAGAACCAATGTGCAAAAGGTTACAGAATGCTTAGCTTCAGCTCTTATGAGTGGAAATTGTAACCAGTGAAAAACTCTTGTATATATAATGAGTAAAGGAAAATTTTAATTAGCAGTTGCTAAATACTATTATGAGTGTGTTTTAAGCTAGACATTGGCAAACCATATATAGTTGGGCTATGATGGTTTTTCGCCTGTAACTTTAAGATTCACTGACCTAGATCAAGTAGGATATAGCACATTTGTTGTGATGCGAGATTTTTTGAGGATGGTATTGTATGCTATTGTTTTACAAACGTTGTTTTCGTCGAGGTGAAGATTTCTACACTCGTATTGCTAACCAAAAATTTCCTGCTCAGAAGGAGGGAATTATTTGAAATGTGCATATACATATATAGATTATTCCATAAAAATCATAAAATCAAAATAAATGAAATGCGATTTTGGAAATCTTATGTATGAGGCTGTAAGTCCAATACATAAACCGCAGGGGACTATATGTATCATAATTTGAAATATAAATATTAATGTTAGAATATTTAGCGTGGAAAAGGATTTGAAAATATTTCAAAACTATTGTTAATAAGGTAAAAGGAACTGTGATGTGTGAGGAACAGTAATAAAACAAGACTGGTCACATGAAACTTAGTAAGAAACACTAGGTGCTCAATATAGAGAACAGTTGTATCACAGGTGAACTCGAAACGCGAGTGAGATGATTGTTTGAATACACGAAAGGACAATCATGAACGCTATAGTGAGTGATGAAGGTTAATCGAGATGTGTGCTATGGTTCAACGAGCAGTAAGGAAAGATAATTAACGATGTATTCACTTACCTTTGATGAATGATGAGCGGTGTCGTACAGAGTAAACCCAAGTGCAGATTCTGCAACGGATGAACTCTTGGTTTAAAGGTGAGGCACTTTTCATGGCGATAATGTAGTACACTCCCGAACTATACCACTACGTTCTGTGACGGCAACTATGTGCTGCTAAGCTAACGCCGTGTTCTCTTGACAATGGGATTAGCTGCGGCCGCCAACTGTTTCATTCGAAATACGAAAGTGTAGAAAAACTACAGTTACGAACTGAGTAGAAATGAAGAGTAAAACGCAACCATGCAATGATGATTATAAATAGTGCTTGTGAGAGCGAATTCAACTTCATGAACACAAACTAGCAACAAACACCACATCTCGTATAAATAAAAAGCTGAATAATTTGACCGTGAAAAACAGAAAAGACAAACTTCTGATAAATGTAATCATAATAACAAATACGAAATGGAAACCCTTGTTTCAAAATACGGAAGAAAACGAGCGAAAGCAAAAAAGTTAACAAACATAAGCAAATAAGGAAGCAATTCAGTAAAGCAGTACTTTCCTTAAACAGTAGAATAAGTTATGTATTATAGAAATCTCATACTATTGTATAAATTTTTCATGTATTCAACCACGAAGAACAGCATCTCAACACGGAGCAGAACCAACTGACATATCGCCGACTGAGATGGGTCGTAACTGCGGCACGCGGCAACCCAGCACGTGATCGCTCTCCCTCCAACTCGCTACACTGACGTCACAGCGGCTCCAGTATACACGTCACCGTCACTCAACGATGCCGTCGAGAAGATACTCTTTGTGAAATATCAAATACTCAAATAAAGTACTAATAGTTGAAACTATATTTTCTAGACAACCAAACGTAACCTGACTGGCGAACTATTGCGTTGTAAACTGAAGATCGTGAAAGAGATGTTTACAAGATGCAACAAGTTTCTTAGTTATAGAAAAATTACATACAAAGCTGTTATGAAATTTTGGATGACAGTAATTAAAGTTTTGTTGCAATGGCAACCAAGGAAACAGTCAAGGATATTTACTATTCCATAATTAATTAGCAAGAGGTTCACTATTCCAGTGAACAATACAAAAAATTGTTATGTTGTTATTGTATGTAAAGATATCCGTTAACAGGAACGTACTGGGCTAAAATATTAGTGCAATTCTGCGAGTCTGAGTGTTAGTACTGTGGGTTTATGGTCCGTTTACCTTGGTACTGCGCTGGAATTGGTGAAAACATTAAAAAACAAATACTATTGGACCACAAATAGACGTAAATGAATTTCAGACGCTCAGATTTATGCGCCAGAGAAGAAGCTTGACAATTTCGATCTAGGATTATCCAATTAAATACCGATGTGGCCAGGAAACAGAGTGGAAAATCCCCTTTCCTTCCCTTTTAATGCACGCACGCCAAGCGTACCCAACGATTACTACTACTACTACTACTAGTGCTGCTACTGCTAATAATAATAATAATAATAATAATAGTGACACTCACTTTTACTTACAAACGAACTGGTTTAGTGGACGTTTCAGCTTTTTTACTTTCAAAACAAGTTAAGTCGAAAATGTTTCACCCAACCGAATCTTTCGATGACAACGTCACACCATGTGTTTCGACCTTCAAGTACTCACAGTACTGGATTTTCAATTGAAGTACAAGCAAGAGCTGATAAACGATCCTGAGCCACACCGTTCCTCAAATTCAGATACGTTTTGAGGTGTTTTAGACAATAAAAATTCCTTTCGGCTGAAGCACTTGTTGCAAGAACGGTAGCAATTAGGCAAAATGGTTTGAAAGCTTCTGGAAGAATTTGATGCATTCCATTTTTAATCATTTTATTTGATAACGTCTGTGAAGCTGGGAAGAAAATGCGATCTCCAATTCTACATACTCGTGGGTTTGTAATAATGAATCCACACCGTCCACAGGGAAATGCTTACCATAACTGGCGAACTGAGTAGTATCGCCTAATTTAAGAAAAAAGCAGTTTATCACAGTGTGAAAATATTGTTTCATTCTGACATCAATGGATTGCCAATGTATTCATCCATCATTTAAGCTCTATTCGAGGAAGTTTCAGCTTGCTGACTCGAGCGTTTCGTGGAACTGAAAAAAATTGTCTTCATTTCTTATGTTTTTCACGTGAGCTCTGCACTACGTGACATCATTGTTGCAAAACTGTGCATCATTGTTTTTTTTCTGAAGAAGTCTTTAAAAATATGTTTTGAAGAACAGAGAGAAGAAAAACAAAGTAAAAGTCTGGGAGGCTATTTTTGAAACCAAATGCTTCTCTTGTAGTCGTTGCAGTAGAGTGTGGACTGTTAATTATTTCTTTTAAATACTCAGTTAAGCTAGGACGGTTTTCGTGAATAGCAGGTGTTATTCTGGCGTTACAATTCCACCTCATTTCACTGTTCGAAGGAGTGCATTTACCAACAATACAGTGCGTTTCGAAGACCGGTGGATGAAAGCAGGAATACGCTGAAGCACGGAGAAAACAATTCTTACCGGTTTCATACAAGGACAGCTCTGCTGCAAAACTAAATTTAAACGATGTGCATAACAGTGAGCAATTCACGGACCTTAGATTTTTGGCCATTTAGTTCTTCTGCCAGAACGGAAACACCATCATAGGTTTGCTCCTGCAGTTTGTTCTTAACATCACAGTTTCGGAACACGCCACTCACAAGTAAACGTTCCCAAGTGTCAATAAACGATCTTGATGAAACTTGGCGGATATGTAGAGGGGACAAAATAGTGCAATACGTATTTTTCTTGTTTGTGTCCAGTTGCACTTTAAAGGGGCAAACCACATACTAAAAGGTAATTTTGCATTTTATATTTAGAAAAAATATTTTCGAAACGTGATATAACAAATGTTTTTCATATAAAAGTTTATATGTAATTAATGTTTATGAAAAATGTATAATCAACTTTTGTAATAATTTGAAATTTTCAAAATACCCCACCACCATTAATAAATGTTGAAACAAAAACTTTTGTTGTAACTTAAATTAAACAAGTTTTCAAGCCACAGGCACACCTGCACATCTGTGTAATAAAGCTGGTTCGTTAAACGCCATTTCTTTTGTAAAACAAGCTATACTTAACGTGCTGTCAGAGTATTTTCAACATATGTAGTTAAAATATCTAAACATTCATTACTGTTCCAAGTATTTGTGATACTTATATTCGTTTTACCTTTTAAATAGTTATTGTTAGTTCTAGATCCATGTTTTATTTTCTTTGTTAGTTTATTGTTTCAAATACGTGTATTTTGTTAATGAAAATTAAAAATAATTCATTATCATGCTAGAAAATAGTTTGCGTTGATGAAGTATTTTACAGAATTTCAAATTAATACGAAAGTTGATTATACAGTTTTCATGAACATTAATTACATATCAACTTTTATACGAAAAACAGGTATTATATATCACCGTTTTACCTTTTGGGGTGCGTTTTCCCCTTTAAAAGTGAAATTGGGCAGAAACAAAAAATACATATTGCTCTATCTTGCCCCCTCTACACACCTGCCGTGTTTCATCAAGATCGTTTATTGACACCTGGGAACGGTGCCTTGTCAGTACAGTGAATAAAGCAGCAGCAGTTCTAGCTTTGCTAACATCATGTAAACCAAGAAAACGTTCTTGAGTGTTGCCGTTGGAAACCATTAGTCTCACAACAATAGAGTGTTGTGGCTTGTCTGAGAGTTCTGTTGCTTCATCCTCAACGCAGGCATAAAATAAGGTTCTACCCGAACTTGAACGTATATAGAATGAGATTTTCACTCTGCAGCGGAGTGTGCGCTGATATGAAACTTCCTGGCAGATTAAAACTTTGTGTCCGACCGAGACTCGAACTCGGGACCTTTGCCTTCCGCGGGCAAGTGCTCTACCATCGGAGCTACCGAAGCACGACTCACGGCCCGTACTCACAGCTTTACTTCTGCGAGTACCTCGTCTCCTACCTTCCAAACTTTACAGAAGCTCTCCTGCGAACCTTGCAGAACTAGCACTCCTGAAAGAAAGGATACTGCGGAGACATGGCTTAGCCACAGCCTCATTCTGGAAACCTCCCCAAGGCTGTGGCTAAGCCATGTCTCCGCAGTATCCTTTCTTTCAGGAGTGCTAGTTCTACAAGGTTAGCAGGAGAGCGTCTGTAAAGTTTGGAAGGTAGGAGACGAGATACTGGCCCAAGTAAAGCTGTCAGTAGCGTGCGTGAGTCGTGCTACGGTAGCTCAGATGGTAGAGCACTTGCCTGCAAAAGGTAAAAGGCCCGAGTTCGAGTCTCGGTCGGGCACAAAGTTTTGAACGTATATATTCACTTATCTCCTCATTTATACGTTCAACCAGTTCGTTCTATATAGTTTTTGAAAATCCCTGGAAATAGCTAATTTTCTTCCAATCTGCTTTCAGATTTCCGTTTCTGTTTAAAATTTCCGGAATTTAGGGAATTTACTGTCTCATCATGACCTCTGAAAGCTACCTCCTGCTTACATGTGACATCAGTTAGAATTTTCATGATGGCTCTGTCCGCTTCCACTTCATTGTTGTGTCTGATATTCATCAGTTTATGATGTTAATTAAGTATATCTGAAATACGAAACACTTGTCTGGATACTGCTTTATATGAAATTAAACCACTTGGATGATCTTTCGAAGAAGCATACCGTGCTAAACCTTTTAAAAGATTCTTCTGATTGTTGAATCTTTAAGTGGACTGCACAGTTTTCCATGTGATTAACAGTAAACGTGGCCAGCAGAATAATTTTCCTTTTGTAGGGCAAGCACTTCACCACTTTTGCTGCTTATGCCATGACTATTGGAATGCACATGGTTTGAACTTATCTTTCTGAATAAGGTGTAGCGCCGATGTTCGCCTTCAATTCTTCAAAATATCATGTCGTTCTGTTTCACACCTCCTCGAAAATGACTTCTCCTGCAAAGAAGTACCAAGTACTTGTACAAGATAGGGCTCCATCCACATTCACTGCACACGGGACGACTTTTAACATAACTGGTCTTTTACATGTCGCCAAGCTATCTTTATACTGTCTGAGAATATCTGTGTTTTGTTAACTGTGCTGGGAGAACTGACACATCTTGTGATTGTGAGAGCCAAGTTACAATTTTTCTTGTGTGAAACAGCACAAGGGAGTCAGCATCACGCCTGAGACGGCTTGTCGCCTCGGAACATAGGGCTCTTTTCCCAAGCTTCGCAAGGGGCGCTAAATTCAAAGAACACGTATGATGCCTGTGACCGCTCTTGTTCGTCACCAGGAGAAAGCGCGCCATTTAAACTCAAGAAATTTCGTTGAGTCCCAGGAGTATTTGCTAGCCAAGAGATATTAATTGGTGTGCCAACCATAAGACAACTAAAGAATATGCAGTGGGCGTTATTACAAAAAGTTAGCAGTTTCTCCCCTGCGATTTGTGCTGGAAAGAGAAATCCAGGATTGCCAGACTGGTAATCGTGACAGGCCCTTCCCTCGACGAAGGGGTGTTCTGTAGAGAGGGTGCGGTAGTAGCAAGGGTGTAGAGCGGTGCGTGGATCCGCGAAGTCTGATATTCGATTGCCGAAACGCTGGTCAGTAGCCTTGGAGGTGTTTACTGTTTGAGGACGCGTCGCAGTTTCTCAGTCCTTTTACCTCTAAGCAACTCACAACTTACATCTCCTTTAAATTGCAACTTGAGTTGAGTTGGGATTTAGTATTGAATACTTTCCTTTAATTACATCTGTGAGCTGCTCAGACATATTGGAATGTCATCTGCACATCCACTAGCAGTCTTCCTTGTTTTTCATTTCAGTTGCTTATAAATAATGGGATATAACCTGGTCTGATAAATCGATCTTCTTTGTGACGAGTTTTTTTGGTTAATAATTAATTAAATGGTGTTGCACACTTAAGTTTAACCCTCTTTTAGTATTTTATGGATATTTAAGATTTCAAGATTTTTAGTTTCAAGCTAGTTTTTCCTTATTATACTATTGTTGCCCCCCCATGATCCATGGACCTTGCCGTTGGTGGGGAGGCTTGCGTGCCTCAGTGATACTGATAACCGTGCCGTAGGTGCAGCCACAACGGAGGGGTATCTGTTGAGAGGCCAGACAAACATGTGGTTCCTGAAGAGGGGCAGCAGCCTTTTCAGTAGTTGCAGGGGCAACAGTCTGGATGATTGACTGATCTGGCCTTGTAACACTAATCAAAACGGCCTTGCTGTGCTGGTACTGCGAACGGCTGAAAGCAAGGGGAAACTACAGCCGTAATTTTTCCCGAGGGCATGCAGCTTTACTCTATGGTTAAATGATGACGGCGTCCTCTTGGGTCAAATATTCTGGAGGTAAAATAGTCCCCCATTCGGATCTCCGGGCGGGGACTACACAGGAGGACGTCGTTATCAGGAGAAAGAAAACTGGCGTTCTAGTGATCGGAGGGTGGAATGTAAGATACCTTAATCGGGCAGGTAGGTTGGAAAATTTAAAAGGGGAAATGGAAAGATTAAAGTTAGATATAGTGGGAACTAGTGGAGTTCGGTGGCAGGAGGAACAAGACTTTTGGTCAGGTGAATACAGGGTTATAAATACAAAATCAAATAGGGGTAATGTAGGAGTAGGTTTAATAATGAATACGAAAATAGGAATGCGGGTAAGCTACTAAAAACAGCATAGTGAACGCATTATTGTGGCCAAGATAGATACGAAGCCCACGCCTACCACAGTAGTACAAGTTTATATACCAACTAGCTCCGCAGACGACGAAGAGATTGATGAAATGTATGATGAGATAAAAGAAATTATTCAGATAGTGAAGGGAGACGAAAATTTAATTGTCATGGGTGACTGGAACTCGATAGTAGGAAAAGGAATAGAAGGAAACGTAGTAGGTGAATATGGAATGGGATTTTTGAATGAAAGTGGAAGCCGCCTGGTAGAATTTTGCACAGAGCTTAACTTAATCATGGCTAACACTTGATTCAAGAATCATAAAAGAAGGTTGTATACATAGAAGAAGCCTGGAAATACTGGAAGGTCTCAGATAGATTATATAATGGTAAGACAGAGGTTCAGGAACCAGATTTTAAATTGTAAGACACTATTGGTTATGAACTGTGGATTAAAACTGAAGAAATTGCAAAAAGGTGGGAATTTGAGGAGATAGGACCTGGATAAACCGAAAGAACCAGAGGTTGTAGAGAGCGTCAGGGAAAGTATTAGGGAACGATTGACAAGAATGGGGGAAAGAAATACAGTAGAAGAAGAATGGGTAACTTTGAGAGATGAAATAGTGACGGTAGCAGAGGATCAAGTAGGTAAAAAGACGAGGGCTAATAGAAATCCTTCGACAACAGAAGAGATATTGAATTTAATTGCTGAAAGGAGAAAATACAAAAATGCAGTCCATGAAGCAGGCAAAAAGGAATACTAACTTCTCAAAAATGAGATCGACAGGAAGTGCAAAATGGCTAAGCAGGGTTGGCTAGAGGACAAGTGTATGGATGTAGAGGCGTATATCACTAGGTTAAGATAGATACTGCCTACAGGAAAATTAAAGAGACCTTTGGAAAAAAGAGAAGCACTTGCAGGAATATCAAGAGCTCAGATGGAAACCCAGATCTAAGCAAAGAAGTGAAACCAGAACGGTGGAAGGAGTATATAGAGGGTCTATACAGGGCGATGTTCTTGAGGACAATATTATGGAAATGGAAGAGGATGTAGATGAAGATGAAATGGGGGATATGATATTGCGGGAAGAGTCTGAAAGAGTACTGAAAGACCTAAGTCGAAACAAGGCCCCGGGAGTAGACCATATTCCATTAGAACTACTGGTAGCCTTGGAGAGCCAGTCCTGACAAAACTCTACCATCTGGTAAGCAAGATGTATGAGACAGGCGAAATACTCTCAGACTTCAAGAAGAATATAATAATTCCAATCCCAAAGAAAGCAGGTGTTGACAGATGTGAAAATTACCGAACTATCAGTTTAATAAGCCACGGCTGCAAAATACTAACACGAACTCATTACAGACGAATGAAAAAACTGGTAGAAGCCGACCTCAGGGAAGATCAGTTTGGATTCCGTAGAAATGTTGGAACACGTGAGGCAATACTGACCCTACGACTTGTATGGTTGTCGACGCGCTCCTGCCGTCGCAGCGGAAGGAGCTCTCAGCTGGTGATGGCCGGTGCAACGGTAGCTATTGGGGTTTAGGCCTCGCTGACCGCTCTGCTCTACAGAGAGTTCCCTTTCGAGGCGCCAGTAGCGCTCGGTGGATCGGCGGAAGGTTGAGCTTGCTCCCTTTCGTCGAAAAGCCGCGTAGCTCGCGGAGAAGCTCAATTGTCGGAAGAGTCACTGACTCGCAGTAACCCGTAACTTCGGTTACAAACTTCCTTAGCGATACTATCTCGTTCTGTGTTAAGGTTGATCAGTGCCAGGGGCCCGTTCACGGCGGACCACCCCGCGTACTGTAGGCCACTTCTCTTCCTCCGCACCTCCTTTAGGTGCCGCGTCACTGCACCAACGGCGCACGCTAGGCCGTAGGGCATTCCCCCTCTTCTGGAGGACCTATTTGGTAGCTTTTCTTTTCAGAAAAAGCATAATTGTCGCGCCCACCCACACCTAATAAAGCCCCTGAAAGCACCAAGATGGCAGATTCCGCCGGTGTTTCCCCCGCCCTAACCCGCAGCAAGGCTGCAGCTAAAGAGGCGCGTGAGTCGGCTGTTCCCGTCGACGTCAACGTCCCGCTTGCCGCCGTTGAGGAGGTGTTGGCCGACAAGGATCGGCAGATCGCTGCGCAGGAACTGCTGAGCCAGCGTCGATTGATAACCGACCTCTGTGGCCCAAGTAAGTCCACCAAGCGGACAAGTACCCTCCACATCACGCTACATTCATCTGCAGCTGGTGACTCATGCACTACCGTCCCACTGCGGCAGCTGACTCCAACGGCGGAACCAGCAGCTGCAGATGCGGACACAGAACAACACTACACTGGGCCCTGGCAGGTGGAGGGCCCACGACGCAAACAGAGAAACACCACGCAAACAAGCGAGCAACCACACTCGCAAGGTAGCCGAAAGGCGCTGCTGCCTACACCAAAACCCGCACTTCCGGTTAGGAACACCAACATAACAGCAAACACGACCCGACCTGCGGTCAGCAACACCACACAGGCACCAACCGCAGCTACGCCCGCACAACAGAAGACTGGTTTTACCCCAGTCGTAAAACAAAACTACGGGGACCTTAGTGTCCTCAACACAACATTCGTGGAAAGGCACACACCTTGCACGCTACACACGAAGTACACTGGGGATAGGGCCTCACTGTGCGTGTCAGCTAACAATGAATATAAAGATCTCCTTATCTTCCTCAAAGAAAAGGGGATAGAACATTATACGTACGGGACTGCTGAAGAACGGACACAGCAGTACGTGGTAAAGGGAGTGGACCCCAGTACCCCAAACACTACAGTACAAGCGGCGCTCAACTTCCTAGGATTCGACTGCAAAAGTGCTTCCAGGATGACGGGCTTCCGCTCCCACCATCGTCTACCACACTACCTGGTCGAGATGGCCGACACGGCCGCCTCCCGCGGCCTTCTGCAGATAAAAAGCCTTCTGCGGATGGACGTAAGGGTAGAGATATACGAACCGCCACAGGCCCCCAACAATGTAACAACTACCAGCGGTTCGGTCATTCGGCCCTCCGCTGCGGCCTGGCACCCCGTTGCCGTGGATGCGCTGGCAAACACGCATCCAACGCATGTACACTAATCCACGAAAACACGCCGTTGCGCCAACTGTGGCCAAGGCCATGCGGCCAACTACAGGGGCTGCGACGTGTACAGAGAGGCGCAGAGGCGCAAAAACCAAAAGTCGAAGCCACCCAATGTCATAACACGTCCAAGGCCCACACCAAACCCTGTCAGGAACGGAGTGTCGTTCGCCATGGGTACACGCCCTGGAGGAGCGGAGCAGGCCTCGGAACCTCTGCGCCCAGCACACGCACCTTACACAACCGCTGCGACAACAACACAGTCGTCTCAGCCAACACACAACACTACAACTGCACCGGTACCAACACCAGCCCCCAAAAACAACATAACCCCACCCCCTGAAGCCACTGCCTGCAAATCTACACACGACACACATGAAGACACACTTACACAAGTAACCCCAGAACCAAAAACCCAGAGAAGTCGTAGGCGACCACGCGGAAACAGGAGCGGGAACACACGTGCACCACAACAAAGTACCCAACAACAACAAAAGACTGACACACAGACACACAGTCAGCAAGCCAGTGATACCAGCGCACACACTACTCCACCCCTCACCACGTCTGACACACAGGCACCTCAAAATGTTCCACATAACAACAACACAAGCGCCAGCCCACACATAACGCCAATACCCGCACCAGCGGCCGCCAACACCACAACCGAGCCACAGGCCGACACACACAACACCAACACAACACTTGAGGGTTTATTGGAAACAATATTCCCCTATCACACGACCGCTCGGATCTTTAACAAGTTCGCGGCGGCCGTCACCACACTCGTCACACGGTTCATAACTGCTCAACCTGGGCAGTACTGGGCCGCCATACAAACAGCGCTCACCACACTGTTTACACCCATACATGGATAACACTCCACACCCGGCCCCCATCGCAAACAACCAGACACTGACACAGACCCTGTTCTGGAATGCAGACGGGATCAATAACAAAAGGGCGAAATTTGGCGCGCTCATGGAGCGTAAGGGTATCCTTATCGCACTACTGAGCGAAACTAAGCTCAAATCACGCAACCAACTAAACTTCACCGGCTACTGCGTCTATCGTACCGACCGACCGGACGGCTCCGGTCATGGCGGAACAGCCATCATCATACACAAAGACATAGAACACACAAACATAGTGCTCCCTGAACTTGAAAAACTAGAGGCAACCGCCGTCAGGGTCATGTTCAATGGAGCCTACACTATACTGGTGTCAGTATACAACAGCCCTAAAAACATTAAAACACGCGACATCAGCACAATACTCAACATATCACCGCGCGTAATAGCCGCTGGAGATCTTAAGTCAAAACACCCGGACTGGAACTGACGAATACGAAACTCCAACGGCAAGAAACTATACGAACACGCACTAGGACGAAACTACATCACACTAGCGCCGACCGAACCGACGCACATTCCCTACCGGAGGGGACACAGACCAGACGTGTTAGACATGGCCCTCATCATGGGCATAACAACGACACTCAACGTTGCCGTTGAAAACGATCTGCCCTCAAATCACCAACCCGTTATACTGTACATTGAAGAAACACTGCAGCACATGGAACAACGCAGGATGTTAGACTACTGGCACGCGAATTGGACCCAGTTCAAGGAAACGCTTGACAGTCGCATCCCACCCACCCACGCGATTAACGAGACAGCCCAAATTGACGAGGCAGTTGAAACCCTCACCGGCGCCGTCCAGGACGCAATAGCCAACACCATACCAATCCGCACACCACAACAACACAGTGCTGCCCTGCCCCAGGAGATCCTGGGCCTAATATCAATGAGGAACTGCCTCAGGAGACATTGGCAGCGTACCAGGCGCCAGCACTTCAAACAGCACATTAACAGGCTCCAGGATAGAATCCGGGAAAAAATACAAACATTTAAGACACAACAGTGGGACCAGAAACTCGAAGGGCTGGACACCACTCGACCTGGCGTGTGGCAGCTAGACCGAAACTTCACCAGGGAGAAACTGTACACCCCCACGTTACAAGGGCCCGACGGACCAGCATATTCTGCGGAAGAAAAAGCGGAACTGATGGCCCTGACTCTCGCAGCGTCATTCACACCGAACCTGGATCCCTCAGACCCAGCGTTCACACTTGCTACGGACCAGGAGGTCACACGCATCTTGGCCCAACCAGCGCGCAACATCATCCGACAAGCTAGCACAGCTGAAGTCAAATGGGCCATCATGCATACCACCGCTAGGAAGGCCCCTGGCCACGATGACATTCAACCTCCAGGAGTTCACGGACAAAGCTGTAGACTACCTAACACACATCACGAATGCCATACTCAAGCACCAACACTTCCCCGCCTTTTGGAAGACGGCCAAGGTCCTGATGTTCAGGAAGCCGGGGAAAGACCACTCCCTCCAACAAAATTACCGACCCATCAATCTGCTGAGCGCGCTCAGCAAGATCGTTGAGAAGGTAATATTAAAACGACTCACCAAGCACTGTATCACAAACGACACCCTGAGACCGGAGCAATTCGGTTTCAGGAATCACCCCTCAACAACACAACAACTCCTCCGCGTCGCTGAATACATACCACAAGGATACAACACAAACAAAGCAACTGGTGCGGTGTTCCTGGACATCGAAAAGGCTTTCGATCGTCTATGGCACAACGGCCTAATACGCAAACTTAGCGACGCAGGGTTCCCCGACGGGCTCGTACGTCACATACACTCATATCTCACGGTAAGGAGTTTCAACACCGACGTGCAGGGCAAACAATCGACACGACATGGTATACAGGCAGGAGTACCCCAAGGAAGTATCCTAGGGCCCTTACTGTTTAACCTCTACATTGACGACCTCCCAGCTACACACAACACGACGGTAGCAATCTACGCGGATGACACCGCCATCCTTGCGCAAGATTGGAAGCCGTCTAACATTAACTCACGACTACAGACTGCACTCAGAACGGCGAAGCCTTGGCTGGTGAAATGGCGTGTTAGAGTTAACGTCGACAACTACGAGGCCGTTCTGTTCACTAGAAGACCGAAGCAACTGCGCAAACATCAGCACTGTAACCCAATAACACTACACACACGCCCAGTACGTTTCCGCGAAAAGGTCAAATACCTCGGTGTCTGGCTGGACAGGAAACTACTCTGGGGGGACCACATCAACACGTGACCAACAAAGCTAACGCGAGGCTCCAACAACTCTACCCTATGCTTAACAGGCGTAGCACACTGAACAGGAGGGTGTCTAGGCCCATGTACATGACACTTATTCGACCCCTGATGACGTACGCAGCCCCTGTCTGGAGATACGCTGCGCCAACTCGCCTGCGCCGTCTGCAGCTCATACAGAACAAAGTACTCAAAATCATAAGCAACGCTCCGCGCTACACACGCATCGCGGACCTTCACCGGGAATAACGGCTAGATACTATCTTGCAGGTATTCCAAAAACTCTCCACACGACTGTACAATAACACGAGACACTCGCGCAACCCGTTTATCCTTTCTCTGGGTAACTACGACCACAACCATAGATGGAAGCATAACAGACCAAAGACACTACTGGCTAGGAACTAAACATCTATGGTCCATAGAACTCTAACACGACAGTACTGGCGAGCCCCTGCAACACAGTTATTACTGGCAACCCCAGATGTTCGACCAGCCGAAAAACAGGCAACCGCAGGGAAACCGTACTGTACACAGCACGAAAACCAGCCACACACACCCCATACACCGTCTGTGAGCCGATCTATGACCGATCGCCCACTAATCTACAACGACCTTGAACTGTTGCAGGGACGCAGCAACTCCAGCAAGCGCCGCAACGAGCTCCAACAACGACAAAGGTAACGATGCACGATACCTCGAACTAATATAACCACACCTTGCATGCACTGTCGCAGATAGCAAGCCGCTACTGCCATTACTATCCGTCCTACTGCCGCAGAGGTTTTTTTTCCCTTGGCTCTTCCCTTGGCACTTTTTTTCCTCTGCCCTTACAACCGCTACCCTTCGATCGCTTTCGTCCACTTTCTATCTCCTGATGGACCATGTTAATGAGTAATCTTCCGAGATTGTCCTAAATGCTTTCTCCGAAAATTATTTCGAACAGTTAGTCCACGAACCCACGCGAATTGTAAATGGTTGCGAAAACACGCTTGACCTCTTAGCCACAAACATCCAGAGCTGATAGAGAGCATCATGACCGATACAGGGATTACTGATCACAAGGTCGTTGTAGTTAGGCTCAATACCGTTTCTTTCAAATCCACCAGAAACAAACGCAAAATAATTTTATTTAAAAAAGCGGATAAAGTGTCACTAGAAGCCTTCCTAAGAGACAATCTCCATTCCTTCCGAACTGACTATGCAAATGTAGACGAGATGTGGCTCAAATTCAAAGATATAGTAGCAACAGCAATTGAGAGATTCATACCTCATAAATTGGTAAGAGATGGAACTGATCCCCCGTGGCACACAAAACAGGTCGGAACTCTGTTGCAGAGGCAACGGAAAAAGCATGCGAAGTTCAGAAGAGCGCGAAATCCCGAAAACTGGCTAAAATTTACAGACGTGCGAAATTTGGCACAGACTTCAATGCGAGATTCCTTTAATAGGTTCCTCAACGAAACATTGTCTCGAAATTTGGTAGAAAATCCGAAGAAATTCTGGTCGTATGTAAAGTACACAAGCGGCAAGACGCAGTCAATACCTTCGCTGCGCAGTGCCGATGGTACTGTTACCGACGACTGTGCCGCTAAAGCGGAGTTATTGAACGCAGTTTTCCGAAATTCCTTCACCAGGGAAGATGAATGGAATATTCCAGAATTTGAAACACGAACAGCTGCTAGCATGAGTTTCTTAGAAGTAGATACCTTAGGGGTTGCGAAGCAACTCAAATCGCTTGATACGGGCAACTTCAGGTCCAGATTGTATACCGATTAGGTTCCTTTCAGATAACGCTGATACAATAGCTCCCTACTTAGCACTCATATACAACCGCTCTGTACCTACAGATTGGAAAATTGCGCAGGTCGCACCAGTGTTTAAGAAGGGTAGTAGGAGTAATCCATCTAACTGCAGACCTATATCATTGACGTCGGTTTGCAGTAGGGTTTTGGAGCATATACTGTATTCAAACATTATGAATCACCTCGAAGGGAACGATCTATTGATACGTAATCAGCATGGTTTCAGAAAACATCGTTCTTGTGCAACGCAGCTAGCTCTTTATTCGCACGAAGTAATGGCCGCTATCGACAGGGGATCTCAAGTTGATTCAGTATTTCTAGATTTCCGGAAAGCTTTTGACACCGTTCCCTACAAGCGACTTCTAATCAAGCTGCGGGCCTATGGGGTATCGTCTCAGTTGTGCGACTGGATTCGTGATTTCCTGTCAGGGAGGCCGCAGTTCGTAGTAATAGACGGCAAATCATCGAGTAAAACTGAAGTGATATCAGGTGTTCCCCAGGGAAGCGTCCTGGGACCTCTGCTGTTCCTGATCTATATAAATGACCTGGGTGACAATCTGAGCAAAGTCCGCAGCTCGTGGTCGTGCGGTATCGTTCTCGCTTCCCACGCCCGGGTTCCCGGTTTCGATTCCCGGCGGGGTCAGGGATTTTCCCTGCCTCGTGATGACTGGGTGTTGTGTGATGTCCTTAGGTTAGTTAGGTTTAAGTAGTTCTAAGTTCTAGGGGACTGATGACCATAGATGTTAAGTCCCATAGTGCTCAGAGCCATATGAATCTGAGCAGTTCTCTTAGGTTGTTCGCAGATGATGCTGTAATTTACCGTCTAGTAATGTCATCCGAAGACCAATATCAGTTGCAAAGCGATTTAGAAAAGATTGCTGTATGATGTGGCAGGTGGCAGTTGACGCTAAATAAAGAAAAGTGTGAGTCGATCCACATGAGTTCCAAAAGAAATCCGTTGGAATTCGATTACTCGATAAATAGTACAATTCTCAAGGCTGTCAATTCAACTAAGTACCTTGGTGTTAAAATTACGAACAACTTCAGTTGGAAAGACCACATAGATAATATTGTGGGGAAGGCGAGCCAAAGGTTGCGTTTCATTGGCAGGACACTTGCAACAAGTCTACTAAAGAGACAGCTTACACTACACTCGTTCGTCCTCTGTTAGAATATTGCTGCGCGGTGTGGGATCCTTGCCAGGTGGGATTGACGGAGGACATCGAAAGGGTGCAAAAAAGGGCAGCTCGTTTTGTATTATCACGTAGTAGGGGAGAGAGAGTGTGGCAGATATGATACGCGAATTGGGATGGAAGTCATTACAGCAAAGATGTTTTTCGTCGCGGCGAGATCTATTTACGAAATTTCAGTCACCAACTTTCTCTTCCGAATGCGAAAATATTTTGTTGGGCCCAACCTACATAGGTAGGAATGATCATCAAAATAAAATAAGAGAAATCAGAGCTCGAACAGAAAGGTTTAGGTGTTCGTTTTTCCCGCACGCTGTTCGGGAGTGGAATGGTAGAGAGATAGTATGATTGTGGTTCGACGAACCCTCTGCCAAACACTTAAATGTGAATTGCAGAGTAGTCTTGTAGATGTAGATGTAGATACAGGGAGCGAAAGGCTATTTACAATTTCTACAGAAACCAGATGGCAGTTATAAGAGTCGAGGGGCACGAAAGGGAAGCAGTGGTTAGGAAGGGAGTGAGACAGGGTTGTAGCCTATTCCCGATGTTATTCAATCTGTATGTTGAGCAAGTAGTAAAGGAAACAAAAGAAAAATTCGGAGTAGGAATTAAAATCCATGGAGAAGAAATAAAAACTTTGAGGTTCGCCGATGACATTGTAATTCTGTCAGAGACAGCAAAGGACTTGGAAGAGCAGTTGAACGGAATGGACAGTGTCTTGAAAGGAGGGTATAAGATGAACATCAACAAAAGCAAAACGAGGATAATGGAATGTAGTCGAATTAAATCGGTTGATGCTGTGGGGATTAGATTAGGAAATGAGAGGCTTAAAGTAGTAAACGGGTTTTGCTATTTGGAGAGCAAAATAACTGATGATGGTCGAAGTAGAGAGGATATAACATGTAGACTGGCAATTGCAAGGAAAGCGTTTCTCAAGATGAGAAATTTGTTAACATCGAGTATAGATTTAAGAGTCAGGAAGTCGTTTCTGAAAGTATTTGTATGGAGTGTAGCCATGTATGAAAGTGAAACGTGGACAATAAATAGTTTAGACAAGAAGAAAATAGAAGCTTTCGAAATGTGGTGCTACAGAAGAATGCTGAAGATTAGATGGGTGGATCACATAACTAATGAGGAGGTACTGATCAGAATTGGGGAGAAGAGAAATTTGTGGCGCAACGTGACTAGAAGAAGGGGTCGGTTGGTAGGACATATTCTGAGGCATCAAGCGATCACCAATTTAGTATTGGAGGGCAGCGTGGAAGGTAAAAATCGTGGAGGGAGACCAAGATTTTAATACACTGAACAGATTCAGAAAGATGTAGGTTGCAGTAGGTACTGAGAGATGAAGAAGCTTGCACAGGATAGAGTAGCATGGAGAGCTGCATCAAACCAGGCTCTGGAATGAAGACCATAACAACAACAACACAAGGTAATAAATATTGCAGAATATTAACTGTTTTCCGTTGCAAGAAACTCATTTTACATGGTCCAGGCTCACATTTTCGCGGAATTACTCTGACTGTCGTATCCACTTCAACAATGTAGTAAATTATTTCAGCGTTGCAAAATTGACATGTCCGAAGGAACAGATACCATCTTAGTATATATATAGTTAAGGCTCACCGTCCACTTGACCATCTTGTTCTTCTGTGCGAATGCAAATACAGTGCCCGAACTCTTACGTGAATCGTCAACGCGCCGCGAGGAATGAGTATAACGGGCGGGGGCTCTACGAATGTAGTGCGGGACAATACGTTGAGAATGTGGGTTTCGCGGGAGGCATGCCAGAGATAAATCCCAGCAGTCGCGCTATTCTCTGTGTCCTCGGTGGCTGAGATGGATGCCGGCATGGTAGCTCAGCGTGTTCGGCCAGAGAGCCAGTTGGCCTCTGTAATAAAAAACTGAGTGGAAGAATCAACCACCGAACTCGAACAGGATGTCTTGCGACTTCCGCAACGACCGAACACAACGATCAGCAATGAACAAAATGAAAAAAGAAGAAAAAAAAGATGGATAGAGCGTCTGCCATGTAAGCAGGAGATCTCCGGTTCGAGTCCCGGTCGGGGCACACCTTTTTATCTGTCCCAGTTGACGTATGTCAACACCTGTAAGCAGCTAAGGGTGTTCATTTCATTGTAATTTCATTCTAACGAGCTGCATTGTCACCGATGGTATCTGTTCTTTCGGACATGTCCGAAAAAACAGATACCATCTTAGTATATATATAGCATCGTATTAGTTTGTGTTCTTTTGATTTACATGCAAACTGGACACCAATACCGACGAAAGCGCAAAAGAGATATCATTTTCTTTCAATGCTTAGCAGAAATCACAGCATATAAAGAGAAAAGTGGTACAAGATCAGCAGTGTAGACGTGGTCGAGTGTTTGAGTCCTCTGTATCCTCACTTATATACTTATGAATTCTTTAAAGTTATGAGTACTTGATGATTCTTATTGTCCTCCTAAACTAATAACTCTCACCACGAATTAAAATTCATGAAAGTGACAGAATTCCCATCCCCTACCTGCTGATTTGAAAATCACGCCTTCTACCACTCGCGTACACTGTAGTTATGAAATGCTGTGATACGGTCTGTGATGCAACACCTTTTTCATGAAAAAGAACTCGTATATCGAGCGAAAGCGTCTTCGAAGAAAATGCAGACAGTGCATCTGACTTGGTTCAAATGGCTCTGAGCACTATGGGACTTAACTTCTGAGATCATCAAGTCCCCTAGAACTTAGAACTACTTAAACCGAACTAACCTACGGACATCACACACATCCATGCCCGAGGCAGGTTTCGAACCTGCGACCGTAGCGGTCGCGCGGTTCCAGAGTGTAGCGCCTAGAACCGCTCGGCCACCACGGCCGTCATCTGACTTGCAATTCCATGAACGGAGGTATGAGGAACATAAGCTAATCGAAAGTGAACAGTAGGTATTCTGCTACGTGTTACCAGATCTGCTTGATTAGGAGATGCAGTGTATGGGAAAATGTGAGAACTTAATAGCTGCTAACTCAAGTGTCATAAAATTGCGACATAGTGAGTACAAAGTTACTCATGTGGTAATTAGTCGTACAGAAAATGCCTCAAGAATCTTTGAAGCATATATTCTATGACCATGACTGAAGTGCTTCAAAAATGTAGTTGATTTATACAGTTATCGTATCTATCTTTTGCCGAAAGTTTTATGTAACGAAAGAAAACTTTATTTCAGCCCTAGTTGTGAAATGACACAGGTGTATCGCACAGTAACAATGTAATGCAATAATATATTTACAAGCAAAATGTATCCCTTCTGATGCAGCTGCAAGAAAAAAGATATGAAAAATTCTGCTATGCAATACGTTTTTCACCTCCAGATTTACTACGGTATGATCATTGCTTCCGTAACGTTTGTCTCGGGTGATGAGTCCCTAAGTGACAAGCAACACACAGATTATTGTCATTAATGGTTCCCTTGAGCGTTTACTGAGCTAGTCTTATGAAGTAACTCAGTATTTGAAAAACAGACGCTTAAGCTCACTCCTACGACGTACTGAATGGTGGTTGTGAAATGGCTTATGATGCAGAGCTTTTCTTAGGATTTTTTCACTCAATTTAGTTCCGGCCATTTGCAGATCAAATAAAGAAAACGATAGGCAGTCTTCCAAACCACAGCGTTTCTCTAACGAGATCCGAACCGACTAGTATATCAACCAACGCATTGCAAGTAGAGTGCTCTAAAATCGCATATCAGGTTTGTCCTTAAGATATCAGAATGATGGAACTAAGCAAACATGACACAGCTGTGGTACAACTTTTTTCGTTACGTGCATGCTTGTTAATGCAGATTGCTTGGAACGTGATACTTGAGAGCAGTTGTAGCTTAGGTGCCAAATGTCAAATCTGCGTTCAAACAATGAATTTTACTTACTCATATCTAAAATGGAATCCATTGAGAATTTCATCAAGATGACAAGAAAGTACAACATTAGACATAAAACATGGTCCATCAGCTGGCTGCCGCAGGCACGAAGTTAGAGTCGTTCACTGAAGGCCGCCAATATTCCTGAGCACCCTTTCGAATTCTAAGTCCAGCCATATGGACTATCTGGCAACACTATAGCACGTGGAAGTGTATGTAGAAAAGTCTCTCAGTCTTCTCGAGCTATTATGAAAGCGTATCTGCTTATGGTGGAGTGGCAAGCTTTGTGCTCTATAGAGCATAAAGTCATGTGTTCGAGTCCCCTCCATTCCCTAATTTCTAAAATCGCATGTCAGGTTTGTCCTTAAGTTATCAGTATGATGGAACCTCATACATAATTAGTTTCATTTTCTAATCCACCTGTAATAGCAACAAGTTCCAGAAACGAAATTTTGTCATATGATGGCATGATGGAGACCGTGGCTCTTATTTGAAGACAAATGTTGATGGTGTTAGGACAGCAACCAGCCACAAATTTACTTTCAGTTCCTTTATGCATCATTATGACATGTGGTGTGTTTTTTACAGATTAATTTTACTAAAATATAAAGAATTCATAATTATAAGCACGCAATACACTGATGGTTGCGTTACAGATTTTCGTTGCATGTCACTTACGTGAAATGTCGGTTTGAAGTGTTTGTTTTCATAACAAATTGAAATGGCTCTGAGCACTATGGGACTTAACTTCTGAGCTCATCAGTCCCCTAGAACTTAGAACTACTTAAACCTAACTAACCTGAGGACATCACACACATCCATGCCCGAGGCATGAACTTCTCGTATGTACTTCGCAGATAAGATTTGGATTTTTCATGCTTGAAACTTATTAACGTTGTTCAAGTGTGATACAATATAATCGCAGGTGTATGAAGGTCTAATATTTGTTATGTGCGTCCGACAGACGTGAGTACATTCCCACTGCATTCTTATTGTTGCACACATAAATTTTTCTCTCTGATCACTTTAGATTTGTCACCACGAAGATTACTAGCACGCACCACATGTTTTGATACATACAGAGAGCTTACAAACATATGAGTATCAAATGCAGCCCTTATTGCTGAAGAAAACCATTCAGTGGGAAACATTGAGAACAACTTAAAAATTTTACATCTAGCAGAAAAAGGAGCCACTATGAATATATTAGAAGAAATAGAAATACACACACACACAAAAACAGCACCCCAGACTATATCCTTAATGAACAAACAGAGTTAGCTAACACCCCTTTCCTGAAAAAAATTCCAAAAATTATTTTCCAACCTCCAAAGCAAATAATATTAGTACGCCTATCTGCAGATCAAGTAGCAAATTTATATGTTACTATAATTCTCATGATGCTAAATGTAATTAAATAATGTACTATTTTACCTATACGGCACTAAAAAAACTTTATAATTAATGTAACAGCATCAACTCAAAAAAATCAATGTCTCTGTAGTAGTGTAAAAGGCATTTCACTTACATAAGTGAATACATGATCCTTTCCAAACATAGGACATCTTCAAATGTTACGATATATCATAGCATCTTTGATACTCATATGTTTGTAAGCTCTTTGTATGTATCAAAACAAGTGGTGCGTGGTAGAAATCTTCGCGGTGACAAATCTAAAGTGTTCAGTGAGAAAAATTTACGTGTGCAACAATAAGAATGCAGTGGGAATGTATTCACATCTGTTGGACGAATGTTATGAAAACAGTCACTCCAAACCGACATTTCACGTAAGTCACATGCAACGAAAATCTGTAACGCCACCATCAGTGTATGGCGTGCTTATAATTATGTATTATTTATATTTTAGGACAATTAATCTGTAAAAAACACACCACATGTCATACTGAAAGCGTGTAAAGCGCCTGAAGGTGAATCACAACGATTCGAAACCGGTAAAGGTACCCTTTGAATAAAGGAACTGAAAGTAAATTTGTGGCTGGTTTCTGTCCTAACACCATCAACAGTTCCAGAAACGTTTCTGCCAAGCATTTCGTGTCTGCGTCTGTTTACGCTCTCGGATTTCCACGCCGCACAGTAGCTATACGCCTCCCGGCGCCAACGTCAGACTCCTCAGTCAGATGAACGTAGCGAGGCACCCTGAGTATATTTATGAACGTCCATTCCCTGATTTGAACTTCTTGTATGTACTTCGCAGATAAGATTTGGGTTTTTCATGCTTGAAACTTATTAACGTTGTTCAAGTGTGATACAATATAATCGCAGGTGTATGAAGGTCTAATATTTGTTATTGTTCGCCTTGGGTTTTGTAGTGGGGTGAAGGCAGCAGTGGCAGTTCTGAATCTTTTTATTGTGTGTGGGGTGAGTGCTTTTCTACGTCTACATCTACATCCATACTCCGCAAGCCACCTGGCGGTGTGTGGCGGAGGGCAAAACATGTCAGAAAACAATTCCTACTGGTGACTAGTCATGAGGTCTTTGTATTAAGTTCTTAAGAAGAATTAGTGGTTGAGCCCTAAGAAAAGACATATGCGATCAAAGGGCAGTGGCGAACGTAAAGAGTGTTGCGCATTACGGAAACCTCCCCAGGGAAGAACATACCGCAGCTAGTATTTTTTGCCAACAACTAAGGAACGTATCGGTCGCAGAGTAAGAAAAACGATCTACAAAACTTAATCACGTGTTGGTACTATACATTAACGCACTCTGCAAAATTTCACTAACAAAACTATCCAGGAGTTTGAAAATTCGACTTCGCGCTCTTATTGTTCTGATCTTATGTCCCCAAATGTTTATCTTTCAAGATCCTTATCAGAAAACAGTCAAGAAAATTTCTCTCTGGCCGAAAATGCACTTCAGATATGGATTGACGACATCTTTAACTTAGATCCAGCATGTTTCTACAGGCGTGGAATCGTTAAACTACTTGAGAGTTGTCGGACAGTTTTAGAAATGCGAGAGAACTTACTGTTGATGATTAATTTCTCTCTGATGTTTACTTTTGTGTTCAATAAAATAATAGAAAACTCTATTAAAATATTAATCGTCCTAATTCAAATGAAATTCAAATTACCACGATATCCTTGGAATGAACATCTATTTTAATAAAATATAAAGTAACGGTAACAGGGGCGTGCCTATAGCAGCACGACTTAGTAAGATATTACTCATTCTGGACGTCGAAGTGGTCTGTGTTTTCATACTGTCCCTTGTCACAATGAAGTATTATGGAAATGTGGTCTTTCATAAATAAATTAAATAAAATTTCCTTACTGATTTTCGATCTGACCGCTTGTAACCCTGTAACGGAACGGCTGAAAATGTAGCCTTCAGCGAGACTGGAATCGGGGACCAGAGTAGTCACCATTTTACCAGCTACCACATTACCTCACAGCCAGCATTTTTTTTTACGCTAGCATGAAAAAAATAGTTGTGTGTGGCGAGATGCCGATCTTCACGTCTTGACTCCAGAAACCACGACATTATCTATTTTTTAAATTCGTTCTCTAATGTCCTTTTTTCTTTTCTCTTCTCTATTTTTTTATTTTAAATTGATATTTTGGTAGTTAGATAAATACTGAGTATCTCTCTTCGTTAATCTGTCCTATCCAGAGGACCGTGTCTGAACGGTCTGATGCTGATTGGAAAGGCACACGAGGAAATCATCTTTGGTTTTATTTTCTTCAGTCAGGAGGTAATGTATTGTTTGGCCTTTGAGCCAGTTTACGGCATTTCTTTTTGTATATGGATATGGCACATCACTAGGATTCAAAAAATCGGCAGGCAAGATATTGGTGGGTTGTTCTCGTGTTATGGTGGCTAACATTTGTCTGATAACTTACCAGATGTCCTTCGCCTTGTTGCACACAAACATATGTTCTTCGATGTCTATTATGTCGCAAATCTCACACGTCCGCGAATCACCCAGGTGGATGTCATGAAGTTTCGCTTTGGTTGCTACTTTCCTGATACTGCCTTGTACCAAGTAGTTTACACATTTGTTGGTAGATGACGGGTGCTAATATTTTTCCAAATGACCTTGCAGTTGTAGTGTGGTATTTTTGTTCAATCACGTTCCCCCTTTTGTCCTCCATTAATTTCACGTATATATCATTAACTTTTACTATATTCGATGGGCGGACTCTGGTTTGAATATATCTGAGTTCGCACAAAAATGGTTGAAAATGATGAAAGCCATTGGGAACGTGCCGTACATCGATTGGTAGATTCAAGACAGTGGGAGTAATTTCGCCTAGTAACTGGGACGTGAGGCTAGAGGGTGTCTTCTTCCACAGCTCGTAAGTGAAGAACACGAATAAAGTTTGTGACTTTCTGCCGACGCCAGTGAGATTTAGTCCGGTGGTTTCGCTTGAGAGAGTCAACGTGTCAAACTTGACACTGAAAATGTTACAAGTTACAAATGACCCGAAACTGAGGGAATTTTTGCTGCTTTTTCACATGGTGTGGGTAAAACCTGTGCCACATAGTTGACTTTAGAGACCATGTACAAATTTGCAAAGGCTGCATTTTGGATGTCGTCAAGTTTTCTCACGCTATCTTCTTTGACGCTAGCTTGCACAATGTCAAGAATTTTCCTAGAATTTGTAGATATAGTAAGCTTTATATTAGACCTGTAGTCGATACCTAGAATTTACATATGGGTAACCTCATTGAGTTCTTCTGTGCTTTGCAAAGACAGTCCATGTTATACGTTCATGATGTGTGATTTAGTACTGCTTAGCTTCGCACCTGATGCAAGTTCTTCTTCGGTAATGATCTATAATGCCTTCTCCGCGTCACTTTCACCAGTGATCACGAGACCCACATCATCAAAGCCTACTCGAAATAAAGCACGCTTACTGAAGTCAGAGAACATCTGCCATCGGTATGATATCACTATATTTGCAAATAGTGTAGATAATTGATCTGTCTTTACCTCACGCATTATCATTTTTAGTCTGCTGGCAAGAATGCTTTTCATAATTTTATAATCACTATTCAAGAGAGTAATCAGTCATATGTTTTTTACTGAGACTCTGTGTGGGTATTTCGGAACTAGCACCACAATGCCTTCTTAAAATTCCTTTAAGATTTCCCTGTCACAGTTTGTTAATTGCGCTTAGTAAATCATCATCGTCAGTCTCTACTACTTGTAGAAGACTCCGACACGACGCAGTGCTAAGTCTGCCTTGAAGGTTTTGTAACAGGTCTTCTTGTGCTTCGTAATTAACAGCACCGCCGGACGCCAGGTCAGCAAGATAGCCATAGATATCCTTCTTAATGTCGTTCTGTGCCGTGAGAACAGTCCCGTCAGTTCTTTTAAGTTCTGTGATAATTTTTCTACGTCCTCTCTTCTGTTCACATATGACATGAAATACTGAAGTTTCTTTACGGAAAACGGCACCCAGTTTTCTAGCACGCTTTTGGAATCCTTATAACTGCTTTCACTTCAGAGCCAAAATTTTGGATTTGTTTCGTTTCATCGCAACGTAATTTTCAATGACATAGGAGTCCAGTTTTGTGCAGGTCACACAGTTATTGGAAATAAAACTCGAATATTTTCCTGTACCAAAAATTTTTTCCCTCGAATAGGGAAAATTGTAGCCACCAATTCAAGGAAGAATTGTAGAATATGAACTTACTTTCGCATTCCTTCCAGCTTTTGTGGAAACGAACGAGGAATTCGGCATCTTGAAAGTGTGTAATGTTTAGCTTCCCGTAACTTCTAGTTCGCTAGGTGCCCTGTTTTCTCATGTTAAATGTGCATATAAATGCAGCGTGGTCACTAATGCTGGTGGGCCACATTTCTGTGAGCGGGATATCGGTTTTTAAGTTGTTATACACCGTACGTACATCCTATCCAAGTGACCTGCCGAGCAATCAGTGATCAACGTAAAACCTGGGTGCGGCTCCGGTTTTGTTCTCCCACGCGTCAGTTAAATTGAACTCTTTAATTACGTATTCTAATTCGGCAGACGGGTTGAAATTAGGGACTTGATATTTGGGACGTGGGACACAGTTAACATCGCCCGCTAAAACAATATTATCATAATGAACTCCAAAGAACGAGACAATTCCATATTTAAAAAAACTGTGCTCGGTTGCGTCGTTTGCTGCTACTAGATGGAGCATATATATTAACTATCCGGGTATTGTAGACAGTACAATCGATCCCTCTATTATTTGTGAGTTTTTCAACGTGACTGATTATTATACCTCCCTTGGGGAGTATCGTTGTCCCCAATTCATTTCTGGGTCCTGCATTAATTGCAGCGCTATATGCAAAATAGGGACCGGAAAATGTAGCATCTATTTTTGGCAAAATTCACAACTAGTTTTTGTAAAATTCGCGTCTATTTTTGTCGAAATTCGCATCTATCTTCTATGTTTGTAAATGATTAGTCGCACAAATTTAAAGGGCTGTCACGCTACATGATTGAAGACAAACAAATTATTAGTTCTTTGAAACTGACTGATGAAAAAATTGCTGATTGGGAACTTTTTGACTGGAATGTTTGATTTTACAAAAATTTCGACACGTTTTTCTTCCGAAATGACCTTTGCTTTCTTCGTTTGGGCGTATTTAAGCTTTCAAAACTGATTGCTCTGCTGAAAATTAGCAGCATTTTCCCGCCAATTGCGAGAATGCGTCTCCGATATAAGGTGTTTGTGGTTATTAATTGTCTTTTCCCGCCAAATTTGAAGATTAAAAAAATCTGCAGATTACTAATTTCGACGTTTCGTCGGCTTTCGTAGCTCTACGACCCATGCTTAACAACGCTATAGATAGAACTGGCAAGGTACTTTGCGTAGAAGTAGAATCGAACGTACAGCAACTCGATTTTAGCGTTAGGGTAAGAATTTCGGCACCGTCGAAAAACGCTACAGATTTTGTTTTCCAATCGCTACAGCGCAGAGGGCGAGCGTTATAGGCTGTAGTCGCAGATGGCCGCGAGCGTAAACAGACTAGAATTTTGACAGCCACATGAGAAGGAACGGTTCGGGGAAACAAACCCAGCCTCCATTTCGCCGGGTAGCAGCATACAGCAGAAGTGACACATTGTCACAGGGATGGCCGATCTCTTCTGGTGTTGTAAGGGTCGTAATCGAAAGCCGTAATGGACCAGGATTAGTCGCTTCAGTTATTTCAAAAGAAGAAAACGACGAGCAACACAATAACTCACAGCGTTCGGGGACGGCTACTGCGCAGTTGCTTGCTGAAGTGAGCAAGTATTGTTAACGACATAGTTCAGACCCGACTTCAAGCGGTATAAGATGCCACTGCAGTTCAAAACATCCGCTACATAATTTGTCACGATAAAACTGTCCGCATTATACTATCTTTTGAGCTTTAGGTAACAAACAAACGTAAGCGATTCTTTCCTGTATAATGCTAGGTCCCATGGCTCAGTACTACACTGCTTTACGCGACATGTACCTTAAACAGACCATTCAACCGTCCAGAATTGGCATGGCGCCAGATCACTGAGCGCTTTGATATATCGTTGAGATTGTACAGCCGCGCGGCATTAGCCGAACGGTCTGGGGCGCTGCAGTCATGGACTGTGCGGCTGGTCCCGGCGGATGTTCGAGTCCCCCTCGGGCTGGGTGTGTGAGTTCGTCCTTAGGATAATTTAGGTTAAGTAGTGTGTAAGCATTGGGACTGATGACCTTAGCAGTTAAGTTCCTTAAGATTTCACACACATTTGAACATTTTTTTTATAGATTGTACACTTTATTTTGCTAGTAGGTTCTTGCACACGTTATCTTTCCAAATCGGGGTTCGCCAGATGATGTACAATGCTAGTAACTGCTTACATTTTCGATATTATACGCAGAAAATAAAACTATTCCAAACTATCTCTGATAAGCTCATCTAGATACAATTTGATATGAAACAGCAACTACTAAATAACTTCCCGTTTGCGCTTTCTGAAGCGAAATGCGCATCTATTTCGCATTTATTGTAAAATGCGAATTTTTCCCATCCCTATGCATAAGATATCGTGTAGCGTAGTATCCGTAACTCGTTGAAAAAGAATAACATCAATGTCTGCCGCCCCCAGAAAGTCTTTAAAGCAACTAAATTTTGGAGAAATGGGTATGCTGTTGATGTTCAAAATTGAAGTTCTTTAGGCTTGAGACAGATTCATAATGTACCGCTTTTTATAAGTTCAGCTCTTTCATCACACCCAATATGAAAGCTGTCAATAAGTATTCAAAAAGATTTCGGGCTTGCAGCAGGTCGTCGTTAGCTTCCATCCACGATATTTCCACCGGACACCTGCCAGCCATCCTCACGTGAGCCATCAGTCTTCGATGGCTCACCTGAGAATGGCTGGCAGGTGTCCAGTCGAAATATCGTGGATGGAAGCTAACAACGACCGGCTGCAAGCTCGAAATCTTTTTGAATATTTAGTTCGCCGGGAAAATTTTAAATTTCACTGTCAATAAGTGTCAGATATATGAGGTGCGACAATAAAGTAATGAGACTGATTTTCTTTGCAATATGTGGCAACCCTGCAGGCTTGCGTAGGCACAATATCTTTGACCTTGGTCTATAAGCTGCTTCTAGTCCAAGTGGCACATCGATGCAACTGCTCAGTCGTGATTTGTGCTGTAATAATTTAACACGTGTTTGTGTCACGGAAATGGAACGCACAATATTGCGCAACGGTATGCCATTTCTTTTTGCATTAAATTGGATGAAAACGCGACGACAACTTACATTAAGCTTCAGAAGGCTTTTGGAGAGGAAATTATGTCAACAGCTCAAGTTTTTCGTTCGTATGAAATGTTAAGTGAAGGCAGAACGAATGTTGAAGATGAAGACCGCAGTGGACGACCATCAACCTCACAGACAGATGTCAACTTGGCCATGGTGCGTGAACTCGTACGATCTGATCGAAGATTATCCGTGAAAATGATTTCAGAAGAACTGAACATCAATGGAGAAACGGTTCGTCTAATAATAACTGAAGATCTTGGTATGAGAAAGATTTGTGCAAAAATGGTCCCCAAAAATCTCACACCACAACAGCGAGAAACAAGGAAAAATGTGGCAGCCGATCTGTTAGAGCAAACGGAAATCAATCCAGAACTGTTGAGCCATGTTATCACTGGTGATGAAAGTTGTTTTTTTCAGTACGATCCAGAGACAAAACGCCAAAGTTCGCAATGGTGTGCAAAGTGATCACCCAGACCAAAAAAGCTCGCATGTCAAAGTCAAAAGTGAAATGCATGCTTGTGTGCTTCTTTGATTCATAGGGAATTGTTCATATAGAGTGGATGCCTCCTGGACAAACAGTTAACAGATATTACTACAAAGAAATTTTAGAAAGGCTTCGTAAAAGAGTTCTTCGTGTCCGTGCCAACATTGCTGATAATTGGATTCTGCATCACGATAATGCGCCATCCCATACTGCTCTGCCAGTACAGCAATTTTTAACCTCAGTCAAGCGGTTCTAGGCGCTTCAGTCTGGAACCGCGCGACCGCTGCGGTCGCAGGTTCGAATCCTGCCTCGGGCATGGATGTGTGTGATGTCCTTAGGTTATTTAGGTCTAAGTAATTCTAAGTTCTAGGCGACTGATGACTTCCGATGTTAAGTCCCATAGTGCTCAGAGCTATTTGAACCATTTTTTAACCTCAAAACAAATTTCAATACTACCACAGCCACCTTATTCACCAGATACTGCTCCGTGCCACTTTTTTCTATTTCCAAGAGTCAAAACGTCGGTCACGGGACACCATTTTCAAACAACACAAGATGTCCAAAAAGCTGTGAAGGGGGTCAAAGAAGTGTGTGCAACCAGAAGGGAACGACTTTGAAGGAGATAACACTAAAATTGACTGAAACGGTAAGCAACATTTTTTTCACTTAAGTCTCATTACTTCATTGTCGCACCTCGAATGTCCACCTTTTGTTGCTTGGTCTAGGTGAAGTAACCGTTCTTGAGCGGAGACTGAAAGTGCTTCTCTGAACGTTAAAGGAGTTTCTCTCTCTTCATCTTCCACGGTCTCGTCCGCCCAGTTCTTCTCAAACGAGAACATGCCATTCGCGGTTGTATGGCGGATTTATGCAGTACCTTTGTGGGGAGCATCACTTATGTCTTGTTTTGCTTGTGCGGGGGTCGGCGCACTACCGCCGGCTGCTATGTGAATAGGTTCCGGCTGAGTACGATTAGAACATTCCTCTGAACTTTCATTTCATTTCTGGACTACTTGCTGGACCTTTTCGTGCTTCTGAGCACCTTGATGTACGATCCTTCGTTTCTAATTTTTCTGTGGGAGCGGCTTTTCGGTGAGCTTGCTGATTTTTCTGCTGTAGTATCCTGCTCAGGTTCAGCGATATTCCGTCAACAGACGGCGCATCCGATTTTGGAGTACTGACTCGTTCAGGGCTTCCCTGGAATGTTCGGTGGGTAACGGTATGGCAGGGATGGGCTCCGCTACAATAGTGACTTCCATTGCAATACCGTTAGCAGTCGCATTGTCAGTTTGAACAGTGACAAGAATGGGGGCGGCCGGTGGGGGTCCACTGACAGCCGCAATGTACGTTATCGCCTTGAAGAACATAGCTACAGGTCTAACAGCTAGTATCATTTCGACATACTCAACAGTACTCACGATCGAGAATTAGATACCAAGTAAATCATCACAATCTATGTTCACAGCTTCTTCAAGAGAGGATTCAAATTCATAAGAGTTCCAATTAACAAAGTTCCACTCGAAGGTGATCTTCATAGTGTCTGCTGTATTAAATTGATTCATACTCGAAACTTCTGATATTCACGCAAACACAACCACCCTACAGCGCAAATCTGCAACAAGCGCTCAGGCTTACCACAGGTGGGTGAGACGGCAGCAGCTCGCAGCAGAGTTTCGCACGTGACCACTACCGGCGGCAGACTGTTTCATACAGTGGAGTATTATGGACATGTGCCATTACATAAGTAAAGTAAATAAAATTTTCTATTGCTTTTCAATCTGACAGTTTGTATCTCTGTCACGAAACGGCTACAAATGTACCCTTCAGCGAGACTGTAACTGGTGACAAAGCAGCCCCTCCTATAAAAGTGACCACATTATCTCACAACTAGTGGAATGTTGCAGCAGTGCGCTCTCCCTTATTGCTCCATTGCTAGGACAAATTAGCTAGCAACGTAAAAGACGAAATTAACTGCAATTTCCACATTGAATGACTTTCCTGGACTCAGGACCGTAAACTGATAAATTTATTTCACACCTTATGTGAAAACAGCTCTGATTATTTAATGGAAATAATACAAATATGTCAAGTGAATTTTGTAGGATAATTCTGTGTCATCCAGAAAGTAACTCGTCGGTAACAGGGTTGCGAAACATATCCTGCATTGTTACGAAGCTTCAGTTATATTTCCAGCGGGAAGAACACCAGCCTTGAGAGGTCTAAGAAGTGACTACAGTTTGTGTCTCAAAGACGTGATTAGCACCAGCACAGCACTCCGTCATCAGGCCACAAGTGGCTCATCGGGACCATCCGACCGCCGTGTCATCCACAGATGAGGATGCGGATAGGAGGGGCGTGTGGTCAGCACATCGCTCTCCCGGTCGTTACGATGGTTTTCTTTGGCCGGAGCCGCTACTATTCGGTCGAGTAGCTCCTCAGTTGGCATCACGAGTCTGAGTGCACCCCGAAAAATGGCAACAGCACATGGCGGCCCGGATGGTCACCCATCCAAGTGCCGGCCACGCCCGACAGCGCTTAACTTCGGTGATCTGACGGGAACCGGTGTATCCACTGCGGCAAGGCCGTTGCCCCAAAGACGTGTTTGCCGAGTGCAAAATACCCAGCGTATGTCAATGAGTCTTATTTGCGTTTCTGTAACTGGATTTAAGGGCTAGAGCAGGGCTTCACAACATACGTGCTCACGGAGCAAGCTGTGAGCAGCAAGGCGCGAGCACGGAGCAGCGCGAGCACGCTACCCCCACTACCGGACCAGAGCGGAGAGTGGGGAGAGTCATGTGAGGCACACAACAGCTGCCGCCAGTCAATGTAAATCCGCGGCCACCTGCAGGGATATCACTCACGAATTATTACTGCGATAAATGAAACAAATAAAGGAGAATGTACACGTTCCAGATAATTTTATTAGCTTAGTGTATGCCTCTACATTCGTATTAATTTGTGAACTGTTACACAATAAAAGGTGTCACTGAAGTGTGGGATTCTCGGTTATCTTGTACTTTTTGCCCTTTACAATTGCGTTTATGTTCGGAGTGATTGTTCTTGTGCATTGTAGGCGCAGCATGCAATTTAAATTTCGATCAGAAAATGCGTTTCTCAGGCGCGTCTTGTTACATTTCATTGCAGGGAACAGTTGTTCACAAACATACGTGGAACCGAACACTGATATTATTGTAGCCGCCAGTTTGGGCAAACGAGGAAATCTATGCTGAGGGAAGTGTCTGTAGAATTCCAAAATGTTTTCCTTGTTCTGAAATTTGTCTCTGTATTCTCTGTCACACTGCGGGTCAATAATTTCTAGTTGCAGCTCAGGACGAATCTCTTCAATATTCGCTGAATATGCAGAGGAGAACAGATCAAAATCACTGTCTAGTGCTGTCAGATCTTGAAAGCGTTGATCAAATTCTTCCTTAAGGGCAACTAAACTATGTGAATAACGTTCACAGTTTTTGTGAACATCTTGCATGGATGGTAATTTAGGAAAATGAGCTAGATTTCCTGTTTCCAGCTGACTCACCCAAAGTGTCAATTTCATTTTAAAAGCTCGTATTCGATCTATGAAATGAGTAATTAGCAGATCTTTACCTTCTAGTGAAATGTTCAAAGCATTCAGATGGCTAGTTAAATCTGCTAAGAACGCGAGATCACATTTCCATGAAGGCTCTTTCAATTCAGGAACACACATGTTATTTATTTCCATGAACATATTTATCTCATCTAATAGGCAAAAAAATCGATTTAATAATTCGCCACGACTAAGCCAGCGGACCTCGCTGTAATAAGGCAGGCTACCATACTGGTTTTCTACATCCTCAAGAAAGCTTTTAAATTGTCTGTGTTGTAGCCCATGCTTCCTTATATAATTGGTTGTACGAACAACAACACTCATCACATTTTTTAGAGTGATACTCTTTGCACATAAGTTTTCCTGGTGGATCACACAGTGAACGCCCCTTATTTCATTCGGCACGGTTAGTTTTTGCATTTTCTCCTTCAACACCGCAACGAAACCTGATTTTTCCCTGTCATCGCTGGTGCATCGTCTGTAGACACTGAAACTAAAGAATTCCACGACAATCCTATATTTCCAACACTTTCTTCAACACTACTTAAAATATCACCTCCAGTTGCAGTGTTCTTCATGGCTACTACATCGAGGAGCTCCTCCCTCACCTGAAGATCTCTATTAACACGTCTAATAAACATGGCAAGCTGTCTGTTCCAGTGATATCAACACTTTCGTCCAGAGCTAGAGAATACGCCATAAAATCTTTACAGATATTTGCAAGCTGGCTCTGGACGTCGTCTGCCATGTCCTGTATGCGACGCATAATTGTCATGTTAGATAATGGCACAATCAGAAACTGTTCAACTTGAGATGGACACAAATTCTTTTATTAAATCGCCATCAGTGAAGGGGCGCAGGGATTTTGCTAAAAGCAAAGCAATTTTGTAACTCACTCTGAGAGCTGCCTCAGTTGATTTTTCTTCGTCGTCCAGATCTTCTTCGGATAGCTTCCTTTTAAGTTTAATAACTTCCTGTGCACGATCTGGTCCATCACATTTTCCACTTCCGTAGTCTTTCGCGTGGTACGACATATAATGTCGCTGCAAATTAAATTTCCTAAAAGAATTCAGCGTTTTGTGACATACTAAACATTTTGCAACTCCATCTTTTTCTGTAAACAGATACAATTCCTCCCAATAGGGGTTGAACTGCGAAAGCATGGTTGGGGTTACACAACGGCGACTTGACATGATTCTTAACCAGCGAAGTGACTGTTAGAGCTGATCGTAGTACTTTTAAACGTTACACAGTCGGTGCGAATTCAATAGGCATGCTGCGGCCCTATTCAAACGTGCGCGCGCATTTCCCATCCCTCCCCTCCTTCCCTACTCCGCGACCTTGCACCTGCTCGCGAGCACATGCCTGAGCAGACGCGAGTACTTGCGCTCAAAACCGGCCAGTTGTTAAGCCCTGGGCTAGAGCGTCGTCACTAATAATTTCAAATGCATCGACTACAAACTTAACAACTCAAGTCATTAACTGTCACAATTATTTGCGTTTTTCTGTATTAAGCATACTGAAACTAAAAATTTCAACAGCCATGTTTCACATTTTCAGAACTTCTCCAGTAGTTATACTTTAAACTTTATGAGAAGTTAAAACATCTTTTTTATAATAATATACTTCGAAAATATTTCTCTTGAGAGGGATGTCATTGTCAGAGACAACTACACAGCATCGATTGGAAAACGTGACATCCGCAGGGAGCTACGAATAACATGAAGTTGCAAATCAAGGAAGGCTACTGTGTGGGAATCAACATGAAATGACAGACAATAGAGGCTCAAAATCACTTTGAAAATTAAACTAACGAATGTATGCCACACATCTACGATTCCAGCTTCTGCTAACACGAAAGGAGAAGCAGTTGTTAGCAGAAAGTGGAAAATGAACACAAAACGCTGACAGTAATTTCTCCTGATGCGGCTTCAATAGTAGCGAAAAGCGCCTATGTTGAAGAGCATTTCAACGTGAAGTATCCTTCAGACAGAGAGAACCCGAAATAACAACAGGTTCACCAAGCTGAGAGTGGTGCTTAGATTCTATACGTCGCTTGCCCTAAGTGTTATTAATTTAGCCCCTAAGATTTTCATATTAACGACGCCTTTAGGACACCTAATTAGTCATATGTAAATGACCGATTTCTATTGTGGCATCAAAGATGGGCAGATGGCTCTAGAAATGCAGAGACTATTCATATGCTGCTGAATCATAATGCCTAACTATCACTAATTAAGATGATAGTCTACACTCAGCATCTACGTGTGTAGGAAGTTGTTGGTTGGTTAGCTGGCCGGAGTGGCCGTGCGGTTCTGGGCGCTACAGTCTGGAACCGAGCGACCGCTACGGTCGCAGGTTCGAATCCTGCCTCGGGCATGGATGTGTGTGATGTCCTTAGGTTAGTTAGGTTTAATTAGTTCTAAGTTCTAGGCGACTGATGACCTAAGAAAATAAGTCGCGTAGTGCTCAGAGCCATTTTTGTTGGTTGGTTGGTTTGGGGAAGGAGACCAGACAGCGAGGTCATCGGTCTCATCGGATTAGGGAAGGACGGCGAAGGAAGTCGGCCGTGCCCTTTGAAAGGAACCATCCCGGCATTTGCCTGGAGCGATTTAGGGAAATCACGGAAAACCTAAATCAGGATGGCCGGACGCGGGATTGAACCGTCATCCTACCAAATGCGAGTCCAGTGTCTAACCACTGCGCCACCTCGCTCGGTAGGGAAGTTGTTGTTTCTTCATTTGCGTACCTGTCATTCATGGATAATGCCATTGACATCGATCTCAAGAAAATATTTTTCAGTGTATTATTATAAAAAAGATGTGTTGTCTGCTCATAACGTTTACAGTATAACTACTGGAGATATTCTAAAAATGTGAACCATGTCTGGCAATGAGCTTTTTCAATACGCTTAAAACAGAAAAACACAAATAACCAGGACAGCTAATGATTTGTATTCCTTAGTTTGCAGTCGGCACATCGGAGTATTATTAGTGACAATGCTCTAGACCCTAAACTCAGTTACAGAAACACAAATAGGACTCACTGGCGTATAATTTGAGTCTTTTGAGCTTTATCCGTCACATCTTTGAGAGACAATCTATATTCCCGTCAAGACCTCTCAAGGCTGGTGTTCTTCCTGCTAGAAGTATAACTGAAACTTGGAAATAATGCAGGATATGTTTGGCGACCCAGTGACCGACGAGTTACTTCCTGGATGACACAGAATTAGCCTACAAAATTCACTTGATGTATTTGTATCATTTACACAAAATAATCTGAACTATTTTCACATTAGGTGTGAAATAAATTTATCAATGTATGGTTCTGAGTGCAGGAAAGTCATTCACTGTGGAAATTGCACTTCTTTTACATTGCTAGCTAATTTGTTGGAGCCATCACTGAAGCAACAAGGGGGAGCATATCGCCGAAGTATTCGACTAGCTGTGAGGTAACATGATCACTTATGAAATGGGGGCTGCATTGGTCCCCGGTTCCAGTCTTGCTGAAGACTATAATTTTCAGCCGCTGTGTGACAGAGCTACAAGCAGTCAGATCGAAACTCAATAAGGATATTGTGATAATTTGAATTTCATTTGAATTAGAACACTGAATGTTTTATAGAGTTATTTATTATTTTATTGTGCACAAAGGTTAACATCAGAGAGAAATTAATCATCAGTAGTATGTTCTCTCGCATTATCTAAAACAGTCCGACAACTCTCAGGTAGTTTAACGATTCCACGCCTGTAGAAACATGCTGTATCTTAGTTAAAGATGTCCTCAATCCACATCTGAAGTGCATTTTAGGCCATAGAGAAATTTTCTTGACTGTTTCCTGATAACGAGCTTGAAAGGTAAACATTTGAGGGCTTAAGATCAGAAGAATAAGAGCGTGAAGGACGAATTTTCAAACTCCTGGATAGTTTTGTTATTGAAATCGGCAGAGTGCCGAAAGGCGTCTTGGCTGTTGGCAAAAAATACAAGCTGCGGTGTACTCTCTGCTGCTAAGGTTTTCGTAATGTACAACACACTTTTAGAGCCACAAGAGGCAAAATATTATGATCACGCTTCCCAATGCTCGAGTATATGTCTTTTGCTAGAGCTCAGCCATTAATTCATAAGTAGAAATATTGCACTGGAATTCTCAATGAACCAACCGATGACGCTCAAGCAAAAACATGTTAATAGTCACCTCTTTGATTTTTGTTGCTTTAAAGTAGAGCATGCTATACTACTGTTCCTGATTTCTGAACCTTCCCAATTGAACGCAAATGTCACGCTACACTTAAACTGTCGCACTTCATCACATATGTCTGTTATCGAGACTCCCTGAATGTGCAAAATCATTCATACCAGAACGATCTTTCTTGAAGCAAAATATTGTTTCCAGACGTGTTTTGCGCAAAAGCACTCGCTCCACACACAATAAAAAGGTCCAGTGCTGCCACTGCTGCCTTCACCTCTCTACTAAACCCAAAATGAACAACATGTCATAAATGTTAGACGTTTCTCCAACTGCTACTAAATTTTATCACACTTGAACAGCATTCATAAGTTTCAGGCATGCAAATCGAAATCTTAAGTGCCAAGTACGTGCGAGAACTTCAGATCAGAAAATGACCATTCATAAATTCATTCATAATGCCTCGTCACGTTCACCTGGTCCGAGGCCTGTGACGTTGGCGGCAGGAGGCGTATAGCCGGTAGCTGCTGTGGGGAGAGGAGACACTGGAGCGTGAACTGTTTCGAACTTGACACAGCCAAGAGCTCTTTGGTGCAAATGTTTTTGGAACTTTTTGCCATTGAAGGTGGATTAGAAAATGAAACGGATTATGTTTGAGGTTCCATCAGACTGATAAATTAAGCAGATACCTGATATGCAATTTAAAAATCTAGGGAATGGACTCGAACACATGACTTTATGTTCATAGAGCACAAAGCTTAGCATTCGACCACGAGCAAATACTCTTTCGTTACACCTCTAGAAGACCGAGAGACGTTCCTACATATACTTCCACGTGCTATAGTGCTGCCAGATCGCGCATACGGCTGGGCTTAGATTTTTGAGGGGTTGTCGGGAATATTGGTTGCCTTAAGTGAACGATTCAGACTTTGTGTTTGCGGCGCCAGCTGGTGCCCAGGTCTTCCTGTGCTTACTTGTCATTTTGTTGAAATATTCTGAATGGCTTCCATTCATTGTTTGAACCCAGATTTGACGTTTGGCACCAAAGCTACTCTAATGTCACAATGCAAGTAATCTACATTAGGAAATATGGACGTAATGAAAAAAGGTTACCATATGAGGTAACGGGCGAGTTGTGGCGCCCTGCAAATATTTTAAGTTCAGAGTTGGCGACCACCGCTCAGGTCGCTCGGCAAGCCGCGGCTCGTTAGCCACCGCGGGATGCCGCACAACGGCTGGACCATGTGTTCCAGCCGACTGCGTGGCTAGGAATTCCATGGTGATGCTATGTCGATGAAGGAGACATGCCGGGAGTGCCAAAGATGGCGGACTTTGTGAAACCTTAATGGCAGACGTTTCAGAGTTCTTATAGAAATTAATAGTAGCCAGAGGAATCATGATACCTTAAGAAGAAACATGTACATTACCATTATTTGCACGACGATTCTGATGGTGTAATCAGATTTTCAATATCTTTATCAGTTTAAAGTTTAGTATCTGACTGTAAATTATACAAGTAACTCCCAGCAAAGAATTTCCAAAATCTAAACAGTTCATCCGAATTTGTCGATCGACGTGTCTTTAGAAAGCTATTAGTGTAAACCTAAATTGGTATGAATTACAGACATGTAACTTGAATAGTACATAGCATGTGTTTAGAAGTGAATATATCACGAGCTATGTTGTTTCTCATAACTAATTACGTGAATTAGGAATCTATTGTTTCCCTGTTATTCAACTTATGTTTTATTTAATTGCTGGACCATCGACACCAGTAAGTGTTCCTTAAAGGTACTTCTGCTATCATACTCATGATTTAAAGTCGTTAAAATAGTACCTGCTGAATTTATTTAATTGCAATTTTTCATTTATAAATGTCTATGTTATGTTCAAAATTCGCAATTTCCGAGTGATAGGAACCTTCGACCATTCGATTCATGTGTCTTTTGATATTGTATACTGCAGACTCAGCAGTATTTGGCTTGTAATGCGGCAACTACGTATCCCAGCCCCTAGACAGCGAAACCATCCAAAACTTTTAATATTTCGACTCTGAGTCAGAGGGTACGTTGTTGAGTGACACCACATCATTTTATTTGAAAGCCCACAACCACAGCTGTGTCGTGTTGGCTTAGCAGAAACACGCTCGATTTCCAATGCACTGGCTGATACGCAAGTCGGTTCGGATGCTGCAAAAGAAACGCTGTCTTTGAGAAGAGTTTGTCTCCATTCCGTTATTCGATCTGTAGAGGGCCAAAATGAAATTGAATGACTAAATTGTAAGACAAGCTCTGGATCACAAGTCATCTCATAACATGCATTCAATACACTGTAGGAGTGGACACAAATGTCTGTTTTAGAAATACTGAGTTATTTCAAAAGAAAGGCTCAGAAAAGTCTCAAAGGAACCATTAACGACAGTAAATTGTGGGTTACTTATGCAGTGAACATACTGAAATAAATCTGGAGGTGAAAAAGTATTGAATAGCAGAATGTCACAATTTTTCACATCTTTCCTTTTTTATCTGCATCAGAAGAGATACATTTTCCTTGTAAATATGCATTTTGATTTCTGTGTAATATACTTGAATCATTTCACAACTGGGACTGAAAAAACTTTTAATCATTGCATAAAACTTTCCTCGTAAGATTGATATCATAAGCGTATAGTTCAACTGCAGTTTCTGATGCATTTTAGTCATGGCTGTAGAATATAAGCCTTATGATTCTGGAGCCATTTTCTGCACGAGCATTTGCCGCATGAATAACTTTAGCACCACTGCGTCGCAATTTGATGACACTTGCGTTAGTAGCTATCAAGTTCCTACACTCTCCCACACATGGCGTCTTGAAAACAAGAAGATCTAATGAAATCCATCAGATTACCTACTGTGTTACTTTCGATTAGCATATGTCCTTCACAACTCCGTTCATGTAATTGCAAGTCGGATTTCCGTTGAAGACGCACTGCGCTGCTTTCACTCCGTACATGACTTCCTTTTTATGGAACAGGTGTGACATCACAGACCATATCATTTCATAAATAAAGCGAACGCGGGTGGTAGGATGGTGTTGTGGTTAAGGTGGTCAGTTTCAAATTCTTTGGGAGACGGTTCGAATTCTGTCAGTTCGATGGAATTTAATTCGTGGTAAGAGTTATCAGTTTAGGAGGACAACGATAATGATTAAGTACTCATGATTTTAAAGAATTCACAAGTATGTAAGTTGGATATAGAGAACTCAAAGCTCGACTACATCTACAGTGCTGGTCTTTGCACCACTTTCTCCTCTTGATGTATTGTGGTTTGTGCTTGATATTAAGAGAAAATATCTCCTTTGCGCTATCGTCGGTATTGGCGTCCTGCCTGCATGCAAATAAAGAGAATGCAAATTAACATGAGGCTTTTTCTTTGACGTAAAAGGAATATACTTTCCTTTGATGCCTTGATCGCCATTGAGGTTATGCGCCATGTGATAAAAAAAGTTTCATCTTTCTTTGAGTCTTTTTGATCAATGGTCGTACAATAATTTAAAATCAAGACGGAAAAGAGTGAAATTGGCAGCCTAGTCTTATGTATAATCTGCTCCTCTTTTTTGTCCTTTTTTTTTTTTAAAAAAAAAGCAGAGAAAGAGAGATAAGGTAAACGAACTTTCCTGTTCTTCGAGGGAAAACAAAACGTTCATTTGTCATAAACAAAGTTTTCTCCCTAAGGACACAATAATTCAGTAACGTGTCCAGTTTCCGTCCTCCTCTACAACTGCATTTAGTCGCTCGGGAGTAGAGGTAACAAGTTCTCGAATGAATCTGTTATTCTGTGATAATTCTTTGCATGCGTCATTAGCAGTTTTGGGCAGCGCTGGCTTGGTTGTCGGAGCTGGTCTTCTACACCTAATGATTTTCTCCATCTCTGCCCACACGTGCTCAATGGGACTGCGGTTAGCACCTTTGGGAGGCCAGTCCAACAGCTCGACGTCTCCGTTCATTTGAAACCAGTATTTTACACAATTCGTTGGGCGGACAGGAGAACGCTCATGTTGGAAGATTATTCTGTGTGTAAATCTCAGACGAACCGAAGGGAGTACTACGTTCTCCACTATTTCGTAGCAGTAATGACTAGAAAACGGACGGTTCCGTGCCACGTAACGCCGCAACTACTTGGTGATATCTAACCCCAAACTATAAAAGCAGTTCAGCCACATCTTTGCTTCTGATGGACATATTTGCTGTCGAATATCACTCAACTTGATTGATAAACATGAAATGAAGTATTTGGTGCAGTAGATACCATCTTCTTGAGCGCAAATATAACTTTTTCCCAGTAAGAAAACGGTTTCCTTCAGTACGTCAGTGCGAAGTTTAATCTGGCAGCCTTATGCTGCTCCATCAACATTTCCTTAACCTCTGATTTTATATCTTCCTTTCTCGTTGAGACGATTGCGAATGGTCAAGCGTCTTACACTTGTCTTGAGACTGTTCCTAATTTCTGGGCAAATCCTGAAAGAGTCTTCATCAATGCACTGGATTATACTATTGTCTTGTGGTAGTCAGGAGACGACGATGGTTGACGTGGCCTTCCTCCGCCATCTTCTTCCCTGGAAATGTACTGTAGACTTTCTGTACCCTAGGGTACGGGGAATGGCGCTGTTACAGTATCCATTTTCATAAATTGCTAGAATATGTCCTTTATCGTATTCCTTAGGCAGTGACATTTCTCAAATAAGGGCCTACTGACACGACAGGAGGAAACAAAGTGCAATACAAGGTGTAGAGCACTTCCTTCACCTCAGAAGTCAAATTAATTCTCGATTACATGCTTCGAAAAAAGATTTAATAAATTAGTTCCATGAGAGTTTTGTATAAAGTATCGTGTAAATGTATTTGGACTCTAAAAATCAAACGTAATAATAATAATTACACCGTTTTCAGACATTAAAGGCAAAATTTAGAGTCACATTGTGATGCATGTCATGTTGCCCCGACCATCGTCTTTTAATCAACTGTGTTACCTCATTTATAATACCAAAGCAGTCTGTAACAGCGCTTCAGACAAGTGGAAAGATAGTGGAATAGGTAAAGGGGTGAGCTTGTAATCTCTTGTTATCGGATTCGAATGCTGCCGTTTTTACAAATTTGTATTCGTTGTAAACAGAGAATTGTTAGTTCGGGAGGACAATGGCAATTGTAACATTCAAAATACTCGTAGTATTGCAAACATTCGTGTGCACGGCTTCCAATGCTCATTGGAGGAAGGCGAGTACAAACGGTCTCCCTGGTTCCCTATTACACTCCTGGAAATGGAAAAAAGAACACATTGACACCGGTGTGTAAGACCCACCATACTTGCTCCGGACACTGCGAGAGGGCTGTACAAGCAATGATCACACGCACGGCACAGCGGACACACCAGGAACCGCGGTGTTGGCCGTCGAATGGCGCTAGCTGCGCAGCATTTGTGCACCGCCGCCGTCAGTGTCAGCCAGTTTGCCGTGGCATACGGAGCTCCATCGCAGTCTTTAACATTGGTAGCATGCCGCGACAGCGTGGACGTGAACCGTATGTGCAGTTGACGGACTTTGAGCGAGGGCGTATAGTGGGCATGCGGGAGGCCGGGTGGACGTACCGCCGAATTGCTCAACACGTGGGGCGTGAGGTCTCCACAGTACATCGATGTTGTCGCCAGTGGTCGGCGGAAGGTGCACGTGCCCGTCGACCTGGGACCGGACCGCAGCGACGCACGGATGCACGCCAAGACCGTAGGATCCTACGCAGTGCCGTAGGGGACCGCACCGCCACTTCCCAGCAAATTAGGGACACTGTTGCTCCTGGGGTATCGGCGAGGACCATTCGCAACCGTCTCCATGAAGCTGGGCTACGGTCCCGCACACCGTTAGGCCGTCTTCCGCTCACGCCCCAACATCGTGCAACCCGCCTCCAGTGGTGTCGCGACAGGCGTGAATGGAGGGACGAATGGAGACGTGTCGTCTTCAGCGATGAGAGTCGCTTCTGCCTTGGTGCCAATGATGGTCGTATGCGTGTTTGGCGCCGTGCAGGTGAGCGCCACAATCAGGACTGCATACGACCGAGGCACACAGGGCCAACACCCGGCTTCATGGTGTGGGGAGCGATCTCCTACACTGGCCGTACACCACTGGTGATCGTCGAGGGGACACTGAATAGTGCACGGTACATCCAAACCGTCATCGAACCCATCGTTCTACCATTCCTAGACCGGCAAGGGAACTTGCTGTTCCAACAGGACAATGCACGTCCGCATGTATCCCGTGCCACCCAACGTGTTCTAGAAGGTGTACGTCAACTACCCTGGCCAGCAAGATCTTCGGATCTGTCCCCCATTGAGCATGTTTGGGACTGGATGAAGCGTCGTCTCACGCGGTCTGCACGTCCAGCACGAACGCTGGTCCAACTGAGGCGCCAGGTGGAAATGGCATGGCAAGCCGTTCCACAGGACTACATCCAGCATCTCTACGATCGTCTCCATGGGAGAATAGCAGCCTGCATTGCTGCGAAAGGTGGATATACACTGTACTAGTGCCGACATTGTGCATGCTCTGTTGCCTGTGTCTATGTGCCTGTGGTTCTGTCAGTGTGATCATGTGATGTATATGACCCCAGGAATGTGTCAATAAAGTTTCCCCTTCCTGGGACAATGAATTCACGGTGTTCTTATTTCAATTTCCAGGAGTGTATATTAAACGTTTTGCGTGGGTAATGAACAGGGAAATAAGTGTCTTGATAGGATTCCGGCCATAGCACAAAAATTTTCAAGTTCATATTTGCTAGCTGACACTGGTGGAAATTTCTATATTCACGACTATTTAAGCCTGGTCACCAGTGACGAACGTTGCTGTGGTCCGCACTCAGTCATGTACGAAAGCTCAGCTTAGTTGCAATGGCTAATGCTGGGTTGCAGTCGAGATACAAGACTAAAGAGTTCGGGATGTCGTTTAGAGTTCAGACATGTGGACATATACGTAGTTGCTCAACCATGATTACAGACCAATTACTGGTGATACGAGGTTAATTTGAGGTTTCCATAGAGCGCTTGCCGCTGTTAATTGTCTTGCTTTTAAGTGGTTGGTTCAACATCCTGTTAATACAGATCACTCTCATCAGAAACACCATTTTACAGGTATGGGAAAACTTTTTAATGAGTAAAACTACTTCAGTTTGTCAGAGAACTTTAGGAGTTCAAATATTGTCTCAAAATACCTTGTTCATAAAAATATTTACTTTTGCCTAAATGTTGCCTGAATGACTCATGTGACGGTATTAGTTAACTTAAATTCTGACGAGTGTGGTAGTGATTTTGATATGCCAAGTAATAAAATTGAGTTTACATGCGTTAAGGAATATCTCATCTGCAATGATGTGTTTCCTTATATTTGCAACGTCGTGGTTTATATTTACATTTGGACTGATTACCTTAAAGAACAGTGTTCTCTAGTGATCTCTTGTGGTATCCATCTTGGGTAGTCAAACGACTGTACTGAAAAGAGATCAAAGGCCCTACATGATCTCCTGCAACTCCTTAATTTATGCAAGTCACTCGACAGAACGTAGAAACCTGACTTTCTTGCACGTGAATGGGGTCACACAGTTTTTAGTTTACCCACGTACCGCTGTCGGTTTAGCTCCATGGAATTAATTTGGGTGAGGGGTAAAGGCTATGTGGGAGAAAAAAAAAAACATTGAAGGTAACAGACACTGAATCACTTGTGCATGAGGCACTAGACAACATCTCCCCCTTTAGCGTGAGCACAGTCCGTGTGGCATGTTGAAAAGCTCCTGAAACGAATGTGACAGGGAAGTGATGATGGATATACGCCTCGAACCTATCGAATGTTCGACATATTGCCCAAGAGGAACTTAAGAATCTCCCAGTATATTGTACGCTCTAACAACACGAGAGAATGTGGCCGGATACATTCGACTAAAGTCCGATATTTTCACATGTAAATCCATGCCATTTTCAAGGCACAAACTAGAAAATGCCTTAAAATGACAGTACCTACTATTTGTCGAAATACCGCTGGTTTTCGGTGTTATCGGTCAGCATTCCCTGGAGTTATCCACACATGGTGGTTAATTGTTTGCTTGTTCAATGGATTACAAATGCGATCTCTCATTGTAACGTCGAACGAGTTAGTTTACCCCCACAATGCCCGCTGACTGCGGAAAATATGACAACTTTATGCCCATTTTTACGATAGTCTTTTACATTAGCCTTTTCTACCTGTAACTGTTTTTTACACAGAGTGATTATACGTAACACATCCACATACACACATACCTTATACACATTTTTAAAATTCTATTGAGTAGAAGCAGTTGTCAAGCACATACCGGGTGATCAAAAAGTCAGTTGTTGTTGTTGTGGTCTTTAGTCCTGAGACTGGTTTGATGCAGCTCTCCATGCTACTCTATCCTGTGCAAGCTTCATCTCCCAGTACCTACTGCAACCTACATCCTTCTGAATCTGCTTAGTGTATTCATCTCTTGGTCTCCCCCTACGATTTTTACCCTCCACGATGCCCTCCAATACTAAATTGGTGATCCCTTGATGCCTCAGAACATGTCCTACCAACCGATCCCTTCTTCTGGTCAAGTTGTGCCACAAACTCCTCTTCTCCCCAATCCTATTCAGTACCTCCTCATTAGTTATGTGATCTACCCATCTAATCTTCAGCATTCTTCTTTAGCACCACATTTCGAAAGCTTCTATTCTCTTCTTGTCCAAACTATTTACCGTCCATGTTTCACTTCCATACATGGCTACACTCCATACAAATACTTTCATAAATGACTTCCTGACACTTAAATCTATACTCGAGGTTAACAAATTTCTCTTCTTCAGAAACGCTTTCCTTGCCATTGCCAGTCTACATTTTATATCTTCTCTACTTCGACCATCATCGGTTATTTTGCTCCCCAAATAGCAAAACTCCTTTACTACTTTAAGTGTCTCATTTCCTAATCTAATACCCTCAACATCACCCGCCTTAACTCGACTACATTCCATTATCCTCGTTTTGCTTTTGTTGATGTTCATCTTATATCCTCCCTTCAAGACACCATCCATTCCGTTCAACTGCTCTTCCAAGTCATTTGCTGTCTCTGACAGAATTACAATGTAATCGGCGAACCTCAAAGTTTTAATTTCTTCTCCATGGATTTTAATACCTACTCCGAATTTTTCTTTTGTTTCCTTTACTGCTTGCTCAATATACAGATTGAATAACATCGGGGAGAGGCTACAACCCTGTCTTACTCCCTTCCCAACCGCTGCTTCCATTTCATGTCCATCGACTCTTATAACTGCCATCTGGTTTCTGTACAAATTGTAAATAGCCTTTCGCTCCCTGTATTTTACACCTGCCACCTTTAGAATTTGAAAGAGAGTATTCCAGTCAACATTGTCAAAAGCTTTCTCTAAGTCTACAAATGCTAGAAACCTAGGTTTGCCTTTCCTTAATCTTTCTTCTAAGGTAAGTCGTAAGGTCAGTATTGCCTCACGTGTTCCAGTATTTCTACGGAATCCAAACTGATCTTCCCCGAGGCCGGCTTCTACTAGTTTTTCCATTCGTCTGTAAAGAATTCGTGTTAGTATTTTGCAGCTGTGGCTTATTAAACTGATTGTCCGGTAATTTTCACATCTGTCAACACCTGCTTTCTTTGGGATTGGAATTATTATATTCTTCTTGAAGTCTGAGGGTATTTCACCTGTTTCATACATCTTGCTCACCAGATGGTAGAGTTTTGTCAGGACTGGCTCTCCCAAGGCCGTCAGTAGTTCCAATGGAATGTTGTCTACTCCGGGGGCCTTGTTTCGACTCAGGTCTTTCAGTGCTCTGTCAAACTCTTCACGCAGTATCGTATCTCCCATTTCATCTTCATCTACATCCTCTTCCATTTCCATAATATTGTCCTCAAGTACAGCGCCCTTGTATAGACCCTCTATATACTCCTTCCACCTTTCTGCCTTCCCTTCTTTGCTTAGAACTGGGTTGCCATCTGAGCTCTTGATATTCATACACGTGGTTCTCTTCTCTCCAAAGGTCTCTTTAATTTTCCTGTAGGCAGTATCTATCTTACCCCTAGTGAGAAAAGCCTCTACATCCTTACATTTGTCCTCTAGCCATCCCTGCTTAGCCATTTTGCACTTCCTGTCGATCTCATTTTTGAGACGTTTGTATTCCTTTTTGCCTGCTTCATTTACTACATTTTTATATTTTCTCCTTTCATCAATTAAATTCAATATTTCTTCTGTTACCCAAGGATTTCTACTAGCCCTCGTCTTTTTACCTACTTGATCCTCTGCTGCCTTCACTACTTCATCCCTCAAAGCTACCCATTCCTCTTCTACTGTATTTCTTTCCCCCATTCCTGTCAATTGCTCCCTTATGCTCTCCCTGAAACTCTGTACAACCTCTGGTTCTTTCAGTTTATCCCGGTCCCATCTCCTTAAATTCCCACCTTTTTGCAGTTTCTTCAGTTTTAATCTACAGGTCATAACTAATAGATTGTGGTCAGAGTCCACATCTGCCCCTGGAAATGTCTTACAATTTAAAACCTGGTTCCTAAATCTCTGTCTTGCCATTATATAATCTATCTGATACCTTTTAGTATCTCCAGGCTTCTTCCATGTATACAACCCTCTATCATGATTCTTAAACCAAGTGTTAGCTATGATTAAGTTGTGCTCTGTGCAAAATTCTACCAGACGGCTTCCTCTTTCATTTCTTAGCCCCAATCCATATTCACCTACTACGTTTCCTTCATAAATCTGAAAACTTAATAAACCACGGAATAATGTAGATAGAGAGGTAAAAATTGACACACATGCTTGGAATGACCACCCCATATTGCTAGACACGTGAAAGATCTCTTGCGCGCGTCGTTTGGTGATGATCGTGTGCTCAGCCGCCACTTTCGTCATGCTTGGCCTCCCAGGTCCCCGAACCTCAGTCCGTGCGATTATTGGCTTTGGGGTTACCTGAAGTAGCAAGTGTATCGTGATCGACCAACATCTCTAGGGATGCTGAAAGATAACATCCGACGCCAATGCCTCACCAAAACTTCGGACATGCTTTACAGTGCTGTTTACAACATTATTCCTCGACTACAGCTATTGTTGAGGAATGATGGGGGACATATTGAGCATTTCCTGTAAAGAGTATCATCTTTGCTTTGTCTTACTTTGTTATGCTAATTATTGCTATTCTGATCAGATGAAGCGCCATCTGTCGGACATTTTTTTAACTTTTGTATTTTTCTTTTGATTCTAATAAAACCCCATGTCATTCCAAGCATATGTGTCAATTTGTACCTCTCTATCTACATTATTCCGTGATTCATTCAGTTTTCAAATTTATGCTGACTTTTTGATCACCCGGTATAATGTTTTGAGTTTGTGCTTGAAGTTAATGTTGTTGTGTGTTAAATTTTTACTTAAAATACAATTCAAATCGCAATAAATGATAGTTACTGCAAGCAGTTTCACTGATGTCGTCGTTAGACAATTGACATTTTCATAAAAATTGTACTTCACGTCTTCATAAAGCTGTCTCAGCTGTTCTGACCTCTCGACGCCACGCAGACCAAATCTGTGGAGCAGTGGACGCAACGTAGTAATGACGTGACTTAATATTACTCGCATGACAATTGATCGAAATCTGTTTTAAGGTTTATTATTCCCCTCATTGATTTGAACGTATAACGCGATGTACCGTAGGCAAAAGAACCTGATTGTTGTCCATAGTTACACAGTTCGGCAACGTGGACTTTGTTTGCCTGCTCTCTGCTGCCGCACATGCCCAGTTCTCTCTCATTCTTCCCCCCCCCCCCTTCGCTTCATTACCGCTCCGCCTCTATGTCCGGAAGCACCATTCTACGCGACGTGGGCTATACTAGTGGGCTTTCATATTATTGAATATTGTACGTCAACGTACACACAGTATGTCTTTCATTACCGGCGCTTTTTCGACCTATCGATAACAGTGTTATCTGCGTTTTTAACGTGTTATTTTCGACTGTTTTAGAATAGCCTACGGCGTGGTGAAGTGCAGGCTGAGAAATGTTCATCTTGTTTTATTTCAGGAACGTCAACGACGAGAGTGAGGTAAAAATGTGGTATATCGTCTTCTTACACTATTATTCTGTTTTACATTATTTATTTTGTGCTTCACTCATGTATCGTGTTGTCAAACCTGTTTGCGAATTTGCGTTTCATGTTCTTTGAGAAGTAGAGAATGTTTCTGTGATACGGAACAGTTTGGTATCTAACGGTCATTTTCCTTTCAGAATGGTATCAGCTGCACACAATTCTTGACGGGAGAGTGTTTTAATATTCAGACAATGATAATAAAGTCCTCACTGGCAGCTTTACCGGTAAAATTATGCTTCTTTTGTCTAAGGTTTTTGTTGTTTTGAATTGTTGGCAGCCAGTTTAAGCCATTGATACAATGAGATAGCCACACGGGACCGTTTCATTGTGTTTCTTTTGGAATATAGTAACTCTCGTTTCATTGTGTTTATTTTGGAATACAGTAACTCTCGCCGTCATCTTTATGTTTTAATTGTGGGGTGTGCCCAATTGACGTTCAGTACACCCACTGAAGTGTAGAGAATTTCCTTCTCACAAACATCTACATCTATATCTACATGGATACTCTGCAAATCACATTTAAGTGCCTGGCAGAAGGTTCATCGAACCACCTTCACAATTCTCTATTATTCCAGTCTCGTAAAGCGCGCGGAAAGAATGAACACCTGGGTCAACAAAATATTTTCTCATTCGGAGGAGAAAGTCGGTGATTGGAATTTCGTGAGCAGATTCCGTCGCAACGAAAAACGCCTTTCTTTTAATGATGTCCAATCCAAATCCTGTAACATTTCTGTGACACTCTCTCCCATATTTCGCGATGATACAAAACGTGCTGCCTTTCTTTGAACTTTTTAGATGTACTCCGTCAGTCCTATCTGATAAGAAACCCACACCGCGTAGCAGTATTCTAAAAGAGGACGGTCAAGCGTAGTGTCGGCAGTCTCCTTACTAGGTCTGTTACATTTTCTAAGTATCCTGCAAATAAAACGCAGTCTTTGGTTAGCCTTCCCCACGACGTTTTGTATGTGTTCCTTCCAGTTTAAGTTGTTCGTAATTTTAATCATGCAATCATATGGACTGCTTTTAAATGAAAGAATTGTTTTTCATTTAATTGTTCCTGGGAGAATTTAATAATTTTTGATTGTTCCAGAAATTATCATTTTCGTTGTTCTATTATCATTGCATTGTTCTATATTTCTATTAAGTTTTATGACCAATAGTGAATATCGTGACTAGTTTTCAAATTTGCGTTGAAATAATTTTCAGAAGGATACTGATATTTCTTTCCACGGATTCACTTTTCAATAAAAGTATCAGTAATAGAGGCGAGCAATAAATTCGTGTGTAGGAACATGCATCAACTTTTTTTGCATTTGTGAAGACAGGGCAGGAGAAAGGGGTTTTTAAACGCGCTTTCACTGTTGCAGTGTCGTCTGCGTCACCTTGCTGTTAAAATCACGATGGGACGTCGGCTGCCTGAACAGTATCAAGCAGGTAGGCGGCGTTCCGAGAAAATCCCTCTGACAGCCTCCGACAGCCTCAGACAACGCTTAAGGCCCGTAATCCGAGCTTTATCTATTGGCGGCTTCTTTCAATTGCGCCGTCAGCCGTTTTCCTCAAAGGCCTCAGCCACTGTCATCACCCGCGACGAACAGGGTCGGAACGTGACTCTGTCTTAGGACAGTGAGAAGTCTTACTGTCAACTTAGTAAACGTTAGTGCACATGTATTCAAACCCGTGACAACTCAAACACTCGACACGGAACCATGATTCACTAAATATATAAAATTTTGTGATTTGTCATTCCGTGGTGGACCAAATGAGGTAGAGACCTTTCTTTATATTTTTATTTAACTATTGCTAACAATTTTTAAATATTTTTGCTGTGTGCACTTTTGATAAGTCATCGTAAACAATTTTATGTAATATGTACTTTATATTAGTTTTATAAATGCATCTTAAATATTACTGCGATGTTAGTATTTGTGCAGCAACATGCAAGCAGTCTCACACTCAGGCTCATCAATAAGTAATTCTTTGTTATTAATTCAAGAACAAAGTTTCCAACCAATTTTGTTACTGCCTACAGGTACACTGTCACAAACATTTTAATTTTTAGTTTGTCTTTGCTTTGACAAAGATGATGACTACCAAGGGAGCCCTCTTTCAACAAACAAAAAAATAAATAAATAAATTAGATAAAATAAAAAAAGGAGAAAGGGGGGGGGGGCACAGAGGGATTATGTAACATTACTGGTCTGTTACATGTCGCTATGCGATCTTTATACTATTTGAACTGTGCTGGGAGAACGGACACATGCAGTGAATATGGGAGCCAAGTTACAATTTTGCCTTGTGTGAAACAGCACAGGGTAGTCTACGTCGGGCCTGGGAGAGCAGGAAACTGAAGAATACGCAGTGGGTGCTATTCAATAATTTGAGTTGACCCCCCCCCCCTCCCCCCTGCTATTGGCGCTGGAAAGAGAAATCAGGGTTGCCAGGTTGGTAATAATAGTGATAGCCTCTTCCCCTCAAGGACGGGGTGTTCTGAAGAGTGGACGTGTTGGTATGGAGGACGCAGAGCGGTGCGTTGGTCCGGGAGGTCCGTTTTTCGATCGCCGAGACGCTGAGTCTGCAGCCTTGGATGGGTTTACCGTCTGAGTAACTGACCCATTCCTTTCACCTCTGAGCAGTCCGCAACTTCCATGTCCTTTAACTCGCAGCTTGTGTTGTATTTGTAGTAATTCAGAGTTCGGATTTAGTATTCAACATTTGCGAGATGCTCAGAGCTTTTGGAACGCAACCTGCACGTCGCTAGCAGTTTTCCTTGTTATTAGTTTCAATGCCTCATAAATAACTGGGGTATAGTCTGATCTGACAAACCGATCTTCTTTGTGGAGAGTTTTTTCGTTAATAATTAGTTTAACGGTGTTGCACACCAAAGATTAACCATATTTTAGCATTTTTGTGGAGAGTTAAGATTCCACGATTTTTAGTTTCAAACTGGCATTTCTTATTATACAAGTTGTACAACAAATTCTATTTTTTGCGAGTATCATGGACCTCAGATTATACTGTATACTCTACATCAACTAAATAAACTAGGTTCATTGAAAGTGATCCATTTAACTTATTTTTCTGAATTTCATGACTCTGAACAGGAGACATTTCATTACTGAAAATCTTATAAATATGTTGAGTCAAATATACATGTTTTAATCTATGTTTTGATTGTGGCGGCGATCCTTTGAAATACAGGTGCCCCCACTAAGATCAGTCTGAGGAGTTTTCTGTGTTATATTCCGTATATATGAAGAATTTTTGGAAGGCGTGAAATCGCTGTGAGAGTTTTTATTTTCATTTTTTCAGAGTTCGTAAGTGTGGCAGGCAGATTGCACGACCCCCGCCGAGCAACAGTGCTTCTCATAGCAAAGCAAAGAGCAATATAAAAAGAGTTAAATCTAGAAAGCGGTAACGTTTCAAACTACTACACACGGGAAAACTAACGAAAGAGGAACGTGGAATGTGCCGCGGACGCGCACATTAACACGCCTGCGACAGACAGTCTGTACTCACTGTTCTATTCCTAAGTGGCCTTCGATAAACACAGGCCCGAGCGTACTTCTGTGTGCCATCAACAATGTAATGTTCGTGGCCAACGATACATACTTACCAAAGCAACTGGTAAAACTTCTGACAGTGTAGTAGGAAAGCTTTTAGCAATGAACATTGATAAAGTGTAGAGTGAGGACCTAATCTTAAGCAAAGTTCGTCATTGTATACATGTCACTCACTGGCTTTAGTGATGGCTTTACGATGAATTAAATTAAGAAATGGCATTTCCTAAATGAGTATCGTCTATGCAAATATGAGTGCAGATATGAAGGGCCACTTTCATGATGGCGAACTGAAATGTCTGTTCGCCCATTCTCAAATAATTTTCGTTGGTCTTTATGTCCTCGCACTGTAACTCACGAAGCCAATTCTGATGAACACTTCGAGCTTCTCTTCTCACTATTCAAGGTTTCACCCACAATCGTTTCCATTTCACTTTCTTTTCAAGCAATGTCCTCGCCGCCAACGTGTTATGCTGTTGTACAGACGATCAACTGTTCGGCTTATATTAGCAAACAGTGACGACGAAAAAATTTACAGTTGTGTAATAGCTCCATTGAAGTAGTTTGGTCAAAGAAACCTGATGACAATATACGAGGGTGAGTCAAATGAACACCTTAAATATTTTTTAAAATATTATTTATCGTGCAGAAGTGGTACAAAGCTGTATCACTTTTCAACATAATCTCCCCCTCTCAACGCAAGTCCTCCAGCGCTTACAAAGTGCTTAAATTCCTTTAAAAAAAATCTTTTGGTAGTCCGTGCAACCACTCATGCATCGAGCCGCGTACCTCTTCATCAGAACGGAACTTCCTTCCTCCTATTGCGTCTTTGAGTGGTCCAAAGATATGTAAATCCCTTGGAGCAAGGTCTGGTGAGTATGGTGGATGAGGAAGACACTCAAAATGCAGGTCTACGATTGTTACAACTTTTGTACGGGCAGTGTGGGGCCTTTCATTGTCATGTTGCAAAAGGACACCTGCTGACAGCAATCCACGTCGCTTTGATTTGATTGCACGCCGCAGATGATTTTTTAGGAGATCTGTGTATGATGCACTGGTGACAGTGGTCCCTCTAGGCATGTAATGCTCCAAAATGATGCCTTTTTCGTCCCAAAAGAGAGTCAGCATAACCTTCCCTGCTGATGGTTCTGTTCGAAACTTCTTTGGTTTTGGTGACGAGGAATGGCGCTATTCCTTGCTCGCTCTCTTCGTTTCTGGTTGGTGGAAGTGAACCCAGGTTTCGTCCCCAGTAACGTTTCTTGCAAGAAAGCCATTACCTTCTCGTTCAAAGCGCCGAAGAAGTTCTTCACAAGCATCAACACGTCGCTCTCTCATTTCAGGAATCAGCTGCCGTGGCACCCATCTTGCAGACACTTTGTGAAACTGGAGCACATCATGCACAATGTGGTGTGCTGACCCATGACTAATATGTAAACATGCTGCAGTGTCATTCAGTGTCACTCGGCGGTTTTCCTTCACTATGGCTTCAAATGCTGCAATGTTTAGTGGAGTCACAACTCGTTGTGCCTGACCTGGACGAGGAGCATCTTCCACTAAAGTCACACCATTTGCGAACTTCCTACTCCATTCGTAGATTTGCTGCTGTGATGAACATGCATCACCGTACTGAACCTTCATTCGTCGATGAATTTCAATAGGTTTCACACCTTCACTATGCAAAAACCGAATAACAGAACGCTGTTCTTCCCTGGTGCAAGTCGCAAGTGGGGCGGCAATCTTTATACTGATACTGCGACGGTATGTGTGCATCTGCACTATGCTGCCACCTACAGGCCATTCTGCACGCTGTTCGTAGCACGCTTACCAACTTACAGGATAACGGAGCGAAATTTCGATTTGTTATTACAAATATAAGGTTTTCATTTGACTCACCCTCGTAATATGGGCATCATGCTTCATGGATTTGTGTCGGCTGACGGTAACATTACGTTGCTAACGTCACAAATTTGTGTGCTAAGGCCTATATGTAGGCCACCCTTGTCCTAGTAGTACAGAGGGCCGAGCGGAGACACCTCTGCGTGAAGTGAGGATAACTGTTGGGAACTTGTGAAGCGTGAAAGTCGCCAGTAAAGCATTATTAGAGTTCAGTTATTTATTCACAATGTTTACAAATCGTCGTTCTTCTGCAGCAGCCTCAGCTGTTGCGAATTCAGCTGCGTGTTGGATTCTAGCTGACGTCCGTCGAGTCAGCTCAGCGTTTGCACACCCAGGAGGTGATGGCAGCGACCCTGGCGGCGCGGCGGCTGCCGGTGAGCGGGCGGCGGCTACCCAGCGCGAAGCTGTTCCCGCGCCGACTGCGGAGTGTACGTGATCCCACTCCGAATTCTACGATTACCCACGATGATCCATACGCAATTTACCTGGTGTCGTTGGTCGTGTGGTCAGTTGATCTCCTCCCTACCCCTTGTAGGCTACGGCCGGCCGCTGTGGCCGAGCGGTTCTAGGCACCTCAGTCCGGAACCGCGCTGCTGCTACGGTCGCAGGTTCGAATCCTGACTCGGGCATGGATGTGTGTGACGTCTTTAGGTTAGTTAGGTTTAAGTAGTTCTAAGTCTAGGGGACTGATGACCTCAGATGTTAACTCCCATAGTGCTTGGAGCCATTTTTGAACCTTGTAGGTTTCAGCACCCGAAGACGTCTAAGTGTTGAAAAGGAACGTGGGCTCCAAGAAGCCCTGATGCTGGCTTCCGAGTAAAAGTCCAGTGTTGACAGCACTCTGTCACCCCTCCTATCCGGGTCCTTCTCCCCGCCCCCTCCGCCCCCCCTCCCCATCTGCCTTCGTGTCTACTTTATAGTGCAGTGTTTAAATGATGTGTTAGTGGTGTGCGTCCCGTTTTTTATGTGTTGTGAACAGACACCATCCTGTCACTAGGTGTGTTTTTTAATTCTTGCGAACAGAAACCAGACTGTCGCCATGTCTTTTTAATTGTGCCTGTCTAATGACTATGTGTTGTACTCAGCATCACCAACCCTTTGTTTTTATATTTTAACTTCCGCAACCTGTGGTGTCACGGCCAGACACCACACTTGCTAGGTGGTAGCCTTTAAATCGGCCGCGGTCCATTAGTATACGTCGGACCCGCGTGTCGCCACTGTCAGTGATCGCAGACCGAGCGCCGCCACACGGCAGGTCTAGAGAGACTTACTAGCACTCGCCCCAGTTGTACAGCCGACGTTCATAGCAGTGGTTCACTGACAAATTACGCTCTCATTTGCCGAGACGATAGTTAGCATAGCCTTCAGCTACGTCATTTGCTACGACCTAGCAAGGCGCCGTATTCAATTGATATTTATATTGAAGCATGTACAGTCAAGAACGATGTACTCCAAATATAGATTAAAGTTAAGTATTCCAAGAACTACGTTCTTTTCTTATTAGACTGAACTCCTTTAATTGTTCCAGACCTCACGCCAGTCTGCGTGTAATTAAACGCGTGCATTTCGGCCTCCTTTCATCAGTCACCGTTTGCGGGGGGGAGGGGGGGGGAGGGAAATCGAAATTCAATAAAGAAAAAAAAAGCACTCTGTGATGTGGTGCTGTCGGAAGACAATCAGTTTCTCCGTAAGTAGACGGCACTCGGTGAGCAGCATGAAGCTCATCAGGTAAAGGCCATCATCTTGAGTTCGGTACATCTTTTGTAGACTGTGCTGGAGCATATAGGACATAGATTCCTAATAGAACCCTCATTTTTTAAGTGTGAAGTCTGGATGAATTTTACTACCACTATTTAAGGTGGAAACTAAATGAATGATTTTCGCCATCAGTCTGCTTATCGAACAATGGCACGTGATCAACAACCACGGCCCGAAACATTCATTGATCAGAAAGCGGTAGCCATTTCGTTATCTTTTCAAGAAGTTAAATTAGTAGTCAATGGCCATAATTAATATTTTCAGATGTTTGGATTTAAAGTCAATGCGTCATGCTATCTCTTTTGTGATGTGTCCTTTCGATAGCAGATCGTTAACTTATGCAGTGCATACTGTTGAGAGAGTCATCTCTGTCATTTTTATCTGCTGCTTACCTCCACATAAAAGATACATTATACCAAAGACGTTTCTGGAAACGGCCTGGACAGCGGTGGGACACCAACCTGACCAATCGACATAACCAGGAGAGGTGGTCTGGGGCGCCACTTCCATTCACAGCAGGACCTCTTTGGTTTTCATCTGCTGCACACTTACAGCACAGCGGTACGTCGGCTATATTCTGTACGCCGCTTCGTTGCCCTTAATGGCCAGCTGTCCTAGGCCTACATTTCAGTGAGACAATGTCCACTCGCACATGGTGAGAATTCCTACTGCTTTGGTTTTCATCCACGGCACACTTACAGCACAGCAGTACGTTGGCCATATTCTGCGCCCCGCTTTGTTGTCCTTCATGGTCAACCGTCCTAGGCCTACATTTCAGTGAGACAATGTCCACTCGCACATGGTGAGAATTCCTACTGCTTTGGTTTCCATCCACAGCACATTCACAGCGCAGCGGTACGTCGGCCATATTCTTCGCCCCGCTTCATAGTCCTTCATGGTCAGCCGTCCTAGGCCTACATTTCAGTGAGACAATGTCCACTCGCACATGGTGAGAATTCCTACTGCTTTGGTTTTCATCCGCGGCAGACTTACAGCACAGCAGTACGTTGGCCATATTCTGCGCCCCGCTTTGTTGTCCTTCATGGTCAACCGTCCTAGACCTACATTTCAGTGAGACAATGTCCACTCGCACATGGTGAGAATTCCTACTGCTTGTCTTCATGCTTGTCAAATCCTGCCTTCGCCGGCAACGTAACTAGGTCCCTCCCCAACTGAGAACGTTTGGAGCCTTATGGACTGGGCCCTCCAACTATCTCGTGATTGTGTCGATCTGAACCGCCAATTGGACAGAATTTGGTACGATATCCCTGAGGAAGACATCCAACAACTGTATCAATCAATGCAAAGCCGAATAACTGCTTGCATAAGGACCAGAGGTGAATCAATATGCTATTTAATTACTCAGTCTGTGAAGCTCTTTTTGTTGAATAAATCATCCAATTATTCTGAAACTGTAATCATTTGTTTGTCTGCGCGTGTACATCACATCTACTGATTTCCATCCCATTGGGATATTCCTTCATCGCGCGTTGTTTTCTTGTCCTAGAGTGTACGTCGGGTCAATAGGGACCTGTATTGCAAGAATAACTGTCAGTGAGACAATGTAGTTCTTCGAATTTTTCGTTTTAACAGAATGTAGGCAAGATGTTTTCCTCGCCTGAGGCTTCTTGTAGGCATCAAAAGTAGCCTTAGTCTGTGGAAGATCAGAGTTCCAGACTGAAGAAGCTAATCCAACAAGCAGAAGTAAAAAAACGCTCTTGACAGCTGTTTGCCGTTGACGATATTGTTAACCTGCTGTCATCAAATGGTTCAAATGGCTCTGAGCACTATGGGACTCAACTGCTGAGGTCATTAGTCCCCTAGAACTTAGAACTAGTTAAACCTAACTAACCTAAGGACAGCACACACATCCATGCCCGAGGCAGGATTCGAACCTGCGACCGTAGCGGTCTCGCGGTTCCAGACTGCAGCGCCAGAACCGCGCGGCCACGTCGGCCGGCCCTGCTGTCATCCACGACAGGAGTTTCTGTCGTCAATGTAGATGCTCAGTTATGTAAGCTATCTTTAAAATAATTGTCTGTATGTTAGAAAACTGAATATATTGATTTCAAAAACTTTCTCCTCATGTAACTTGTACTTTACATGTCATACCCAGTTTCTGAGCAAAACTGATTGTTGGTTGGCCCTGTGTTACGCATGTGAACAGTGTTATGAAATAAAACTTTGAACTTCATGAAATTCAAAATGTGAGATTAAGAAAATGAATGTAATTAAATGGCAAAAGAAACTAATGGTGTGCACAATGAAAACTATATAACTAAAATTCAGTACTGAAGTATATTATGAACGTTGCGTGATATGAAGTGCAGTGATAAACACAAAAAATAAATTACTGCTCTGCTTGGAAGAAAATAACTGTTTGAAACTACCCATACTGTTCACTGAAGAGTAATCTGCGTGCTAGCACGACGCCTGAGAATCCTAACTACACACTGTTTGCTGAAGAATGCAAGGTGGGATCTGCTCTGAAATAAAAGTCACTTACCTTATGCTCAGCATGCTGGTTTTGTGTCTGGAACGGTGACATTCTCGAAAGCGAATACAAATCAGCAAGTGCAGCAGTTAAAGATAAATAGTCGACTAAAAAAAAAATTTATTTTGCTTATCAGAAACAATCTACTGCTGCATGTGGCGTAAGGTGCAATGCACACACGACAGAATGTTTAAAACCTTACTACGAATCGTGGAGGTGGGTTCTACTTTATAGAAAATCGTTTCTGGGAAATCAAACTCTGTTTATTGACGAAAAGACTGCACAACATAAGAGGACTCTAACAATTAGAAAATTCTCTCATTACAACGAAACTACAAACAATGCAACCAATTGCGTTATTTGTAACATAATGAAAAACAAAGAGATAAGATTAACGCTAATCATGAAAGTTAATAGTTATCTAAGCTACAAAGATTTCTTTCAATTAATGGTTCTGACAAACAAACATTTCATTCTTGTACATGCCTTGGTTATCTTTAAAATTCCTCCAAAATCTTCTCCATCAGTATAAAGGACGAGAAAGTACTATAAATGAGTTTTCCCATCTATGATAAAGTATTCCAGATATTTTTTCCCAGATTCACAAATAACAGATTACATTCATTGCAAAACTCAGTAACGATGGTAACCATTACAGGTGGTCATGGTGAACTTTGGCTGACTAATTATCACAAGCAGCCACAAATCAGCCCGAAAGGTACGAGCTGTGCTGTACGCAACGTAGCGTAAAGGCTACCGTTGATGGCTGGAGTGCTGCCAGTCGCCAGTAAAAATTCAAGCAGCAGCAGTTACTCAGTATTTACTATTTCTAGAACATTCTTCAAATTTCATATGTTTGATTATTCTGTATAAGTTGGTTAAATAGCAGCACACTCCGCCGATGAGTTCAATTTTGTTCTGTCTGATGTCAGTAATAAACGTGCATTCAGTGCTAAGTGTAGTACTTCATTGACAACCTAGCTTCGTATTTTGACTTTATTGAGGTTACGGAGTGGCAATACGATCGTTGAGGTAAAAGTTTTGAAGAAGAGGATAAGGAAGAGGTGTTTGTTGAGAAGATTGTTCAGGTTTTGTGGCTACATGGGCTTGTTTTACTGATGCCATCTCAGACCATAGGAAAGTATTATCTGTGTGGTGTGGGACATATAGGAAGATGTAGGTGTTGTGTTAGGGTTGAAGGAAAATTTCATTTAGGATGAAAGTATAACATTTTGTAGTGACAGGAATAGCGATTTATTTGCTCCAGGAAATTTTGGGTGAATTCCCGAATGTCGGTAATATGGCGCTACGAAAATTAGGTGCAAGACAGTCTGATCATTGTCACGTGTATACTGGCGAAAGTACACAGCGCCAAAATATCCTGGCAGGAAGTTACCGAAGTTAGGCAATTTGCGACAACCTTTGTGGAACAATCTGTATACCAGGAGAGTTATAAAACTCAGATTTATTTGTTTGGAAGGAACATATGTTGTGGAACATGGTGTTGTATTTGTATTAGTGTTGCACTATGTTGAGACTTAGGGGATGGTTTGTGCAGGAGAGGATTACAAATGGTTTAGACAACTTTTTTTTTAAATTTGTGATAAGGTCTTATGGAACCAAACTGCTGAGGTTATCGGTTCCTAAACCTACACACTACTTAATCTAACTTAAACTAACTTATCTACGAACAACACACACACACACACACACACACACACACACATCCCCGAGGGAGGACTCGAACCTCCGACGGGGAGAGCCGCACGGACCGTGACAAGCGCCTGAGACCACGCGGCTACCCCGCACGGCCAGACTACATTTTCCAGGTGGTGGAAGACAAAGTCCACATAATTGTGGAGATAGCGGAGCAGGCTGAAAAGGGGGTTTGTTTGATGTCGTGTGGGTGTTGTAATATGCAGGTATTTTGTAGCATGGTCAGAAGTCCTACAATCTTTTCCGTAGTTGACGTTGCTGGAGGGAGTTTATTGGGATCAAGGGGATAATCAGTGGGGTAAATAGGAACAGTTAGTGCATCTTCATATTGTCCCGGTGCATTGGATGATCCATTAGATTTCGAGAGTGAGAAAAAGATCTGACGGATTAGGCATAGTTAGTTCTGATTTAGAGTGTGGGAGCTTGGCTTTGCATTTGACAGAACAGGTGAGATGGGAGTTGTTTTAAGTTTTGCATGTGGGAGGGGAAGCGAAATTGAGACACTACTTTAAGAAATGAGAGACTTTACAGGGAGAGCAGGTGGGGGGGGGGGGGGGGGGATTGCACCCGTCAGTTAGGTGATCATTGTAACATAGGCTCTTTTGGCAGTAGCAAGAGTAGGAATAGGATTCTGAAAGTTCATCATTGCGGCGGCTGGTATGCGTCAGTGCTCCCTGAGTAACTGCGTGATATATTGTGGATACCAACGCTAGGAAACCCCCTGGGCCTGATGGCATTTAAAATCGTGTACTCCAGGAGTTCACGGATAGAGCCGTAGAATACCTTAAACACATAACAAATGCCATCCTAAAACATCAACACTTCCCTGACTTTTGGAAGGTGGCCAAGGTCCTGATGTTCAGGAAGCCAGGGAAAGACCACTCCCTCCCACAATATTACCCACCCATCAGTCTACTGTGCTCGGTCAGCAATATTGCTGAGAAGGTAATATTAAAACGCATCACAAGGCACTGCATCGCCAATGACACCCTAAGACCGGAGCAATTCGGCTTTAGGTATCACCATTTAAAAACACAACAATTCCTCCTCGTAGTAGAACATATAACACACGGCTACAACATGAACAAAGCCACAGGGTTCGTGTTCCTGGACATCGAAAAAGCTTTCGACCGTCTTTGGCACAACGGCCTTATACGCAAACTAAGCGAAGCTGGTTTCCCGAACGGACTCGTACGTCTCATACACTCATATCTCACGAACAGATGTTTCAACACTGACGTGCAGGGCAAACAATCAACACAATACGGTATCAAAGTTGGAGTACCCTAGAGAAGTATCCTAGGGCCCATCTTGTTCAACCTGTATATTAACGACTTCCCAGCAACACAAAACACAACGTTAGCCATCTACGTGGATGACGCAGCCATCCTTGAGCAACATGGAAACCGTCGAACATTAATTCACCAATACAGACGGCACTCAGAACTGCCGAGCCTTGGTCGGAACAATGGCGTATTAAAGTAAACGTCGACAAGTGCGGAGCAGTTCTGTTCACACGCAGACCGAAACCACTGCACAAACACCAACACAATAGACAGATGACACTACATACACGCCCAGTACGTTTCCGAGAGAAAGTCAGATATCTCGGTGTCTGGCTGGACGGGAAACTTACATGGGGGGACCACATATACATGACTCTCATTAGACCTCAGATAACGTACGTAGCTCCCGTCTGGGGTATGCAGCTCCTACACGCCTGCGCCGCCTGCAGATCATACAGAACAAAGTGCTACGAAGCATTAGCAACGCTCCACGCAACGCACCGTGGATCTGCACAACGAATACCGCCTTGAAACCCTCAAGGAAGTATTCAAAAAACATGCCACACGACTATACAGGAACTCGAGACACTCGAACAATCCTTTCATCCTTACTCTGGGAAACTATGATCACATCCTTAGGTGGAAGCATAAGAGGCCAAAGACACTACTAGCTAGGGCATAACCACCTATGGCAAGCTAACATACACCAACAAGCGACAAACGTCGGCAAGCCCTTGCACATCAGCAACGTTGACTGGATATACCAGCTGCTATTAAAGCCGACCAACAGGCTACAGCAGGGAAACCGACGAGCTTGCCCACTGACACACAAACAAACCGCCAACATTACCTTACTTGTGCGTCCGATATATGACCTATCGGACACAAAACGATGATGAACCTATTTGTTGCAGGTTGCTGACGCTGACCGAGAGATCAACACCGGCACCCACCGGCAGCCGCTGAGTAACAGCACCGCAAACGTCAAGGGTATCGACATGCATGATACCCACTACTAACAAAGCCTACCCCTGCATGACCTGTCGCAGGCAGCAAGACAGCCGCTACTGCTCTTACCACCCGACCTAACTATCGCAGAGGGTTTTTTCCCTTGGCTCTTGCCCTGGCACTTTTTTCCTTTGCCCTTCAAACCGCTACCCTTCGTTCGACTTTCGACCCAATCTATCTCCAGATGAGCGCGTATTAATGGTTAACCTTAACCAGACGTACGCAAATATCGCAGTACCCACATCCTGCAACACCTCACTTTAGTGAAAACTAACCCTTATGAAGAGGTGGCAGTAGACCTTTTGTGTTGGCCATCATGCCGGTGTGGGCGAGGAGGGGCTCCACCTCTTAAAAAAAAAATTAAAAAATGCAGATTCTGCGACTTTACAAATGAGGAAAATGTGGTCTCTGTCAATTTAGATGTGGAGGATTTTCTGAATTTCTGCATAGGTATGGAATTTTAATAAGGATTATAGTTCCTTTACTGTGTTTTTAGGGTCGACTTTCCTGACTGCATCGGTGAGGGTGGGAGGATGGTAGAGAGGTCTGAGCTTTGTGGGCAGGGTGGTTGTGGTGAGAGCAACTAAGGTGGCTTTGGGACCAAAGGCAACAGGAGAGAGTTTGCGAAGGGCATCTATATGGAAGCTGGAATTTTGAGTAGGACTGAGTCTTCCCTGGACATTATTTGTTGAATGTGGCAGTGTGGGAGGTAATTTTTATTTCTAGGATCAAGAATTTGGGATTTAGTTATTTTTGGTCTATGTTAGAGGACAAGGGTGTGAAGAAGAGGAAAAATAATGAGTTGAAGGAAGGATTTGTGTGGTGTCATATTTGTAGTACTTATAGTTACTATGTCATTTGAATGAATTTTCTATGACTATTGGACGAAAGGATAATTGTGAGATGGGGTTGGTAGGATATGGCGTTGTGGCTTACCTGTGGGTGATGCAGGTCGTCCAATATAGCTTGCATCAGTGGGAGTGCTTTAACTTGTTGGTAGGCATTACTAATGTTGCTTGACGGAAGGATGTGGTAGCTGACGGTTGTTGGCTAGCAGAAAACTGAGAGTTTAAGAAACTGAAAGTTTAAGAAGAGAGATACAGTAGAAGTGATAGTGAGATAGTGAGAAGACATGTTTAACAGTAGTCGCAGTAGATGGGTAAGTGGAGGTGACTGTTTTGGTGAGAAGTAATGTATGATGGTTGAAGAAGATGGGCTCCGTTCAGTGGTGTAGACTGTCGTCAAAGCGACGAAGCTGGGCGCCGTGGAGTTGCAGGCAGTGAGCAGATAGACTGGAAGACGGCATCATCTCACGGACGAGACGATCCTTTAGGCGTTAGGATAGTCACAGGGGTGACAAGTAAACAGATGACTTGACACACAGGGGGCGAAGCGCAGAGGGACCAGAAGACACACACACGATGAGAGCAGCACCAATGGAGGGACGGGACACGTGGGCGATGAGAATAGCAGAAACGGAAGGACGCAATAACACGCCGACGATGAAAGCAGTAGATATAGTTGGCTGAACGATTTCAACCCACGGACGTTAGAAAGTCTAGCGACTCATGACCTTCACGTTTCAAACATAACTGATAGCACAAACAACACGAATCATAAACTGTATGAAAAATTTAATCTGCAGTTTCAATTTTTCAGCTGTCGTGGCAGAAATTTTACCTTTACGGAGTCCCTACAGGCAAAAGTCCAGTGAATGTGTAATACATTCAAGAGGACTATCTTTGTACTAACACATTTATTGTCCACCTGGGCAAAGAGAGCAAATTTTATGAGGTATTATTGGGTTCACATATTTTATGAGGAATGGCAAACGTTTGAGACTATTTATTTTATTTACCGACGAGAGTAAAACTTAGCTCTCATTTCGTAATGTTCTTGGTGTCACTTTTATATTATCAGTGAAATTTCAAGTTGTAATCCCATACCCATCCCTTCCATTCGTTCCATCTAACCCAGGCGACCACTCCGTGCGTGAACACTTGAAATAACTAAAGAATCCTAGCCGGCCCTACCGCTCTTTCCTCCGTACTCATGGCCTGGACGATAGCGTGCCACCTCTCGAGCCATTTGCCATACATGTTCATTTTTTGGGTGGGAAGACTGGAAGAGGAAATCCTGCCTTATTCTTAACTTTGATTTTTATGGGTGGGTGTGGTCTTTCATTCTTGCAGAATCTTGTTAGTGAATATCTTGTACACTTATTGCCGCTTGAGACTGTAAGCGCACTGTAGTATTGCTGCCCACCTTAGAATCGATAATTGCTTCTCTCGAGAGCATGGGTTGTGTTAGTGAGTCCTGCGTGAGCTTTCTTTGTGGAAACCGTAGGCGTTGCCAAATCCGACATTTACAAAACGCTAACTGTTTTGTATGTTCCCAAAACAGTTAAAATCCTCAACTTACAAACTGAATGTTTTATATCAGTCTTCTTCAGCAAAATTATGTGCAAATTCTTCACACTTCAGTAATTTCCTAGGGCAATTTAATACGAATTCCCTCAACACAAACGTTAATTGCAAATCAGCCGTTATTTAAAGTTAATTATATCTATAAAAATTAATAGGTCTTTAAAATGCAGACAGAAGGAAAGAAACCATATCAAAATTGTTGTGGACAAGACGGTGGAGAGGGGGAGGGCACTGCATTCTGGACGAATACATATACACGAGTCTAAATCATCTAATGTGTGTTCTCCATATCAGTAAAAGTGAAAGTCAGAGTTTCTCATTCAACAATATCACGGAAGAAACATCCTGGCAGGTTAAAACTGTGTACCCGACCGAGACTCGAACTCGGGACCTTTTCCTTTCGGGAGCAGGTGCTCTACCGACTTTTTTTACTTCTACATCCCTTTTTTTACCCCTAGGCCTCTTCCCCTTCAGGCGTTGGTCCCTAAAACTCATACTGTCCCCAAAACCTAATCTACAAACAAAAACAATATCGAGTGAAACCTCCACTTTCACCCTAAAAGCTAACAAGGATGGATGTTTGCCACAACTCCTGTCTCTGCCCACGAACAAAAATGAAATACGCCTCCGATCGTTTTGTAAAAAAGAGGGATAAAATGAAGGGTGAAATGCTTTTTATTTTATTTCATTTTTCATTTCTTAAATCTTCTTCCGGGGCTGTCTACAGTAGCCAGTGGGATGTTGAAGTCATCTTTTCATTCATTGAGGGTTAAATAGCCTATAACTACCATTATCTCTCATCACTTCATTCCGTACTACATCTTCAATCTTTTCTCACAACCTGTACACCCCAGTGCTCTGGAGAGTGCGTAAACAGCAACCCAGAGCAGTTCGTAAAGAGCAAACCAGACGACACCTTATGTCGTAACACTGAGTAGTTGCTCGTTAAATAGTGCCTAAAATCTAACAACTCTTCTATGCCCTCATTAAAAAGTATGGCAACGCCATACCTTTAAACCACATCAGGGGTTATGTCTAGTAGCAGGGCAATAAGTGACGTCAGGATGGATCAGTTCTGACGACTCTATGAACCGAGGCGCCCGTCGCAGCAACGATGCCGATGGTGTTGTGGCAAAGAGAGTTCTGGCGCACTCTGCATTGTTGCCAGATGTATTCAAGTTGGCAGTGATGATGTCATACAAGATGGCGGCGTGTAGACTTGCCAACAGTGCATGACATCAACCAAGTGGTGGCCATGACGTCACCTGATGATGCAAGTACCGTTATCCAAGATGGCGGCTCTTGGCGGGAAAGTGCCACACCCCCCACCCTCAGAAAAATGGTGGGATGTTCAAATTTCAACAGGATAATGCCACACAACACAGTTATCACTACTAACCTAAGAAAATCGCGGGAAGCTAGGTCACTAGTGCTACTCACACTAACGTAAGTCACCCAACCACCACTTCACCCTATGAACTGGCACCTAGTTTGAATGTTGGCGGCAAACAAAGGTCAATTCACGTATCTCTACTAAGCTAAGAAAATGGTGGGAAGGAAAGTACACTTGGACTAACCTCACCCACCTGACTGCCACCTCCTCCTAGGAGCTGGCGCCAAGTTTGAATTTTGTCAGTCAAGAAAGGTCACTTAGAGTTTCGCTACCAACCTAAGAAAATTGCAGGAAACAAAGCCTACCTCCACTAACCTAAGTCACCCAGCTGCCACCTCTACCTAGCGGTTAGTGGGAAAAGGACTCAACCTGCACTAGGCTGATGGAGAGAGGAAGGAGTGTACTTTTTTTATTTTGGAGCAATTTATTTAGGGATAAGAGTATATTTATCACAGTGAAACAGAACACATGCTCTGACATGCCCCACAGCATACAGACCTGCACACTACTCCTACATAACTCATGCATAATGCTCTACACACGCACTTGCTAATTGTAAACTGTCAAAAAAAAAAAAACGCATTGCACATCCTGCAGACACGCAAACCACTCATAAATAATGCAATACATTTACGTCCAGAGAGCCAAACAACTCGTAAATTGTCAAAATAATAATCCATCTAAAAGACCCTGAAAACATGTTTGCTAATTGTCAACTGTCGAAATCATGCACCAGCCTTTATTTAAACAATTAGAGGCAGCACCACCATTCAGTGTGTTTGCCACGAGGTCCACACTCCAACTGACCTAGTACACAGCGCCACCACCAGACGGCCTTGTCGTCCTAGATGGCGGCCATGACATAAAGTGATGATGCAAGTACCATTATCCAAGATGGCGTCAAACAGTGTGTTCGGCGCAAGGTCTGGACCTAGTACTCAGTACCACCACCAGAGAGCGCTGTCGTCCGTTTCGTGATGTAACCCAAGATGGTGGGGGTAAATTGTGGGAAAACGACTCTGCCTGTGCTGAACATGAGTTTGTATTTTGTAGGCAGTGTCTCCACCATGAGATCTACACTCCAACTGACCTAGTACACGACACTGCCACTAGAGGGTGCTGTCATCCCTCTTGTGATGTTATCTAAGATAGCGGTCAGGCGTGGGGGAAAATGGCGGGAAAACGACTCAGCCTGTGCTGGACATGAGTCTTTATTTTGCAGGCAGTCTCTCCACCATAAGATCTAGAGTCCAACTGACCTAGTACACAGTACTGCCACCGGATGGTGCTGTCATTCCTCCTGTGATGTAATCCAAGATGATGGTCTGTAGGGGGGAAATGGCGTGAAAATGACTGAGCCTGTGCTGGGCTGCTATGGAGAGTAAGGTAGGATTGCACTCTATTTATTTTGGAATATTTTATTTAGGGATGGACTATATTTATCACAATGACACAAGACACTAGCCCTGATGTGCTTGGGGTCACAATACACAGTCTGTAGACATGGAAACAACTCCTAATTTACCGAAATAATTTAAGTACATACCTACAAACTGCTCCTAAATAATGCAGTACACAGATGTGCAGAGACAAAATGAACTCGTAAACTGTCCAAAGAATGCATAGCGCAGTCTACAGATCTGCTCGCAAAATAATTCAATCAACACGCACAAGCACCCCCCCCCCCACACACACACACCCTTCCACTGGACTTCACAGGAGGTTAGCGGCAGCCCCCATGGAGTGACGTGGCCATCAGCTGTCAAACTACACACAGGTGCCCTCAGGCATGACATGGCGACATCCCTTTCATACTTGACACCTGAGAAATTCCTATCGAAATACGTATTCACCTAGCTGTTGCTGACATGATTGCGTGGGAGTGCAGATGCTCCAGGGGTGCACACAGTCGCGAGCCGCCGCTGGACACCGGTGAAAGTTGTCACCATTTCCGAGTATACAGTCTCTGTTATACCAATGTCACAGAACTCCAAGGTGTGCTTATGTTTGTCTCATATGCCAGACACCTCCGGGCAGCATTTGTCTTTACCACTGATGACAAAATAGCACAGGCTGCTTTCCCCTTAATGGAACATACAAGCTGCATCCAGCCATGCGTACCCACCCAAGTATCACTGACACCTCGCTGCGAAACGTCCGCGAGGTGACTCGCCATCTAAAAGGTTCTCAATGTTATTCTTACGTCACATGGCTTTGTAAAAAATGACAGCCAAGTCGACATCTCGGGAAGTGTATACTGTCCCAGAAATCCAGAAATAGTTAACACTCGCTTTCTTGATGTCTCAGCTTGTATGCAAGGAAATTCCTGCCCTAACAGAACCTGTTTACGAAAATAACGCCAAATGCAGTCCTCCTCGTGGACCTTACGTGGTACCCAGTCCATCACGTGTTACCCTTCCTGTTTTCAACACACACAAACGTTGCTTCCGCTATGTAGAGGCTTCTATATCCCAGCACAAAGGATGTGAATGAATCGAGTATTATGATTGGCTCATATCGAATTTACGTGCCGAATTATTGATGCCGCCGGTATCGAAGCACCATCAGCCTTTTTTTTTACTTCTGCAGACGAGACTTTCAGCAGCAATAAACTATTTTACACTAATCAACATATTGCAATGACAATTAAACCTATAAAAGTGCCATACATATCGTCAAATATGGAAAGACACTTACTCATATACACTGATCCCCCACTGAGGACAGGCGCTTGAGTATTAGAGCATGAAACCAATATCCAACCCAGCAATATATCACCATGTACCATGTCGATGTAGTAAACATGAAATTCATATCTTCCACCATACAAAATCATCCCTTTTAGATCAGAGCACCCTCAGCGGACTGAAGTCGCTCTCAAAACTGTTCTACAAATTTGGGATCGTTTCCCCATAGCACAAATGCATTACTGTTTCTGGTCTGAACCTGCTTCCTTGCTTGCTCGCTTTTCTATGCATATTTCCAGACTGAAAGAACACACGTATTTTCGCATGGGTCGCCATAATATTAGACCATTTTCGCGGTACTTCTCGATATCAAGGACTAGGCAGCATCCTACCGATCGCTAGCGCAACATAATTCCCAAGATATAGACTGGAAATTATTTCTCTACAAACCCCAAACTTTAGCGAGGTGCAGCATACTGTAAACCACTGAGTAACTAGAAACAAATAGAGGAAACTGATATTTCCTCTCTCGAATAGAGATGTCGGTCATGCAACAGATTGAAAATCATTCCCATAATTTACAAGTCAAGTAAGGTCTTTCCCATGTCTAGAGAACAGGCAAACATGTCTTCCACATTCTAGATGCACACACCACAATCGATCTTCTCTCAACTAAAAAAAGGGGCAAAATGTGCAGAAGCAACCAGTCGAACAATTTACATGGGAGGGAATAACGGTCCAGCGCAAACGCACCTCCATACACGATCTTCTCAAATTTCCACTTGATCATGAAAGTCGCCCAAAACATACTAAGTATTAGTTCGCTAATCGGTCATCTAGACGATGGGCAAAGTTAACTCAGATACATACCGACACTCCAACAGGCCTCTGCATTTGGACGGCTGCTGCTGTTAATGGGAAACGTGAATCATTCACACCGCAGGCCATGTATACACAGAATCATTCTAGAAAACCAGTCATATATATCTTTTATCATTATACTTACAATTAAATGTTGCAATCGCGGCCTCAATTGAATGGCATTTGACAATGAGCGAAGTATCGGAAATACACCCTGCTGTCGGCAGTGGCTCAGGAAATAGAAATATCACTACCTTTCTTATGATTTGACATGCTCTTCCATTTAGTATCACAGTACTCCAACTCAAATCCACACCCTCCTTTCCACAAAACACATACTTTATATACCTGATGCTCAAACACAAACATATGATGTATCCCCTACTACTAAGTATAATACTTCGTCAATAGCTGATTGAGTACGATACAAAATAATACTGACCGAAAATCAACGATGGGTGGACATGTCTCTTAGGTTTTTCTTGCGAGTGCTACCATTGTGTCTTAGAAAGAGAGACGTAATCGACCAGATGTTAAAAAAACTCGATCCCAACAACTACTGCATGTTAGTTTCACAAGCTATCTTGGTTCTACAGGTGCACACAAGTATCCATGTTAAAAGCTATAATTGCTTTACGATTCGAGGTACGACATTACCTCTGAATGAGGTGGTTTTTTTCTGGACAAATACTGTGACGATGATCGTATGAATGTGTATTATAAGATCAACACGTAGCCCACAATGCAACCTCATGAAAAAATTACCGCATTTTGCACACAAACTAGATAATTCTATAGTATTTGTAGCGCATTCTGTCTTGAGACCATATCAGAGGTTCCGCAAAATACCCACTGAGTAATAGGCGATGACTGGTTGAGAAGGAACACAAACAGTAGTAGTAGATGATGGCCGATTCAGGTCGAAAGAAAATGTACACTAGCTTCTCAGATCTCTAGTGTTACGCTATCTGTTAGAAATGATGTCCATGATTTGGAATCAGGTCTTTCCATTCATACACATATCGTTGGATCCTATTGACAATTCCTTTAATAATTACAACCACTATTCAATCATATTTCTGGCACTCCCATATCTCGAAAAGAGCCACCTTTCTCGAACCTAGCTGCTGAAGTAAAATTCCAACATGGTTTTAGTCACCCCCAATGCATCTTGCCACTGTTCCCATTTCTACGGCTTTCCGCATGTGATCGTACCAATTGAAGTCGGAACTGAACAGAAGTTAGAGAAAGACATATTCACCACCTTCTGCAACCCATCTAGAAACAGAACGACCGGAGTTACTGCAACAGGACAGTGTTTTGACCATTTGAATAATTAAAATGTATTAGTTAACAAAATACATTATTTTTAAATTCACATTGTGAATGAATGTAAATAATTAAAATGTATTAGTTACAAATTACATTATTTTAAAAATGTCACTGTGAATGTGTGTAAATTTATTAAAATGAGTTAATTAACAAAAGTAAATTATTTAAAATATCACTTAGTGAATGTAAATAAATAATTAAAATGTAATAGTTAACAAAATTAATTAATTAGTGTATTAGTTAACAAGAGTATTATTATCTTAAATTTATTATTACTTCACATTGTGAACTCTATATCATGAAATTCATTTATTCTGTTTTTATGTTTCTTCATTCCTTTATATTTCAATTTCATTTTCCTTTTTTAATTATTTCAGAATCAAAATCATCAACTAATTTAGAAAATCTATTTGGTAGAATAACCTTAAAATCATTAATGAGTTCTAGAAATAGTTGTTCTCCATATCTAGTATTAAAATATTCACTGTTTGTGATATTATATAAAACATTTATCTCTAGCTCACTTACGCTTTTAATTTCTTTAGAAATACTTGCAGTGTTGAGCTTCTTGATTAAAGTAGTTTCCATTTATATAGAAAATTTTTTAGTAGTATTACAAAAATAAATTTGTAGTTTGTGTTCAACATATTTTCAAAAAATTGTAATTTTGAACATACAGCTAAATGATTCATTGAAACTTATATTGTATTTATTTTTTATCAATTTAATAAAAATTATTTCTTATAAATGGAAAACCTAAACGAAACGCAAATTAAACTAAAGGAAACTTATGAACTAATTGAGCAATCTGTAAAAGATATTGACTGTCCCATTTCTTTAAGTAAAGAAAATAATAATCAATTTGTCAAAACAAGCTGCAATCGTATTTTTCATAAAGTATGTATTGATAAAGGGTAAAAGGAAAAAGAAATTTGTCAACTTTGTGGAACTATTAATAAAAATGAAAAACCAGAAACAACTGATATAATTGATATTTGTGATATCTTTCATTCTCAAGATGAATTAGCATTTTATGATGAAGTAGCATATTATGGTGAAGCAGCATATTATGGTGCTGATTAATTATATATTTAAATTGTAAAAATTATAAAAATTTACTTTATCAAAAATCTAATAAATCTTTTATATACAGATGGAGGACGTTCAACAACAGTCATCTGTGAAATCTAAAATGTGTAAATACAGAGAAATCACTTGATAATTTTACTTTACAGAAATACACAAAAGATTGTTATTGAACTATATGTAGACCATTTATAGATAAATATCATCTAAAAATTACAATAAAAATGGAATTGCTTTGGTATGAGGAAGAAGTGTTGCTAAATATTATTTCAAAGAATATTTTCGACGAAATCCAAATGAAAAACATTTAAAAATATAATTCACAATGAGTAAAGAAGAAAAAAAAATGTATCTAAAATGAATTAGGTAGACATTATATCTTATGAAGCATCTACATCTACAAAGATATGTAAAAGTTGTCAAGAATCTAAAATTTTAAATTGTTTTTTAAAATACCTTAACATAAAGATAAACATAATAATAAATGTAACAAATGTACTTTATAATATATGAAAAATAAGGGATCTCTACCTTTTAATTTATTATTTATTAATTCATAATCTTTTATGATTAATTAAATAAATTATTAAATGTAATTGATTGTAAACCTAAATAGTACATTAAATTATTGTTAAACAAAATAGTAAACTAATTTGGTGTTAAACAAAATAGTAAACTAAATCTTTAAAAAAACTAATTTTTTGTTGAACTATAAAACTAATTAATTCTCTTTTTTGATTAATTATCTATTAAATAATAGGCTTTACCCATGTATTAAAGAATTATTATTTTGTTAAGAAATATTTTATTAAATGTCATGAGTTTTTTTGTATTAAATAAAAGAGAAAAATGAAAACATACATTGCTTATCAACTACAACATTTTACTGTTACTAGGCTACATGAATTTCGTAAAGTAAATAATTTACGAGGATATTCAAATTTACGTAAAGCTGATTTAATTACATTTATTATAACAAATAGTTCAATTATTGTTCGAAATTATACACCTGAAGTAACTGAAAAACAAACAAATATTGTTAAAAATTATAGATCTGAAGTAAGTGTTAAGTTATGAAAACAGTTACCAAATATTGTTAGAAATTTACCATAGAATGTTATTATATTATAATATTGATGATATTTTTCTAACTAAAGAAGATAAAACATTAAAAAAATATTTCCTTTTCTTCCAACATGCTTATAAAACCAAAGCAAGAAAAGAAAAACAATTAAAGATTACTTGGATGAAAAAGAATTTGAAAATAGATTACTAATTATAAAGTTTGAAAATACTATAGATATATTTGAGCATAATCATTTCTTAACTGCTATAGAAACAAAAATTTTAATTTATATTGTGAATATAAACTACAAACAAATGAAATAAATGAAAAAGTTAAAGAATTTGGACAAAAACACGAAATTCTTTCTATATAAATATATATAATGTTCCACAAGTATACAAGAAAGTTGTTGCTAAAATTAAAGATGAATATAACGGAAAGGTAATTGAAGAATTCTGTGGTTTAAGAGCAAAACTGTATGCTTATGAGGTAGGTGTGAATATAGAAAAAATGTAAAGGTAATAAGAAATGCGTATTTAAAAACAAAATACCTCTAGAAAGTTACAATCCTTGTTTGTTTAACAAAATAGAACAATACAGACAAATTAAATTAATTAAGAGTGAATAACATGAAATATATACAATTTAAGTAAACAAAAAAGGACTAAGTCCTCATGATAACAAAAATATGTATTGAAAAATAAAATAGATGCAATACCATATAGACCATTATAAGTTATTAAAAATGTAATAAATTTTTTTATATATAAAGTTAATAAAATTATTTCTGCATGAAATTAATAAACTTTTTATATATATTAAAGTTTTCTATATAAATGGAAACTTTTAGCAAAGATTAAATAAAACACAAAGATTATTGTTTACAAAAACTACATCCGTTGACTAAAATAAACAATGAAATAATTAATATAATAGAAGATTGAGTTAAAATGAAAGATGAAAGAATTCAAGTAAAAGATGATAGCATTAAAGCAGAATATGAGATAATTAAATCCAAAGATGTTCAAATTAAAAATTTAATGTAAATATTTGGTACTTATTTAAAAACAAATTGATTGTTAAACTAAATACTGAACTAAATAATAAACTAATTCTCTTAAAAACTAATTGATTGTTAAACAAAATAGTATACTTATTCTTTATGAAAATACTTTATCTTTATTTATCCAACTGTTATGTGTATTATCAAAACATAATCATTTAACATAAGCTTGATTACCCTTCTTTCTTAAAAATTTTTCAACTAAGTGTACATATGGAAATTTTGTTTTTGTATAGTTCTTGTTCATAAATTATTTTTACATCTCTTAATTTATATGTAATTGTAAATAATCAATAACATTTTCAATTCCAAGTTTTTCTGTTGACCAATTAGCTGTATATCAGGGTAGATGGTGACAGCCTCGACGTGGCCTACCCCCCCAGTATCGTGCCGCACAACGATCGCATCGCGAGAAGAAAATCGAAATGCTCAGAACGAGCTGCGACACGAGAAGCAAATGTCACCACCAAACGGCGGCCGGACGTAGTAATACCTCCCGGCCCTCACAGGCGAAGTTACGCAAGAGAGCGAGACAAATGCCTCAGTTTCCCCCCCGGAGCCAAGTGCGTGGACGAATACGTATATGCCAAGTTAACATAGAAGGATACACGAGGACAAAAGGAGACATCCTCACAAAGCTACTAACAGAAGGAAAAATTGATGTGCTGACCTTGCAGGAAACACATCTATCAGAAGAAAATATCTCGAGACTTCTAATACCATTCTATGAAATTGTGGGCTATAAAGCCTATAATAAACACGGTATTGCAACACTGATCAAGAAAGAACTGGTTGATAATATTGAGGAAACTATGCACCACGAATTTGCCGTGGGAATCAAACTAAACGATATGACTGTGTATAACGTGTACAAGCCACCTTCAGAAAAATGGGAACAACCTGTTTTACCTAACCCACAACACCCTGCAGTCATAATTGGCGATTTTAACTCCCACCACCCCAGATGAGGCTATCAGTCTTGTGACAAAGAAGGACTCATGCTGGCAGACTGGGCAGATATAAATAATTATACATTAATATACGATGCAAAAGATACCCCCACCTTCTGTTCAGGAGTGTGGGGCACAACATCAACGCCCGATCTTTGTTTTGTCTCATCTGGAGAAACTGGAATAGCACTTCCGTCCAAGAGAACTGTACTGAGCCGTATTCCTCGGAGCCAACACAGACCAGTTGTTATAGACCTTGGGATCCAAATACCAGTAATAAAGAGCCCCCCTATAGCCCGCTGGAACCTCAGGAAGGCTAACTGGGTTAAGTTTAAAGATACCATTGAAAATAATGTAAACAGAATTCCCCCAATTCCAGAAAATTACGACAGATTTACGAAGTTAATTATTAAAGCGGCACATAACTCAATACCAAGAGGAGCGCGGAAAGAATACATTCCATGCTGGACAAAGGAGTGCGAACAACTACTCGATGAATATAACAAAACAGAGAATCCAGAACTAGGAGAACAGCTCATAAGAGCTATGGACGAGGAACGCAAACAGAGATGGCAAAAGCGGATGGAACAAATGGACTTTACGCACTCCTCACAGAAGAGCTGGAGTCTACTGAGGAAACTTGGCGGACCACAATTCAAGGGACGGAACATCAATAATAAAATGACCCCTAACAAGATATGCTCTTCTATACTACAAACATCCAGAATCCATGCCTCCGCCTCAAAGAAAAAGGAACTGCACCAACTGATGAACGAAGAGCTAGATGCAAGCGAGGAGGAAGCAGGTTTAGCGAACTGGGTAACACAAGAAGAGATAAATATAGCACTAAAGAAAATGTCACCTGGTAAAGCAGCTGGCTGTGACGGCCTTCTTCCAGAATTCTTGAAGAACTTCGGGCCAAAGGGAAGAGCATGGCTGTCTTCTCTTTTCTCTATCATAGATACCAGCCGGTTACCAAAGCAATGGAAAAACGCACAAGTCATAGCCATCCAGAAACCAGGGAAAACAGGAGAGAATGCTAAAGATTATAGACCGATATCTTTATTGTGCACCACTTACAAGCTGTTTGAACGAGTCATCCTAGGCAGAATAGAAAGTAAAATAGAAGCTGCTCTTCCCCCAGAGCAAGGCGGTTTTCGAAAAGGAAGAGATTGTTGCGACCAAGTTCTCGCCATAACCACTTTCATTGAAAGAGGTTACCAAAACAAAAAGAAAACGGGCATGGTATTATTAGATCTCACCTCAGCATACGACACCGTATGGACAAAAGGGATACTGTATAAACTGTCAAAAGTCGTGAAATGCAAGAAGATCATAGATCTAGTCAGAAATATGTTGATAAACAGGAGATTCAAGGTATCTCTGAATGGGAAAACAAGCAGCTACAGGACACTACAAAATGGTCTCCCCTAAGGGTCTGTGCTGGCTCCATGCCTTTTCAATTTATATATAGCGGACATCCCAAACCTGGAATCTCGTTCTTTTATGTATGCAGATGACATCGCTATCGCGGCTCACGCCAACACTTTCGAGGAACTGGAAGAAATTTTAAACAGGGATCTGGAACGACTACAACAATATTATGACAACTGGCACCTCAAAGTAAATCCGACTAAATCCGTGGCATCAATAATGCACTTGTGTAACAAAGATGCAAATCGTGAGCTAAAAGTGCAAATAAAAGGTAAATTGTTGAAAAACGATAGAACGCCAAAATATCTGGGTGTTAAGCTAGATCGCACTCTCACATATAAGAGCCACCTGTACGAAGTCGCCCAAAAAATGAAAAGAAGAAACAACATCATAATGAAACTGGCAGGAACAACCTGGGGATGTTCCACTGAAACTCTACGCACATCAGCACTGGCACTTCTGTATAGTGTAGCGGAATATTGCGCACCCGTCTGGGCCCGCAGTAGGCATGTCAGATATATTGATGTGCAACTTAACGAGACAATGAGGCTCATAACAGGAACAGTAAGACCCACCCCGAAACCTTGGCTGCCCGTCCTTGCCAATATCGAACCACCCTCGATTAGACGTGAAAGAGCAGTCCAGAGGTACAAAGAAAAGTTCAGGGACCTACCTCCTCCCCCTGACAGATTGATGTCAAGAAATCCCTTCTGGAAAGAACTCAAACAACAGATTGATATCGATAACCTGTGGAAACAGCAATGGCAGGAAAGCAAAGTGAATAACAGTTTCCTTATTGAGGACCCATCTCAACGAGTTCCAGCCTTCCAACTCCAACGTAGAGTGTGGGTAACTCTAAATCGTCTGCAGACAGGTGTTGGTCGGTGCGGATATTTGTTGGAAAAGTGGGGTTTCTCCCAGGACCCCAATTGTGAGTGCGGAGAGAGTCAAACCATGCAGCATATAGTTGAGTGCGACGTACACGGACTTAAGGGAGGAAATCTGATGGACATACATGTGACAAGTGACCAAGCACTTTTGTGGCTGGAAACCCTGAAAATTTTATTGTAAATCATTGTTAATGTTAATTTAAAATTTTATGTTGATGTTTGTAAGTGTATCACGCTTTGCCTGTAGCTGAACGAGAAATAAATAAAGCTGTATATCCTTTTTCAAAAAGACCTTTAAATTTACTAATTCTTACTTTATCAACTTTTTAAATTTGGCATTTTCATTAGGTACATTGTTACCTATTTTTGAATTTTTTTCACTAACTTATATTGGTTTCATTTTTATTGTAGAATGTTTTGTATTATTGTATTCATCTAACACATTTTTAACTAAATTTAAGCATTTATAATTTCCTTGTAAAGCAACTTTTTTCATATTTTTTCTTTAAGTGTTTTATTAAATCGTTCAACAACAGATGCATTTAATTCTGAAAAAGCTGAATAATGGTTAATGTTCTATTTCTTCATTAATTCTTTAAATATTTCGATATAGAATTTTTTACCATTATCTGTTTGTTAATAATTTTATTTTCTATCTATAAATTTTTTTGAAAGGTATGAACTATATTTTTCGCTTTTTTATCTTCAATAAGAACAGCAAATTCAAATTTTGAAAAAATATCAATTATTGTTAGTAAATATTTATAACCTTTCTATAAATTTGAATTTTCTTTATAATTACCTGAATCCATTTCAACTAGATCAGTTTGCCATAAATCATCTATACCAAAAGAACTACATTTCTTCTTTTAAAATTCTTTTTAATTGGTTTAAGTATTTTCACGAATATTATTTAGCGACAGCAAAGCAGTCTTAGACTGCATCGAACAATCACCATTTACAAACTTTTTTAATGAATTTGCTCTTTTTAGATGTACAAATTGTACAAATACCTTTAATTCCTTATGTTCTGTTTTCAGTAGTTACTCTATGTGGATTATGTGTTTCTGTAAACTTTTTACACTTAATATTTTTAATTTTTTATTTTATATTAATAAATCCAATGAGTGCCAGAAATATTAGATGTATCTAAATTTACTATAGCACATTCAATTTTGTATGGGTTTTTTCACTAATTCATCAATTATGTATTCACCACGAAAGTGTTAAATTTTTAATTGTTTAATAAGTTTCTCTATAGCAAAATTACTTAATGAATAAGGATATTTGTCAATTACTTTTTGAAATATTTTTGTTTCCTTTATTCCATTTTTACCATTTTTAGTTATGTCTTTTTGTTCTTCAATTCTTTGTCATTATTCTCTTTGTTTAATACTGTATTTGCAATTGCTGCAGATAATCCAGCTAATGGACCAATTGTTGCTGAATATGGTAATGCAGCTAATAATAATGGTAGAAATCCACCTTCATGTTGTGTTAATGCTTCACCATCCTTTTTTCGTTAGTATACAATAAATTTTGGACAACAGGAATAGCTAATGTGACAAGTAAATTTCCACCAACTATCTTTTCTTTTTTCCTTTTTTGAACATCTGTTAAAAATGGTTAAATGGATTTAATTATTGTATACTTAATTGATTTTGGTTTAGTTTTACCACTAGGTAGCAAAGTATAATCAATTGTAAAGTTATTCATTTATATAGATAAAAACTTTTAGAGTTTAAAATGTATAATTTTTTTTACATCCTTAAAAAATTATGACTTTTGATATAGTTAGGAATTAATATAGTTTATAATTTAAAAATATTTTCTACAACATTAGAAATTTATAAAAAAATTTTATACAGTAAAAATTTATATAGTTTAAAATTTTTATTTCTTTTTTATATAGTTAACGTTGTTTATTTTTTATATAGTTTGAAAATTTATAATGTTAAATATTTTGTAAATATTTTTTATAGAATGAAAAATTTATATAGATTTTTAATCTATAAACATATTTACATAATTAAAAATTTATAAAGTTTTTAAATTGTTTAAAAATGTATGAAGTTAAAAATATGTGAAGTTGTTTTATATAGTTCAAAATATGTCTAGATTTTTTGTAAAGTTTAAAAATATATAAAGATTTTTATATAGTTTAAAAATTTAAAAATACTTTTATCATCCACTACATTTTTTATCAACATTAATTCCCATACCTAATTTTCTTTTCACATTCATTATTCCTCTAACAGCTATTGTTGTAACTTTTTCACCAAATGAAGCATCATTTCCATACATTTATTCTTTTGAAGCTAACTGAAGTTCTTTATCAGCTATATGTCTTTTTTCTAAATCTTTATTATCTCTGTAAGAAATATAATATATTCTAATGCATTTATTCCTGTATCACCTTTAGTTAAACTTACTTCTAATTTTGTACCTGGGCCACAAAATTTATAACCTGGAAGATGCATTCCAAATGGTAGTTTGTTAAATTAAGTATTTATGAATCCTTTTCCATGTGTATCACTTTTGCAAAATGTATTTGGAAGATTATTTAAAAATCTAATTAGATATTAAATTCATCTTGGATTATCAGTTATAAAATCACTAAATTTATTTCTTAACATTTGTAAAATGCTAACTTTTTCATTATGATAATTTATTGTTTCCAGCTAATTCTTCACCATGAATTGTCTAACATCATTCAACCAACCATATTCAGTTTCCTTATCCATATGTTTTTCTTAACATTCTCCCATTTTTTGTTTTACAGGAGAACTAATATCTGATTCATCTATAGTTGTTCTTCTTAAGTTTGAAAAATAATCATCAACAATTCGTTTGATTATATATTTATATTTATTGCCTCTACTAGATCTTATTTTATATGGATTATTATCTGAATATAATTATCCTGAATTTAATAATATATTTTCATAATTCGATAAATCTTCACCATCAAACTTTTTGTTTAAATCATGTATAGTAATTTGTTTTACAGTTAAAAGTCTCAGTAATCCCTCTGTATGTTCATATGTTCTTTTAAAAATTATTAATTTATCACCATTAAACTCTACAGGTATTTTATGAATATATATAAACATCTCAACAGGTTTTAAACCAAATACCTTATCATCACTATTGTTTGTATACTTTTAGATTCTTTCACTAACATCTATCCTATCTGTCTCATATATCTTTTTTAATTTCTTTTTCTTCTTGGTATTTATTAAATGTATCTTCAATTTCAATTCCTCTTAATGTATAATCATATCTTCCAGGAATTTCATTCGACCAATTTGTTAATTTTTTAATGGGTGGTAAATCTTCAAAATCTTCTACATTATGATGATAGAGAATCATTTGTTTTTGAACTTCTCTATTTTCTTAATTTGCTTTTAAATCATTGTAAGTTAAACCTTCAATACCTTGTTTTACTTGTGCAACAGCATCAATAACAGGTTTATTTTCCTTTTCATAATTCTCATATTCAGTTCTTGGTTGTTTTTTCCAAAACTTAAATAGATTTTTATATCTTTAAAAACTTTCTATATTGTTTTGCTTGTTTAACAATATTTCATCATATTTTGATAACATATATTATTTAGGAAAAAACATTAATTATGTTTATGTTTATATTTATATTAATGTTTATGTATATGTTTAATGTTATATTTATGTTAATGGTTACATTTTAATTTATGTTTAAAATAAATGTTTTTGGTTAATGTTAAAGTTAACGATACAGTTAATAATAAAGATAATGTTAAAATTAATATACAGGTAATGTTAAAGACTATATAAAAGTTTAATCTTTTTGTTTAACGTTTATGTTTATGTTATTAATACATGTTCCATTTTATTTCTAAACTTACTTTATTTGGTATTCTAGACATATCTATTGCTAAAAAACCAAATTCGTCATTCCATTATTTGCTACAGAATTCTTTAAAATTATGTAACTTTAAAATACATCAACAAACTGATAGTAAATTGGATTTAGATTTGTATCATATTGTCTAAAAATATTTAGAAAATATTAATTGTCTCTAAGAGGTTTGGTATATTTGAATTCGACTGAGCAATATAAAAAACGTCTACACGTTTGTGCCTACCTCTAGTAAAATAATTTCTAACATTTGTTCATTATTTACAATAAAAGTAACGATTTGTTTATTAATTGAACATCAACGTTTTTAGATTGTTTTATAAATCCTTGATATTTTGTTTGTTCTAAACATTTTGAATAAACATACAAATGTTTAAATTTTTTCCAGTTCAACCATCCTGTAGCTAAAATATAATTGCTAATCATTAATGTTATATTATCACAACCACTTGGTCCTATTATTGCACATCTTATAGTATTTGGTAGATGTATCCCATGTTTGTTATTTAACTCAGTTCTTGGAATACTTACTTTATGTTCCCAATCTGTTTTGTTCATTTATTAATAATTTTTTTTCATTAAAATTTTTTCTTTTATTAATATTTCTCAGTTATCAACATTTTGTCATTTATTAATAATGTTTAGTGATAAATCTTTTATATTTAGAAAACGATTAACTGTTCCCCTACATTATAGTTATGCCAATTCTTCATTACTTGGTTTTTATTCTACTTTTTAAGTTCAAATATCAGAACAAAAAGAAGATTTATAAACAATAGAAATTCCTGTAGGTCAATATAGTTTGAAAAATGTAAAAAGAATTATACATTTGAAAAAACAGAATATTTACATTAAAGCAGACGAAATATTAAACAGAAATGTTACTGAAAGTAATGTAAAATTGTATATGGATATAGTAGATAGTATCGGAAGTTAACTTGGTTTTAATAATCAGGTTGATTAGTTTAATTAAATAGTTGCAGCTAAAGATGTTCCTAAAATAATTCCTTTTGAATTAATCAATTTATATTTTAATCTTCCTGATGGTAGGCATGTAAAACATAATTATCATTTTCAAGAAGCAACTAATATTATTGCTTAATTTAAGCATTACGCAGAGTTTGGTGGACCAGTAATTTATGATCCCATTTATCCTGTAAATGTTAATACAATTTAAGATTTACGAGCTATTATAAAAAATGAAAAAGATAATGTAATTGAGTTTAATGGTGCTAATGAAACTGTTATTTTAGTAATATCTTAATAAATTTTTTCCTTAATAAGTAAGTTAATATTAAGACAATCATGAATAAAATTGAAAGTTATCAGTTTTGATCATATCCTGATAATAAAAAAAACTAAAATTTTTTTAAATGTTCCTAACAAAGATTTAGAAATAGAAATAAATATTCGTGATGATCGGCTACATGCAAATCATCCACGATTACACATAAAGTTTAGTATTATTGGAATTGATGGTCGAGAGTATTTAACTTATTATGGAAAATCAAAGAAAAAATTAATTGATAATTATGTAACTAAATTGTTTGACTTTATAACAAAAAAATAAATGATATACATCTAGCCTTGAACATTGAACGTTGAACATTGATTATTGAACATTGAAAATTTTTTTATTTCATCAACAGTTTTACTACATCTAAATTCATCTGTTACTGATTAAATAAGTTTAGAAGGACATGTTCTTAATACTGGAGAAATAAATGGTGAAAGAAATGATGTACTTAGTCCATTATCATTACTTTGTGAATTTTTGAAAGATTATAAAGAAATTATGTTCGAAGGAAACTTAACAGTAGATGTTACAGTTAGTTCATATTCTGGAGATACAATTCTATGTTGGTTTGATAGAAAATGATGCTGGTGTTGAAATAAAAGATACAGATCCTAAAGAAGGTAAAACAGTTTTAGATTCCATGGAAATTCGTGTACCAGTTGTTAAATATGAACCAAATTATGAACTTGAACATCATGATAATAATTTAAGAAATCCTAAAATACCTACTTCTTTTTACGATCTTCAAACAGAATAAGTCGTGGGATTAGCTGGTAAAAACGATTTTGAACTAGATATAACAAATATCAATAACTTTTCCGAATTTGATATGCCATATTTTGTTTTTGTTGTATTCTGACAAATCGAAAATAAACAATTACTTGATTCATCATTATTTCATCGTTTTAAACTGCAGAATATATGTTTAAAAATAGTAAAAATGTAATTTTCCTCAAGAAATGTGGAATATTGACAACAAAATGTTTTTCTAAAAGCATGTGGTGCATTTTTTGATTTTAAAAGCATTACTTTACAAAAATGAGAAATTGATATTAATCAAGTTAGTTATATATCTAATTATACAATTTATGTAATCAACATGACATGTAGAAAAAATGTTATAACTACAAAAAAAATTTGAAATTTTTTGCAACTGTTGATGGTAAAATTCCAAAGGACACACTTGCTTATGTAATAAGGTACAGTAAAAATAATGTAACATATCATGCACAACATTGATTACTTACTGAAAAATTTAAATCATTAACATTTGCTTCTATATAATTTAATGAAAAACTTAAAAAAATTATAAAAGTGTTAACTACATGCTAATATATATTTCTGAAACATTTCAAGAAAGATAGAAAAAATAAAAGCTGAGAATTTTAATATAATTTAATTTTGTTAACATATTCATCTTTATTAGTTTGTAAGTAGGCTGTTTAGGTTTTTGTATTGGTAACGCCACGTAGCGCTCTGTATGAAAATCACTGGCTGTGCTGTGTGCAGTCGGTGGCTAGTTTGCATTGTTGTCTGCCATTGTAGTGTTGGGCAGTTTAATGTTAACAGTGCGTAGCATTGCGTAGTTGGAGGTGAGCCGCCAGCAGTGGGGAGAGAGATGGCGGAGTTTTGAAATTTGTAAGACTGGATGTCATGAACTGCTATATATATTATGACTATTAAGGTAAATACATTGTTTGTTCTCTATCAAAATCTTTCATTTGCTAACTATGCCTATGCCTATCAGTAGTTAGTGCCTTCAGTAGTTTGAATCTTTTATTTAGCTGGCAGTACTGGCGCTCGCTGTATTGCAGTAGTTCGAGTAAAGAAGTTTTTTGTTAGGTAAGCGATTTGTGAAAGGTATAGGTAAATGTTAGTCAGGGCCATTCTTTTGTAGGGATTATTGAAAGTCAGATTGCATTGCGCTAAAAAATATTGTGTGTCAGTTTAAGCACATTCATGTATAATTGTTCAAAAGGGGATGTTTCAAGTTTACCTACAATCACAATGTAAACAGTTTATAATTTACTTTTGGTAACAAATACATATTAATTAAGTTACATACATTCACAATGTAAATTATTTAAAATAATGTGCTTTTGTTAACTTTTATATTTTTATTATTTACTTACATCACAATATGATTTTTTAAAGTTATGTAGTTTGTTAACTAATACATTTTAATTAATTTATTTATGTTCACAATGTGATTTTTTAAAATAATTTACTTATGTTAATTAATACACATTATAATTTGACAAATTGTGTTGTAAATTAAATAATAAAAGTAGAAATCAGTATGGTATTGTAATTAGTTGTTTTATTGTAAAAAGTAGGTATTTTGTCAATGTTATAAAATCGGTTTAGTTAATTAAACATAATGAATTTTAAAAAATCTGCTGTTTTATTTATGAAATACAGAATTTTGTTTAAAATAGAGTCAGTGCGCCAGAACCTACGTAATGTATCTACTATTGTGGGGTTAATATTTTTCAAGAGGCCTGATTTTAGCGAGAGTTCTACACTCCTGGAAATGGAAAAAAAGAACACATTGACACCGGTGTGTCAGACCCACCATACTTGCTCCGGACACTGCGAGAGGGCTGTACAAGCAATGATCACACGCACCGCACAGCGGACACACCAGGAACCGCGGTGTTGGCCGTCGAATGGTGCTAGCTGCGCAGCATTTGTGCACCGCCGCCGTCAGTGTCAGCCAGTTTGCCGTGGAATACGGAGCTCCATCGCAGTCTTTAACACTGGTAGCATGCCGCGACAGCGTGGACGTGAACCGTATGTGCAGTTGACGGACTTTGAGCGAGGGCGTATAGTGGGCATGCGGGAGGCCGGGTGGACGTACCGCCGAATTGCTCAACACGTGGGGCGTGAGGTCTCCACAGTACATCGATGTTGTCGCCAGTGGTCGGCGGAAGGTGCACGTGCCCGTCGACCTGGGACCGGACCGCAGCGATGCACGGATGCTCGCCAAGACCGTAGGATCCTACGCAGTGCCGTAGGGGACCGCACCGCCACTTCCCAGCAAATTAGGGACACTGTTGCTCCTGGGGTATCGGCGAGGACCATTCGCAACCGTCTCCATGAAGCTGGGCTACGGTCCCGCACACCGTTAGGCCGTCTTCCGCTCACGCCCCAACATCGTGCAGCCCGCCTCCAGTGGTGTCGCGACAGGCGTGAATGGAGGGACGAATGGAGACGTGTCGTCTTCAGCGATGAGAGTCGCTTCTGCCTTGGTGCCAGTGATGGTCGTATGCGTGTTTGGCGCCGTGCAGGTGAGCGCCACAATCAGGACTGCATACGACCGAGGCACACAGGGCCAACACCCGGCATCATGGTGTGGGGAGCGATCTCCTACACTGGCCATACACCACTGGTGATCGTCGAGGGGACACTGAATAGTGCACGGTACATCCAAACCGTCATCGAACCCATCGTTCTACCATTCCTAGACCGGCAAGGGAACTTGCTGTTCCAACAGGACAATGCACGTCCGCATGTATCCCGTGCCACCCAACGTGCTCTAGAAGGTGTAAGTCAACTACCCTGGCCAGCAAGATCTCCGGATTTGTCCCCCATTGCGCATGTTTGGGACTGGATGAAGCGTCGTCTCACGCGGTCTGCACGTCCAGCACGAACGCTGGTCCAACTGAGGCGCCAGGTGGAAATGGCATGGCAAGCCGTTCCACAGGACTACATCCAGCATCTCTACGATCGTCTCCATGGGAGAATAGCAGCCTGCATTGCTGCGAAAGGTGGATATACACTGTACTAGTGCCGACATTGTGCATGCTCTGTTGCCTGTGTCTATGTGCCTGTGGTTCTGTCAGTGTGATCATGTGATGTATCTGACCCCAGGAATGTGTCAATAAAGTTTCCCCTTCCTGGGACAATGAATTCACGGTGTTCTTATTTCAATTTCCAGGAGTGTATATTTTTGATAGGTCACAATTTTGCAAGAGGTCGATTTTTTGCAAGTGATCAGTCTTTTGGATGACTTAGATATTTCTTGTGCAGTCGTTATTTTGTGAGAACTCTATGTTTGTGAGATGGTATGGATTTCTGAGAGGTCGATAATTTTCAGAGGGTGGATGACATTCAGGGGGTCGGTTATTTCGAAGTGGACGATAATTGTCAAAAGGTCAATAAGTTATGAATAGGCCAATATTTCTCGAGATGTGACATTTTTCGAGGGGCCAATGTTTTTTGAGAGGTCAGTATTTTTCGACAGGTTGCTATTTTTAAGAGATTTGGTGTTTTTTGAGGCGTCGATGTTTTCTAGAGGTCGGTATTTTTCTAGTGGGATGTATATTCCGATATTAGGTATTTATTGGCGTCTGCATATTTAGAGATATCGACTCGTAGATATTTTTCGTGAGACCGATATACATCGAGATGTCGATATTTTTCGGATGGTAGATATATCTCGAGATGTCTCTATTTTTCTTGAGATTCATATCGCATACAGGTAGTGCGAATGGGGCAGGCTAATACAATGCCGATATATTGATATTTATTGCTGGACCCATGTTCTTTGAGAGGTCAATACTTTTCTAGATGTCTATACTTATCTAGACGTCCATAAACTTCGAGATGTCCATACCTATCGAGACGTCATGGTTGTCAAAGCGTAAGTAAATTTCCAAGATATCGATATTTTTGGGAGGTAGATATTTTTTAGGAGGTCATTACTTTTTGGGAAGTCAATCCTTTATTGGGAGGTCGATACTTTTTGGTAGGTCGATATTTTTCGGGATGATGATATTTTTTGGACGCTCAGTATTTTCGAAGGCTGTTATTTTCCGAGAGTTCGCAATCTTTAGAGTGGTCGACAATTTTTGACCATGCCTTATTTTACGAGAGGTATATATATTTCGAGAAGTCGATATGTTTTAGGGGTTGGTGTATTTCCAGAGGCCGTCATTTTTCGAGACGTCAATAAACCGCTAGAGCACAAAGCCTTGCGAGAGTTTGATATTTTGACAGAGGTCGACAATTTGTTGGTTTCGATGTTTTGCCATAGGCTATATTTATCGAAATTTTGTTTTTTGTAAGAGGCTGATATTTTGGGAGTGATAAAAAGTTGCGAGAGGTCCTTATTTTGCAAGTGGTCATAATGTGGCGAGATGTCGATAGTTTGGTAACCAACGATATTCTGCTAGCCGTCGATATTTTGATAGAGAACTATATATTTCGAAATGTCGATTTTGCGAGAGGACGATAATTTGTTGAATCAGTTATTTTGCTGAGATTGGTATTTTGCTAGAGACTGTTATTCGCGTGATGTCGATATTTTGTGAGAGGTCGATATTCGCGAGAGGTCATGTTAGGAGAGGTAGATAAGTTGAGAGACAGTGTTGATTTTCGAGAAGTTGATAATTTTGATGAAGTCGATATTTTTCGGTACGCGGAGGCCAGTAATTTTTGAGAGGCTGATATTTGTCCGGATGCGATATCTTACGAGAGGCAGGTATTTTTGAGAGGTCGGTACTTTTCGAGAGGACCGTATTTTTCGAGAGGTCGTTACTTTCCGAGAGCACGGCAATTTCCGTGTCGCTGTGTTTCGTGATGTCGCTACATTTAGAGAGTTCGCTATTATTCGAGAGGTCACTATTACTCGAAAGGTCGATACTTTTTGGGAGTCCCACTTGATTGATTGGTCGATATTTGTCTGGAGGTCGTAATATACGAAGGTCGATAATATCTGCAGGCAGCTAATATTAGAGAGGCTGAGAATTTTGGAGAAGACAATGTTACTCGAGATACGATATTTTTCGGGAGGCCGGTATTTTTCGAGAGGTCGCTATTTTTCGAGAGCTCGGTATGTTTCAAGAGGTCGATGTACTTCAGAGTGTTGGTGTTGCTCGAAAGGTCGATATTTTTCGAGAGCTCAGTATTTTCATGAAGTCAGTATTCTTCGAAGGGTTGGTATTTATCGAGAGGTCGGTATTATTCGGAAGGTTGGTATATTGCGAGAAGTCTGTATTTTTCGAGAGGTCGGTATTTCTCGAGTGGTCAATAGTTGCCAAGAGGTCTATATTTTCCTTGAGTTTGATATATATGTGGGGGCCATAATTATCGAGTTATCGATATTTTTCGTGTAGTGTATATATTTCGTCAAGTCGATATTTTTCTGGTGTCGATATTTATGTTAGGTCTTTATTTTCCATGATGTCGATAATTAACGAGATGTCGATGTACGTCGAGAGGTCGGTATCACAGGGAGGAGAATATCTTCCGAGAGATCGATATATATCGAGAGTGTAGGTCTTTCAGACGTTGGTATCTTTTAAGAGGTTGATAACTTTCGATAGGATGTAGTCTAACAGTAGGTCTGTATCATTAGATAAGTCTATATTCTTCGATAGGTTGATATCTAATGTAACATCGATATCTCCCAATAGGTCGACTCCTTTCAATAATTAGATGCCTTTCGCTTTTAGATAACTTTTTGATAGGTCTATGAATTTTGATAGGTCGATACCTTTCGATGGTTTCTGTGGGACCGATGGTTTACGCGGGGCCGACGGTTTTCACAGGGCCAATGTTTTTTGCAGGGCTGATGGTTTTCGTGGGTCCAATGGCTTTCGAGTGGTCGATGGCGGCTTGAGGCCGATCGTTTTCGAGAGGCTGATGGTTTTCAGGTGATAGATAGTTTACGTGAGATTGGCAGTTCTCGGTTTGTCGGTAGTTTTCGAGGTGTCGGCAGTTTTCAGGGTGTCGGCTGCTTTCGAGTGTCGACAGATTTCGTGGAGGTCGAACGATATTTTTCGAGATAGCGACATTTTCGAGAGATCGTTACCTAACCCTATCAAAGGCTGTCTCCAAGTCAGTGAAAAAGTATAAATGTATCTCCCTCTTAGAATGAATATTTCGAAATCAATATTGTTCCTTTCTATTCTTCTATATATAAACTGGCATTGAACTGTTATGGCAAGGGAAATCAGACTTACGGTTCTAAGACGTTCACACTTCTTGGCGTTGCTTTTCTTCTCAATCTGTTTCATTACTGGACAGAAAAACTATAAAGTCTTCTAAAAAAAGAAAGTGAAAAGTTCCTGAAAAGAAAAGAGTCGGCTTTCAGTGCGCCCATTGTTTTTTTTTTAATCTTTGATCCTCTTCTCCCATCCTTACTCTGCTTCGACATTTGAGGTTACTCTTTGTGTGCTCTTCACGTTGACAGGCAGGATTCATTGTAAGGGGTGATTTCCTTCCGAAATTGCTGATTGGTCCTCAGTCAGTTGTTCGGGAGGTACTGCGAATAAGGCAGGAGAACACATTTTCGAAAAATCTATATGTTTCACGTTCTCGGTGGTTTTCGAGAGATCGAACGCGTCTATGCTTCGATCCTCTTAGAAACATCGATGCTTTTTGGGAAGCCGATATTTCGCGAGAGATCTATAGTTTTTAGAGGTCGATACTTATCGAGAGGACAATAATTCTGCGTGATCCATTTTTTCGAGATTTCCATATTTTTTGTGAAGTTAATATTTTCAGTAGGTCGATACTATTCGTGATATCGATATTTTTCGGTATGTCTATGTTTCTGGGAGATCTTTTTGAAGGTAGCAATTTTTGGAGTGGTCGATATTTTTCGAGAGGTCCTAAATTTTCGATTTGTCGATATATATCAATAGGTCGGTACATTCCTGACGTAGATACGTTTCCTGAGGTCGATGTTCCTCGTGAGCTCGGTATATTGCTAGAGATCGGTATCTTTTCAGGGAGGTTGATATTATTTGGGAGGGAGATACTTTTTGGAAGGTAGATAGTTTTCCGGAGGTCATTACTTTCCTTAAGGTCGTTACTTTTCGTGAGGCCGATACTCATGTGATTTAGGTATTTATGAGAGATCGATAAATTTCATGAGGTCGATATTTTTTAAGAGGGCGGTTTATTTCGAGAGGTCGTTTTTTTCGAGAGGTCGGTATTTTTTGAGGTGTCGGTATTTATGAGATGTCGGTAATTTTCGAGAGGACGGTATTTCTCGAGAGGTATTTATCCATAAGTCGGTACTTTGAGAGGTCGGTACTGTTCGAGAAGTTGGTATTTTTCGAGAGGTCGATATTTTATAAGTGGTCGCTATTATTAGAGCAGCCAATATTTTTTCGAGAGGTTGGTATTTTTCGTGTAGTTAATATTTTTCGCGAGGCCGATAGTTTTCGAAAGACCGTTAAGCTTGGAGAGGCCGATAATTTTCGAGAGGACCATAATTTTCGAGAAGCCGGTAACTTTCGAAAGGTAGATAATTTTCGAGAGTCCGATTATTTTCGAGAGTCCGATATGCTGTTCATTCTTGGAACACAACCTACGACCAACTTACAGGCAGAAGTGATGACACAGAACCTGACCATCATGTTGCAGGATAATGCTCAAGCACGTACAGGGTAAGCTGTTACTGGTTTGTTTCACTGATGGGGCTGATAAGTGCTATACCACCTACTTCACTCCCCTCACTTCAGCCCTCGTTAGTTCAATTCGATTTCTAAACTGAACTGCTACAAATTCGTCGGGCAATAGACCGCGCTGCTCGATCTGTCAACACAACTGTCATTGCTAAGAGTATCCTACGACCTCCACGTCGCTGGCAACGGGTTATACACAATGCTGGTGACTACTCTGAAGGTCAGTAAAGCTTTGAAACACGTATCTATTTTGTACGAGCTGTAAATAAATAGTTGCCACTATTAAAGTTCCAACCCTCGTATTACACTTTTATTGTCCGGGATATTTAATATCGGCCACACAAAGTGATTGCCCTTGTGCCTTGTTGATATTCATAACGGTTGCAAGGTGCAGTGAAAACTGCAATTGTTTTAAATCGAAGGGATTTGAATCACTGGAGGTCAACGGAATGCGATGAGTGAATGCGTCTTCACATGTATGAAAAGATGATTGGTCACGTCATCTGTTGTTACGTTTTGCGATAAATATCTCGTTGTATTTTTGGAGAATTCGTCTTCTATTGTTTGAACTCTGTTTTTACTACACTCCTGGAAATTGAAATAAGAACACCGTGAATTCATTGTCCCGGGAAGGGGAAACTTTATTGACACATTCCTGGGGTCAGATACATCACATAATCACACTGACAGAACCACAGGCACATAGACACAGGCAACAGAGCATGCACAATGTCGGCACTAGTACAGTGTATATCCACCTTTCGCAGCAATGCAGGCTGCTATTCTCCCATGGAGACGATAGTAGAGATGCTGGATGTAGTCCTGTGGAACGGCTTGCCATGCCATTTCCACCTGGCGCCTCAGTTGGACCAGCGTTCGTGCTGGACGTGCAGACCGCGTGAGACGACGCTTCATCCAGTCCCAAACATGCTCAATGGGGGACAGATCCGGAGATCTTGCTGGCCAGGGTAGTTGACTTACACCTTCTAGAGCACGTTGGGTGGCACGGGATACATGCGGACGTGCATTGTCCTGTTGGAACAGCAAGTTCCCTTGCCGGTCTAGGAATGGTAGAACGATGGGTTCGATGACGGTTTGGATGTACCGTGCACTATTCAGTGTCCCCTCGACGATCACCAGTGGTGTACGGCCAGTGTAGGAGATCGCTCCCCACACCATGATGCCGGGTGTTGGCCCTGTGTGCCTCGGTCGTATGCAGTCCTGATTGTGGCGCTCACATGCACGGCGCCAAACACGCATACGACCATCACTGGCACCAAGGCAGAAGCGACTCTCATCGCTGAAGACGACACGTCTCCATTCGTCCCTCCATTCACGCCTGTCGCGACACCACTGGAGGCGGGCTGCACGATGTTGGGGCGTGAGCGGAAGACGGCCTAACGGTGTGCGGGACCGTAGCCCAGCTTCATGGAGACGGATGCGAATGGTCCTCGCCGATACCCCAGGAGCAACAGTGTCCCTAATTTGCTGGGAAGTGGCGGTGCGGTCCCCTACGGCATTGCGTAGGATCCTACGGTCTTGGCGTGCATCCGTGCGTCGCTGCGGTCCGGTCCCAGGTCGACGGGCACGTGCACCTTCCGCCGACCACTGGCGACAACATCGATGTACTGTGGAGACCTCACGCCCCACGTGTTGAGCAATTCGGCGGTACGTCCACCCGGCCTCCCGCATGCCCACTATACGCCCTCGCTCAAAGTCCGTCAACTGCACATACGGTTCACGTCCACGCTGTCGCGGCATGTTACCAGTGTTAAAGACTGCGATGGAGCTCCGTATGCCACGGTAAACTTGCTGACACTGACGGCGGCGGTGCACAAATGCTGCGCAGCTAGCGCCATTCGACGGCCAACACCGCGGTTCCTGGTGTGTCCGCTGTGCCGTGCGTGTGATCATTGCTTGTACAGCCCTCTCGCAGTGTCCGGAGCAAGTATGGTGGGTCTGACACACCGGTGTCAATGTGTTCTTTTTTCCATTTCCAGGAGTGTATTTCAAGTAGGGCTGTGATGGAGCAGGACTCGAACTGTTTGAACAGTTTACGTCACAGTTGGCAAATCTCAGGTTCAGTTCTATCTTTTGATCGACTTGCGATCTACTGACGTCTGATGGCACTGTCCCTAAGACGGGTGTTGCCACGGTAATTTATTCTCGCGATAGGAATTACAGTTACATTACCACGGTATATTTCGTTTGTTAGGCATTTAGTTTTTCATTAATTTTCTTCATTGTTTCATCTGAATGTAGAAAACTGAATTAAATCGACGAAGGACTTTGAAGTAAACCGGACAAGTAGCTTATGTATGTTTAGTAACTACGTCTCACCTTTATATATTTTATAAACACTGACAGAAAAAGCCCTTACCGTTTGCGCCCGTCCTGTCCGCCTCAACCCCACCCTCAGCTACCTTGGCCTCACCATTGACCGTCACCTCACCTGGATCTCTCTTATCGGCTCCATCCAAGCCAAAGCCCACACCCGCCTCCGACTCCTCAAACTCCTCTCTGGCCGGACATGTGGGTTGCACCCCTCTACCATCCTCCACACCTACAAATCCTTAATCCGTCCCATCCTGTGTTATGCCAGTCCCACCTGGATATCTGCCCCCCCCCCCCCCCCCCAATTCTATAAGTCCCTCAAGATCCTTGAATGTCATGCACTCCGCCTCGCCTTCCATATACGCCTCCCGTCCCCCACGCGGATCCTCTATGACCTCATTCCTTTCCCCCATGTGCTCCTATTCCTCGAACATATCCACATACTCTACACCTCCCGCCGCCTTGATCCCCCTCACCCCCTGGTTGCTCCTATCCTCTCTCATCCCTGCCCCCTGCCACGTCTTCACTGTTGTGCCCCCCCTACCCCTCCATCTCTACACCATCTCCTTTCCCATGGCGGCTTCCATCAACTCCCCCTCCTGGATGATGCCCTCTCTCCCTCCATTTATCCCTCCTATCAACTCTCATCCTCCCCCCCTCCTTTCCTCCGTCCTTTTCCTGGGCTCCCTCTCCCCCCCTTCCAACCTCTTTTTTCCCCGCCTACCCTCTCTCTGCCCCCCTTCTCTCCCCCGAGTCCTTTTGCATTTCCCTTCTCTGCCTTTTCCCATTCCGTCTCGCGTCTGCCCTGCCCCTCCCTCCCCCCCCTTATGAGTCCTCTACCTCCTTCGGTTTCTCCCCCCTTTCGTTTTTCCTCTCCACCCTCCTTGTTTTCCCCCTCATCTGTCCAAGTCCCCCCCCCCCCACCCCCATCAGCCCTTGGCTATGGTGTGTCATCTTTGTGCTGACATTTTCGTGCAGTGTTCAGTGTTGTGTGTCTTTTCCGAAATGTTGCGAACTGTCGCTGGGTGTGATTTTTATGTCACTTGCGAACAGAAACCAGACTGTCGCCATGTTTTTTAATTGTCTGTCTACTATTTTACCTGTCTGCTTCCTGTGTATTTTATTAGCATTGCCAACCCTTTGTTTTATGTTTCAACTTTCCACAATTTTCCGCCGTTTTACAATTTAAGTCACTGTTTTGATCGCTTGCTTTTATTGTTTCTTATCTCCTTCTTACGTTTTAAAAAGTCTGTAGGCTGAAGAGCAGCGTACTAAGCTGCTGCCAGCCCGCCCCCTTATGGGGAATCGAAATTCAATAAAGAAAAAAAAAACGGAAAAAATATCAACACGAAGAAGAGGTTGTGCGACAGAAGTGAAAGCTTGTTTCAACATCTCAAAAATGGTGTCTATTGAAATTTCGCGCCAGTCGCATAAGAGTGGATTTAGTAGCGTCACTATGAGGATGTAAATCAGGTTTGCTTTAAATACACGCTGTAACGGTCGTGAGCGTTAGTTACCTTCGGGATTGGACGTGGTGAGTTGATGCTAGTCAAAACGGCTTTAAGGCGACAAAGACATCATTATCAACACCTCACTGAATTTGAACGAGGTCTTGTAATAGGGCTACGAGAAGCTGCATGTTCTTTCTACAATACTGCAGAAATACTAGGTAGAAATGTAGTCTCTGTACATAATTTATGCCAGCGATGGTCATGAGAATGTGCAGTCGTAAGAAGAAGGGCCTCCAGATGGCCACGTGGCACAACCAAGAGCTAAGACATCGTGTTCGGCCTCTAGCTCTGGCCCATCTACTGCATCTGTAGCAGCAATTTCAGCAGTAGTTTGCACCACAGTGGGACAACGAACTATTACATTTCAGTTACTTCAAGGACATCCCTGATCCAGTTGCCATGTAACATGCATTCCACTGAACCCATACCACTGTCATTTGTGACTTCAGTGGTTTCAAGGGGAGCTCGTTAGATGGATGCGTGAAGGTCCTGTGTTTTCTGTGGAAAGCTGGTTCTCCCTCGGTCCCAGTGATGGCCGCGTGTTGGTTAGAATTATTTATTTGTGGTAAGGTCTTGTGGGACCAAACTGCTGAGGTCATCGGTCCCTAAGCTTACACACTACTTAATCTAACTTAATCTAACATAACGCTAAGGACAACACACACACCTATGCCCGAGGGAGGATTCGAACCTCCGACGCAGGGAGCAGCGCGAACCGTGACAAAGCGCCTGAGACCGCTCAGCAACCCCGCGCTGCTGTTGGTTAGACGGAGGCTAGTTGAGGGCCTGCAACCAACCTGTCTGCGTGCTAGATACATTGGACATGCATATAGCGTTATGGTCTGCAGTGCGATTTCGTATTAAAGCTGGAGCACTCTCGTGGTTATCCCACGCACTCTGACTGCGTATTTGTACGTCGGTCTGGTGATTCGACCTGTTGTGCTGCCATTCAGTGTTTTCCGACAGGATAACGCTTGCCCACATACCTGTTGCATGCATGAATTCAACATTCTGGCGGTTACACAGGTTATTAATGTTACCTTTGAGCTTAGACTTGGTGAGTTGATGATAGTGAAGCATGCCTTTAAGGTGACAAAGACGCCATTATCAACACCTCACTATGTTTGAATGAGGACGTGTAATAGGGCCACGAGAAGATGGGTCTTCCTTATGTGATACTGCAGAAAGACTTGGCAGGAATATAGCCACTGCACATAATTATTGGAAGCTGTGGACACGATAATGTACGGTCACAAGAAGACCGGCTCGAGACGTCCACCGAGAGGGAAGACCATCGTATTCGGCTTACGGCTCTGGCGCATTGTACTGCATCTGGAGCAGCAATTTTAGCAGCATCTGACGTCACAGTGACACAAAGAACTGTTACAAATTGGTTACTTCAAGGACGGTTCCGAGCTAGAGTCCCTGTATTGTGCATCCCACTGACCCCAAACCACCACTATGTGCTACTTCAGTGGTGTCAAGCGAGGGCTCATAGGTGGGCAGGGTGGAGGTCTGTTTTGTTTTCTGATATAAATTGGTTCTTCTCGGTGCCAGCGACGGCGGGGTGTTGGTTAGAAGCAGGTCAGTTGAGGGCCAGCAGTGTGCTAGGGACACTGGACTTATACCTGGAGTTATGGTCTGGGGTACGGTTTAATATGACACTGGGAAAATTCTCGTGGTTATCCCACGCACCCTGACTACTAATAAGTACGTCAGTCAGATAATTCGACATGTTTTGCTGCAATTCATGAACAGTATGTCAGGCGATGTTTTCCAACTGAATAACGCTCGTCAACATACCGCTGTTGTAACGCAGCATGCTCAATAGAGTGCTGTTTTGGCCTGCTCGATCACTAGATCTGTCTCCAGTCGAGCACATGTGAGACATCATTGGCCGATAACTCCAGCGTGATTAAAAAACAGCATTTACCGTCCCTGCGTTGAGCGACCAATTGCAACAGGCATGGAACTTTCATCTCACAAACTGACGTCCGGGACCTGTACAACACAATCTACACACGTTTGCATTCTTGCATTCAGCATTCTGGTGGCTACACCGGCTATTAATGTATCAACATTTCACATTTGCAATGGCTCATCTCGCACTGTGATCTTGCTATGTTAATCACTTAAATATGTTAGCTGTACAAATGTCTTCCAGAAATTTCATTGCTGAACATTAATTATTTTATAATGTTGGAATTTTTTTCTGTCAGTGTACATATTTATACAGGGTCAAAAATAATTCCACACTCCGACTTCGCAGCGCGATTCCTCACACACTAGCAATACAAAAATGTCTTTCAGAAAATTTCGTCCTGCGCATATTTCCGGCAATAAATGGACGTTAAATATTGGCAGTCTGGAACACTGTAATCACATGTACAGTAACTACCGCCGTCCACCTCTGTGCAGGTGGTGCTGTGAGCAGCGTTTTGTATTAGCATACAGTAGGTCGAGGGTTCGAGTCTGGGTCGAGAGGTATTTACTTTTATTTGCTAAATGTAGTCTGTGTAGTACGGTATCTGGTGTCTTAACCATCACACAGCGATTACTGTGGGTCTTCTACAAAACATTTGCACTTACGAACTACGGCACAGAAATTATCGTTTACAGTGGACAGCTTTCAAAAAAGCTTTTTTGACGTCGTGGATGTTAACTGTTTCGCACCACAGTACCTATTAGATCCCAAACCTGTTTTCTGTATACCCTCCCCCAGTCGTTCCATAAATTAGTACCAACTATTATTCTTGCCATGTTCAGGTCCATTACATTTCGATAGGGCCTTACGCATTAGTACGCATATCGTATTTTCTGCTTGTGTTATTCTGAAACAGTGTGGCAGGCGTATGGCATGCACAAACGATGAATATATTGATGTGCTCCTGGTCCTTGGTGCGTCTGATAACCAGGCAGCTGTTGCCGCTCGTGAATATGCTGCTAGATATCCTGGTCGACGTCATCCAGATAAAAAGGTGTTTCTTCATCTGGAGCTTCACCTTCCGAAGACAAGTTCTGTCCTTCTACGATCGCGTGACAGAGGTCGTCCACGGACTCTCCGTACTCCAGCTACTGAGGAAGCTGTTCTGAAGATCAGACACCAAGAACATCAGCGAAGTACGCTTAGCGTAACACGGCAGCTGCGTGCTCGCTGACGTGCTGCACGAGCATGGGCTGCACTCCTACCATTATTCTTTAACGTAACACCGGCATCCTGAACACCACCGCCTGCGGATGCAATTCCGTGAATGGTTCCAACAACAGCAGGAAGCTAACGACGACTTCATAAACACTGTAATGTGGTCGGATGAGACAGCGTTCATTCTTGTGGGTGTCTTCAATATACACAACGCCCACCATTGGTGTGACGCTGACCCGCACGTCACCCGCGACCGTGGATATCAAGTTCGCTTTGGCATCAACGTCTGGGCCGGAATATGGGGACACAGGAGCTTGGGTCCCTACTTGTTGCCCGACCGGTTGACTGCACGAAGGTATTGCGCATTCCTCTCAAACTATTTGCCTGACGCACTGGAAGATGTTCCACATCATGTTCAGCAGAAGTTACGGTTCCACCATAATTGTGCACCTCCACAGTTTGGAATTAATAGGTGATGGCATTTAGACAGAACATATCCAGGGAAATTGCACTGACAGAGAGGTCCAGTTCTATGGCTTCCGAATTCACCTGACCTAAATCCCCTGGATTTCTTCGTGTGGGGACACCTGAAGGAAACAAGTGGAAGAATCGATAGCGCGTGTTCATACTGCTCTTGTATCAGTGGATGCCGCCATGTTGCGGAGAGTCCACAGCTGTATGATCCAGTGGATCGCGCAATGTTTGGATGTGCTGAGGGTCGCTTTGAGCATCTACTCTGAGAACAACATATTCGTTTGTATACGTCATGTGCCCACTAATATGGAAATTATTACCGTCACTGGTTGCTAATGTGTTACATCTGAGCGGTTGTACTGCATGTAGTATAAATGGCTAGTAGATGTTGAGTTATTTAACTGTGCAATCATCTGCAGCATCTCGAAATTCATATTGTTTTTGTAGTTATTCTAGCCTATGACAGGTCATTTGTTTCACCTGTCTATTTATGACTTGTCTGACCACGTTTTAATAATGTTCACCGTTAAAAAAAACACTGTACTGTTTAAATGACGGATACGTTTGGCTTAAGAAACAGTGTATACCACAGTATTATATGGCAGAATGAAACTGGCAAATAAAAACAGATACACCTCCACCGAGAATCGAACCCTCGACCTCCTACATGCTAACCCAAAACTCTATTCTCTGCACCAACCTACAGCAGAGTGCCGATGTGCTAACAGAGGTAAATACCGAACATGAGATTACAGTGCTGCCAGACTGACAGTCTTTAGCGCCCATTTACTGTTGAAAATATGCGGAGGACGGAATTTTGTGACAGAAATTTTTGGATTGCTAGTATGTGAGAAATCACACTGCGAAATCCGAGTGCGGGAATTTTGCTTCATTCTGCATATTGTGTGTATTAAAGGAATATGTAACCTATCTCCGCCAAAAAGTTAGTTAGGGTATCGTGTAGAAATTTGAAGTAAATCAGTCAAGAACTTCTAGAGAATTTTGTAACAATCTCCCCTCTTTGCGTATGACATACATTTATGTTTCAAGTCAGATTACGAAATGTTACGTAAAACAGTGATCTTCCTCTTATCTTGAAGGCAAAGTGTGCAGAATTTCATCAAGATCGGAATAAAACTGTAGATTGTAGATTTGTATGAACTAACTTCTCTCAACTCTATTAATACCTTATTTGTGTGTGTGTGGAGTGTCAAACACTGTAGTTATAAATCGAAACTTGATACAGTCTTCTCTCCACCATTCGTCCATTAATCGTCTCATGTTTGGAATACCTTTATTACAGCAATATGGTCAGCGTTCCTACTACCAATAAATGAAACTTTTCATGATGAAGATTATCCATACCAGTAAGCAAAAACATCTGGGAAGGGGGAGCTGTTGCTTGCCATAGCTGCGAGTACATTACCTCAAATGATAAATATGTTTCCCGCTGACATAATTTTATCCAGTCTTGCTTCTGTCGGCAACATAGCACGACCCCAACAAGGTGGCTGACGAATCGATTTCCACACAGTTTACCACTATACCAAAACAAATACACATTAAATACAATTATTCTACAGGGTTAAAGAAAAGTCGGTAACGAACCTAAAGAGTGATTGTAGGTAAACCTATATATTACCTCTAATTTCCAGGATGTTTCCGTTGCGAGAAGTATACAAATGATTTGCTTCTGGCTACGAGCCATACTCGGGCTGTCTGGCACAACTACACTAGCAATTAACAATCCCCATACTCCGTAAGCACTGAAATTATCTATATTAACGAGAAACACTCTCCCAACATCTGTATGCTGTATTTATATGTATAAAACATCGTGATGTATAGTTATCTGGCAGTGGTTCTGCTTTATAGTGTAATCTTGGATATAACGTTGTTATCGTGCGTTCATATTGTGTTTTGGCAAAGTGAGAAGTCTTTGTTACAAAGAAAATTCTTCAAATATGTTTAGTATTTGTGTGTGGTTCTCAATAACTCGCGAGAGCGCAGAAGAAAAAGGATCTGGCAAAGCAAAACATGAAAAACTACCAGTAAATGATAATGTACAAATGGTCCTGCATAACCACATAATGTAAAATTAAGATTTGAGTAAAGAAAAACGTACTGATGGCACAGAGGTGCTGAAAAATGTTTGGGTCATATGAAAAAAGAGTCTTTTGCATAACAGGCGGACCTTATATCCACTAATTTTAACTGAGACACGGCGTGAATAAGTGATTATAAAATTTATCAGCTAATGAACATTGTACAAATTGACCAGAGAAACAAAAGTGCTTTTACAGCCTTATTATTTGCATTTTCATGAAGAAGAAAATAAGATTTCCCAGAAATTCAAAAAAGGTTCAAGTGGCTCTAAGCACTATGGGACTTAACATCTGAGGTGATCAGTCCCCTAGACTTAGAACTATTTAAACGTAACTAACCTAAGGACATCACACACATTCATGCCCGAGGCAGGATTCGAACCTGCCACCATAGCAGCAGCGCGGTTCCAGACCGAAGCGCCTAGAACCGCTCGGCCACACTGGCCAGCCCGGGAAATTACGTAAGTATATTGTACCTATAATTTTGTAGGGTGGTTTTGAGTTAACAATAGAGATGTCTTAAAGTACTCACGATAAATTTAATCAAAACATAAAATTTTTTTTTACTCATTACTCATAATCTCACTAAAAAATTACAAAAGTATCTGTATTGAGTGCTAGCAGCATAAATAGAGCCAAATTATAAAAGAATCTGTTTAGTTAGCCGTATGAATAATCATACCTACAAAATATAAAGGTATTAACGTAAATGTTAACGACAGATAAAGAGAGGTTGTTTGCAAATCACTGTAGAAAAACAATTGTACATGAATGTATGGATACACTCTCAAAGCTAATAAAATAAACTACTGAAGCCGCGTCTATGTGACTTCACTACAGTTTTAAAGTCAAACACAGCTTTTCGTTACTGTAGTCTTCCACCTGACTGCTGAATACTATCTCAAACCGTAGAGTTTAAATTTTAGTTGGTGTTTATTGCCGTAAATACTGTGTGATATTTCTTTCATTCAAATATATGTAAATTAAGTATCGACCTGGTATGCTGTGAGCCTGAGATGTGGCAGCCGCTGCTATTTAAGACTCTCGGGAGAAGACGTGTCACCTCTCTCTCGAGATTTCGCTCGGGCAACAGCCTGATGCTTCGCCGGGGTATGAAAGGCCGTTAAGCCGCTTGCTATTGGAGCGATCACTCCGGCCACTGGAGTCCCGATATCACGGGGGAATACACAGCTTTCCTGCTCACTCAAGCCGCCAGCCGCCTCTATGAGGAATCTGGGGGAAAGGAAAAGAGAAAGAAGACTCCACCTGCGGGATCGAGAATTCTGTGTAAGCTGCTGCATTTCAGCCACGGGTACAAAGGGCGTTAAAGCTGATTTTTATGGTTCTGTATTTAAGTCGGTATAAAGAGAACACTAATAGGATCAGATTGTTGCCTGTTAATGTCCCTTTTTCTCAGGAGCGGGTAGAGGTATCAACTTGAAATTTTTCTCAAATACGGTCCCTCGGCAGTATAAGCAAATTAAACGTCTAAGTCAGTGCATTCAAAAGATGCGACCATTTATGTCACACATTTTGATACTTGCAAACTCACTCAATGAACTATCTATACGGAGTGGTCAGAAACAGTTTGAAAAGCTTGTAAGTGTATTTAGCGTATGTTGTGCTGAGAAACAATTGTTAAGAGAAAAATCCGATACGTTGCGCCGTTTCCGAGTTAATTAGCACTGAAATTAGTCAATCATCCCGTTTCTCGCGTAAATTCAAGTAGTTCGCCAGAAACGGTGTCGCCAAACGTGTTCTTTGTTTGGTTTCCTAAAACCGAACAACAGTGTGATACAAAATTTGGACGTGGACGGTAGTAAGGATCGAACCCGAGAATAAGGCTGAGCAGATTCGTACGCTATTGTGTACCGTGTGAAAACAACTGACACTAATAGTGTCTGGCGTGCCGCTTAAATTTGCGCGTGCAACGTCCTGATTGGCTAACTTCAATGCTAGTTAACCCGGAAACAGCGCAAAGTATGGAAGTTTTTTCTTATGAATTCTCAGAACAACCTACCCTGCAACAGCTATACAATCTTTTCAGTCTGTTTCTTACTACCATATATACATAATTCAGTTTGTACGGAACCTTCATAGAACGAGTCCTATTCACACTTGTCCGGTTTTCAGCAAATACACAGGGAATTTCAAGATATTGCTACACCTTACGGGTATCAGTTTTACTAACAAAACTAAGATAACTTTTTTGTTGAACTATGCTCGATTTATATTTGGTGTGGAGGGAGAACTGCTTTTGATTGACGCCTACAAGTCTGAATCGTGTTAACTGATAACTGAAATTCGCAACTCTAGTGTATGAGACAAATACAGCTAGACTTTTAGTCTGACTGTATTTAAATGAACGTATCACACCTGTACTATGAATCTCGCTCTTCCAACTCTCTTAAACACCTCACCATCTTGATCGATCACGGAGGTATTTTCACGACAAACACGACAGCTTTCAATAGGCATCGAACTTTCACAAAAAGTGGCGAGTCATACATTAACATTGCTTGTATAATTTTTTATGATCAACGGTCATAACATCTTCACGCTGGAAGCGAATCTCGACTTTCATGTTATTAGTAATCGTCGATTACTTGCACTCATAGTCTTTATACATGAAGTTACTTCCAATTGAGACTGAACAGATACCGAAACTTACATAGGTGTTACGGTGATAATCCCCCCTTGCACTGGTATAATTTAACATTTCTCTTCCGTTCATATGTGTTGCGCTTAGTGATCAAAAATCGGTTAATATCGATCCTGTTGTCATACGCATACGTTACACAGCTCTCACGCATGAAAAATTAGTTAATGAATTCGAATTAGTTACTGAAAGACGTTCGTTTGGATAAAATGCTGGACACATTCCTTCAGCGTGATATCACCGCAAAACATTCTACCAATCTGTCTTTCGCTACGATGCGGTAGCCAAAAGACGCTGCCACAATACACTGCTACAAGTTTTCTGCAGTAATAACCAAAGAACACAAGACTTTCATGTGAACGATAGGTATGGTACACGATGAGGCGGTTACTTTGGTGATTCTAACCGGATTCCGTCTGCTCTTTTGCACTTATAATATCAACGGGAAATACCTTGTAAATAACCAAGCAGCAGTTCACATAACCTGTAGCAAATTAATCTAGAATATATAGGTGGAAAAATCAACGAGTTATCTACCGTCTTAGCAAGAGGCTAAATAAAATACCACTCTCCAACAATAACACCCGTAAAAGTGGACAACAGACCACCTACTGATGATATGAAACGAAAATTAGTGACTAATGTGAGAACTTGTGATTTGTCATACCGTGATCTGAACGCCCTAAAAAAAATCAGTGGAGACTGACAGATCTCCAATATTAATATTGATAACACGGTAAATAATACGTATCGAGACACAGCAAAATATCAGCTGCTCTCTAACTAAGATATCTGAACTCCTGAAGTCGTATTTGAACTTCTGCAGTTGTTGTTGTTGTGGTCTTTATTTCGAAGTGTGGTTTGATGCAGCTCTCCATGATAGTCTATCATGTGCGAGCCTCTTCGTCTCTGCATACCTACTGCAACCAACATCCGTTTGAATCAGCTTATTGCGTTCAAGCCATAGCCTCCCTTTAAAATCTTTACCCTCGAAAATTACACCAGTTAACAAGCTGACGGTTCCTTTATGCATCAGGATGTATCCTATTAACCGAACCCATATGTTAGTCAAGTTGTGCCATAAATTTCTTTTTTCCCAGTTCGATTCAGTACCTGCTTGTTGGTTATTTGATCTACCCATCTGATCTTCAACATTCCTCTATAGCAATACATTTTAGGGCTTCTGTTCTGTTCTTGTCTGAATTGTTAATTATTCAAATTTCACTTCTGTAAAATGTTACACTGCACACAAATACTGCCAGAAGAGGCTTCCTAAAACTTAAATTTATATTCGACTAACATATTTGTCTGCTGCAGAAACGCATTTCTGGCTGCCAGAGTACATCTTATACCCTGCCTACTTGTGCCATCAGTGATTTTTTGGCTGCCCGAGTACCAAACTCGTCCACTACTTTCAGCAACTAATTTCCCAGTCGAATTACTCCAGCATCGCCTGATTTGATTCGCCTACATTCCATTACACTTGTTTTACTTTTGTTGATGTTCATTTCATAGCCTGTTTTAAAGACACTATCTATTCCATTCACTGTTCTTCCACGTATTTTGCCCCGGCGACTGTATGTTTGTGTTGTCCTCATCACTTCATCATCATTCAGGTAATGGCAAGACTGGAAAGTGGAAAGATTGGGACTTTGTATTGTCGCTGATAATCACGACGTTGAGCGCCCCACAAATCAAATTTAGTCATCATCATCATCACGTCATTTCCCAATACTTCTAGAATTACAGTGGCATCCAAAAACCTCAAAAATTTTATATCTACCCGCTGAATTTTAATTACCTTTCCAAATTTCTCCTTACTTCTCTTTACTAGGCAACGGCCTTGCCACAGTGGATGCACCGGTTCCCGCGAGATTACCGAAGTTAAGCGCTGTCGGGCGTGGCCGGCACTTGGATGGGTGACCATCCAGCCGCCATGCACTGTTGCCATTTTTCGGGGTGCACTCAGCCTCGTGATGCCAATTGAGGAGCTACTCGACCGAATAGTAGCGGCTCCGGTCAAAGAAAACCATCATAATGACCGGGAGAGCGGTGTGCTGACCACACGCCCCTCCTATCCGCATCCTCAACTGAGGTTGACGCGGCGGTCGATGGTCCCGATGGGCCACTTGCGGCCTGCATACGGAGTGCTTTTTCTCTTTACTGCTTGCTCGATGTACAGAATGAATAACATTGGGGTTAGGCTACAATATTGCCTCATTACCTTCTCAAATACAGATTCCCTTCCATGCCCTTCGACTCTTACACTCACAGTCTGTTTTCAGTATAAGCTGCAGATAACCTTTCGCTACGTGTATTTTATCCCTGCTATCTCCAGAATTTCAAAGAGTTATTCCAGACAACTACGTCAAAACCTTTCTCTAAACCTACAAGTACTGTAAACATCGGTTTACCTTTGTTTGCTCCTTCTTATAAGCCAATTTGTACACTGATCAGACAGAACGCTATGACCACCTATCTAATAGCCGGTATATCCACCTTTGGCACGGATAACAGCAGCGACGCGTCCTAGCAAAGAAGCAATGAGGCTTTGGTAGGTCGCTGGAGGGAGCTGGCACCACGTCTGCACACAAGCAAGTCACCTAATTCACATAAATTTCCGGGGGGGGGGGGGGGGGGGGGACAATGAGCTCTGACGCTACATTCTGTCACATCCTTGATGTGTTCGAACGGGTTCAGATCTGGCGAGTTGGGTGGGGGGATGGGGGGCAGCAATTCAAATAGAACTCGTCACTGTGTTCCTCGAACCAGTCAATCATATCCTAGCCTTGTGAGATGGCGCATTATCTTGTTGAAAAACACCACTGCCGTTGGGAAACATGGTCTTCATGAAGGGGTGTACGTGGTCTGCAGCCAGTCTACGATATCACTTGGCCGTCATGGTGCCTTGCACAAGCTGCCCTGGACCCATGGATGCCCACGTAAATGTTCCCCGGAGCATACTGGAGCCGCCGCAGCTTGTCTCCGTCCTGCAGTACAGGTGTCAAGGAGCTGGAAGACGACAGATTCACGCTCTCCCATTGTCATGATGAAGGAGGTATCAGGATCCATCAGACCATGCAACGCTCTGCCACTGGGCCAACATTCAGTGCCGATAGCCACGTGCCCATTTCTGTCGTAGTTGCCGATGTCCTTGTTTTGGTGGCGCTAAGTTCCTAGGGGACCAAACTGCTGAGGTCATCGGTCACTAGGCTTGCACACTACTTAATCTAACATAAACTAACTTACGCTAAGGACAACAAATACACTCATGCCCGAGGGAGGAATCGAACCTCCGACGGGAGAAGTAGAATGAACTGTGGCAAGGCGTCTGAGACCGCGTGGCAGCCCCGGACGAAAAATATCGTTGTGTTAATATTGGCACATGCGTGGGTCGTCGGCTGAGGAGGCCCATAGCTGGGAGTGTTCGGTGCACAGCGTCTTCAGACACACTTGTATTCTGCCCAGTATTAATGTCTGATGCTATTTACACTGCAGTTCGCCGCCTGTCCTGTTTCACCAATCTGTCAAGGCTACGACGTCCGACATCTGTAATGAGGGGTGGCCGCCCAACCCCACGACGTATGAACGCGGTTTCATCTTGGTTTCGCCACGTGTTGGAGATAGTCACCATAACACTCCTCGAACACCCGACAAGTCGTGCAATTTCCGAAAGGCTTGTGCTGAGCCGGCCGGACAGACTGGTAGAATGTTCTGCCGTTATATCACGCTGAAGGAATGTGTCCAGCATTTTATCCAAACGAACGTCTTTCAGTAACTAATTCGAATTCAGTTACTAATTTTTCATGCGTGAGAGCTGTGTAACGTATGCGTATGACAACAGGATCGATATTAATCGATTGTTGATCACTAAGGTCAACACATATCTACAGAAGTGAAATGTTAAATTATACTAGTGCAATGGGGAATTATCACCGTAACACCTATTATGAAACTTCCCCTTAGAAAAATTATACATGACTGTGCTTAAACTGACACACAATATTTTTTAGCGCAACGCAATCTGACTTTCAAAAATCTCTACAAAAGAATGGCCCTGACTAACATTAACCTATACCTTTTGCAAATCAGTTACCTCACCAAAATCTTCGTTACTCGAACTACTGCAATACAGCGAGCGCCACTACTGCCAGCTAAATAAAAGATTCAAACTACTGAAGGCACTAACTACTGATAGGCATAGGCATAGTTAGCAAATGAAAGATTTTGATAGAGAACAAACAATGTATTTACCTTAATAGTCATAATATATATAGCAGTTCATGACATCCAGTCTTACAAATTTCAAAACTCCGCCATCTCTCTCCCCACTGCTGGCGGCTCACCTCCAACTACGCAACGCTACGCACTGTTAACATTAAACTGCCCAACACTACAATGGCAGACAACAATGCAAACTAGCCACAGACTGCACATAGCACAGCCAGTGATTTTCATCGCTACGTGGCGTTACCAATAAGAAAACCTAAACAGCCTACTTACATAGCCCCCATGCTCCCCACAAAAGCTTTACAAATTGTTTTGGGCAGTGGCCAATACAGATTTGAAAAAAATTTTTCATAATTACAATAACAAAGAAATCAGATGCACACACTTATTGATACAATGTTGGTCAAAAGCTAAAATTTTCTCACAGTCCATAAAGACAGTCCTGATCATTCATCACAGTAAAATAGTAGTGTCTTTCTGAAAGTCTGAGCAGTAAAAGAAAATGCACACGGAAGTAGTGGATTTCCATGCAGTCTTGAACAAGTAGTGTCGTCCTTCCAACGGAAAGACAGTGCTGACTCTTGACATGCAGACAGGTAAGGGGTCACAACAGAGCAAACCCACCGCAGAGTCAGTAGAAGTTTTGAAGCATATTGGTGGGTAGGTCATCACAGAGCAGACCCACTGTAGTCCTTGTAGAAATAATGGTATTGGTGGGCCATTAAAGATGCAGACCCACTGTAGTCCTTGTAGAGACGGCCAGCAGCCATCTGTTGAGACTGTGCAGGTGCACAATCACCATCGAAGAGTCTTGCGGAGAATATAGCAAGTCCATAAACCACCACTTGTCCACTCACAAAAAATTTGTTTGAAATGTCCTTAGAACCAGCAATGCTGTTATCCAGTCCCTTGCTGAATTATTAACACACGTGCAAACACTATCAGTCCCTACTTCTCACATATTGTCCATATACTATGACCAACAGAAACGTGTGCAGTGAAATGGAACTTACAAGTTAATAATATGATGAACTGGTGTCAATTACAATTTTATAACATAAGAATACAATTACAAAGGTACAAAATACATCATTAAAGAACATAACAACACAGATAACATTTGTAGTACAGGCTTTACAAAAGAATCGAAGTAACATATACATCAGTGTTACAGAAATTATGACATGAGTACATACATAAAGATCAGAATAACTTTCGAAACATCAACTTCACACATGAGCATTAAAACAGAACAGAATAAATAATGTCTAAACATCTTTACAAAGAAAATAACATATTATTAGTAAAATTCTACAACATAACTCTTATTAGCTAAACACATGAAGACAGGAAAAACACAAATTCACATAGTGTAGTAACACAAAAATACAGGACAGGGTTTGTTTTCAGTGTAATATTTGGTACTGCAGTCCAACCCAAAACTTCATTCCATAGATCTTTCGTCTTATTTCAACATTTGTTTCCACCAAAAAAGTCCTATCCAAGCATGCTTTTTGTATTTATATGTTCACATATTTGTTACCTCATTATTTATTTTCCATTATCTTACCTCATCATTTATTTCCAAGAAAATCCTACCTAAACCTGTTGTGCCTAAACCCTACTTTTTTTGTTCATATCCTCTTTCAAAATACTTTTTTGGCCAAACCATTTTCTTATAGAATCTCAATGTATTTCTTCCAATTCATCACAACTTGTTCTCTTATATGGCCTACCCCATCTTAAGCTAACTTAAATCTACTGAGCTCAGATGCTAAACTAAGGGACGAGGCAATGCAGCAGCACAAAACAATTAACACAAACAGCAATGACAAAAAAATGGAAATTAGCAAAGCAAGCTACAGTAAATCTAAATTACCAAGCAATGCAACATTACAACTAATATGAGCCAATGTGCAGCAACAAGAAAAATAAATCAGTAGTAAAACTAGCTTAACAGAGAAATACAAAGTGAAATTCAGTAACATTATGCCTGGCAAACAGCAGCAGAAAATGCAATAACTTATATCTAAACATGAGAAAGCTCAAGCAGAAAAAATATTACAGTAAAAATGGCCATGTGTAATACCTATGTCACATCTTAACACTAGAGTGATGCATCACTGTAACTTGCTCTAGCAGACAAGTTACCAAGTCACTGACAAAAATTGTGTATGCAATTCCTGTGAAGTGGAAATGTATTTTTGTGCTCCCTCATTTTTCTGGAGTACATCCATCATAAAGTTATTTTTTACTGGATCTGTAAGCATAAAATATTTATATTAGTACATCTATAAAATTTTATTTTAACCAATGCTGCAGCTAGAAACTAGATATTAAGCAAAATGAGCAATCTCTCAACTGCAAAGACAATAGATGTAAAATGTTTCTCATCATTTCATTAGGCATTTTAGTAAATATCATAAATTAAGAGCTTCACAGTGTAATCATATGTTTTCAAGTTTGAGCGTGTCGTATTTGCGATGCTTTTGACAAAGAAATGTCAATAGCGAGAATAATGGTCACCTTTTCTTTTTTTTTCTCCACCTAATGGCTTTCTTTTGTCAGACGACTATCTCTCAGCTGGGCACCCAAAACGCATTACGTCAAGGTCGTTTACCTTTCTTACTGAAATATTTACGACAGCAGTTTCCGCTACAGTGACAGTCTCATATAAAAATATTTTCACAGGTTGAGAATTTGCGTTACAAATGTGTAGAAACATAATCCTATAAATATAACAGTGTTCAAAAAGTTTTCGTCGGCATTATGATACATTCGCGCATTTACACACGTTTCATAACTCTTAAAGTACGATTCTTGGTTTCCAACATCCTTTTCCACAAATCAGAGTCCCTAACCACTACTCATTATTCATATACGTATTCGTCGACACTTCTTCAATATTTCATCAAAATAAATACGTAGCATAATCAAATTCCTCATTTACGGTAGCATCATCTTATTGATCATAAACATACCCCAACAGCATTATACACATCGTCGTCGTAAAAATAACATCATAACAGATCAATCACATCTCAGAATCGTCGCAGCTTCTTTCAATAATTTCAAGACCTTCAATAAAGTCATCTACCTCAAACGTACTACAATAATCATGATCCCTTACCAAATACATCATTCTAAGCTCTCATATTATCACAATGGTTCCGAAAAAATATGAACAGTTCACAAAGTACAGACAAAATACAATTTCATAAGTGTGAAATTATCGAACTGTGTAATTGCGTAAACATGTGTCACTGACATAAAAAAATTTGTTTCTCTGTTAAATAATCAGATAGCTGTGTAATTCTGTGTTGGAGAAATATGGTACCGATGTGTAAAGTTGTATAAGCAAATACCATATTAGGTAGGGCTCCTTGTGCTTGCCACACACACACGGTACACAAAGTAAGCGTGTACCCCCCTGAGGATTAATGTAATTATACCCTCAGGTGTTACAGATTACAGCAATGGAATGAAATGTATCACGGAAAACTTTCTTTGTAATTCAAAAATATTTAAAAATAAATGTTTTAAGTATAAAATTAATCACTCAAATATGTGCACTGTAGCGCTAAACTGTGCGTCTTGTTGCAACATAATCTCTGTGGAAGTGTCGTAGTTATCGTCCTCCGAAAGCTAAGTTCTGCAGAAGTCAATGTACTTACCTTATGATAAACAAAAGTGAAAAGCTTTGCGTATAGATATCATAGTTATTATGCTTATTGGCGTGATGAAGAAAGTACTGTACAGTAACGTATTGTTGTGCCACGAAAAAGGCTGTCTCATTGTTGCTATACCACAAAAGTTACTACTAAAACATGTTTTACGAGGGCAGTTCAATAAGTAATGCAACACATTTTTTTTCTGAAACAGGGGTTGTTTTATTCAGCATTGAAATACACCAGGTTATTCCCCAATCTTTTAGCTACACAACACTATTTTTCAACGTAATCTCCATTCAATGCTACGGCCTTACGCCACCTTGAAATGAGGGCCTGTATGCCTGCACGGTACCATTCCACTGGTCGATGTCGGAGCCAACGTCGAACTACATCAATAACTTCTTCATCATCCGCATAGTGCCTCCCACGGATTGCGTCCTTCATTGGGCCAAACATATGGAAATCCGACGGTGCGAGATCGGGGCTGTAGGGTGCATGAGGAAGAACAGTCCACTGAAGTTTTGTGAGCTCCTCTCAGGTGTGAAGACTTGTGTGAGGTCTTGCGTTGTCATGAAGAAGGAGAAGTTCGTTCAGATTTTTGTGCCTACGAACACGCTGAAGTCGTTTCTTCAATTTCTGAAGAGTAGCACAATACACTTCAGAGTTGATCGTTTGACCATGGGGAAGAACATCGAACAGAATAACCCCTTCAGCGTCCCAGAAGACTGTAACCATGACTTTACCGGCTGAGGGTATGGCTTTAAACTTTTTCTTGGTAGGGGAGTGGGTGTGGCGCCACTCCATTGATTGCCGTTTTGTTTCAGGTTCGAAGTGATGAACCCATGTTTCATCGCCTGTAACAATCTTTGACAAGAAAGTGTCACCCTCAGCCACATGACGAGCAAGCAATTCCGCACAGATGGTTCTCCTTTGCTCTTTATGGTGTTCGGTTAGACAACGAGGGACCCAGCGGGAACAAACCTTTGAATATCCCAACTGGTGAACAATTGTGACAGCACTACCAACAGAGATGTCAAGTTGAGCACTGAGTTGTTTGATGGTGATCCGTCGATCATCTCGAACGAGTGTGTTCGCACGCTCCGCCATTGCAGGAGTCACAGCTGTGCACAGCCGGCCCGCACGCGGGAGATCAGACAGTCTTGCTTGACCTTGCGGCGATGATTACACACGCTTTGCCCAACGACTCACCGTGCTTTTGTCCACTGCCAGATCACCGTAGACATTCTGCAAGCGCCTATGAATATCTGAGATGCCCTGGTTTTCCGCCAAAAGAAACTCAATCACTGCCCGTTGTTTGCAACGCACATCCGTTACAGACGCCATTTTAACAGCTCCGTACAGCGCTGCCACCTGTCGGAAGTCAATGAAACTATACGAGACGAAGCGGGAATGTTTGAAAATATTCCACAAGAAATTTCCGGTTTTTTCAACCAAAATTGGCCGAGAAAAAAAATGTGTTGCATTACTTATTGAACTGCCCCCGTACTTTCCAGAATAATGCAGAAAAACTGTGCAGATATAAAACAGAAACACCGCAAAAGCAACACTGTAAATTGTCACTCATTAGTAGCGTCGTGATAAAACCGTGTAGTTGCCACATAAACTAACCACTGTGTCGTCTGGTATCTCGCAGAAAGTACTTTAAATCCAGAATGTATTTTCAAGTAAACCAAAATGTTGCATTAAAATCTCATTAGCAGTACAAGTATATGTTCTAAGTATGTTAGCCTTATAGTCGTTACGTAATAGTGCAACTAACAAGCAAGAATGTACACACACAATAACACTGTGACGTCTGTTCACTATAACAATGCATTCGTAATTTCTGTTTCAATAAGTTCTCTTGGTTCTTGACTGGATATTTAACTTCAAACATTGTTGCATGTTAACAGATTCTAAGTCTGACAAGCATACTAGTAATGTAAAGTGAAAAGATATATGGCAAAGACAAAGTTTAAAAGCAGATTATCTTTCAATAAACGGTTTTACATATGAAATGTGGTGCAATCCTTTACTCTTCCTAGTACGCAGAGTTTCAACTTCAACGCAATTATCATGTGGTATACGTCGGATTCTGTAAGGTCCATTGTAAACTAGAAAGAATTTGTGACTCAAGTGTTTCTTCTTATGTGATACTGAATGAGCTTTAATGAGAACTTTCTGACCAATGTATAATTTCTTTGCATTTGCTTTACCGTGTAGTTTTCTCCTTTTGTGTGCTGCAGATTTTATATTTTTTATAGCCAAATCAATTATGTCCTTGTGTCGAAGTTTACGTGTATTCGGGAAAGGTACAAGCTCTCTGATTCTGTTCGGTGGTTCTTCATTCTTCAGTACAAGAGTAGGTGGTAAAGCAGTGGAATCATGAGGCATTTCATTGAGCACATTTTGAAATAAGTGTAAATATCTGTCCCAATGCTGATGCTTTCTGTGACAATAAAGTCTGCAAAGCTTATTGATTTCTTTCATAATCCTTTCAGACGGGTTACAATGTGGTGAGTACAATGAAATAAAAACAGGTTTGATTTTATGATTCCGAAGCATGCGTGACCAAACAGCAGATCTGAATTGCGGTCCGTTATCTGAAATGACTTTAGCAACGTGGCCAACTTCACGTAAGAAATTTTTAATAAAGGCGTTGGATACAGAGCGTCCAGTGGCTTTACGTAACGGAGTAAAAGAAACAAATTTTGAAGTAGGTTCAACAGCGACTAGAACGTACGAAAATCCATTCGATGTTCTGACAAGGGGTCCCAAGAGATCAACAGCAGCAAATTCTTTTAATTTAGAAGGAATAATAGGAAACAGCGGAGCACGATGTGAGATAGTAGATGGTTTCGCCTTTTGACAAAGTTTACAAATAGACAAGACTCTTCGAATTCTCTTTTCCATATTGTTAAAATAACAAGTCGTCCGAAGAATATGATAACATTTTCGTGGACCAAAATGTGCATAGCTGAAATGAATGTACCAAATGAGCTTATTAACAAAATCGTCAGGAATGCAAAGTACCCATAGCTTGTCATCAACAGTGCAGCGTTTGAAGAGTATGTTGTTTCTAACCAGATAATAATGCCGAATCTGAGTGTGCGGCTTTTCATGCCATTTACTTTTGATGTCTTTCCAAATCGGATCTTTATCTTGTTCATGAGCAATGTCCTTTAAAGATGTGGTGATGAAGTTTTCAAAGGCGACTTTCTGAATGTAAAGAATACTGAAATTTTTATCGAGGTTGCCTTCTGTGTTACTTTTCTCAAGCCCAGCCAGTGCGCGTGACAGTGCGTCCGTAACAATGTTCTCCTTGCCGGGAATGTAGACCATTGTGAAGTGGAATTCTTGCAGAAACAATGCCCAACGTTTTAACCTGTCATGATTTAATTTTGAAGACATAAGAAATTGTAATGCACGATGATCACTGTATACTTTTACGTGCTTACCAGAAAGAAAGAAACGGAATTTGTTAAATGCCCAAACGATAGCTAAAGCTTCTAATTCAGTAACGGAATAATTTTTTTCAGATTTTGTTAGCACTCGGCTAGCAAAAGCAATGGCTTTCTGAACAGTAGTGTCATTTTCTGTGGCTTCTTGAAATAAATGGGCACCAAGACCGACTTTAGAAGAATCCGTGCTAAGGCAGAAATCTTGTGACAGATCTGGATGAGCTAGTATTGGCGCGTTAAGTAACGCTTCTTTCAAAGAATCGAATTCCAACTGTGCTTGTTCGTCCCAGTTCCAAATAGTATTTTTTCCAGTGAGAGAACAAAGTCGAAAATTCCGAACTGTTGTATAACAGGAGGTAAAGCCGATTAATTTCTTCGTCATGGTTTGAGAGCCAATCTTCAAATTTCAAAGCTACTGACTTACCTTCATTTTCTAAACTTATTTCAGCATCGTGAAAGTTTAAGATTGCTTTGTATTCATTCAAAAAGTCTACTCCCAATATAATTTCCGTCGACAATAATGGAACAATAAGAAAGCTCATAGAGAAGCTGTGGCTTTGACAAAAGAATTCTAAGTTGGTTTATTGGCGTACATCTACACTTTTTCCAAAGATTGCACCTTGTAATTTAATCTTACATAACGGAAGTGTGGGACAATCGTTCGATTTGTTGCATTTGCTAAAGGCTGTTTCACTAATTACTGAAATGGGACTGCCAGAGTCAAGTACTGCCGTAAATTTTACGTCATTTACTGTAATGTGAATCACAGGATATGCAATGTTGTTATGTTTTACGTCGTGTTCCTGGAGTAAGATGTCCCTAATGTCTTCAATTTTTACGTAATTACTAGCTACGGCAGCTGCGTAGTTAGTTTCATACGTACGTTTTGTGGCTGCCAGCGGTATGAGTCATTGCCTATTGTCTCTTTGTTGGCGCGCGTCGTTATTGGGGTTTGGAGACCTAACTTCTACAAATTCACCTTGTCGAGAGGGCCCTGCCCTGTTTAAATCCCGCCAGTTCTGATGCAATTCAGGTCTGTCGTTACGATCATATCGTCGGTCGTCATGTCGGTAGATTCCATAGTTTCTTTCTTGTCGGTCACGTGGTGGAGAATTTCTCCCTGAATCGTAACTGCGCACTGGACCGTTGCGTCTAAAGTTATTCTGTCTCCCTTGATAATAATTATTTTGGTTCCCAAATTGTCTGTTTCTTTGATTGTCTCTGTGATAGTCACTACCGTGGAGAGATGATCTTTCCCTGTAATTATTACTACTCTGCCAACGGTTGTCATACGGGTGGTGTCTGCTTTGGTCACGATTTTTGTTGTGAGAATAGCCTTGTCGTGTCCAGTTATTATTTCTTTCATCGCGGAATTGCGACGGATGTGACCTGTAATTGTTGTGTTCCTGTTTTCGCGTTCCGCGATTGTCAGTGTCAATTTCTAATTCTTGTAAGAGTCCCTGAAAAGCTTCAATGTCGTCTTTGCAACGTCCTGCCAAAATAATATGTCGTAAATGTTCAGGTAATTTGATTAAGCAAATGCGGATGAGTTCTGAGGGGCTGTATGGGTTTGACAGGTACTGATTCATGTGCAACATGTCTTCAAAATATTTCACAAGACTGGAAAATTCAGATTGTTCGAAATGTTTCATCATTATGATGCTATGTTTTACTCGGTCTTGTGTAGCTTGAGACCAATATGCTGAGAGGAAGGCATGATAAAATTCTCCTTCACTGTGACAATCGTGAATGACCGATCGCATTCTTGCAGCTGGTTCATTCTCTAAGTAGCCACACATAAATTCTAATCTGTGTTCTAACGACCAGTTGGGAGGAAAACAATGAGAGAATTGATGGAGCCATGCTTGTGGATGAATGTCGTTGCCAGAATTCTTAAATGTTTTGAATTTACGTGTACTAATGAACAGCTTATAGTCAAAATCATCATGTCGGCGAGTCGCATGTCGGTCACTGTTACGTCGTTTCGACGGTTCCATCTCAAAATTCGGTGTGCCTTGCCAATTTCTTTCATAATTTCCGAAGTGTCCTGTGTTATTATTTTGTGGTTGTTCCGTATTTCTAAGTCCCTCTTCCCGTGTTGGAGCGCGAGTGTCCTCTGAAATATGTAATTTTTGTATTACTTGTGCCAACTGATCTTGTACTTCCCGGATTTCTCTTTTGTGTTGCGTATTAATTTGATTCTGATTTTGTTTGAATTTCTTAATTTGTTCATACTCTTCTGTGTCAGTGATGGCTACAGGTCTTGTGTCATTCAGATCATCATCTACCTTTGTAGATAAGTTAGTGAACAGATCCGAAAGTTCGGCTACTTTCTCCGATAGTGTACTTATTTCCTCAGTGTGTTTTTCTGAACCAAGTTTCATAGTATCTACCGTGTCCTTTAAGTTTTCCTGAGTTTTTGCAAGTTGCGTAACCGAATCGGTAGATGCAACTGAGTCAATTTTAGCTTGCAAGGTGTCGTGATTTTCATGAACAATGGTTTGCAGTTCTTTTATGGCTGCTTCGTGATTCTGTAATGCATTTTCATGCCGCGAAAAAATAGGTTGAAAACGCTCACAAATTTGTGTTTTTACTTCATTACAGACTTTTTGACATTTAGATTCAATGTTATGTAACTCAGTAGTTAAATCTTCACGTGTTTGTTCAAGTGTGGTGTCTAACTTTTGAAGCTTTTGCTGTGTTTGTCTCTGATTTTGTTCCATTGTGTCTAACTGTTGCTGTGTTTGTCTCTGGTGTTGTTCCATTGTGTCTAACTTTTGAAGCTTTTGCTGTGTTTGTCTCTGATTTTGTTCCACTGTGTCTAACTTTCAAAGATTTTCTTCCATTGTGTCTAACTTTTGAAGCTTTTGCTGTGTTTGTCCCATTTGTTGTATTAATTGTAATAACAATGCACTGGTATCTGAAACATGTTCCTCAGTGCTTTTCGGCAGTGAATTTGCACCGGCAACATTCACATTTTGACAAGCAGAAAATGTGTCTTGAATTATTTGAGAAAACGCTGAGGACCCAAAACCTGAATCTACAGTATTTACGAGATTGTGTCCTGTCATTTCGGATTCCCGAGGCGAGCTATTGCCGACCGATCGATCGATAATGCTTCCCTGTTCACTAATTGTTTCACTGTCTACGCCATTATTTGCCGCCCGCTCCATTTCCCTATGTACAATTACCAAATCACTAGTTTGAACATTAGTTAATTCATTACACGGTGGCGCTAACACACTACTTTCGTCTTCACTGTCATTTCTCAGTTTACTTTGGAGCCTAGTATTACATTTTTCACACGCCATTATTGTCACAATATTTCATACGACAACACATAAAAACACAATTTGAAGAGCAAAAATAAGAGAACACATTAACATAGCACTGAAAATAATATCTAGTTAATTGCAATCGCAGCTGCGAAATACTTGGTGCAAATTTACATGTGTGCCACACCTGTTTTAATGTACAACAATGAAAGACTGCAACTACAAAGGAGATTCTCTCTACAATTACGCGCTAGCAATAAACAAAATCTACACTAATTACACAAACTACAAGAAAAAATCAGAAGATTCCAGTGAGGTATCCTCCGCTAAGGGTCGAAATGTGAAACGTCCCCTTTGAACAATTATACATGACTGTGCTTAAACTGACACACAATATTTTTTAGCGCAACGAAATCTGACTTTCAAAATTCTTTACAAAAGAATGGCCCTGACTAACATTAACCTATACCTTTCACAAATCAGTTACCTCACCAAAATCTTCGTTACTCGAACTACTGCAATACAGCGAGCGCCACTACTGCCAGCTAAATAAAAGATTCAAACTACTGAAGGCACTAACTACCGATAGGCATAGTTAGCAAATGACAGATTTTGATAGAGAACAAACAATGTATTTACCTTAATAGTCATAATATATATAGCAGTTCATGACATCCAGTCTTACAAATTTCAAAACTCCGCCATCTCTCTCCCCACATCCACCACTGCTGGCGACTCACCTCCAACTGCGCAACGCTACGCACTGTTAACATTAAACTGCCCAACACTACAATGGCAGACAACAATGCAAACTAGCCACAGACTGCACACAGCACAGCCAGTGATTTTCATCGCTACGTGGCGTTACCAATAAGAAAGCCTAAACAGCCTACTTACACTATGTATGTTGCGGTATCTGTTTCAGTCTCAATTGGAAGTAACTTCATGTATAAAGACTATGAATGCAAGTAATCGACGATTACTCATGACATGCCGGCCGCGGTGGCCGAGCGGTTCTAGGCGCTTCAGTCCGGAACCGCGTGACTGCTACGGTCACAGGTTCGAATCCTGCCTCGAACATGGATGTGTGTGATGTCCTTAGGTTAGTTAGGTTTAAGTAGTTCTAAGTTCTAGGGGACGGATGACCTCAGATGTTAAGTCCCACAGTGCTCAGAGCCATTTGAGCTTGTGCCGAGCCTGCGAGCCATAACAATATGCCCTCGGTCAAACACAGATAGAACGCGCGCTTTCCCCAATCTACACAGGGACAGCACACTCCTTGATACTAAATGCGCTGTGTGTGTATCTGACTAGCAGTCATTCCTCGCTAGGTGGCGATGCTGTCGCTTGGGCGGGTTTACATTGATAGTAAATCGATGGTCGTAATGTTCTGGCCGGTCAGTGTAGAGTTAATATTGCCAAGCGTGTCCTACATTTCTTCGCAACACAAGCTGATCTCCACCATTAGACGGGTTTACTGGATGTGATCCCCTATGAGGGTTCAGGACAGGCGAGCAGTGGTGAGGACCTGTGTCACGCCCGAGGCGTCCATGAGACAGCATTATTGCTGAGAGTCTCCTCTTTGGTGCGGCGTCGTGGCAACCGTGCTGCGTCCGCAGCGCAGGAACTCACGGAGTGGTGCGTCAGTGCCCGTCTTGGGATCCGCAGTTATAGCCCCTGGTATTGCCCGCGATCAGTTCCGTGGCCTCCTGCAATGGTGAGCAGCGGCTGGCGTATTCCCATAGCCAAGAGTGACTGTGGACGTCCGTCAAAGCTTCAGCAATCTCACCGAGTGTAGTTGCACTTAGGCTTGGCCTCAGAAGTCTGCATACCCTTGATGACAGATGTCGTAATGATGAAAAGGTGAAAGTCCCAATAACGATACGGAGGAGAGCTTACAGCCGGTAAGTCGGTACATCCACTGCCAGGGAGTGACAACATCAGGCGTCCTGCTCTGAAGTGGAACAGCTTGCAATCAGACAGATTAAATCTCCATTAGTCCCACTGAAGTTAGTTACCGTTGTGACAGACTTGAATGGCAGCTTGCAGAGTTGGAATCCATCTATATGGCTGCAGACTCATAGAATTCGACTCCAAACTGACGGCGGCTGATAACACTTCATCGTATTTCAACAGGTCATTCTGCAGCTAATGGAGCTGGCCTTCCGTCGATATCAGTGATGTAGACGGAATTATCAGACTCTGAGCCCTGAGTGGAAGGAAGGTGATGGTAATATAGCGATCTATGAAGTGATTCCCAATTCGGGTGACCGAATGCACTCCAGTTTTTCGAGGCCTTCAGCGTTCTCTGCTGGAATAACGTTTAATTTCAGAGCTTCAGAGCGTTCTGTTATGCAAAATTTGTAGCCTGAAAGGTATTCTTGTGTAGTCTTTAGATGTAATTACTCCACGCTATCCACCTAAGAGAATATCGTTATGCCTTCTTTGCAATGACATCATGATGCTGATGCTTTCTCTCGCACAGTCTATGGCAATGCGCTCCTTGCTTGTTTGTGTTCTGGCACTCCTGAGTGTTTATACTCCTAATGCAACCATTGAGTGCTGAGTAGGCGCGTTACGCATGGACGTCGTTCCAGACAACTCAAAATTTTATTCTTCACCCTAATACCATTTTGTTGCCGCAACACCATGTTGGCTACTAAAAATTTTTCCGTTTCTCTCTCAGTAATTTGCGTTGGTATTTTGTAACCATGATTTATTAAACTGATGATTCGGTAATAGTCACAGTTGTTAACACTTCCCTTCCTTGGAATAGGAATTATTACATTATTCTTGAAGTCTGAGGATATTTCGCCAGTCTCACATTCCCTGCCTACCGAGTGGAGTAGTTTTGTCATGGCTGGTTGTCCCATGTATCTCAATAAATTATAGGGAGTGTCGTCTACTCCAGGAGTCTACTTAGGTCTTTCAGTGCTCTGAAAAATTTTTCTCACCATATCATGTCTTCCTTTTCATCTTCATCAGCCTCTCGTTTCTTTTCTACAATACTGTCGCTTCCCTTGTATAGCCCTTATATATATTACTTCAGTTTATCATGGTACTGTCTCTACAATTTCTACAATTCTCCAATTTCGTCAATTTCAACCTGTAGTTCGTAACCAACAGATTATCGTCAGAGTCCACACACGCTCCCCAATATACGTACCTTGCAGTATAAAATCTGGGTTCGAAAACTTTATGTTATCATTGCATAATCTCCCTGAATGCTGCCGGTGCTTCCAAATCTCTACCACGTAAAAAACCTTCTTCCATGTTTCTGTAACAATGTCTTGGCAATGATTAAACTGTCTACTCTTACGGTACGCAGTAAAAAAGTGCAAGGAGACGATTTCTAACATGTTTCCCATCGTGAGGACAGACAAACGCATAGACGCATTTAATATTAGCGGTTGTTTAATGCCGATTTTTTACCAAAACAACATGCAAACGTCACTATGGATATTCGGATTTAGGTTATGACATGTTCGCTATCCCTGCCATCCTTGGTGACGATGCGCAAATGAATAGCGAAATTCTGCATGACCCGCTGAAGTGTCGGAACACAGATGCTGTCGATGACCTCCTGAATGGCTGTTTTCAGCTCAGAAATGGTTATTGCTCTACACCTTGTCTTTAATATAGCTCCACAAAAAGGAGTCACATGTGTTCAGATCCGGAGAATATGGCGACCAATCGAGGCCTATGCCAGTGGCCTCTGGGTACCCCAGAGGCAGAATGAGGTTCCCAAAGTGCTCTTCCAAGACATCAAACACTCTCCCGTTTCGATGGGGGCGAGCTCCGTTTTGCATGAAGCACAGCTTGTCGAAATTGGGTCACTTTGGATAATGGGGATGAAATCATCTTCCAAAATCTTCACGTACCTTTCTGTAGTCACCGTGCCATCAAGGAATATCGAACCGATAATTCCGTGACTGGACATACACATCACACAGTCAGCTGTTGCGGGTGAAGAGACTTCTCGATCACGAAATGCGGATTCTGCCCCCAAAAGGCGCCAATTTTGCTTATTGACGAACCCATCCACATGAAAATGGGCATCGTCGCTAAACCAAATCGTACAATTCTCATCACGCCCCGCGGCCACCCGTGCAGATTGAACATCCTAACGCAAACCGTTCAGAAGTTATGACAATTTTATTTCATATAGTTCAATAACTGTCACTACGTATCTATACAATTCGTATGAATTTAATCACTGGTTGCACTGTACTGTGTTACGATTTTTTATTTGTAAATCTAGAATGACTTTATCTATGGTTAACAACAGAGGCAATGTGGCGCTAAACGTCTTCAGAATATACAGCACCCAAAAAGAAGTGTTGTTAATACACTGTCAATTCACATTAATGTGACCACCTATCAAAAGCCAGAATAACCACCCTTTGCAGCGTGGACCACTGCAAGACGTGCAGGAAGAGAGGCAATCAGGTCCTGGAAGGCAACGACATGGAAGTGAAGTCATGCCGGCTCCAGCGGTACTAGGTTTCTCGGTTGAGGATCCATGGCACGAACAGCCCAATCGAGGTGGTCCCACAGATTATCGATAGGGTTTAAATCCGTGGAGACTGGTTGCCAGGGGAGTACGGTAAACTCATCCTGGGGCTCTTCGAACCACACACGTACACTGCGAGCTGTGTGAAACTTTGCATAGTCCTGCTATGGTGCCATAGTGCCGAGGAAAAACAGACTGCATGAGGGGGGGGGGAGGGGGACATGGACCCCAAGGATACAGGCACACCAGTGTTGAATCATTTTGGCATACAAAATGATAAGATCACCCATAGAAAGCCACGGAAATATTCCCCAGACCGTAACGCTCCCTCCTCCGGCCTGGACCCTTCCGACTATTGTTGCAGGGTGTTTGGTCTCACACATTAAACGCCATACACAGCAACTGGCATCTGTCTGATGGAACATGAAACGTGATTCATCTGAAAAGGCCGCCTTTCACCAATCAGTGGAAGTCTAGTTGCGGTACAGCCTTCGTCGCTGATGAACACCATTCAGCATTGATGCATGAACCAGGAGCCTGCTAGAGAAGCCCATAGGCAGCAACGTTCGCTGAACGTCCCTGGTGTGTTACTGTTCGTAGCCCCTTGGTTCATCTGCGCAGTCAGTGCTCAATATTTGCACTTCTTTGCCAGTATATACCTTCGCAGCTGTCGTTGACAACTGTCATCTATGGCCATTGTTACACCACAGTTGCCTCGGTGTCGATTTTGAGTAGCGCCGTTTTGCCAAACATGGTATACTTTAGCCGTGGCGGCATGCGAACAGTTAACAAATTTAGCCGTTTCGAAAATGCTTCTACTCTTGGTCCGACAGCCAATGATTATACCCTTTTGGATATGAGATAAATCGCCCTTTTTGCACATTACGACAACGACTGCACTGTTTTACAGTTTTCCGTAACCCCCGCCCTCTCCCTCCCCCCCCCCCCCCCCTCAGGACTCAATTTATATACCCTCCGCTGCTATTGCTGCCACCTGCCGCCTGTGAGTGGTTACTGCACATTGACGTCGGACATAGGCGGTGGTCACCTTAATGTGACTTTACCATGTATTTAATGCGATTCATGTTGTATGCTACAGTGCCAGATTACACTACTGACCATTAAATTTGCTACACCAAGAAGAAATGCAGATGATGAACGGGTATTCATTGGACACATATATTATACTAGAACTGACATGTGATTGCATTTTCACGCAATTTGGGTGCATAGATACTGAGAAATCAGTACCGAGAACAACCACCTCTGGCCGTAATAACGGACTTGATACGCCTGGGCATTGAGTCAAACAGAGCTTGGATGGCGCGTACAGGTACAGCTGCCCATGCAGCTTCAACACAATACCACAGTTCATCAAGAGTAGTGAGTGGCGTATTGTGACGAGCCAGTTGCTCGGCCACCATTGACCAGACGTTTTCAATTGGTGAGAGATCTGGAGAATGTGCTGGCCAGGGCAGCAATCGAACATTTTCTATATCCAGAAAGGCCCGTACAGGACCTGCAACATGCGATCGTGCATTATCCTGCTGAAATGTAGGGTTTCGCAGGGATTGAATGAGTGGTAGAGCCACGGGTCGTAACACATCTGAAATGTAACGTCCACTATTCAAAGTGCCGTCAATGCGAACAAGAGGTGGCCGAGACGTTAACCAATGGCACCCCATACCATCACGCCGGGTGATACGCCAGTATGGCGATGACGAATACACGCTTCCAATGTGCGTTCACCGCGATGTCGCAAAACACAGATGCGACCATCATGATGCTGTAAACAGAACCTGGATTCATCGGAAAAAATGACGATTTGCCATTCGTGCCCCAGGTTCGTCGTTGAGTACACCATCTCAGGCGCTCCTGTCTGTGATGCTGCGTCGAGGGTAACCGCAGCCATGGTCTCCTAGCTGATAGTCCATGGTGCTGCAAACGTCGTCGAACTGTTCGTGCAGACGGTTGTTGTCTTGCAAACGTCCCCATTTGTTGACTCAAGGATCGATACGTGGCTGCACGATCCGTTACAGCCATGCGGACAAGATGCCTGTCATCTCGACTGTTAGTGATACGAGGCCGTTGGGATCCAGCACGGCGTTCCGTATTACTCTCCTGAACCCACCGATTCCATATTCTGCTAACAGTCATTGAATCACGACCAACGCGTGCGGCAATGTCACGATACAATAAACCGCAATCGCGACAGGCTACAATCCGACCTTTATCAAAGTCGGAAACGTGATGGTATGCATTTCTCCTCCTTACACGAGACATCACAACTACGTTTCGCCAGGCAACGCTGGTCAACTGCTGTTTGTGTATGAGAAATCGGTTGGAAACTTTTCCTCATGTCAGCACGTTGTAGGTGTCGCCACCGGCGCCAAGCTTGTGTGAATGCTCTGAAGGGCTAATCATTTGCATATCACAGCATCTTCTTACTGTCGGTTTAATTTTGCGTCTGTAGCATGTCATCTTCGTGGCGTAGCAATTTTAATAGCCAGTAGTGTATATGCAAGATTTGGAATTGGCATGGAAAGTAAATGATAAATTGCATACACAGATTTCAGTTGGGTAAGGCGTTTTTGTACTTTGTGTGTTGCTAGGCGGTCACTTAAAAATTGAAAAAGTTTCTCACAACCCTCGCGACTTCCATAGTTTGTCTTTCCCAATATTTCTTTGACTACAGGAAATTGCTAAATACAGCCACCATAGTGATGAGCCGAAAAATTTTGATCGTTGCACACCAAGAGATTGAATGTCGCCTGGTGGCAAAGCAGGTACGTGACGCCGTAAAGGAAGGACAGAGTGGACAAAATAAAACTATCCCAGGAAATATTTATGAGACTGATGCGGGACAGACCCTTTTTAATGAACAGAAGAATTGCCCATCATGGAAAATGCCGGAAGTCATTTCGATGCATCAACTGACTGGTGTCCCGTACTGTGCATGCACGTCTCCCACATGCTCTGTCCCGTGCTTCACCATGTCATTACGTTTGAGAGAGTGAGAGGAGCAGACGTATTTAGTAACCAGTCGAATGCAACACGAAATAGTGTGGACGATAAAACAAGGTGTGTTCATTGTCGAGTGTCATGCGGAACACAATTCATGAAAAACATGTTTAAGATTTGAAGTGTTTTGACAAAACCTCCAGCAAAGTCTGCAGTGCAAAAGTTAGTGACTAAATAGCGTGAAACTGGCTGTGTAACGCATAAAAACTATCCAAAAAGATTTCGAACACCAGAAAATATTGATTGACTGAAGGAAAGCCTGGAACAAAGTCGGACAAATTGTCAACACCGCTTACTTGTGCGAGTGAGAATTGAGAGATATTGTTCCGAAACATTGTAAAATACGACCTGCATCTGTATCCTTACCGGTCCCTGTTATGACTAAAGGAAACAACAACTGTCTGGCCATAGCTATGGGTTCCCTTGGGGGATGACTCATTGGGACTACATGAAATATTAGTTCACTTTATTGCATGAATGATAAAAAGATTTACGTAAGTTCATACAATCCTTTATCATAGGAATGCTTGATAATTTACAAGTCATTTACTATTAAAGCATCATTTTATGCACTAATTAACAAACTGTTAAACATTTACAAAAGTACATTTCCGTTTGACACTTGAACAACTCTTTAGTCTCACTTGATGATGTTGACTGTTTTAGCTGAGGTCATGAACTGGCGCAGAGCACTTCCATGCTTTGCTCTATATTGACCTCCGTGTGATGGTGCTGCTGTGCTGAGAGAGAGGGCATGTATTTCTTCAGCCTCTCCCATTCGTCATTGCGGATTGCAGCAAGACATGGCTAATGTCTGCGATATCAATGCGTGTTGCCGACTGTGGTCTTTGAACGATACTAGAGTCAGTAAACACATCTGCTCCTCTTACTCACTCAAAGATAATGACACAGTGAACTGCCGCGCGGGATTAGCCGAGCGGTCTCAGGCGCTGCAGTCATGGACTGTGCGGCTGGTCCCGGCGGAGGTTCGAGTCCTCCCTCGGGCATGGGTGTGTGTGTGTGTGTGTGTGTGTGTGTGTGTGTGTGTGTGTGTCCTTAGGATAATTTAGGTTAAGTAGTGTGTAAGCTTAGGGACTGATGACCTTAGCAGTTAAATTCCATAAGATTTCACAGACATTTGAACATTTTTTGACACAGTGAACTACTCCGGACAGAACATGTGGGAGATAAGCGGAAAAAAGATAGGGAATCATTCTAGCGACGATATGGACCACAAATAGGGAAGGGCAGATTATTATGGCCCAGTATCTGGGGACGGGCATCTCGGAAACGGCGAAGCTGGTTGGCTGTTCGTGTGCTACTGTTGTCAGTGTCTAGGATAGCGATTGAATGATGGTGAAACCACAAGTAGGTGTTGGAAATTCACATCTAATCATAGAACGTGAAGGTCAGAGTCTTGCCTTCTCTGCGAATCAGGACAGGAGGCGATTTGTGGCAGAGCCAGCGACAGAGTCCAGTGCTGGTGCAGGAACAAGAGTTTCAAAGCACACTCTTCAGAGCACATTGTTGAAGATGGGCCTTTGCACCAGATGGCCCCTATGAGTTCCCATGAAGACTCAACGTCATCGTTAATTACGATTGTGGCACGTGATCATTAAAATTGGACTGTGAATCTATGGAAACATGTCACCTGATCAGATGAACTACGTTTCTTGTTACACCAGGTCGTGGTCGTGTCTGAATATGCCTGGCTGAAGACAGATACTCGAAACATGCACCATACCGGCGAGGACAGTATTATGTTTTGGGGGACATTCACCTACTTTTCCGTGAGACCTGTGGCAGTGAGACACCATGACAGCTGTGGACGACATGAACATTATTGCCATCCACTTGCATCCCTTCATGATTGACCTCTTCCCTGACAGCAACAGCGTCTTCCAAAAAGACAACTGTCTATGTCACCAGGCCAGTATGGCGGTACAGTGGTTTTAAGAGCATAATAGTGAACTCACGTTGAAGTCTTTGTCACCTAATTCGCCTGCTCTGAAACCGATGGAATCCACATGCAATGTTGTCTGGTGCCAGTTAGGCTGCCATAATTTTCTGGCGCTGAATTTTCAAGACATGAGTGACCTGTGCATAGACATCTGGTGCCACATACCTCTGGAAATCTATGTCACCCAGAATCACTGCTGTATACATTCCAAAAGAGGACCGACAAGGTACCAAGCAGGTGATCCTGACATTTGGCTCATTGATATGTGTAACTAGTGTGACAGAGCACGGTTCATCACAAAGGGCCCATTGTTCTCCTTACGTAAACAACCCAGCCACTTAGCTTAGTGTCCTTATCTAAACAAACCAGTGTTATTTATGACCATAATGCAAACAAACCGGATACTTATGCTCTTAGTTACGTTTGCGTAAGTCTAATTCGTAAGCAAATGCTTTTAGCCTAATCTTAATGACCACAATGAGTGACCCACTGTAATAAAATCATGCTTTTACTATTATATTAATTACTATAATTTATGATTCCAAATGGCCACTTCCCCACTCGTCTAACCAAACTGGGTTATGTATAAATCTCAGGTTGGGCTGTATCACAATAATTACCGTAATTTATGACCAAAAATGATGTCACACATTTCAAATGGCTCAAATGGCTCTGAGCACTATGGGACTTAACATCTGAGGTCATCAGTCCCCTAGAACTTAGAACTACTTAAACCTAACTAACTTAAGGACATCACACACATCCATGCCCGAGGCAGGATTAGAACCTGCGACTGCAGTGGTCGCGCGGTTCCAGACTGAAGCGCCTAGAACCGCTCGGCCACACCGGCCGGCGAAGTCACACATTTCGACAACACAGTCACTGCGCCACATTCAAGTGATATTTGAAATATTATTTTTGAAATCTGCAGCAGAGTATTGTGCCCAATGGTATTTTCTGCAAGCATCCCAACATATGACTGCCTTCTATTGCTATTTAAATTGTGATGTTACTTTTCAAAGTTTTAGGGTAGTTTTCTCGCACTATTCTAAATACCGATTCTTCAAGATCGTCATCCAAAGACACACGCAAATACGAGACTCTAGATGTTAAACAGTTACCACCACAGTGCGTTATTCAAACAAATTGTACTGATTTCCCAATAGCTTAAAGTTTAACAATTAGCACAGGTCAATAAACACATCCCTGCTATGTAACGAGTCTACGTGTCACTGTAAGCATCTCGTCCTTGCATTATTAGTGGACTAAAAACAATGGGTGACAGAATACACTGAAGTGACAAAAGTCATGGGATAGAGATATGCACATATACAACGATGGTATTATCGGGTACACAACGTATAAGAGGGCAGTGCATTGGTGGAGCTCTCATTTTCACTCACGTGATTATGGCCGCACGACGGGAATTAGCAGTCTTTGAACGCGAAATGCCGCTTGGGACATTCCATTTCGTAAATCTTTAGGGAATTCAACATTCCGAGTGCCACAGCATTACCTCTCACCACGGAAAACGAAAATGCCGACGGCCTTCACTTAACAATGGAGAGCAGCTGCATTTGTGTAGAGGTGTCAGTGCTAACAGACAAGAACACTGCGTGAAATAAACGCAGAAATCAATGTGGGACGTACGACGAACGTATCCGTTAGGACAGTACGGCGAAATCTGACGCTAATGGGCTATGGCAGTAGACAACGGACGAGAGAGGATTAGGTAATAGCACATCACCTGCAGCGCCTCTTCTCGGCTCGTGGCCATATCTGTTGGATCCTAGGCGAATGGAAAACCATGGCTAGGTCAGAGAGTCCCGATTTCAGGTGGTAAGAACTGATGGTAGGCTTCGAGCCTGGCGCAGACCCCACATAAGCCATGGCCCCAAATTACCTACAAGGCAGTGTGTCAGCTGGTGGTGTCTCCGTAATGATGTGGGCTGTATTCCGATGGAATGTACCGGATAATATGGTCCAAATGAACCATTCATTGACTTGAAATGAGTAGGTTCGGCTTCTTGGAGACCAATTGCAGCCAAACAATGGTTAAATTTTTATAGCCGACAATATGCCATGTCACCGTGCCACAATTATTCGTGGTTGATTTGAAGAGCATTCTGGACAGTTCGAGCAAATGGTTTGGCCACTCATATCGTCCGGCATAAGCCCCATCGCGGATTTGAGGGACATAACCGGGAGGTCAGTTCGTGTACAAAATCCTGCGCCAGCAACTCTTTCGCAAATATGGACGGCTGTAGAGGCAGCATGGCTCAATGTTTCTGCAGAGGACTTCCAACGACTTGTTGAGTCCATGCCACTTCGAGCTGCCGCATTTACGTCGGTAAAAGGAAGGTCCGACACGATACTAGGAAGCATCCCGTGACTTTTACCAGTTCAGTGTATGACATCACTATCAGGCTGCCTAACAGGATTAAACTAATATTTCACACCTATGTTGCTAACATCACCTTTGGGGATGGACTGAATGATAGAGGTACGGACTTTATTTAAAAACTAGCAAAATTCAGGATGTCTCCTTCACTGCCCACGCGAAGCACTGCACTCCTAATTGCACCCTGCTAAGTGCTGATCTGTCTCTGCACAGCACATCGCTGTCTCGACATCACTGCCGCGGCCGTGATGTACGTGGGACAGATACTGGATCTCCGTCTGGAACCGCGCGACCGCTACGATCGCAGGTTCGAATCCTGCCTCGGGCATGGATGTGTGTGATGTCCTTGGGTTAGTTAGGTTTAAGTAGTTCCAAGTTCTAGGTGACTGATGACATCAGAAGTTCAGTCCCATAGTGCTCAGAGCCATTTGAACCATTTTTGAACTGGATCTCCTCTGAGGTCCGCAGACATCGGCTCTGAGTTGTAGTGTGGGATGATTTTAATAGCGCGGTGAGGCTGGGAGAATAGGCCGAAGGCTTCTGTTGGACACGTGCGTAAGCACGCGGCCTCTGGAACAGTGGTGCTCTGTGCTCTATCAGTGTCCCACCCACCCTCCCACTCACCAGACAGCCAGATAAGGTATGTCCCTGCAAGTTGGACTGGAGCAGATACGTCGTTCCTTTTCGTGCTGACCACTAGAGACCGCAGCCAAAAGTATAATTTACAAAGGATAATAATAATTCAAGAATTTGCTTCGATTTTAGCGATGTGAAAGCTGCGTGCACTATCTGATCACAAGTGTCCCGAGACATAGTAGTGGACATTAATATGAGACAGGTGTACCATTCCCATTTAAAAAGAACATCATGACTGGATAGGCTGAGACACGCATGTAGGATTCGTGATATATTGTTAATGTTTCGATTCGAGGTATCGTAGTGTAATGGTCTCTAGTAATCTGATCACAATGTAACAGTAACATTTCGACTTTTCTAAGCCTGTTTCGTCTTCTAAACAACGTGTCTATGTATACAGAACTGAGGGGAGATAATGTGATAATCCTCTAGAGACGCATTATATCACTTGGAAGTGTCGGGCGAAGACGGTGCCGTATTGTCACAACGCTTCGAAGATGAAAGAGATCCGAGCCCAAGGATGTGTAATATAGACGTCTTCCATTCCAATACCTTCATAGCAAGTTGAAATAGCATTTACATAGAATATAACATCAATTCTACTTGCACCAAACCGTTTATAACTTTCCAGAGATATATTACTGTTTACGAAATTCATATCCGATTATGTTTCAACAACTGCAGTATTTTTCCCTCATTCCGACAGAATGATCATAGACGACTATATTAACCAGCGACTGACATTCAAATTGCGGCAGGTGTACAGTAGACATTAAGCAGAGCTACCCATTATATATATCTCCAAACACACACACACTGTGGTTGCAAACTTAAAAAAAATGATTGAACTCCTGCCCGGTAGTGTCGTGTGGACTGAAACGACCACGGGAAAGGTCATGGATCTCCAGTACAGAAGCTAGCTGGACTTTTCCTTGCTGATTAAACACACTTTTCATTACACCGACACATCGAAAACAGTTATTATGATGATTACCTGACATTGTCAACCGTATGGGAGGCGATCTCAGAATTTAAAGACGGTTTTACTTCTTATTACAGAAGTTTATTCGCTGAGATCGCATAAAATACACGATGATTTACTAGTTTTAGCAAAATTAAGTCACTATCTTCAGAACAAATTCAAAGAAAAAATTTTGGCAGTGTAATAATATTTCTTACACAAATGATCTGAAGCTGGTGATTTAATTTCTGCGCAAATAGTAATCACTGTGTTTTTTAATGCAATCTGGGCAAATAAATTTCTGTAATAAGAAGAAAAATCGCGTTTTGAAATCAGTTATGTTGTAGACATATGCATTGCTTACATTTAGTTCCGAACACTTCTGCTACTACCATCATTTAACATCTACATCTACATCTACATTTATACTCCGCAAGCCACCCAACGGTGTGTGGCGGAGGGCACTTTACGTGCCACTGTCATTACCTCCCTTTCCTGTTCCAGTCGCGTATGGTTCGCGGGAAGAACGACTGTCTGAAAGCCTTCGTGCGCGCTCTAATCTCTCTAATTTTACATTCGTGATCTCCTCTGGAGGTATAAGTAGGGGGAAGCAATATATTCGATACCTCATCCAGAAACGCACCCTCTCGAAACCTGGCGAGCAAGCTACACCGCGATGCAGAGCGCCTCTCTTGCAGAGTCTGCCACTTGAGTTTATTAAACATCTCCGTAACGCTATCACGGTTACCAAATAACCCTGTGACGAAACGCGCCGCTCTTCTTTGGATCTTCTCTATCTCCTCCGTCAACCCGATCTGGTACGGATCCCACACTGATGAGCAATACTCAAGTATAGGTCGAACGAGTGTTTTGTAAGCCACCTCCTTTGTTGATGGACTACATTTTCTGAGCACTCTCCCAATGAATCTCAACCTGGTACCCGCCTTACCAACAATTAATTTTATATGATCATTCCACTTCAAATCGTTCCGCAAGCATACTCCCAGATATTTTACAGAAGTAACTGCTACCAGTGTTTGTTCCGCTATCATATAATCATACAATAAAGGCTCCTTCTTTCTATGTATTCGCAATACATTACATTTGTCTATGTTAAGGGACAGTTGCCACTCCCTGCACCAAGTGCCTATCCGCTGCAGATCTTCCTGCATTTCGCTACAATTTTCTAATGCTGCAACTTCTCTGTATACTACAGCATCATCCGCGAAAAGCCGCATGGAACTTCCGACACTATCTACTAGGTCATTTATATATATTGTGAAAAGCAATGGTCCCATAACACTCCCCTGTGGCACGCCAGAGGTTACTTTAACGTCTGTAGACTTCTCTCCATTGATAACAACATGCTGTGTTCTGTTTGCTAAAAACTCTTCAATCCAGCCACACAGCTGGTCTGATATTCCGTAGGCTCTTACTTTGTTTATCAGGCGACAGTGCGGAACTGTATCGAACGCCTTCCGGAAGTCAAGAAAAATAGCATCTACCTGGGAGCCTGTATCTAATATTTTCTGGGTCTCATGAACAAATAACGCGAGTTGGGTCTCACACGATCGCTGTTTCCGGAATCCATGTTGATTCCTACATAGTAGATTCTGGGTTTCCAAAAACGACATAATACTCGAGCAAAAAACATGTTCTAAAATTCTACAACAGATCGACGTCAGAGATATAGGTCTATAGTTTTGCGCATCTGCTCGACGACCCTTCTTGAAGACTAGGACTACCTGTGCTCTTTTCCAATCATTTGGAACCCTCCGTTCCTCTAGAGACTTGCGGTACACGGCTGTTAGAAGGGGGGCAAGTTCTTTCGCGTACTCTGTGTAGAATCGAATTGGTATCCCGTCAGGTCCAGTGGACTTTCCTCTGTTGAGTGATTCCAGTTGCTTTTCTATTCCTTGGACACTTATTTCGATTTCTGCCATTTTTTCGTTTGTGCGAGGATTTAGAGAAGGAACTGCAGTGCGGTCTTCCTCTGTGAAACAGCTTTGGAAGCCGGCCGAAGTGGCCGTGCGGTTAAAGGCGCTGCAGTCTGGAACCGCAAGACCGCTACGGTCGCAGGTTCGAATCCTGCCTCGGGCATGGATGTTTGTGATGTCATTAGGTTAGTTAGGTTTAACTAGTTCTAAGTTCTAGGGGACTAATGACCTTAGCAGTTGAGTCCCATAGTGCTCAGAGCCATTTGAACCATTTGAACAGCTTTGGAAAAAGGTGTTTAGTATTTCAGCTTTACGCGTGTCATCCTCTGTTTCAATGCCATCATCATCCCAGAGTGTCTGGATATGCTGTTTCGAGCCACTTACTGATTTAACGTAAGACCAGAACTTCCTAGGATTTTCTGTCAAGTCGGTAGATAGAATTTTACTTTCGAATTCACTGAACGCTTCTCGCATAGCCCTCCTTACGCTAACTTTGACATCGCTTAGCCTCTGTTTGTCTGAGAGGTTTTGGCTGCGTTTAAACTTGGAGTGAAGCTCTCTTTGCTTTCGCAGTAGTTTCCTAACTTCGTTGTTGTACCACGGTGGGTTTTTCCCGTCCCTCACAGTTTTACTCGCCACGTACCTGTCTAAAACGCATTTTACGATTGCCTTGAACTTTTTCCATAAACACTCAACATTGTCAGTGTCGGAACAGAAATTTTCGTTTTGATCTGTTAGGTAGTCTGAAATCTGCCTTCTATTACTCTTGCTAAACAGATAAACCTTCCTCCCTTTTTTTATATTCCTATTAACTTCCATATTCAGGGATGCTGCAACGGCCTTATGATCACTGATTCCCTGTTCTGCAGTTACAGAGTCGAAAAGTTCGGGTCTGTTTGTTATCAGTAGGTCCAAGATGTTATCTCCACGAGTCGGTTCTCTGTTTAATTGCTCGAGGTAATTTTCGGATAGTGCACTCAGTATAATGTCACTCGATGCTCTGTCCCTACCACCCGTCCTAAACATCTGAGTGTCCCAGTCTAAATCTGATAAATTGAAATCTCCACCTAAAGTTGTCCCTGTTCCATTCGCAAACGACACATGGAGAGAATGTCTGTTGGTGAACCTTCGTATTAGCTCGAGTGCCTCGTTGGACTCATTTCACGAGACGTATATGGGCGGCAGTAGTATATTGTCCACAACATACTCCCTCAGAGTTTTGTAACAGTAAACCACTCCTTGATGAACAACATCTCCATCCCGAAGACACATGTAGAATTCAGAGGGATTGCAAATAAGAAAATCTTAAGCAGTGCAGGATTCCAGTTAAGACAGTTATCCACTAATAATAGAAGGGCGTTTCAAGCGAGATGCACGAGAAACTACATACGGGTAAAAGCGAATGCCTAGTACTCCCATTTCCCCTCATTTAAATTGCACTATCGTAGCGATGGGAGGCAAAGTATTGGTCATTTGATAGAGCGGTCTCAAATTAGTCTCGATCGATATTCATATGAACAAAATGTATTAACAGAGACATTAAAATTCGAAAAATAGCCGGTACTGCGGCATAGCACTTCGCAACACACCGGATGTGTCACACAGACACTATTTCTCTCTCTCTATTCGTTTAGTCGGTTCCGACTCTTCGTGACCCCATGAACCAAATCACGCCACTTTTTCCTGTCTTGTACTTTCTCCCGTAGGCCTTCCAGGTTGGAACACATTGCTTCTGTGATGCCATCGATCCATCCCGTCCATTAAAACTGACCCTCCCTATATTCTTACCACTAAGAAATTTTTCTGTTCCCCAATTCGATCCAGATTATACAACATCAAACTACAATCCTTAAGCGTGCTTGATGATGTAGTTACTTGGGAGTTATGACTGTGTGGAGTTTTGGAGTAGCAAGTACCCTCCACCATTTACAGGATGGTTACGCTGTTGACGACAGCAAACAAAACTGTGTTTAAAAATCAGGAACACGAAATTTGTTGTATATCTCGGTGACAATAGTGTCCATATTGGCGAGAATATAGTGGAAGGCAGGTTAATATTTCGCCAAACCAGTGATTAAATAAGTCTTGGTGCTGCACCCTTAATTATGCACTGAAGAGCCAAAGAAAATGGTACACCTGCCTAATATCGTGTAGGGCCCCCACGAGCACGCAGAAGCGCCGCAACACGACGTGGTATGGACCCAACTAATGTCTGAAGTAATGCAGGAGGGAACTGACACAATGAATCATGCAGGACTGTCCATAAATCCGTAACACTACGAGCGGGTGGAGATCTATTCCGCACAGCACATTGCAAGGCACCCCAGATATGCTCAGTAATGTTCATGTCTGGCAGATTTGGTGGTCAGCGGAAGTGTTTAAATTCAGAAGAGCGCTCCTAGAGCCACTCTGTAACAATTCTGGACGTGTGGGGTGTCGCATTTTCCTGCTGGAATTGCCCAATGGACATGAATGGTTGCAGGTGATCAGACAGGATGCTTGCGTACGTGTCACCTTTCAGAGCCGTATCTAGACGTATCACGGGTCCCATATCACTCCAACTGCACACGCCCTACACCATTACAGGGCCTCCACCAACTTGACATGCAGGGTCCTTGGATTCATGAGGTTGTCTCCATACCCAAATACGTTCATCTCTCGATATAATTTGAAACGAGACTCGTCCGACCAGACAACATGTTTCCAGTCATCAACAGTCTAATGTTGGCGTTGACGGGCCCAGGCGAGTCGTAAAGCTTTGTGCCGTGCAGTCATCAAGGGTACACGAGTGCGACTTCGGCTCCGAAAGCCCATATCGATGATGCGTAACTTTTGCACTTCTGTCACGTTGAAAGATTCTCTTTAGTCGTCGTTGGTCCCGTTCTTGCAGGAGCTTTTTGCGGCATCAACGGGTAAATCCCCACTTCATCACTACCTCGGAGATTCTGTGTCCAATCGCTCGCGTGCTGACACCAGGTCCAAACTCACTTAAATCTTGATCACCTGCCATCGTAGCAGCAGTAACCGATCTAACAACTGTGCCAGACACTTGTTGTCTTATACAGGCATTGCTGACTGCAACGCCGTATTCTCCCTCTTTACAATCTCTGTACTTGAATACGCATGCCTATACCGGTGTCTTTGGCGCTTCAGTGTATATTGCTTTGTATGGCACACACAAATCAGAATTACTTCGTACAACAGCATTGGAGAGCAGAACGAATTTGCTTTAGTAATTCGACTAGGTTTGAGTGTATCTCACCAACGCCCTCCCCCCCGCCCCCCACCCCCCGCCATGCGCAACTTTCCAGTACTTAGTTGTCTGACAGTGCATTATGCGATTTATATTACGCGTACACTACCGGATAAAAAGCATCTACACACACATTAGCGAATGCTAATATTGGGTGTGTCTTCCAGTCGAAACACAGACCATATTTAAGAAAGAAAACCGCAACTCAGAAGAGTGGGAATCTTGCCTAAGATTTGCGACTGTTTGTCTGATTCTAAGGACAGCCTGATAGTTGTTCGGAGATACGTCTATGCACTCCATGGGGTGGTTTCTCAGTACCGCAGCAAATGGGGCTCCATGGAAGAATGACATTGTTGTTCTCACGAAAATCTGTTGTGTAATTTTAATAAACGTGCCTTCGAGGTAGGCTCCATGACAATTCCAACCCACTATCACATACCTCGCATCGAGGCCATAGAAATAAGATACGAGAGGTTAGCGTGCGGGCAATAATTCCTTTGCTCAATATAATAGGACAGAGAAACCACTAAAATCTGTACTAATCACGCTCAGCGACTTACGATATGCAACGAAAAGTTTATCTGATACTTTTCTCGTTTTCTTAAGACCTGTAGAATAACAGTACTTGTGGGAACAGTATCAGTTTATGGGGCTTTTTTCTTTAGACCAGTGGAATAACAAGATGCACAATGTTCAGATCTCCGCATGTTCTCTGGCACAGTCAGGTGATGATAGCCCTCAATATACAGTTAACGTATCATCAAACGCTATTTGTTCATTGTTCTGTAGAACTATTAATCTGCCTTTCACTACGTTGTCACCATTAACAAATGTTTCGCCGAAACTACAGCCTTTATGAAAGTAGTTTATCACACTAGGCATGTGGGGAATCTGTACCACAGTCGGATGGTAACAGAAGCACGCCACATCCAGCAGGGTATCCAATAAGGACACAAATATTCTTATTCAAAATCTTTATTAATTTGGATACAAATTTAAACATAGAATATGGACGAAATATAAATACTGAAGGTAATACAAGGCATCTACATTTACTGTATCTACTAATGCAAAGTGTCACATGTTCGTTTAGTTCCAGAAGAAATGATGTATTCGAGGGTTTTTACTATGACAGAGAATGTACAAAATTCTGTTGCTAAACTCCTGCTCCTATTTGTATCTGCTTATATTATATCAACATGTTGTGGATTGGACACTGTGCACAGTGTTGTTTCACAGATCTTACGAAGGGAAAGCAGTGTATCGAACAGACTAAGGTCAATCCGTGAAGAAGAAGTTACGCCTTTAAGTGTAGGTATTGTGGAAAACGTTACCGTGAATGACAACTATGAACTGTTACAAAAACAAGAACAGGCAGTTGTCGGTTTGTAAGCATGGTTTACATATTACTTTGGACAGAGCAAACGATAAAATTGAGATACGAAAGAGGGATAAAGGTATCTGAATTTACTGTAAATGCTAATAGAGTGTGATCATACATTAGCAAACTTGTTGAAAATGATCGGTTCGCTGACATTTACTTCTTTACATGGGGGGGGGGGGTGTATAAAAGTTTTGTTAAAAGCCTCAATTTACAGTTTGATCTGCTTAAAAAGAATGGTCAAAGTATTTGAAACGACGGTCTGGCATTGATAGCTGGGAGTCCCCACTTAGGGAAGTTCGGCATCAGAGTTAAAAGTCTTTTCAGATGAGCCACAATGGACGACGTGCGTGTCGATTATGATGAAATGATAACGAGGAAAACACAACACCCAGTCCCCGAGCGGCAAAAATCCCCGACTCAGCCGCGAATCGAGCCCGGACACGCTGCATGGCAGTCAGACACTTAATAAAGGATGGGGCCCCTCCACGCCCACACCAACGTGGTGACCAAACCAAAAGTTCTACTGTCACCTCCGTTTAACATGTTAGTTTTTGAATCAGGAGTCACAGGATGCGGGCTGTGATGTTATCCATGCGTCTGGGTAAGATTACTCATTAACATGGTCCATCAGGAGATAGAAAGTGGACGAAAGCGATCGAAAGGTAGCGGTTGTAAGGGCAGAGGAAAAAAAGTGCCAAGGCAAGCGCCAAGGGAGAAAACCTCTGCGACAGTATGACGGGTAGTAAGGGCAGTAGTGGCTTGCTATCTGCGACAGTGCATGCAAGGTGTGGTTATGTTAGTTCGAGGTATCGTGCATCGTGCATCGTGCATCGTGCTGCGTCCCTGCAACAGTTCAAGGTCGTTGTACATTAGTGGGCGATCGGTCATAGATCGGCTCACAGACAGTGTAGGTGGTGTGTGTGGTTGGTTTGCGTGCAGTGTACAGTACGGTTTCCCTGTGGTTGCCTGTTTTTCGGCTGGTCGAACATCTGGGGTTGCCAGTAATAGCTGTGTTGCAGGGGCTCGCCAGTACTGTCGTGTTAGCGTTCTATGGACCATAGATGTTTAGTTCCTAGCCAGTAGTGTCTTTGGTCTGTTATGCTTCCATCTATGGTTGTGGTCGTAGTTACCCAGAGAAAGAATAAACGGGTTGCGCGAGTGTCTCGTGTTATTGTACAGTCGTGTGGAGAGTTTTTGGAATACCTGCAAGATAGTATCTAGCCGGTACTCCCGGTGAAAGTCCGCGATACGTGTGTAGCGCGGAGCGTTGCTTATGATTTTGAGTACTATGTTCTGTATGAGCTGCAGACGGCGCAGGCGAGTTGGCGCAGCGTATCCCCAGACTGGGGCTGCGTACGTCATCAGGGGTCGAATAAGTGTCATGTACATGGACCTAGACACCCTCCTGTTCAGTGTGCTACGCCTGTTAAGCATAGGGTAGAGTTGTTGGAGCCTCGCGTTAGCTCTGTTGGTCACGTGTTGAATGTGGTCCCCCCAGAGTAGTTTCCTGTCCAGCCAGACACCGAGGTATTTGACCATCTCGCGAAAACGTATTGGGCGTGTGTGTAGTGTTATTGGGTTGCAGTGCTGATGTTTGCGCAGTTGCTTCGGTCTTCTAGTTAAAAGAAGGGCCTCGCACTTGTCGACGTTTACTCTAACACGCCATTTCACCAGCCAAGGCTTCGCCGTTCTGAGTGCAGTCTGTAGTCGTGAATTAATGTTAGACGACTTCCAATCTTGCGCAAGGATGGCGGTGTCATCCGCGTAGGTTGCTACCGTCGTGTTGTGTGTAGCTGGGAGGTCGTTAATGTAGAGGTTAAACAGTAAGGGCCCTAGGATGCTTCCTTGGGGTACTCCTGCCTGGATACCATGTCGTGTAGATTGTTTGCCTTGCACGTCGGTGTTGAGACTCCTGCCCGTGAGATATGAGTGTATGAGACGTACGAGCCCGTCGGGGAACCCTGCGTCGCTAAGTTTGCGTATTAGGCCGTTGTGCCATAGACGATCGAAAGCCTTTTCGATGTCCAGGAACACCGCCCCAGTTGCTTTGTTTGTGTTGTATCCGTGTGTAACGTATTCAACGACGCGGAGGAGTTGTTGTGTTGTTGAGTGGTGATTCCTGAAACCGAATTGCTCCGGTCTCAGGGTGTTGTTTGTGATACAGTGCCTGGTGAGTCGTTTTAATATTACCTTCTCAACGATCTTGCTGAGCGCGCTCAGCAGACTGATGGGTCGGTAATTTTGTGGGAGGGAGTGGTCTTTCCCCGGCTTCCTGAACATCAGGACCTTGGCCGTCTTACAAAAGGTGGGGAATTGTTGGTGCTTGAGTATGGCATTCGTGATGTGTGTTAGGTAGTCTACAGCTTTGTCCGTGAACTCCTGGAGGACACGGTTTTGAATGCCATCGTGACCAGGGGCCTTCCTAGCGGTGGTATGCATTATGGCCCATTTGACTTCAGGTGTGCTAGCTTGTCGGATGATGTTGTCCGCTGGCTGGGCCAAGATGCGCGTGACCTCCTGGTCCGTAGCAAGTGTGAACGCTGGGTCTGAGGGATCCAGATTCGTTGTGAATGACGCTGCGAGTGTGAGGGCCATCAGTTCTGCTTTTTCTTCCGCAGAATATGCTGGTCTGTCGCGCCCTTGTAACGTGGGGGTGTACAGTTTCTCCGTGGTGAAATGTCGGGCCAGCTACCACACGCCAGGTCGTGTGGTGTCCAGCCCTTCGAGTTTCTGGTCCCACTGTTGTGTCTTAAATGTTTGTATTTTTTCCCTGATTATATCCTGGAGCCTGTTAATGTGCTGTTTGAAGTGCTGGCGCCTGGTACGCTGCCAATGTTTCCTGAGGCAGTTCCTCATTGAGATTAGGCTCAGGATCTCCTGGGGCAGGAGGAACTCCCGTGGTACTTGTCAGGATTATGCAGGCATTGGATCCACGAGGTACAGAAGTACGCGAACACCAAGTTATCAACTTTTACCACTTTATTTCGATAAGAACAGTTAGACTAAAGTGAACGTTACGCCGACTCGTCGTAACTGTGTCTGACGTCCTAGCACAGGTAATACGGATTTATTGGGGCTCCATTGTGAGCTGAAAAAGACACATATTCCGCACCACAACCACGCGAGTTGAAAATACGAGGGGCGTTTGAAAAGTCCGTGCAAAGTCCGAGAGGTGGCACCACCGGCGCGTATCGAGGTCACGTTTAATTAGTAGAATCTTTGGAAAGAACGCACACCAAATTTCAGCCATATTGGTTTATTTCTTTGTGTTTGGCATTCGTGTGAATCAAGGAAATCGAGTGATTGTCAAAAAATGGACGAAAAAGAATTCCGTGTGGTGATTAAACATTACTTTGTGAATGGCAAAACGCCTCAGGAGACTAAAGAGAAGCTTGATAAACATTACGGTAACTCTGCACCCTCGATTAGAACAGTTTATAAGTGGTTTCAAAATTTTCGGAGTGGCTATATGGGCACAAGTGATGCTGGACGTTCTGGACGCCTTGTGGAGGTTACGACTCCAGAAATCATTGATAAAATCCATGATATGGTGGTGGATGACAGAAGAGTTAAGGTGCATTATATTGCTAGTGCTGTGGACATCTCGAATGAACGGGTACATAATATTTTGCATAAACATTTGGACATGAAAAAGCTATCCGCATGATGGGTTCCGCCATTGCTCACGATTGACCAAAAATGGAATCGTGTAAAGTGTGGCAAGGAAGGTTTGGAGCTGTTCAGGAAGAATCCGCAGGACTTTAAGCGTCGTTTCGTCACTGTGGATGAAACATGGATACATTACTGTACTCCTGAGACCAAAGGACAATCTAAACAATGGGTTACCAAGGGAGAATCTGCACCAAAAAAGCGAAGACCATTCCTTCAGCGGGAAAGGTTATGGCGAATGTCTTTCGGGATTCGCAAGGAATAAAGCTCATCGCCTATCTGGAAAAGGGTAAAACTATTACAGGTACATATTATTCATCGTTATTGGACCGTCTGAAAACCGAGCTGCAAGAAAAACGCCGGCGATTGGACCGCAAAAAAGTCATTTTCCATCACGACAATGCGCCAGCACACACCTCAGCAGTTGTGGTCGCCAAATTAATGGAAATAGGATTCCATCTCGTTTCACATCCACCCTATTCTCCAAACTTGGCTCCCTCAGACTACTGTTTGTTCCCCAATTTGAAGAAACGGCTGGCGGGACAAAGATTTTATTCAAACAAGGAGGTGATTGCAGCAACTAATAGCTATTTTGCAGACTTGGACAATTCCTATTATTCAGAAGGGATCAACAAATTAGAACAGCGTTGGACGAAGAGTATAAGTCTAAAAGGAGACTATATCGGAAAATAAAAAAGGTTCACTCCAAACACGTAAGTAGTTTCTATTTTTGCACGGACTTTTCTAACGCCCTTTGTAGTTCTGCCCGTGCAGGCAGTCAAGGACGCGGCTCGACTACTGCGTGTGTGGCGGCCCTCTGCTGCAGGCCGTATTCTGACACCGTAGTAGTCAAGATAGTAAAGACAGCACCACATCGCACACGTACTCGTACGAGACGGCTGCGTCGAAGTCTGCAATCCTTACATTTGTTTAAATAACGCTCTGCGGTGGCTACTGTTAAACATTAGAGTCTCATATTTACGTGCGTGTTTGGATGATGATCTGCTCCACTGCAGGTTGTTAAGAAAGATATGAACATAAGAAACAGGATTCCAGATATTTGAGTGGCTCTAAGACTTAGGTAATTGGACCCAGTACGTTATCCTCGATGGTGGGTGTACATCAGAGACAAACCTATCGTCAGGAGCGGCCAAGTGAAGTGTGTTATAGGACCGCTCTTACTCTCTTTATATATAAATGATCTAATGGCCAGGGTGAGCAGCGAGCAAATATTAGAGGGTCAAGCGGACTGAAGACCAGATCATCGTCATATACTTATATGGATATGGTGTCCTTTCGGACATGTCCGAAAGAACAGACACCATATCCATATAAGTTAGTTCTGGCAATACCGACCACGACCTTCCTCTTCTGTGCGGATGCACACATATTACCAGAACTCTTACGGGACATGGTAAGAATGTCTTCCACGAGTAATGAGTGTGTTGGGTTGGGCCACTACCAATGTAGTGTGTGGACATATAAGGTGAGAATGTGGGTCTCGCGGAAGGCATGCGCGAGATAATCCCTGCAGTCGCACTATCCTCTGTGCCCTCGGTGCCTCAGGTGGATAAAGCGTCTGTCATGTAAGCAGGAAATCCCGGGTTCGAGTCCCGGTCGGGGCACACATTTTCACTTGTCCCCGTTGATATATATATGAACGCCCGTCAGTAGCTGAAGGTATTAATATATAATTCTAATTTAGATCATCGTCAGGTTTATACTCGAGGAACAGAGGACGAGCTAGTGACAGCCGTACATGTGGAGTGCTGTCAGACGTCTTTACACCAATGCCTCGAATATCACAACATTTAAATACTGACCTGCACTCTTGTTTGACAATACGCCTCTGCCATTAATGTGACAACATTTATTCACAGTGTGAGGTTTATGAATCTATGTTTCCTCTGAATAAACCAGCAACTGCTTTGATCCTGATGCTTTATAGTAAAGTAGTGCACCTGTTTTGGAAGTATGTTGTCTCCTTATCACATGATGTCTCGTTTAAAATGATTCTTTTTAAAATCAAATTCCACAGACAGCATGAATTACCTCAGAGCCTCCATGTTAGTCCCGATTCCGTGCGGGAAAAATTGTTAAGTTTTCGCAAACTCAGTATTTGTACTGTTCATAACATCTCAGAAATTGCTGCCTAATAACACATTTATCCATACCGTCAATGGGATATTTATTTGTACACTTCGTTTCTCCTTCTTTGGGGTAAATATTAGAGCCCCACTGTTCTCAGCATCACGTCTGTCCTGCCATAGGTTGTACGCAATCTACTTAATTAGCAGATTTTGTTTCACGTTTCGATACCTGTTCCGTCAGCATGATCATTTCTTTCTCCTTCTTACGGTCAATGCGTTAAATAACATTAACAGCAAGGGATTACGAAGTAATATCATGGTCTACTTCGAATCGGCTCGAGGCTGCACCTAATCACGTGACTAATTTAGTTCCCGGTACTGCCGCATATATGCGTGGCTTTGTCGAATAGTAAATTCTGGACATTGGTAATACACTAGCGGGGTACAGTAGTTAGTGGTAAGCAGCTTTCTTGCTCGAACGTGACCTGGGCAGGACGAGTTCATTCAGTTATAGAGATCACTAGAGAACTTTTTCCTATTCAGATTCTCTGGAGTGTATCTTCTGAAAATGACAACGTACTCTACTTGCGACAAATATTTGTATCTTCTCGTTATAGAGGTTAGTTACTGACTAGAAAATTTACGCATAATATTTTTAGTAACGTTTCCCCCTCAGGATGCCCACAACTTGGACTGAAAAAGTGATATATTGCACGCTATCTTCTACGAAGTACAGGTAAGAACCGTGGCTGTAGTACAGTTATAAAATTTATAAGTGAAAACAGCAAACCGCCACAAATATGGTTTAAAAATATGACTGTATGTAAAACAAACCTTTACCTGTTTCCGATTTATTACAAATCCATCTTCAGATGACTCTTACACATTTCATTGCTTTCCTGCTGGGACCCCGTTCTGTGGTTGTTAGTGTTTTCGTGCATTAAGATAAATCATTTTTCGTTTAAAATTCGAAAAACTTACAAGAGTTCTTTTTGATCTTCACAGAAACATACGTGAAATGAGTTAAAAATTATTAAAACACGAAATGTGACGGAAACTTAGTTGGTGTCTATTCCTGCGTGACTAATTCATCATATATTTGTGTTTTTCGTATTAAAGTTAACATATTTTGGCATGTTATCTATGTAAATCCTGCTAAATTCAGTTGAAACTGCTTGCAAACATAAGGTTGTGCGTTTTTTGGGTGCACACCACCCAACATTTACAAAACGTGATTCAGCTTCACGTAAGTAACAAAAACAATATTTTCTAAGACGCCAGAGTAGTAAAAATGTTAAATTACGGCTCAATAAAATATGTCTTTACTAGAGCAATGAAAATAATTTAAATGCTGAGAAGTGAGGTAAAATTGTGTAAAACTAATTAAAATATGCTGTTCTTCTGAATGGCTGGGATTACACAAATAGTTCCAAGATACAGGGTGAGCACAAAGTCTCACGCTGATTATAACAATTTATTGCAGAATAACCGTTTGACATAATAATTTACATTTGATGCAATTAAATAGGTTAGTGTTACTAGTTTTTTAAGACCACTTACGATAGTAAACCTCAACGTGTGCTCCCTTGGTAGCTCGGAGAATGTCGAGGCGCTATTTCAGTTTCCACTAGGTGTTTCGTAACATGTGCTTTGTCACGGTACCCACAGCAGCTTGTATCCTAGCCTTCAGTTCGTCGACGTTAGCAACTGGTGTGACGAAGATTCTGTCCTTGATATAGTGCCAGAAAAAAAAGTCTAGGGGCGTAATGTCTGGAGAGGGGAGTAATGTCCGGATCGGTAGATTGGAAGGAACGGTCCAACACCCTGGCCACTGCTCTCCAGACACTACGCCCCTTGACCTTTTCTTCTGGGGCTATATCAAGAACAAACCCCCATCCGGACCCCCACAGTGATGCCCATTGGCAACAGCCTCCAGCTGTGTGACCGAAGCCAACACTGCCTGAAGTTGGGAGCGAAGGGATGCCAACTCAGCCTGCATCCGAACACAGCAGTTGCAGTCCCTATCCATGCTAAAAACTGTTGTGCAAAGAACGTCTGAACTAATCTACAGAGAGCGCAAACAAATCGACACAAAATTTAAACGGTTATTAAAATACAAGATTGCCTAGTAAATGCAGTAATGCTGCTACTTGCGCACTGCTGACACACTGCTCGGCGGCGGAAGGAGACTACGCGATTTTACACTATTCAGGTACTAAAACGCGATGCTACAACTCTCAAATACTATAATACGCCCGAAATTTATGAATTAAACAATGCAAGTACCAAAAACACGCAAAGAAATTAAGAATTAAACTATGTAACAAATGAGTGAGCTAGGAGTATACGACTTGCTGCTGCAGCTGCTTATCCAACGGCGGCAGGGAGCACACTGACTGTGACCAACCGACACTGGCCGTTCAAAACAAAAACAGAAGACAAACGACTACGCGAATTTACACTATTCAGGTACTAAAACGCGATGCTACAACTCTCAAATACTATAATACGCCCGAAATTTATGAATTAAACAATGAAAGTACCAAAAACACGAAAAGAAATTAAGAATTAAACTATGTAACAAATGAGTGAGCTAGGAGTATACGACTTGCTGCTGCAGCTGCCTATCCAAAGGCGGCAGGGAGCACACTTCTGGCGGAGGTTCGAGTCCTCCCTCAGGCATGGGTATGTGTGTTTGTCCTTAGGATAATTTAGATTAAGTAGTGTGCAAGCTTAGGGACTGATGACCTTAGCAATTAAGTCCCATAAGATTTAACAAACACAATGTGGTATATGTACAGGATCCCCACAATACATATATACCAAATACAAAAATAATAGTGAAATGCATAGGTACAACACTAGAAGAAAGAATGCTCTTCACTATTCTGGGTTAAATCTGACTTTGGCACAGAAAGGGTAAATTATGCTACCACAAAAATCTTTGGTCATTTGTCAAATAGCATTAAAAGTCTGACAGTTAGCCAACCAACATTAATAAATCAAATTGTGTAAAAATTAATTACATTGTGTATAGAAAATATGTTAAACTGACATGTTCCACATCATTAAGAAATGTCGCACTCATGATCTGTAGAACAAGCATATATAATGTAATGTAATGTCACTGTTCATACCGTAAATCTGCACACATGAATCATGATGTTTTAATTTATTACTTATTTACTACTATGTTTGTGACATATTTTGCAGACAGTATTCACATATACAACGGTATATGCCAGAAAAATTCCTACCTTGCACGACACTTAGTTGTAAAGATTTGACATCATAAACACAGAATACGTGAAAAACTATTGCATCAGACCTGACGTTTTAGTGTATTTCTCTGTTACTAGTAATTCTATTCACAACACATTCGAATGTGTGTACACCTACATGTGAGATATGTTAAATATATGTGAAATACATTTGACATGTGTGTACATGGGCAAAGCTACAGACAAAAATCTCATCGTAAGCCCTTGGAACGATTTCAACCAGATTTGGTACACATATTAGTTACAAGCTGGAAAGTAGTACTGTGGGAGAAAGAACCACCAGAGTCCTATTGAAATGAGAGTGATAACGTAGAGAGAGAAGGGGGAAGAGGATATGGACAGATGGTATGGGGGAAGGAGGAGATGGATGCCGAGAGAGGATAGGATGAGATGGATAGAGAAAGGAAAGAAGATGAGAAAGACAGGGAGAGAGGCATGAGGCGAGAGAGGGTGAGGATGAGGTGAACAGAGAGGGGGTGAAGCATGAGATGAACAGAGAAGGGGCGGGGGGAAAGGAGGAAATGGACTGATAGAAGACTGGAAAAAATACTTACCCCAGCAATATCGGGTACTCATCTAGTATTATGTATAAATAGAGTTGCGCTCTTCCAAACTACGGTTCAGTCGTTCTGTTACAGAACATAAATGATGTAGTAAGCGGCAGGATTTCCGGTAATATTGGTATCATTGGTGTGGAAAGAAACATAAATGATTCTGTGTGACAGTTGAGTCATTTTTAGTTTGTTTCTTTGTACGTTTTACAAGTAATTAGAACCGCACAGTGTTCACTGTTAGTCTATTATGTATTTTATATCCTTACAAAATGTAATTTGCACTTTATAATTAAAAAAATTAGCTACTCGCATGACTTCTGATCTTTCATGCTATGGCAACAATTAATTTTGATGCAAGTACAGTTTACATGCACAAACACAAAAAGTTATATAATTATTGCTTTTATCTTATAGTCAATAGAACATTCATCATCATTACTATGTAGAACTAAAATGTGTCGTATGTTTTGCAGCCCTTTATCTATCTACACATAGTTCAAGACAGTTCACACTTCCAGTTTCTAGGGCTATATAATACTATACGGATCGCAAACGCAAACAAAACGATTGAAATGAGGCAAAGCCTGATAGGTATGAAACACACCTAATGTACAGGTAATGCAGTTATGATCTTAACCGAACAAAGTTGCTAGAAAAACTACCATAGTCTACATTTATATTTAAGTAACAGACAGAAGGATAACTATGTATAACTAAAATGTTCTGTATGTTCTGCATCCGTTTTATGTATCTACACACAGTTTATAGACAATTCACTTTCAGTTTCTAGGGGTATCTAGTAAGACACTGATCACATATGCGAACAAAGTGACTGAAATGATGTAACGCATGATAGGTATGAAACACACCTACCGTACAGGTAACGCAGTAATGTTCTTAACTGACGAAAGCTAATAGAAAAACTACGATAGACTACATTTACTTACGGTAGTTTACAGCAGCTTATTGTAGTTTTACAACTCTATATATAAATAACATATGATTTATAGATGGGAAATACCTAATCAGATCTTACGTGTATTCCATTGTAATAAGATAAAATATCTGTATATTGAACAGAACCCACTTTGAACATGAGTATTAGTTGAAAAAAGACAATACCGACAAGAGCACAATGAAACATGTTTTTTTTTTCTTTCCTTTTGATGTCACAGTGATAAAACCGGGTATAAAAATTGAATCTAAAGTTGTATTATATATTATAAATAACATTATGATATATTTTACAAATCAGCCAGCCTGTAGTAATGTAACAGATATATGGTAATGTTTCTGTATTGATCAGAATGAGTGCTGAACATGGGCATTGGATGACTGACACTGCACAAAAGCACTACACAATATGGTTTTTTTACAGTGATAAAAGTGAGTTTGAAATTGAATCTAAAGTTTCATTATACATTATAAATAGTAATGTGATACATTTTACTGATTAGCCGGTTATAATGTACGAAATCATCGGTATATGAATATCATATAAAAGTAAATTTTGCAATCAAAGTACAGGTAATTTGTATTGCATTTGTATAAAATACATAAAAATTTTACAGGAAACGACATTGATGGTATACTATGGTCATCATGGACTATGACATTATTATGCTGGTTTGAAAACTGAGAAGACTTTTTCGAAATTATTTAGGGAGGTGGTGTTGGATGATCTGCTTGCTCATTCAGATTCAGATTATGGAAGGTATTTTTATGTGGATTGATTTCAACTTACTGTAGAAGATTCACTGCGCTGCCCTTATCTGGTAGAGTGTAAAATCAGCAGGTTGTTTTCTATGTTATCTAGTGTATGATTATTTTCTGGAAGATATGCTTGGGTTATTCAGTCTCACATCATCAAGGAATTCCTTAAATCCTGTTTCATAACTACAACCAGTTTGGCTAATGTAGAATTTGGAAACTTACTACAGTTCAGTTTACAAATTCCTGATCTTTTATGGCGTTACTAAAATGTGCAAGAGTGTACACAACTTTTTATTGAGCTTTGTTATTGATGGAAAACCTGATTTTGACGTTCTTCTTTTTGCATAGATTGGAACTTTTATGTGAAATTCGGCATATATGTCTTATGACTGCATACGTTGCTTATTTTGTATCCTTCACAGCTGCTGCAGATACTGAATATTGTACAACATTATTGTTAGCAATATTTGCTTATCTATTATTGAAGCATCATATCCATGATTGGGAACAAGTGATATAATTACGCTAGTTTCGTTTTGTTGTTCAGTGGAGCTGAGAGGAATTTTAAGTGAACAGTGAAGAATTGGCCTAAAGTTAGCCATCTTATTCTGGTTTTGGTTGCAGAAGTGTTACTGATACTAACATCTGTAGGTTTTGGCTTTAGAAACACGTCAAAGTGCTGTTTATTATTTATGTTGGCTATTTTAAGGTCTATGAAGTTAATGCTATTGTTCATTTCATTTTCCAGTGTAAATTTTATGTTTTAATGCAATTTATTCGGTTATTCTGCTAAGACAAACTTCACAGCAGTTGCCATCAGACTGAATAAAAGTGTAGTAAATTATTTTACTGTTAATTTGATTACTGGATGAGAAGAGTTTTTGCTTAACTGGTAAATGTAAACATTAGCTAACAGTCCAACAAGACTGCTCTGCATTGCAAGTACATCATTCTTTTTGTATTATTATAAGTAAAATAATCATGAGACAATACAAGTGTGAGATTAACTATTAACTCATATAAGTCATACATGTTGAGCTCTTTGGTTTTTAGGAAGGTATTTTCTTATTACTTTCAAATGTTCATCTTCAAACGTATTATGGGACAGCAGCTGATTGTGGCATTGACTACTGTGGGTTATATGACCACCATTTACCATACACGGCCACGATTATGGTGGAGTGGCTCACAAAAACTGTTATTTAGATAAATAATAAATACATACATGCTAATGATGGTGTTATTTGTTGCTTCATATATTTTTTATTATGTTAATTGTTTCTGCTACTGGGACGTTAGCATAAAGGTTAACAAAATCTACCGAGGCAGTTCCATCTCTTTGTGGTATGTGGATGTTTTTAATGTGTTCTATGAGATCAGTTGTTTTTTTTGTAATTTCGTAAACTGTCATAAATGCCAAGAAAACCCTTCAGTTTTCTGCTTATTCTGTACGCTGGTCTGTTTATAGAGTTTACTACTCGTTGTATGGGGCAATTGTCTTTGTGAATATTAAGTTGTGATCGAAGCATTGGTGCAGTAGGATAATAGTTATGCTGTTTTCAGTTTCACTTTTATTTAAGATGAACTGCAGCTGTTGAGTAGTTAATGGAGTTTTGCTTGGAATTTTGCTGTGGTTCTGATCCTGCACAGAGGCATAGGGAAAAAAAAACAGTCCTGAGTGCTAGACTGCCCATCGTCGGTCACCAAGAATTCAAACTACATCTTTTTGTCCTCATCCTAAAGACGGAGATATTATTTCCAGTCCAAGAGTCCAACAAAAGCAGCGAGTTATTCACTGCAACTGGTAAGAAGACGTTTCGGACGTAGTACTGAAAATTATTCTAATTTTTGGACTAATCTGCCTTCAGGTTTCTGAAAACAAATAAAAAGCGGCTGAAACAGATATCCACTGAATCATTGGTATTGCTGTATACGAAATTGTTATAGCATTAATCGACTCCAAAAGCGACTCTGTCGTTTTTTTGCTCGAAATGACAAAGTGCGGTTTGTGCGCAGTTCTTGCACGATAGCCGACTGATTAGCTTTATACACAGCGTTTTAGGTATAACAAGAAGCTATGAATTTGTTTATAATGGTGCTAACTAATGACATCTCTGTATAATTTTCTGAAACTGTTGAACCAAGTCGAAGAAGACTGTAAATCAGGATTGTCCGTCTCACTTGCAGTTCAGAGGTTCTAGTCTCGTACATTTCCCTCCATAACGGTACACTGACTGTCACATGTTTGTCGGTCAGGTGGCAGCGCTGCACTGGGGTCCCGTGCAGACGTCACGTTGGATTCTAGGGCACTCAGCAAACACGTGCCACTGATACAGGTGTTGGTGGCCCGAACTCGCTTGTCGTAACTGCTGAAAAGCGTCCTTTGATGTTCACTGCAATGGGCTGCTCGCTCTCTTCTCGTAAATCTGCGACACGGGATGGTGGACGATTGCCCGAATTCTCCTTCTTTCTTCTACTTGTTTAGCTCCTGCTTTACACTAAATAGGGCTGCCATGCCTCTTCACTGTGCCTGATCTATCACGAAAGCTCAAAGCCGATTCGTCCTACGCTAGGGATTGCTAGTTCTCCTAACAGAAAATCCAATCTTTTGTACCCTACGGCATCTTGCTTCTTAGTAAAAGTGCTCAGCCAGACATCAAAGCCTGGCGCCTACATCTGACATCTGTTTATACGTCATAACCCAATGTGAGTCGGAGCATACTTACTCAGAATCTCACGCTAAGCTCACAGGTGATGCGGCATATTATTTCATCCGTTTCTCGGTACACGAGTGGCTGTGTACAGAAGTGAAACGGCGATGGCGTCGAACTGAGATTTTTCAGGTCTCTGTAGTTGGAGACAATAGAGAATGATTCGGATGTTATTATAAGGAGGTAGATATGATGACGATAAGGAAATAAGATTCTGAGTTGGCTTACTGGTCTGCTTTTTATTGATTCTCCACATTTTTGCAATGAACGTATAGAAGAGTGCAGACACTAATTTATAAAAACATAGATGAGGCTTTATAGATTCTCCAATCAATTACCATAACAAATGGCCACCCCAGCCTATAAGTTTGTTAAGATTCGGATATACACAGTAACATATGGTACTACAGACCACGAACCACGGAAGTGCCAGATTCCATTGCCTTTAAGTTCAGGTACTAGTCACAATGAAAGTGACATACAGACATAGGTACTGTCTTAGACAATAATCTGGCCTCCAACTGGCCACGGCAAAGACTAAGTTGGAGTTGTTCACTTAACACGGCCAATGTAACAGACTGCCCCTCAGACTCCTAAGTTTGGGCATATGCACGATCTGGCAACACTGTACGATTGTGAGGTGTATGGAGGAAGCACTGCCCTTCTTCACAAGTTGTTACAGTGCTGTATATGCTCATGGAGTAGTTGTGTGGTCAGAAACCTAATGTTGTGGAGTGGAAAAAAGTTGATTCGAATCTACATATGTGCTAATTTTGCCAGCACAGTACCTCAGCGTGTTTGGTCAGAGGGCTGGCTGCCCTCCTTTTCTTTTTTCTTTAAAAAAAACGAGTGAAGAACTCAGCCATCAACTATCAACTTGAAGAAGTGTCATGTAACATCCATCCAGAGCAAATGACGAGGACAACGACGAAGAAAATGAAAGCAGTGGTAAGCATCACGAAATGTGCAAAAAAAGTCTCAAATTTGAGTATACTCTATCTTCTATACTTTTAAATCGCGTCTCGGTTGACTGCCAAAGTCATCAGTCTGATGGAACCTCAAAGATAATTCGCGATAATTCGCTCCCTTCCGAACACAGCTCTAACAGCAAAAACCTCCAGAAAGAAATCGCCAGACAGCTCATTGCTGCGTCAAGATCAAAACAGTTTACGCTCGAGTGTTTCTTTGCACTATAGCTGCTGGTCGGAGATTACCAGCCACATACCACCCGTCAGCAGGTACAGCCCACCAGGTGAACGAGGCATGGGGCTATGAGCATATTTATCAAACGTCATTTCCTTATTTGAAGATCTAAAATTTATCTTGCAGTTATGTATTGGATTTTCCAAGCTTAAAGCTTGCGAAAGTTGTTCAAGACTTATAAAACAGACTTTCAAATTGGTAAAATGCTCTAATATTTGCGACGTATTTTCCGCTTTGGATTTAATAGAGGTGTGAAGGCAGCAAAGGCAACTCGGAACCTTTGTGTTGTGTGTGGGGCGAGTGCCTTTGGGCAAAATACGTCAGAAAAGGATTTTCTTGTTTCAAGAAAGATCGTTCCGGCATGAATGATTTTCCACGTTCAGGAAGTCACGATAGCAGACACGTGATGAACTGTGACCATTTCAAGCGTCGTGCGACCTTTGCATTCAATAGGCCAGGCTCAGAAGTCGGGCATAGGAATGTTACTCGCTTTAATTCAAAGCAACAAAATGAAAGCAGTGGTCATTACTGCAATTTTTGCTTGAACGCCATCAGTTCATATATTGGGCCTTTCCATACAGTGTGGTTACTGGTGACAAATTATGATGCCTTTATATTAATTTCTTAAGAATAAATTAACGGCTGAGCTATAACAAGAGACATATGTTCGAACAAAGGCCAGTGTGGGAGTATTTTGCTTCTGTTGGCTGAAAAATGGTGTTGTGGCTAGGAACTTCTCCCTAGGGATTTGTCCATCGCAGCCAGTATTTGTTGCCGACAACTGATGAGACACCTTTGAGTCGCATTGTTAGAAAAACGACAGGCAAAACAGCATCGGATATTGCTACTACATGATAACACATTCTGCTGATTTTACAACCAAAATTATCCAGAAATTTGTTTGGTATGTCATAGCTCACGCACTTGTTACTCTGATCCTATGGCCTCAAATGTTTACCTTTCGCACTCCTTACCGAACAACCGTCAAGAAAGTTTGTTTCCAGACGAAAATGTACTTCCAGCCTCGTTTGACGACACCTTTAGCTGGGAACCAGTAGGTTTGTGCATTTGAAGAATCGGTAAACTACCTGAACACCGTTAGGCTCCTTTAGAAAATGTGAGAGAATATGTTGTTCAAAAATGGTTCAAATGGCTCTGAGCACTATGGGACTCAACTGCTGAGGTCATTAGTCCCCTAGAACTTAGAACTAGTTAAACCTAACTAACCTAAGGACATCACAAACATCCATGCCCGAAGCAGGATTCGAACCTGCGACCGTAGCGAATATGTTGTTGATGACTGATTAATATTTACTGGTGTGTTCATTAAATTAATGGAAAACGCTATTAAAATATGCATTGTGCTAATACAAATGAAATACAACTTCCAAAGTTGACCTTATGACGAAAGTCTGTTGTAATAAAACATGAAGTATCTGTAACACGAGCACAGCTATATCAGGATGAGTTAGTAAGATATTGTTTAATTTGGGCTTCGAAATGGTCTGTGCATACTTGCTGTTTTGTGTCATTATCGAGTTTTATGGGAACGTGGAATTTCGTAAATAAAATTGTGTATTCACAAAAACCAAAACTTTTGTTGGCAGAAGTGGGAAGAGACATAATCAGATGTGGTGTATTATAAGTTTTTCGCCCCTACACTATTAGGCAGTGGAAACAGCGAGATGATATTTGATGCAGAGGTTTTCTTAAGATTTCCTTACTGATTTTCGATGTGGGTGATTGCTGCTCCGTAACAGAACAGCTAAAATATGGCATTCAGCGACACAAACTATGAGCCAGCACAGCCTTTGTTTGAAAGGCGACCCCATTATCCTAGAACTAGTGAAGAGTTACAGTATTAGTCTCTCTCTTACTGCTCCTTTGGTGGCTAGGCCAGATTAATCGCAATGTGACAGATGAGACTGGTTGCGGTTAAAATGTGAAATGATTTTTCTGATTAGCAGGATAGTTCTGTGCCATCCAGGAAGTAACTCGTTGACCACAGCTTGACAAACTTATTCTGCATTGTTGCCAAGGTTCAGTTATACCACCAGTAGGAAAAACATCAGTCGATATGTGCTTTGAGCAGGCTCGGAAGTGATTACAGCTTATGTCTTATAGACATGACTGCAAATTGAGTCTGCTTTCCTGTCTTAGGCACACTGAATACTGAAAAGGTCATTCGCCAACCAGGATTTACATTTTTGGAGCGTTCCATAGGTTATACTGTAAACATTATGAGTAAGCAACACATCTTTTGATCATCATACACTTCGAAAGTATTTTTCTTAAAAATGCTGACATTGTCACTATTCCGAAAATAGAGGGGCAAACAGATGAAAAGATAACAACACAGCATTGATTGCAAAATCTGAACATCCACAGAGAGACTTCGTAATCTATGAGTAACATAAATTTCCAAATCAGTCTACTGAGAATGGAAACCACGCATACCATGTGCAAAAACACAATCTCCGAAACGAGTAGAGCAAATTAAACGAGCTAAGATGAGCAGAGTGGCAGTTGTCCCCAGAACGTGGAACCAGGAAAACAGAACACTGACAATAATTCTAGAAAAAGTCATCTTTAAGCAAAAGTGTCATTCAATCTATAAATACTGAAATAATGACAAAAATTATCTTTCTTGTGATGATTATAATATTACTAATTCTCACGCTTTGTTAATAAAAGTGGAAATTTACATGTTGCAGTGCTTTTCAACTTGCAGTACGTTTTAGACAGAGAGGACCCGAAATAACAACTGGTTCACGGAGCTGAGCCTGGTACTGAGAATATATGCAACGTCTGTGCCATGTCTTGTTAATTTAGCCCCTGACGTTCTCATATGAACGACGCCTCTAGACTACCATAATATTCAGATGAGAATTATCGAGCTGTAATGCGACAGCATAGATGGGCGGACTGTTGTAGAATTCGCCGAAGCTATTTGTACGGTGCTAATTCATAAAGACAAACTACAACTAGTTAATTTCTGCCTGTGAAAGAATTACTCAACAGTCGATGAATAGCATCAACATCTCTGCACCGCACACAAAACATAGACCGCTTGTATGCCATTTAATAGCAGCAAAATGCTCTTTGCTTGCATCTTTCTACAAACAACACGATTTCCTTCGCAGCAGACTGTCATCCCATTGTTTCGGAGGGAAACAATTGTTACTGTCTGACATTGTAACTGTCTGTCATTGAAACCAACTCCCTCTCCCCATTCACCACACCCACTGTGGGTGTCTCATCACTTATGACAATGAACGCAGATTTATGCCTACAGAATGATTCCGTGATGACGGTACAAATTTTCCTGGAATGTGGGTAAAGGTAACTGTTTGAATCTGAAGTGAGGCACTGACCGAGTCGAAAATTATTAGCCAAAATCGTTCTGATACCACTGGCAGTGTACCTCTTCTATTGCAAGCTCTTTGCTTTCAATATGTTGCGAGGTGGTAGTGTGGATCAAAACAAGACAAAAAAGTCCGTAACGTGGGTTCTAAAGTCAGCGCTATGAGAACTTGTTCATCTCTGCTACTGTGAAACATATTTTTCCTTTGAAAAAGAGCTCAATTGCTCTTAAGGTACGCGTTTTAGAGCCTATGTTTACTAGACAACTTTTACTTGTTTTGCTTCATACTACCTCTCCCCAAAATATGGAAAAAGAGATTACAGTAGAAGAGGTCCAATGTTAGATGCATCAGAAAGATTTTCACTTACAGGGGAACCCGGGGTACCGGGGCAGAATGAAGACGTACATATTTCCGTGTCAAGGAGGTGCTGCCAACGATCGGCAGTAGGTAGAACTAGTTCAGACAGTTACTGCTCAACCTTGGCAGCCATGTTTGTTTGGTTTTCGTAAGCGTTGGATCGGGAAGTTTTCGTTGTGCTAATTTTTGCTCCTGCCCTGTAACTTATGGCGAATTGGAAGCAAGAAAAGGTGTACCTACTTAATTACAATACGATTACTGTTAGTAGATGCTTAAAATATGTTTAATAATCTTTAGTTTCATGTAGTTAAATGTTTGTTTTCGTATCTTTGTTTAGTGGCCTTACCTCCATAAGCTAAACCATGTACCTGGGGCGGAATGGGGAAGTACCCCATTCTGCCCTGCTACATTTTTTAACAAAGAGATCGCTTTTATTAGTGTCCTAATCTAGTTTGCTTTCGATTTCAGATGGTTCGAGTATATAAGAGAAACACAAATAGGCAGTCATGGTCTACCGAGGCTATGAAAAATGCTGTGGAGGCAGTTAATTCTGGACATTGTGGGTATTTGAAGGCTTCAAACCAATTTGACGTTCCCCAGACTACTCTGGAAAGGTACGTTAAAAAAGGAGGGAAAACCCTGACTACGAAATTGATAAAATGGCTGGAAAGTTTAAAAACGTATTTACACAAGAACAGGAACTTGAGCTCGTTAAGTACTTAAAAAGTATGGAGGCTAGGTTATTCGGTTTAACAATTAAAGATTTGGGTAACCTAGCGTATCAGTTGGCTGTACGAAATGGCATTATTCATAGATTTAAAAATGAAATTGCAGGCGAAGATTGAGCCAACGGATTCCTTAAAAGACATCCTACTTTATATGTTCGAAAACCCAAAGCAACATCTGGTGCAAGAGCCATGGGTTTTCATAAAGTAGCTGTCGATAAACACAAACTAATTGCTTCTCAAATATTTAATTGTGATGAAACTGGCGTTTCGGTTAACCCTAAAAACCAATCAAAGATCATAGCTTGCAAGGGGGAACGTCAAGTAGGATCTTTAACATCTGCAGAAAGGGGAAAAACTGTAACCTGCCTCATTTGTATGTCAGCAAGCGGAGCTTACATGACTCCAATGCTTATTTTTCCACGAAAGAAGAAGCAGAAAGAATTTGAGTTAGGACTGCACCCAGGAGGTTGGGCTGAGGTCCACAGCACCGGATGGATGACCACAGAGTCATTCTTTGCATGTTTTCGAAAATTTGTCGCATTTTCTAAGCCATCAAAAGACTTCCCAGTTCTTCTTATATTAGATGGCCACTCAACACAAACCAAGAACATTGACGTTATGGACTACGCGAGGGAGAGTGGCGTTTCGTTGCTATGTTTACCACCGCATTGCTTTCACAGACTTAAGCCGCTTGATGTTTCTTTTATGAAGCCTTTAAGTCTTCATCATAGTGATGAGCTTCGAAAATGGCTACGAAGTAACCCAGAGAAAGCGTAACTCTCTTTCAAATTTCAACACTTTTTGGTTCAGCTTTCATCAAAAGTGCTACAATGAAAACTGCTATTAAAGGTTTCGAAGCTACTGGAATATGGTTCACGGACCCATTCATATTCACTGATGCAGATTTCCTCCCGGCAGACACAACTGACGTCGGACTTGATAGGCCGTCAGATAAAGAGGTTATTATATCTGGAGCTGAACAACTGGAATTGCCTTCACCTAGCACACCAGCTAAAAAAGACGACGCCAACAGGTTGGATGATCAAGCTGGCGAGGTTTCAGAGAATTGTAACAATGAACTGCAGCCTAAGAATGACAAAGCTATTGAGGCTAATTGTTCTAGTCCTGGGTGCTCTTGGATGACAACTGACAACACGGCCTCCTTATTTCATATTTCACCTGAAATTCTGATGCCCTTGCCAAAAGTTAACGAAAGCACGAAAAGGGCGAAACGGAAGAGGGGGGAAGACTGTTGTTTTAACTGATTCGCCGTACAAAAAATAGTTAGAAGCCATTATTAAGGAAAAAGAGGAAAAGAAGTTTGCCAAAGAAGAAAGAGCAAAGAAAAAACTCTTTGCGAAAGAGAATAAAATTAAGAATTTAAAAAAGAAAGGAAAGGGCCTGAAGATAAATGGAAAAAAGGAGGAGAGAGCATCCAATACTAACGGGAGTGATTATGAGGAAAGTTCTGACTCTGAATGTTTATATTTTCGTGAGTTTTATTCAAAATCAGTTGAAGGTTGGGTAGCTTGTTACATGTTCAAAAAATGTGCACACGATTCTTGTGCAGGAATAGATAGCGAAGATGTTGAATCTCTCCTCGTGTGTGTGTCGTCTGTGTGGTGAAGGGCCGTTGATGCTGTTCATCCACCGTTGTGCAATTTTTTCAATGGTAGAAATTAAATCTGGGCTGTAATCCGATGTAGTGGTAGTTTGGCATTATGAATCAACGGCGTACGGATAGTCTATGTAATTTCTAGGATCGTCTGCACATCTGTGTTATAGCATTACAACTCGATAATCCTCATATTAATTTTATGGTAGCCTAGAGGCATCGTTCATATGAAACGTCAGGGGCTAAATTAATAACTTTCTGCACAGACGTTGCATATGATCTCAGCACCACGCTCAGCTTGGTGAACCTGTTGTTATTTCGGGTTCTCTCTGTTTTAAGCATACTGCAAAATGAACTCTCTTCAACAAAGGCGTTTTTTGCTTTTATTGACAATGCATCAGCAGCGGATGTATTGTACTCACAACGAGGAGATGATACTTGTCATTCATTCCCAATTTATATATTGAATAACAGTTTTGCTTGAAGATGATTTATTCTAGACATTACTGTCAGTCTTTTGCGTTTCTCGTTGCACATTCTAATAACAACTGCTTCTCCTTTATAGTGTTAGCAGGATCTGGAATCGAACATGGACCGCATACACTATCTGGTTTCATTCTCAGCGGATTATTGAGCCCATATTTTCTGTCATTGTGTACGGTTTCCTGCACAGTAGCCTTTCTTGACTTGGAACTTTATTCTGTTCAAAGCTTACAAAGTCTCCCTGATGAAGTTCGTGTTTTGGAATCAGTTCTGTGTTGTTGTCTCTTTATTAGCATGGTTCTCTTTCAGGGATAGTGCCAATGACATCATTCTCAAAGATGTGCAAGGAACATAGTTTCTGAGTCTGCACTTATAATAAAGTGGCGCTGCCTACTCATACTGTTTGCAGTATGAGCGGTGGAGACGCTCCAAAATCTCGTCTGATGAATGACCTTTTTAATTTTCAGTAGGCTTATGACAGACAAACATAAATAATTATGACAGTTACTGATCTACCACATGTAGTTTGCAGTCGGTGCGTTTTAGTATTACTACTAACTACACTCTAATCTCCTAAGCCTAGTTACTGAAATGCGAGGAAGACTCTTTGACATATCCTTTGGGTATTCCGGCCCTCGGCAGCTACATCTTCGAGACACCTGCTGTGGTCACTTCTCAGCCTGTTCCAGAAACACAGTGGCTGGTATTTTTCCTGCTAGTAGTATAACTGAATCTTGACCAAAATGCAGGATATGTTTGACAACTCTGTGATGGCACAGAATTATCGTGTTAAATTAACTTGATATATGTTTATCATTTCTATTGAATATTCTGAGTGATTTTCGCATAATGTGTGCAATAAATTATCAATTTATGGTTTCGAGTCTTTTACGTTGCGATTCAGCGATCGTAGCCAGGACTGGGGCAACAGAGGAGACGAAAATAAAGTAACCCTTCGCTGGCTGTGACGTAACGTAGTTGCCTACAAAATAAAGGCTGCTTTGGCTTGTGGTTCTGCTCTTACTAAAGGCCGAATTTTTAGTCTTTTTGTGACAGAGCTAGAAGCAGCCAAATCGAAAATAAATAAGGGTATCTTATTTTCATACTACCTGAGAGTGACCAAGGACAGCAAAGTACACGTAGACCTTTTTGAAATTCATAGAGTGTCATATGTTACTAATCCATGCCGATATAGTTACATTCTTGTTACCGATACCTCATGTTGTACTAAAACAGACTTCCGTTATAACCTTATTGTGGTACACTGTATTTCATTTGTATTAGTACAGTGTACATTTAATAGCGTTTTCCTTTAATTTGTTGTAAACATCAGAGATAAATCAATCGTCAACATATTCTCTTGCATAATCTAAAACAGTCTAATACTGCTCGGGTAGTTTACCAATTCCACGACTGTAGAAATCTACTGCATCTGAGTTAAAGATGTCATGAGACCAGGGTGGAAGTACATTTTCGTCTGGAAAAGAATTTTACTGACAGTTTTTCGTCAAGGAGCGTTAAGGGTCAACATTTCAGAGCATAAGACGAGAAGAATAACTACACGACGGATGACTTCCCAAACAAATTTCTGGACTGTTTTGCTTGTGAAGTCAGCAACACATGATATAGTTCGTCGATCGTTTTTCTTACAATGAGACGAAGTTGTTGGCAACAATTACCATCTGTGATGGACACACCCCTGGGGAGAAGCTCGTAATGCACAATCCTCTTTTTGAGTCACCAGATACAAAATATGATGAAACTTCCTGGCAGATTAAAACTGTGTGCCCGACCGAGACTCGAACTCGGGACCTTTGCCTTTCGCGGGCAAGTGCTCTACCAACTGAGCTACCGAAGCACGAATCACGCCCGGCCCTCACAGCTTTACTTCTGCCAGTATCTCGTCTCCTACCTTCCAAACTTTACAGAAGCTCTCCTGCGAACCTTGCAGAACTAGCACTCCTGAAAGAAAGGATATTGCGGAGACATGGCTTAGCCACAGCCTGGGGGATGTTTCCAGAATGAGATTTTCACTCTGCAGCGGAGTGTGCGCTGATATGAAACTTCCTGGCAGATTAAAACTGTGTGCCCGACTGAGACTCGAACTCGGGACCTTTGCCTTTCGTGGGCAAGTGCTCTACCAACTGAGCTACCGAAGCACGACTCACGGCCGGCCCTCACAGCTTTACTTCTGCCAGTATCTCGTCTCCTACCTTCCAAACTTTACAGAAGCTCTCCTGCGAACCTTGCAGAACTAGCACTCCTGAAAGAAAGGATATTGCGGAGACATGGCTTAGCCACAGCCTGGGGGATGTTTCCAGAATGAGATTTTCACTCTGCAGCGGAGTGTGCGCTGATATGAAACTTCCTGGCAGATTAAAACTGTGTGCCCGACCGAGACTCGAACTCGGGACCTTTGCCTTTCGCGGGCAAGTGCTCTACCAACTTTTTTTTTTAACATATACAAATGAGTGTTAGGTAAACAAATTATTAGAATAACATTAAATACAACAAAATATAACATATCCTGTTTTCCTTTTTTTTGTTTTTTTTTTAATAATATTTAGTGAACAAACTAAAAGTACATATATATTCACTATGCAAGAGTTCTTCAAGGTACCATTGAAACATATATAAATGACTGTTAGTTAAACAAAAAAAATATTAAAATGAAAGACATTAAATACAACAAAATATAACATATTCTGTCTTCGTCCATTGTTTTTAAGTTTGTTTTTGTTTTTGGTCGATGCACGAGAACGTGGATAAGGGTGTTGCATCATGTGACAGGTAGGCATGGTACACCCCAACTTTGAGGGGGGTCAAGGGAGACGCTGCGGAGAAAACCGGCAAAAGTTTGTCGGTAAGATGGTTTTCGGGTGAGGGTGCTATGCGCGGTCACAACTTTGTACCAGAAGTCAAGGACTGTATGCGGACCACTCTGAAAGAGGTATTCTAAAGCCTGTCCTCGAAACCAGATTAGGGTATGGTGCTTAGCAAGAGGGTAGTGAAATGTCTGGGGCAACAACAGGAAATCCGGGGTTACCGTCGTTGGCGGGGCACGGAGATAAAAGCCCACGATTCGTTGGATGAGGAGCCATACGTTTTGTTTCAGGGGGCACGTAAGACGGTGCTCGTCGGTGTCGTCGAGCTGACAGTCAGGGCAGAGTGGGGAGGTGGCCAGTCCTATGCGATAAAGTCGACTATTAGTCGGGAATTTCCCATAGACTAAAACATACCAGAGTGCAGACACAGACGACGGTAAAAAGGGTGCATGCACACACCCCCAAACCGTGCGACAGTTAATGTCAGCATGTTGTAGCACCATGGGGTCTCAAGGGTTGGACAGCATAAACAAACGATAATAATCTTTTGTATGGTGAGGACGGGTGACTGGAATATCGGCCCGAACGTAGCTGAGTTCTATGAAACAATTGGCGACGTGGTACAATAATGGAGAAATAGGTGCCACATTGATCGGTGGATCGAGAGAAGCTGGTCGGAGGATATCTAAGAGACTGCGTGTTAAGGACGGGACCGGTCCCTGCCAGTGCCGCAACAGAGTGCGGACAAAGAGTGCAGAAGATCGTGCCCGTACATTGACGAGTCCGAGGCCACCGTTTGCAGGAGGCAGTGTTAGGGTATTGTGGCGGACTTCGAAAAGTGCCCCTGCTGACACGAAATATCCAAAGGCTGATTGGATGCGGCGGCCAAGGAGTAACGGCACTGGGAGAATCTGGGTGACGTGTACCAGTTTAGGGGCGACATACATGTTGACATAGGACACACGTTGGAGTTGGTTTAAGTTACGGTGCACGTGACCGCGGACATGGTGCCGAATCGACTGCAAAAGCCGCCGGTAAGCCAGGGCCACTGTGCGGTGTGTGGAGCTCGTAAATTCGATACCCAAGTAACGAAGGGTGGCACTGACTGGGAGTGGGGTCGGCACCATAGCCGGGAGGCCGCGCCCAATGTGCATCATAGTCGATTTACGGACGTTAAGAATGCTACCAGAAAGACGTCCATACTGGTGGATCCATTGGATGGCGTCATTGAGTTCCGTGGAGGAGCGGGTGAGAAAGAGGAGATCGTCCGCATAAGCCCTACAGCGAAAGGTGTAGTCACGCAAAGTGAGGCCCTGCAGTCTAGAGGTAAGTCCAGTGATGAGGGGCTCAAGTGCAATGGCATATAATAAAGTAGACATAGGGCATCCTTGACGCACAGAGCGGCGTATAGGAATCGGTCCTACAATCCTCCCATTGACTTGTACCATCGAGACCGCGGGAAGTAGCAACCGGCGAATGGCATCGACAAAAAGCAATGGGAACCCCATACGTGTCGCCACCATGAGGAGGAATGGGTGTCGAACGCGATCAAAGGCACTCGTGAAATCGACGGATACCAGTGCTGCACGAAGGCGACAAACCGACGCCAGTGCAATGAGGTCACGGCATTCTCCTAGGGCTGTTTGTAAGGTGGCCCCACAACCACGTGCAGTCTGCTCAGGTGAAAGGACCGTAGGTAAGACGGTGCGTAAGCGCGCTGCTAAGAGCCGTGCATAGATTTTATAGTCTGCATTCAGTAGTGTAAGGGGGCGATATGCAGAGACATGAGACCCTCCCTTCGGTTTAGGCACAGGTAGAAGAATGCCAGTGACGAATTCAGGTGGAATTGGGAAGGACGGAGTAAAGAGTTCCTGAATCATTTCCGTCCAGCGAGGAAGCATTAACGTGGTGAACGCCCGGTAAAACTCCACTGGGAGACCATCTGGTCCGGGTGATTTGTTCTTGGCCCCTTTGTTGATCGCATCTACCACCTCTTCTGCGGTGATTGCAGACATCATGGACGTTGACTCCGCTACGGTGAGGGTCCGATCAGGGGAAGGACGGAGATCATCAGGAATGGGCGTCGCCATCGGTTCATCATCATAAAATTGGCGATAATGTTCAGCAAAGGCAGACACCACTGCCGCCTGTGTTGTGTGGTGAACACCATCGGAGGTCGTGATGTTGGGGACAAAAAGTCGACGTCGACGACTATGGTCGGATGCGGCATGGATTGTGGATGGGGTTTCGTCGTGGAGGAGGTCTTGTCGTCGGGAACGCACCACGACACCATGCAGTCGTGCACGTTGAAGAGAGAGGAGACGAGCTTTAGTACGCTGTCGTTCCCTATGGGTGTCAGGTGATGGAGGGAGCGCATCGAGCTCACGGAGGACGGCGTAGTGAAAATTTGTGGTGTCTCGATGCCATGCTGCTGCTTCCTTGCCACATTGTATGAAGGCCTTTCTGATCGCAGGTTTGGCACATTTGAGCCACCAATGGAACGTGGATGTGTACTGCGGAAGGCGTCTTTCGCAAGACGCCCATGTAGTGGCAATACATTGTCGGCAGTGTGGATCATTAAGGAGGGAGGTATTAAGCTTCCAGTAACCTCTGCCGCGCCACACTGACTGAGGTGGCAGAGCCAGGGAGCAAATGACGGCGCAGTGGTCCGAAAATGCAAGGGGCCAACGTTCAGCTTGGGCGATTTCATTGCCAAGGTGGGCAGAGACATATAACCGGTCCATTCTGCTCGCAGAATGTGCTGTATAATGCGTAAAACCGGGGGTATTGCCATGAATTTTCTCCCAAACGTCCACTAGATGAAAATCTTCGATTAAGGTGAGCAGCGCCGGGCATGGCGAGTAACCAAGCACTTGGTCCTGCGGATGGAGGACACAGTTAAAATCGCCTCCCATGATAAGGCGATCATAGCGTCCAGAAAACAGGGGCGCCACGTCATGTCCGAAGAAAGTGGACCGCTGCCGACGGTTCGTGGAGCCAGACGGAGCGTAGATATTGATGACGCGCGTGTCGAAGATGGTAACAGCCATGCCTCTTCCACAGGGAAGGATTGTCGTGTCCTTGAGTGGGATTCCTTCGCGTATGTAGAAAGCCACTCCACGCCCTGATTGATCACATGTGGAAGTGTATGAGTCGTAGCCGTAGACTGGTGGTAGGGTGGCAAAGTGTACTTCCTGAAGAAGGGCGACGTCGACGTCAGAGGCCCGAAGCATGTCACATAGGAGTTGCAGCTTGGGTGCAGTGCCGATCATGTTGATGTTCAGTGTGGCAAAACGGTACGTTTGTTTCAGTGGTGGTGGACGCGCATCTACCATCACCAAGGGGAGGGCACCGACAGGAAGTCCCGTCCCATCAGCTGCAATGCCTCGCTTTTGATGTTAACAGGCAGCCTTGTCCGGTGGAGGCAACTCATCCGGAGGAGGGGGCGTATCTTCCTCAACGTCGTCGGCCCATGTTCTTGTGCCGTGGGTCTGTCCAATGTCCATTGGAATGGCGTCGTGGTGAGAGAGATCTGGAGTTGTCGGCGGGGAGACAGGCGTCTCAACCTGCGCACCGATCGTTACATTGTGCGTGGCGACCTCCATGGTGGTCCCGCCCTGCAAGGTTCGCAGGAGAGCTTCTGTAAAGTTTGGAAGGTAGGAGACGAGATACTGGCAGAAGTAAATCTGTGAGGGCCGGCCGTGAGTCGTGCTTCGGTAGCTCAGTTGGTAGAGCACTTGCCCACGAAAGGCAAAGGTCCCGAGTTCGAGTCTCAGTCGGGCACACAGTTTTAATCTGCCAGGAAGTTTCATATCAGCGCACACTCCGCTGCAGAGTGAAAATCTCATTCTGGAAACATCCCCCAGGCTGTGGCTAAGCCATGTCTCCGCAATATCCTTTCTTTCAGGAGTGCTAGTTCTGCAAGGTTCGCAGGAGAGCTTCTGTAAAGTTTGGAAGGTAGGAGACGAGATACTGGCAGAAGTAAAGCTGTGAGGGCCGGGCGTGAGTCGTGCTTCGGTAGCTCAGTTGGTAGAGCACTTGCCCGCGAAAGGCAAAGGTCCCGAGTTCGAGTCTCGGTCGGGCACACAGTTTTAATCTGCCAGGAAGTTTCATATCAGCGCACACTCCGCTGCAGAGTGAAAATCTCATTCTGGACAAAATATGATGTTATCACAGGCATTTGCTCGAGTTAATGTCTTGTTAGAGCTTAGCCATTAATTTTTTCTTAGAAGTTAACATAAAGGCGTCGTAACTAGTCACTGTAACAATATTGCAGAGGAATGCTCAACGAGCGAACAGATGACGTTCAAGCAAATATGCAACTGCCACCTCTTTGATTTCTCTTGCTTTGCAGTACACCTACTCCCGATTTATGAACCTCGCCTACTGAATGCAAATGTCGCACGGCGCTTAAATGGTTGCAATTCATCACGCATGTCAGTTACTGTGTCTCCCTGAATGTGGAAAATCATTCATGCCAGAACGATCTATCGTGAGACAAGAAACTCCTTGTCTGAGGTATTTTGCACTTAAGCACTCACCCCACACACAATGAAAAAGGTTTAAAGCTGCCTCTGCAGTCTTCTATTAAACCCAAAGCGAAGAATATGTCACTTTTAGACCTTTTTTCCATTTGCGATTCTACCTTACAACACATGAACAATGTTAATACACTACTGGCCATTAAAACTGCTACACCACCAAGATGACGTGCTAGAGACGCGAAATTTAACCGACAGGACGAAGATGCTGTGATATGCAAATCATTAGCTTTTCAGAGCATTCACACAAGGTTGGCGCCGGTGGCGACACCTACAACGTACTGACATGAGGAAAGTTTCCAACCGATTTCTCATACACAAACAGCAGTTGACCGGCGTTGTCTGGTAAAATGTTGTTGTGATGCCTCGTGTAAGGAGGAGAAATGCGTACCATCACGTTTCCGAATTTGATAAAGGTCGGATTGTAGCCTATCGCGATTGCGGTTTGTCGTATCGCGACATTGCTGCTCGCGTTGGTCGAGATCCAATGACTGTTAGCAGAATATGGAATCGGTGGGTTCAGGAGGGTAATACGGAACGCTGTGCTGGATCCCAACGGCCTCGTACGGGGCGCCATTGGTTACACGGTTCGCTCACCTCTTGTTCGCAATGACGGCACTTTGAACAGTGGACATTACATTTCAGATGTGTTACGACCCGTGACTCTACCCTTCATTCGATCCCTGCGAAACCCTACATTTCAGCAGGACAATGCACGACCGCATGTTGCAGGTCCTGTACGGGCCTTTCTGGATACAGAACATGTTCGACTGCTGCCCTGGCCATCACATTCTCCAGATCTCTCACCAATTGAAAACGTTTGGTCAATGGTGGCCAAGCAACTGGCTCGTCACAATACGCCAGTCACTACTCTTGATGAACTGTGGTATCGTGTTGAAGCTGCATGGGCCATCCAAACTCTGTTAGACTCAATGCCCAGGCGTATCAAGGCCATTATTACGGCCAGATGTGGTTGTTCTGGGTACTGATTTCTCAGGATCTATGCACTCAAATTGCGTGTAAATGTAATCACATGTCAGTTCTAGTATAATATATTTTTCCAATAAATACCCGTTTATCATCTGCATTTCTTCTTGGTGTAGTAATTTTAATGGCCAGTAGTGTAAGTTTCAAGCCGGCAGGTGTGGCCGTGCGGTTCTAGGCGCTTCAGTCTGGAACCGCGTGACCGCTACGGTCGCGGGTTCGAATCCTGCCTCGGGCATGGATGTGTGTGGTGTCCTTAGGTTAGTTAGGTTTAAGTAGTTCTAAGTTCTAGGGGACTGATGACCACAGATGTTAAGTCCCATAGTGCTCAGAGCCATTTGAACCATTTTTTTTGTAAGTCTCAAATATGCAAATGCCAATATGTATGTGAAAGATGAATACTAGAACATTAAACAAGAAAAAGACAGTTGTTAAATACACTCATAGCGCAGCGCCGCTGTCGCCTGGTCGGACACCACCTGACAGCCGGCTAACGCGTGGGCGGCAGGCGACAGTCGGTGGCCGCTGTAGAGCGACGAAACTCCCAAGTGTAAACTAATCTTGATGTTGTCACGAGCTGCTTTGCGCAGTTGTTTCTGGTAGTTTTTGCTGTTACAGGAGGCTTCGAACGCGAAGTGAATTATCTTTGGACTTCTATCAGACTGATAACCGAAATGCGATTTAAAAATGCAGGGTGTGTTAAAAAGAATCATCCGATTAAAAAAAATCGTAACTACACTCCTGGAAATGGAAAAAAGAACACATTGACACCGGTGTGTCAGACCCACCATACTTGCTCCGGACACTGCGAGAGGGCTGTACAAGCAATGATCACACGCACGGCACAGCGGACACACCAGGAACCGCGGTGTTGGCCGTCGAATGGCGCTAGCTGCGCAGCATTTGTGCACCGCCGCCGTCAGTGTCAGCCAGTTTGCCGTGGCATACGGAGCTCCATCGCAGTCTTTAACACTGGTAGCATGCCGCGACGGCGTGGACGTGAACCGTATGTGCAGTTGACGGACTTTGAGCGAGGGCGTATAGTGGGCATGCGGGAGGCCGGGTGGACGTACCGCCGAATTGCTCAACACGTGGGGCGTGAGGTCTCCACAGTACATCGATGTTGTCGCCAGTGGTCGGCGGAAGGTGCACGTGCCCGTCGACCTGGGACCGGACCGCAGCGACGCACGGATGCACGCCAAGACCGTAGGATCCTACGCAGTGCCGTAGGGGACCGCACCGACACTTCCCAGCAAATTAGGGACACTGTTGCTCCTGGGGTATCGGCGAGGACCATTCGCAACCGTCTCCATGAAACTGGGCTACGGTCCCGCACACCGTTAGGCCGTCTTCCGCTCACGCCGCAACATCGTGCAGCCCGCCTCCAGTGGTGTCGCGACAGGCGTGAATGGAGGGACGAATGGAGACGTGTCGTCTTCAGCGATGAGAGTCGCTTCTGCCTTGGTGCCAATGATGGTCGTATGCGTGTTTGGCGCCGTGCAGGTGAGCGCCACAATCAGGACTGCATACGACCGAGGCACACAGGGCCAACACCCGGCATCATGGTGTGGGGAGCGATCTCCTACACTGGCCGTACACCACTGGTGATCGTCGAGGGGACACTGAATAGTGCACGGTACATCCAAACCGTCATCGAAGCCATCGTTCTACCATTCCTAGACCGGCAAGGGAACTTGCTGTTCCAACAGGACAATGCACGTCCGCATGTATCCCGTGCCACCCAACGTGCTCTAGAAGGTGTAAGTCAACTACCCTGGCCAGCAAGATCTCCGGATCTGTCCCCCATTGAGCATGTTTTGGACTGGATGAAGCGTCGTCTCACGCGGTGTGCACGTCCAGCACGAACGCTGGTCCAACTGAGGCGCCAGGTGGAAATGGCATGGCAAGCCGTTCCACAGGACTACATTCAGCATCTCTACGATCGTCTCCATGGGAGAATAGCAGCCTGCATTGCTGCTAAAGGTGGATATACACTGTACTAGTGCCGACATTGTGCATGCTCTGTTGCCTGTGTCTATGTGCCTGTGGTTCTGTCAGTGTGATCATGTGATGTATCTGACCCCAGGAATGTGTCAATAAAGTTTCCCCTTCCTGGGGCAATGAATTCACGGTGTTCTTATTTCAATTTCCAGGAGTGTATTATGTTACTTGAGATGTGTGCGTGAACAACGTACTGTTGGAAAGAGCCAACTCTCGAGTTTTACAGAGTTCCCGCTAGGTAGCAGCTGTGTGTGCCTACTATAGTTCTAGTAAAAATGGTGTCGGGCAACAGAAAGCGTTTTGTGTCCTACGTTTTGTGCTGTGCGGGTCAGTAATAACTGTTCAGTGCGTCTTTCGTACTAGGTATGGCATGGATCCATCTACGGCACAGAGCGTTAGACGATGGCATGAAAAATTCCGAGAAGCAGTTCGTTTGTGTAAAGGCAAATTGCAGGGGGCCGTCGACACAGACGTCGAATGTATCCGCCGTAGTTTCACAAGGAGTCCGCAGAAATCCGTTCGCCGTGCAGCTTGACAGCTCACCGTGCTCCCGATATCCGTCTAGCGTGTTTTGCAGCGACGTTTACACATGAAACCATACAAAATTCAGCTACGGCAAGCTTTTAGTGAAGGTGACAAACAACAACGTGTGGAGTTCTGTAATTTCGTTCTTGGCAAGATGGAGGATGACAGTTTTGTTGCACGCTTAGTGTTTGGTGACAAGGTGACATTCCATTTAAATGGAAAAGTGAACCCTCACAATGTGAGACTATGGGGTACGGAACAACTACATGAAGTTGTACAACATGAGAGGGACTCTTCAAAATTTCATGTGTTTTGTACAGTTCCAGGGGAAAAAGTGTATGGTCCATTTTCGTTTGCCGAGAACACTGTTACAGGAAGCACATATCTCGATATGCTTGAGAACTTTCTTTTCTCACACTTGGAGACTGATTCGAACGACTTCATTTACCATTTCATTTGATATCCCCTGTCTATAGCACTCATTACTTCATGCGTATAAAGAGCTAGATGTGTTTCGCAAGAACGATATTTTCTGAATCCGTGCTGCCTAGGTGTTAATAAATTGTTTTCTTCGAGGTACTTCATAATGTTCGAATGCAGTATATGTTCCAACCCCCTACTGCAAATCGACGTTAGTGATATGGGCCTGTAATTCAGCGGATTACTCCTACTTCCCTTTTTGGGTATTGGTGTGACTTGAGCAATTTTCCAGTCTTTAGGTACGGATCTTTCTGTGAACAAACGGTTGTACATATTTGCTAAATATGGAGTTATTGTATCAGCATACTCTGAGAGGAACCTGATTGATGTACAATCCGGACCCGAGGCCTTGCCTTTATTAAGTGGTTTAAGCTTCTTTGTTACACCGAGGATATCTAGTTCTATGTTTCTCATCTTGGCAGTTGTTGTTGATTGTAATTTAGGAATATTTACTTCGCCTTCTTTGGTGAAGGAGTTTCAGAAAACCGTGTTTAATAAATCTGCTTTAGTGGCACTGTCATCTATGACTTCACCGTTGGTATCGCGCAGTGAAGGTATTGAATACGTCTTGCCACTGGTGTGCTTTGTGTATGACCCGCATCGCTCTGGGTTTTCTGCCAGATTTCGGGGGAGAATTTCGTTGTGGAAATTATTGAAAGCATCACTCTTGAAGTACGCGCTGTTTTTCGAAGTTCTACAAAACTTTATCAGTCTTGGAGATTTTCCGTTCTTTTAAATTTTGTATGCTTTTCTCGCTGCTTCTGCAATAGCGATCCGACCCATTTTGTGTACCATGGGGGATCAGTGCCGTCACTTATTAATTTATGTGGTATATATTTCTCAATTGCTGTCGATACCACCTCTCTGAAACCATTCCACAACTTTCCTACGCTTACATGACCAGATCGGAAGGAGCGAATATTGTCTCTTACAAATGCGTTAAGAGCATTTCTTCAGCTTTTTAAAATAGATATACTTTGCGTTTCTTTTTGATGGTTGTAGGTGTTACGGTATTCAGCCTAACGGCAACTACCTTGTAGTCGCTAATCCCTGTATTCGTCACGATACTCACTATTAGTCCAGAATTATTTGTTGCTAAGAGGTCAAGTATGCTTTCGCAACCAATTACGCTTCGAGTGAGCTCGTGAACTAATCGTTCAAAATAGTTTTTTGAGAAAGCCTTCAGTACAATTTCGGACGACTTTTTATGCCTGCCGCCCGCTTTAAACGTACAATTTTTCCAGCATATCTAGGGTAGATTGAAGTCACCACCGACTATAATTGTATGAGTGGGATACCTATTTGAAATGAGAGTCAAGTTTTCTTCGAGCTGTTCAGCAACTATGTCTTCTGAGTCGGTGGCCTGGGGAGGGGGGGAGGGTCGGTAAAACGATCCAGTTAATAATTTAGACATAACCTCTATCCATACTATTTCGCAGGTACTGCTACTTCAATTTCACTACAAGGTAAACTGCTTCTGACAGCAATAAATACTCCACCACCAACCGTATTTAATGTATCCTTTCTGAACACATATCGTTCGAAAACGTCTATGTTTATTGGTTTCAGAAATATAGGCTTGCCAAATCGGAGGATTCTTTCTGACACACCCTGGAATGGATTGAACTCTAACTCAAGAGTTTATATCAATACTGCATGATCTTTACCACTTGTTTCCCTAATTTCTTTCGTTATATTTTTCGTCATTTGGTCTGGTCGGACGTCACCTTACCCCCTTCAAGTTCATCGCTGAATACTTCACTCAGTTTTATTTTATTAAGCAGAGCAGCCCAGCCCTCTGACCGAACACACTCAGCTACCATGCCGACATCACCAGACCACCAGCAGGTACAGCACTGTAACAACTCGCTATGTGTGACATCACTTCTTCCATACAGTTCCGTATCCTACAGTGTTACCAGAACGTGCATATGGCCGAACTTAGAATTCTGCGGGGCGCCGGTTATACTGGCCGTCTTAACTGAACGACTTCGACTTAGTCTCTGCGGCGGCCCCTCCGGCGACCGCATTTTATGTCTAAGACTGTACATGTGGACTAATGTGTGAGGGAAACCAATAACCCTAGTCGAGAGCTACACTGTTTGTCGTAAAATCCCGCAGAGTCTAAATCCGCCCCGAATGCGATGTGGGACAAATAAACTGTCCAGGCTGGTAATGCGCTGTCTTGCTTTCTGCACAAACTGGCAACACTGTAGGCTGCGGCAGTTCCTGGAGGAAGTCTTCTCATCGGTTCGAGCGGTTGTGCTACGTCTACGCCTGTGTTCCAGAAGACAGTTCCGCTTGCGGCGCCCTACAGGTAGGACGTTGTTTACTTCCGCTCCGCCACAGCGCTGCCAATATTGGAAGTTTGCTATTTACGTGTGGTCTTGCGCTTTCTGAGTGTATATTCTACGTCGAACGTTTAAGTATGCACTTCGTAGTGGTGTTGGCCGCTTCTTTTCTATTCATGGCGTCGAGGTCTATTTCACATAAAGGTATAGTGAGCTTTTCTTTTGATAAGTTGATGCGTCATGTGCAGTCCAGTTCTCTGGAAGTTCACGACTGATTGGTTCTAAGCGCTACAGTCTGGAACCGCGCGACCGCTACGGTCACAGGTTCTAATCCTGCCTCAGGCATGGATGTGTGTGATGTCCTTAGGTTAGTTAGGTTTATGTAGTTCTAAGTTCTAGGGGACTGATGACCTCAGAAGTTAAGTCCCATAGTGCTCAGAGCCACGACTGCTTAGTAAACACTTATGGTTTGACCTCGGATCGGGTAAACATAGTGTATTTTTCCGCATAATACACAAATGTTCATGTGTTAAACCTGCCTCCGAAGGTAGATAATGTTTACCTTAAAGACGCTTTCCTTAAATGTGGAGAGGTTAAAAACATTCGCCTAGAACGATGGTCCAGCCAGCACAGACTTCATTGCTACAGCAGGATTCGTTTCGTAGAAATGCAAATGAAGCAGAATATCCCATCTCATTTACAAGTATGTGTATACACTTTACGTATAGTGGCCAGGTGGGGACGTGTTTTTTGTCCGAGAATGGTCTTTTGTTTTGCGATCTTCTCTTGAACAGCGGCGTAAGTTAACGATGGCGCACCTCCAACAGAACTGAATCAGGGGCTGGGCAATCTTCTGCTAATGACGCCCACCGAATGGTTCTGATGTGACTATCGCACAGATGCTCAGTCGCTCCAAACTAAGAGGCGCCGTACACTGGATGAGGATACTGCTGTTGTCATTCCCTCTGGCGTGTCCCCCCCCCCCCCCCCCTCCAAATCCTGATTCTCTGGGTGGTAGGGATGGAGATAGGACTATTGAGCTGAGAGTTGAGATAGAGAGTTCTGGTGCTCCTTCGATTTCCACGGATGTTTCCTCTGAACCTCTCTAGAGGTGAGAACACTTGGTGTCGATTCCCTTGTCACCTGTTCCGTTCGTTCCACCTGTTGAGTCACACCTGTTCTCTTGTCCAGTACTCCAGACGGCGGCTCTATTTCCTTGCTCTTAGAGAAACCGGACTCGGGGGTAGTTTCACATGATTTGTCTTCCGTGTCTCTCGGTCTACCGTCTGATTGTCTTGTTGACGTGGGTTGGTGGCTTTCGCTAGGTGTTCCTTCTGCGCAGACGGCTTCCGATACAGGGCCGACAATGACTGACTTGAATGCGGTGAACGATCTTTTCACCTCGTTGACGGTGAAATATAACTTGCCAGCATAAACAACGATTACAGCAGGATAGAGCCTCAGCAAAGAAAAAACAGCAAGTTGAAGGTTCGACTAGATACGACACTAGCCCACCTCCGTCAGATTGGTCGACAGATGCGGCGATGGATTGTAATGCTCAAGGGCTGGAATAAGTTGTGTTTTTTTATTGCCATTTCCACCTGTTCTTATTCTGACTGAAAATTCATGCTTCCATCTTTATTACCCTAAATTGTAATAGAATTGAATCAGATTTACGTTCGGCTTCGTTGTTTCAGTTTCCAGTGTTGATACAGACTTTTACAAGAAGTTTTACTCGCCAGTTTTGCTCTTCCCCAGTTTCAGGTTGTTTCTCATGTGGCTCCTAAATCTGTGACAGCTACTGCCCTCTTCTTTCGTGAGGTTATTCCAATTGCCGATATTGAAATACTTTATTCTGGTAGCTTGTTGAGGGGGAACTGACCTCATTGTATCACCTGCTTCGCCATCAGTTGTGACGTCGTCGCTCCTTGATTACGTCTCTGACAGTTACTGAAGTTCGCCAACTGACTGGCAAGATGATATTGTTCGTGCTATCCACCGATACTGCACGGAACTATATGTAGATGATGACAATGTGAGACCCTTTCCCGATAATGCTAATGGACCCCTAAGTGGGACAATCACGCCTGCTCAGAACGTTGAATTTCTTGCCGCCTTTGAAGCTGATGAGGTGTTTTTTCTTACTGCTGCTTCTTCTTCACTTAAATCACCTGGCCCGTATGGTCACACTAAGGAGTTTTATATCCGCTTTGGCCCTCTTGTATGCGACGTTTATGGGCGATGTTAAACGAGTTTAAGCAGGGGAGAACTGTGCCTGCAGACATTAAGGTGCGTAAAATAGAGTTAATACCGAAACAATCTGGCCTTGTCACAGTAGATTCTTTTCGTCCTCTCACCGTGCATAATTTTGACCACAAAAATGTTACGAGGACAATCAACAGCAGGTTATCTTCTCTGCTGGTGAACGTGATTGGAGAGCATCAGATTTGTGTTCTAGGTCGCTCGATCTTGACTCCAGCTGCGGAGTACCGGAATGTTATTTCGGTTGCTGAAATCACTTCTGTTTACGGTGACGTTGTTTTTCTGATTTTAACAAGACATTTGAATGCGTTTCCGTAGTCATTCAGCCGGCCGGTGTGGCCGTGCGGTTATAGGCGCTTCAGTCTGGAACCGCGTGACCGCTACGGTCACAGGTTCGAATCCTGCCTCGGGCATGGATGTGTGTGATGTCCTTAGGTTAGTTAGGTTTAAGTAGTTCTAAGTTCTAGGGGACTGATGACCTCAGATGTTAAGTCCCATAGTGCTCAGAGCCATTTGAACCATTTTTTTCCGTAGTCATTCGACCCGTCAGTTCGAGATAAAAGGTTTTACCGCTGAAGCATGTGTAGTTCTTCCCTACATACTTAATGGCATCGCGATACTTGTTAATGGTCAGCTGACGCCGCCGATCGTAATAAGGGGGGGGGGGGGTGCACCAGGGCAGTCCGCTTTCCGCTTTCCGTCTCTTTATTTGTTCTCTCTCTGGAACCGCTGCTTCGCAGTTTACCATTTCAAGTACAAGGAATGACCCAGTCTGGTGTGACTCTCACGGGGTTTTGCTGATGTCTTTGTTCCGCGAGCTACTGTTGCGGAGGGGCATACTGCATTGACTGTCATCGTCGAGCATTGCCCTCTTAAAATGGTGACACTTAACTAGAAAACTGTAACTGACAGAATCCAAGGGGCCATACTGGAAAACCAATGCCGTCCAGTTACAATTCTCCGAAAACTTCGCATTTTGGACACACATCTGCTTGTATAAAGCGTTTTAAATTGCCCGATTTTTCCCGCTCCCTGCGATGGTAGCAAAAAAAAACTGAAGCAATTGTGTGGGCTGTTTTTGTGGAAAATTGGAAATTTGTGATAAGTTCTGTGGGCCCAAAATGCTGAAGTCATCGTTCCCTAAGCTTACACACTACTTAATCTAACTTACGCTAAGGACAACACACACACACACACACACACACACACACACACACACACACACACACACTCAAGCCCGAGGGAGCACTCGAACCTCCGACGGGGGGAGCCGCGCGAACCGTGACAAGGCGCCTCAGGCCGCCGGTTACCCTGCGTGGCTTTTGTGGAAACATTACATATACAGGGTGAGTCACCTAACGTTACCGCTGGATATGTTTCGTAAACCACATCAAATACCGACGAACCAATTCCACAGACCGAACGTGAGGAGAGGGGCTAGTGTAATTGTTCAATACAAACCATACAAAAATGCACGGAAGTATGTTTTTAAACACAAACCTACGTTTTTTTAAATGGAACCACGTTAGTTTTGTTAGCACATCTGAACATATAAACAAATACGTAATCAGTGCCGTTTGTTGCATTGTAAAATGTTTATTACATCCGGAGATATTGTAACCTAAAGTTGACGCTTGAAACCTCCGACGTTCAGTTGCGTGTTGTAACAAACACGGGCCACGGTCGGCGAGCAGCATCTTCAGGGACATGTTTACGATGACGACCGTGTTTACGAGTGTGGCTGTAGTGCACTGTTGTGGTTTGGTCTAGCTGTCGCAGTGTCCGCATGTAGCGCTTGCTGCTATTGTTATTCTGCATTCGTCTCCACACGCAGACCAACTGTAGTACACCGTGTTACCAGACGTCTGTGATAGTGTAGTGTTGTAGGAACTGTGACCATGGTGTATTCGAACTCTGAAAAGGCGGAGATGATACACATCTATGGCGAGTGTCGACGAAATGCAGCTGAAGCCTGCAGGGTGTATGCAGAACGGTACCCGGACAGAGAGCATCCAACGTGCCGCACATTGCAAAACATCTACCGCCAACTGTATGCAACAGGTATGGTCGTAGCACGCAAATGGGTCCGTAACAGGCCCGTCACAGGAGAAGCGGGTGCAGTTGGTGTGTTAGCTGCTGTTGCCATGAACCCACACATGAGTACACGGGACATTGCGAGAGCCGGTGGACTGAGTCACAGTAGTGTCATGCGCATACTGCATCGTCACCGCTTTCACCCGTTTCATGTGTCGCTACATCAGCAATTACATGGTGATGACTTTAATCATCGAGTGCAATTCTGTCAATGGGCATTACCAAATAATGCGTTGCAGTTCTACCTGTTTACCGATGAAGCGGGTTTCACAAACCACGGGGCAGTGAATCTACGGAACATGCATTACTGGTCTGTGGACAATCCTCGCTGGCTCAGATAGGTAGAGCGACAGCGACCGTGGACTGTAAATGTATGGTGCGGAATCATTGGCGACCACCTCATTGGTCCTCACTTCATTGCAGGGGCCCAAACAGCTGCAACATACATCGCGTTTCTACAGAATGATCTGCCAACGGTGCTCGAAAATTTCCCACTGGAGACGCGTTGACGTAGGTGGTATCAGCATGATGGTGCACCTGCACATTCCGCAATTAACACTAGGCTGACCCTTGACAGGATGTTCGATGGGCGTTTCATAGGACGTGGAGGACGCATAAATTGGCCAGCCCGTTCTCCTGATCTTACACCTCTGGACTTCTTTCTGTGGGGTACGTTAAAGGAGAATGCGTACCGTGATGTGCCTACAACCCCAGAGGATATGAAACAACGTATTGTGGCAGCCTGCGGCGACATTACACCAGATGTACTGCGGCGTGTACGACATTCATTACGCCAGAGGTTGCAATTGTGTGCAGCAAATGATGGCCACCACATTGAACATCTATTGGCCTGACATGTCGGGACACACTCTATTCCACTCCGTAACTGAAAACGGAAACCACGTGTGTACGTGTACCTCACCCCTCATGGTAATGTACATGTGCGTCAGTGAAAAAGACCAATAAAAAGGTGTTAGCATGTGGACGTAATGTGCTGTTCCAGTCTCTTCTGTACCTAAGGTCCATCACCGTTCCCTTTGGATCCCTACGTAAATCGGTGCTCTCCGATACACACGATCGAACAGCGGAGGAGTGGTAGTCAAGCGTCAACTTTAGGTTACAATATCTCCGGATGTAATTAACATTTTACAGTGCAACAAACGGCACTGATTACGTATTTGTTTATATGTTCAGATGTGCTAACAAAACTAACGGGGTTCCATTTAAAAAAAAAACGTAGGTTTGTGTTAAAAAACATACTTCCGTGCATTTTTGTATGGTTTGTATTAACCAATTACACTAGCCACTCTCCTCACGTTAGGTCTGTGGAATCGATTCGTCAGTATTTGATGTGGTTTACGAAATATATCCAGCGGTAATGTTAGGTGACTCACCCTGTATAATAGGTTGCGCTATGAGATTACGACCAAACCACTTATCTTAGGGGTTTGGTCGTCTCTGATATCCAGACCAAAGCTTCTGCTTTGTAGATTGGGCGCGGAGTTTTGATTATTACCGAAAAGTCACATACTTTCAAAGCTCGCTGTTCACACTTGTGCATCCACCTAATCTTGCTGTACCTCTTGATGACGGTCACCCGAATTTTAACGAAACAAATTCTAATGCTTCAATGTTTGCTTTTATTTTTAATTTTACACTTCGAGAGAACCAGTGTTTTTCCCAGAGTCATATCTATCATAAAAACGTCGAAAGCACCATCAGCAACATCCGAAGGCACATATACCACAGTCACACTCATTAATCTGATTATTTTTTTTGTGTGTGTGTGTGGGGGGGGGGGGGGGGGGAGGGGAAGCAACTTCGTTAATGTTCTAAATACCTCACGATCCAGCGATAATTTCGCCGTAAACATAGCATATGTAAGCATTTTCTCGAAAGCTGGAGTCTATATTTGATTACGGATATATGTCTTTAATTTCGTCGCTTCTATTTGTGCTTTCCGTTTTCTGTGCAATGAGAATAGGGCACTTTTGTAATGGGCGAATGTAATTTTCCACGTGTCAGGAAACAGAGCGGTATACACTTTGGCGGGAGTGCTTTTAATGAGCACGTCGATATTCAGAGTTCATCGACAACCAGGTGGCAACCATCTGTTCATCAAAAATTCATCTGGCGTCTGCTGAGTGTTAAAAACTCCAATGTCCGTTACAGTCACATGGCTCTTGATTCACATTCTCTAAATTTCCGTACCCAACAATTATTAAAGCGTATTCAGGAACATAGTGACGCTTTCCTTGCTCGTAAAAAGCATTTTTGCAGTTGTCAGCAGGACTTAGATTCATTCAGCTGACAATGTCTGTCTGATGGACACAGTTCTGATCTGGTTTCCAGAGTATACAGCTTCATTTTTCCGTAGCACACTTCTGTCTGCTCGAATGCACACCAGTTTTATGTACGAAACAACGTTGTTTAGTGCAAATCAGCCCTTGCTTTATAAAGCGGGTGAAAAAATATTTTTAATTTGCTGTAGGAGCTATTTCTTCACAGCATTTGGCACCAAAGTTCTGCCCTTGCCATTCTCTTCAGTAATTAACTGTATCCTGCACTGTATCCTGCACACCTCGTTCCTTAACTAGTTCTCCACAATTCATCAGGATCTGGTCTCTCCATAAAATTTCAGTCATGTTCGTAAGAGTTTCTTAAACCTTTCTTTTTCTCTAGATGTACACTACTGGCCATTAAAATTGCTACACCACGAAGATGAAGTGCTACAGACGCGAAATTTAACCGACAGGAAGAACATGCTATGATATGCAAATGATTAGCCCTTCAGAGCATTCACACAAGCTTGGCGCCGGTGGCGACACCTACAACGTACTGACATGAGGAAAGTTTCCAACCGATTTCTCATACACAAACAGCAGTTGACCGGCGTTGCCTGGTGAAACGTTGTTGTGATGGCTCGTATAAGGAGGAGAAATTCGTACCATCACGTTTCCGACTTTGATAAAGGTCGGATTGTAGCTTATCGCGATTGCGGTTTATCGTATCGCTGTATTGCAGCTCGCGTTGGTCGAGATCCAATGACTGTTAGCAGAATATGGAGTCGATGGCTTCAGGAGGGTAATACCGAATGCCGTGCTGGATCCCAACGGCCTCGTATCACTAGCAGTCGAGATGACAGGCATCTTATCCCCTATGGCTGTAACGGATCGTGCAGTTACGTGCCCGCATCTCGTGGTCGTGCGGTAGCGTTCTCGCTTCCCACGCCCGGGTTCCCGGGTTCGATTCCCGGCGGGGTCAGGGACTTTCTCTGCCTCGTGATGGCTGGGTGTTGTGTGATGTCCTTAGGTTACTTAGGTTTAAGTAGTTCTAAGTTCTAGGGGACTGATGGCCATAGATGTTAAGTCCCATAGTGCTCAGAGCCATTTGAACCATTTTGCAGTTACGTCTCGATCCCTGAGTCAAGAGATGGGGACGTTTGCAAGACAACAACCATCTGCACGAACAGTTCGACGACGTTTGCAGTAGCATGGATTATCAGCTCGGAGACCATGGCTGCGGTTACCCTTGACGCTGCATCACAGACAGGAGCGCCTGCGATGGTGTACTCAACGACGAACCTGGGTGCACGAATGGCAAAACGTCATTTTTTCGGATGAATCCAGGTTCTGTTTACAGCATCATGGTGGTCGCATCCGTGTTTGGCGACATCGCAGTGAACGCACATTGCAAGGGTGTATATTCGTCATCGCCATACTGTCGTATCACCCGGCCTGATGGTATGGGGTGCCATTGGTTACACGTCTCGGTCACCTCTTGTTCGCATTGACGGCACATTGAACAGTGGACGTCGCATTTCAGATGCGTTACGACCCGTGGCTCTACCCTTCATTCGATCCCTGCAAACTATACATTTCAGTAGGATAATGCACGGCCGCATGTTGCAGGTCCTGTACGGGCTTTTCTGTATACAGAAAATGTTCGACTGCTGCCCTGGGCAGCACATTCTCCAGATCTCTCTCCAATATAATGGTCAATGGTGACCGAGCAACTGGCTCGTCACAATACGCCAGTCTCTACTCCTGATGAACTGTGGTATCGTGTTGAAGCTGCATGGGCAGCTGTATCTGTACACGCCATCCAAGCTCTGTTAGACTCAATACCCAGGCGTATCAAGGCCGTTATTACGGCCAGAGGTGGTTGTTGTGGGTACTGATTTCTCAGGATCTATGCACCCAAATTGTATGCAAATGTAATCACATGTCAGTTCTAGTATAACATATTTGTCCAATGAATACCCGCTTATCATCTGCATTTCTTCTTGGTGTAGCAATTTTGATGGCCAGTAGTGTAATAAATTCGTGTTGATATTCAGGCTCATGTTGTCAGTATTCTCCAACGAGTTAATCCTATTCTCACCTTTAAACACTCAGTTTTCAGTCAACTATCTCACTGAGATTCGATTCCACAATCTCTGTTAGCAGGCACGACCTATACCTTTAGACCACCACCTCCGACGTGCATGTAGATAATTCATCTATAGGCTTTGATGTATCAGTTTGCGAGTATCAAAATATTTGACATATATTGTAGTATCTTTTGACTCCATTGGCTTAGAAGCTTAAATTACTTACATTGCCAGAAGCCCTTAGAACTTAGTAGCTTACATAAATTTCGACTTGTTGCCTCTATACTTTCCTGAAAAAAGGTGTCTTAATAGTCGGACAGACAGACAGACAGAAAGACAGACGGACAGCAAAGGGATCCTGTAAGGGTTCGGTTCTTACCGATTGAGTTACGGAACCTTAAAAATGGAGCCATTTCTGTGTATTATTGCCTCGGAGACGTTCCAAGTTATCCCTCTTCATACGATGGCCTGGTTGTTGATAAAATCGGAATATCGACGTATTCATTAACATCCTCTCAAGGCTACAAAATGGTTCAAATGGCTCTGAGCACTATGGGACTTAACATCTTAGGTCATCAGTCCCCTAGAACTTAGAACTACTTAAACCTAACTAACCTAAGGACATCACACAACACCCAGCCATCACGAGGCAGAGAAAATTCCTGACCCCGCCGGGAATCGAACCCGGGAACCTGGGCGTGGGAAGCGAGAACGCTACCGCACGACCACGAGATGCGGGCCTCAAGGCTACGACGTATACCTTTACTGACAGGTGAAAAATTAAATTTGCCCAATACAAATGTGCCCTATTCTCATCGCACAACAAACGGGAATTGCAAGTAGAAACTGTGAAATTAATGAAATATATGCCTGAATCGGTAATGAATTGCGCGCTCCAGCTTTCGAGAAAATGCTTTGATATGCTTCGTTTGCAGTGAAATTATAGCGAGATTGCGAGGTATTTAGAACGTTAACGAAGTTGCTTTTCGTGAAGATAATCACATTAAAAAATGTGACTGCCTGTGGCATATATGGCTTCGCACGATGCTGGTGGTGCTTCAATTTTTTATGCTTTGAACGTTTTGATGATATCTATCACCCTGGGGAAAGCACTGGTTCTCTTAGAGTAGAAAAGTAAAAATCAAAGCAAAAACCGATGTATTAGAACTTATATGTTTTCCGTTTTCAGTTACTGTTTGTCACATAACGTTATATAAGGTTTGTGATGGCAGAATATATTTTTTATAATATTTGTATTTCTCGATGTCACAAAATATTGATGTTATTTGATATCAAATACTCCCGTGACTACAAAAGAAAAAATATCATTAAATTGGATTTGAAAATGGAGCACAAAAATTAGAATCTGTACGGTTAGCACGATTTACGTTTCATCTCGAAATGTCTAATTTATTTCATCACTGTCATTTCATCTGAATTAGTTGCCTTATCAGTGATTAACTTTTTCAAGTTATTCCACAGTGATGTAAAGAGTGAGATGTCTAGTCTTCGAACCTATTCATCGTTCTAGTTTCACCCTATTTATGTGACCCTCAAATTTTCAGCTACACAAAAGCTGATGAGCGATTGTCTCAGGAGACAAGTTTATATGCGCAGTGAATATGCTGGAAGTGTTATTAAGCCTGCCAATTGTCTCCATGATGAAAAGAAATTACAATTAATGTTGTCCACTGAGTCACATCCGGCCACAGGTGCCGTAATATTTAAAGTAGCAGTCTGTTTTAACAATTACAGATCGGTAATTTACATATAAATGTTGTGATAGGTTAGAGGAGTCGTTAACATGAAACAACTGGGAAATATGCTACAAGCAAAACGCTCCAACTTCGACATACTGCATAGAAAATCTGTACCAAGCCCACCTAAGATAACTTCTTCTTGTTACTTTGGTCCCTCTCTGTCTCAAGAAGCTGTCTGAAGATTGAAAAGATCGTTCATCAGTTGCTTTTCGTTGTTATTGACAAAGCATCACCAGCAGTTATATTGTAATTATTACAAGTAGACGATAATTTTCATGTCTTAGGTTTTTGTGGAAAGTAGAACAGTTATGCTTAAGAATGACATATTTGACACACTGCAGTCGGCACCTTTGGTTACCATACTCATCACAACTGCTTCTCCTTTCATGTTATCAGAATCTGGAATCGAACTTGCACTGCAATGATTCACTTGTTGAATTATTTTCACGACTCCTGCGTCCTGTTTTTCGGTCATTGCGAAAAATTTCCTTGCCGGATTTCCGTTTGTGATTTGAAACTGTATTTTATTTGCAACATACGACATCTGATCACCAAATGCGAACACCCAAAAGCAGTTTTACGTTGTCTTTTCATTTGTGTCATTTCGTTTTAGAGGTGGTGCCAAGCATTCATAAGGAAAACTGTTTTCAAGAGTATAATACTAAAATGAATCTATTGATGCTAAAAAATCAATCGCTTACAGAGATTTAGTTTTTTAGTCTGCAGTTTACTTAAGGAAGAAAAACAAAAATACCTACAACAGCTAAAGAAGAGGAGGACCGCCGAATTAATTTTCCTTACTCTTTATTTATGATATTGGAGGTGCATTCGGTGCATTCGTAACTACGCTTTAGACCCAAATCATAGTTACAGAAATGCAAATAAAACTCATTGGCCTATGCTACGTATTTCTTCTCCCAGTCATTGTAGCGTCTTCGAAAGGTGAGCTTTCCCAGTGCCAGTCACTTCAAGATTCATATTGACTGAGCAGTCATATTCTGCCTTTCGCTAGTCTAATAGAGAACTGGCAACATTGTAGAATACGTTTGGCAATTATATGACCTTCGATTGACTCAATATTTTCTTGTTATTTAGATTTCGTATTCTGGATTATACCCATTAAGGTATGACAGAGAGGTAGCAAATTTATGGTTTTAAGCCTAGGAAGCTCTTCCAACAGAAACTGCAGCTTACATCGCCATTTACCTTGCGAATTCTCAGTCTTGCCGTGCTAGAGAAAACACGGGAACGCTGTAAGAAGCAGTTGCATACTAGCTTAGAGATAAAGGGTTCGTCCTTCAAGCTAAAGTTTTCAGTTATGGACACTCAGGAAACAGGATGTTGACATTTTCTGTGAAAGGGTCACTAATGGAAGATAGGCAGTCGGTGAAGAAAACCTAAGGCAACTTCTCTTGCATAAGTTTGGTCTAACGTCGCCAGTCAATACGCGATAACGTTATTGCAGTAAGCTACTTTGCAGAACAGCCAGCAGCATTGGATCCATTGGCTGTGAAGGAGGCAGCCAGTTGTGTCTTAGCAATGACTCATTCGCACCTGTCCGTCGCTGTGCTAGCTGTGGGAAGTGGTATCTATGTCACTTCGAGCGAATGAATATTCAAACCCTTAAGAATCTAAATAAACTATAGTAAATATTTTTTAATATTGATTAAAGTCGATACACTACCTTTTGTTATTCAAGAGAATATGGTATAAAAAATTCGGCTTTCTATCTGTCATAGTTTTGGAGTTAGAGGAAATTACCTAATACACTCCAAACCGACACTTAGACTAAAAAACTCAGTTAGGAATTCGCAGTTCGCCGCTTTACCTCCGAGGATGTCTCCCGCAGTCGGAGACGAAACGTCAGGAGACAGTTTCATACTTCGACCACGGCCTATCAGCCCGGAAGTTTTAAGTGAAGAGGAATAATAACAGTTTGCCTTTTAGTATCATCTGAAACCATTACTGGAGTTCACAAAATGTCAGGTCAATTTATTTGGATTTTCATATTAAAAACGTTAACTACTTTTCATTTTCGCAATATAAAATCCAGAATAGATAATTATTTAATTAATGTCTATTTGTTTTGTTGTTGTGGAAGGAATGAGAATGAGTGTGTGTAAGTGGGACATACGAAGAAATTCAATATTGTGTATTGTACCACATTACGTAAATATGTAGTGGGAAAGTTGTGTTTTCCCCTCATTGCTGATGATGTATGTCTAAGAGTACTTGCTTTTGTAAGAAGGCAGCCAGAATAGCCGTTTGCAGAGTAATAGTTTTCTAAATAATTTCCCAGATTAGTTTTTCCTTTCGTTTGGTGTTGTTAAATATTATATTAATATTTGCATATTGAAATGACGTGAATGCAACTGTGCATAGTGATTGGCGTAGAACAGTTTTGGCGCGAGAATGATCTCGAACGAATGTTGTGATTGGCTGGTCATTTTGATCAACCAATCAGAGTTTAGCAGTTCCCGTGCACTGCCACGTAGTTATAGACTGTGGAAGGAGCAGCATTGGGGAGTCGCTGGGTAGCTATTGAATGTACAGATCATGTTGAACGTGTCTGTCTGCATAATGTGTAAAATGAAGAAGTTATTGGTATTTCGCGTCCAGATGTGCTGCTGTAGAAGCAGTTGCATTTATGGACAGTTTTGTGAAGTTTGGAAGTTCTAGAAATGTTTTGTTGGAAAGATAAACGCGTGTGAACTTTCCGCCTTTGTAAAATTCCATGTTTCGTATCCGTATATGGAATATTTGGCGAGCAATTTCTTTAATAGAAATCCACTGAATAGGACCGAATGTGAAACTCATTTATAGTAGCAGAGTATTGACTGTGAAATAACGTAATTGTTTGGGTTGTGCTTAAGTAGATTTCTGGCTGCCTTGCGTGTGTATTCTGTTGCATGAACTATGAACCGAGGACAGTGATGTTGTTCGCTAATTACACATGGGCTGATGGCAGTTTTTTTTTTTTTTGAACTGAAATGGAATAAAAGACTCGTTTCAGAATTTTGACATTTTACTGAGAGAACGAAGTAATCACTTTCCGCTCGAAAAGTATTATAGGAATTTACTGGATAGCTTGCTACCAGAGTTTACGTGGTCTTTGCAACGTAAGTATTGACAGTATTTTCTTTAATGCTGCTTTTATGTTGTCAGCGCAGTACGTACATATGCAGAGAAACGGGCTGAGCTGGTGATCTGCCACCGTACTGAGGTAGGTGGAACTTTTGCAGTGAACAGTACGACGAACGAGAAAACTATCACAAAACCTGCCCCGCAGCAGCTACCTTGATTCTGTAACCTCTGGATCTAAAGCTGAAAAACTTAAGGTCTGCTTCTTAGCTTCTGTCAATTTTGCTTTGTTTCATTGAATGAGTAGTTAGATGGATTTTGTTATGTATCTGCCCCTACTGCGACGTTTGCACACTTTCGTGGTCGTCCTGTAACGCTACTTGGAGTGGCAGTAGAGACAGACCGTTTTAAACGGAAAGTGCGTATTATCCTGCTAATTCGTGACAGTTGGGGATACTTCGTTTTATTAAAAAACTTTTTCCATGACGTTATCATGATAATTTGTAATTCATTTTCGTTAGTACAGTGGATACTCATTAGTTTAGTGAACACAGCAGACAAACATAAGAAATAAAAAAAATCAACGATAATGTAGTCTCACACATCGATCCGCCAGGTTAACGGAGACCGCTAATGCGCTGCTTCCTGGAGTCGGGTAGGCGCGCAGGCCGCGCATCCAATCTACCCGGCGTATTAACGACGAGGGCCACTGTGCTTGCCAGCCTCTATGTGGTTTTTAGGCGGTTTTCCACATCCCACTAGGTGAATACGGGGCTGGTCCCCACGTCCCGTCTCAGTTACACAACTCGCAGACATTTGAAACACGTTCATACAGTTCCATGATTTACTCTAGACGCAGACAGTGGGGGTACACTGATCCCGCCCCTGGGGGTATGGGGTGGCGACAGGAAGGGAATCCGGCCACCCCTTCACATTAACCTTGCCAAATACGATTGTAACCACGCCGACCCTGCGAAAAATGTGGGACAAAGGCGTAAGCAAAAGAAGAAAGAAGAACATAGTCTCACACATCATCTAAAACAATGTGACAATGTTCGGATAGTTTTTCGACTTCACATCTGTTAGACATTATGTTGGTAGCTCTTCATCTCCTGGCATGTAATGGTATACAACCTAATGTGAGACATTACTTCTGCCACTGTCATGTATTTTTCTGCGTACATAGCAAAATTCCCTTTGAATTACCGTATTTAATAGGACTCCAATTTATTGGTCTTATATTTACTTCTATACATCAAAAGAACATTAAGTGTCATGTACACATAATGTTTACTGCATGATCACTCAGAAAGCTTTGGCAATAAAAGTGAACGGCGTCTGGTGGACGAGCTTTTCAACTTGAAGTACACTTCAGACCGAAAGAACTGAAATAATATGTGCAGCATGTTTACAAAATGGCTCAAATGGCTCTGAGCACTATGGGACTTAACTTCTGAGGTCATCAGTCCCCTAGAACTTAGAACTACTTAAACCTAACTAACCTAAGGACACACACACATCCATGCCCGAGGCAGTATTCGAACCTGCGACCGTAGCGGTCGCGCGGTTCCAGACTGTAGCGCCTAGAACCGCTCGGCCACCCTGGCCGGCACAGCATGTTTACATCTTGAGCGTGAATGGGGTTGACGTAGTTCCCTGAAGTTGGAACAGTTTCCTCTCAGTTTATTACCTGATTGCTCCTAAAGGCGTTGTTAGTACAAAAATATCAGCAAATTCATATAGGAATTGCTATCAAGGTGTAATCGATAAAACATCTTCCTACCTTAGATCCCAGTCAGTTTCTGACGATTCTTAATTTCTCTCCATCTCTTCATAACGTAATAGATGAATTCCGAACTTCACTGTTACCCGCTACGTTGACAGTAGGAACTTATGCATGAAGCATTCAGTGCTGTATACCATTAAATCTTTTAAGTTGTTAGTTACTCCGTACGGCGATTCGCAGATAAAGAGTATCTGAAATTTGTAGATCACAGTGACTCGCACTAGACTGGATGTCCCGATCCAATGTTGCACGAATCCAGCTAAGTAAACACATTGATCTTGCCAAATGGCAACTCTGTTGTCATAACAGCGATTTGTGTGTGCGGGACCGATTGATCCTGCTAAATCCGCTTCACCTTTTCTTCTCATCTTGATGAAATATTCTGAATAATTCCCACTGAAGCTCTCACCCTACGTTAGTAAAGAAAACTTTTTTTTTACTCCAGGAAGGTCGTATCATGCGTAAGCTATCTCTACTCCCAACTTTAATGTTACGAGTTATCTACCTCAGCTACGATTATGGCAATGAGAGTGTGTTCACCGCAACAATGACTTGTCCGCACAGTTGTGAAGTGCTCCCAGTCTAAAACGGTAACTGCTTTCGAAATCAGTTTCAGTTTTTCTGCAAAAGCTGTAGCTTATCACTTCCTTTCGCTACTTCTTTAACCGAGCTGCTAACTGTCACAAGCTAAGTGAGGAATCTTAACACTCCGTGTCATATGAATCCCGACAACCTTACAGGGATATCCATAGTCGTTTGCATCTCGAATACCAAGTTACATCACCAACAAAGCAAGAGAAAGTCTCTGAACAGTTTCGTAGCATCTGTCAGTGACACGAACTTGTATTTTGTCCATCATCTCGGTATCAAACAAGACGGGATAAATCACGGAAGCAGTGAGGAAGCTTCTTACTATGCTTTATCTATGGTAGATCTGCAAGTGAAAAATATATGAAACTGTACATCTGCACATTTACCTGTTTTGTTTCTGCTTCAGTAGTCACACATTAAATTTTTCCCTGTGAATCCACAATTTGATATATTATTCTGTGACATCGATGTCACAGTCTATTAGCCATAATATCTCCACATTTTGATGGTATACCTAATGGTGTAGTTATGTATGACACTAGACTGGACGTAGATACAGTCCATCTGTGATCAACTATGTGTAGTATCATACTGATTACTAACATTTTGGGGAAGGTCATTGTGCACACATTTTTAATTTTGTTAAAATAAGTTTTCGCCACGACCCGAACAGGATAAGTGTGAAAATCATTTGTACTTTTCAATGATGTACTGTACTGTCGCTTTGGAGCTGACCCTTAGATTGGCGTCTGGTAGCACAGATCCACTAACGGCTAACAGGAGCAGGCTGTGGATAGCAGTGAAGATATATTGCGAGATATTTATGTGGTTCTTCATACTGCTAGTGCAGTTGAGACTTGGCAATGTTGCTGACAATATTTGGTACCTCATGATCGTCCACTCACCTTCACGATTGGTGCTCAGTGATTCTGCTAAATTCTCGTAATATTCTCTTTTCATACTGATGAAGTAATTTGAATATTCGTCACGTTTATATGAGATCGAGATGGTAAATTTAATTTTTAGACCCATGGAAGATAATTCCACGCTTAAATTTCATCTAGTTTTGTGTTTCATATTGTGAACAGCATTAACAGCAGAGTGCTAAATAAAGCAGTGTCATGTGGATCCATGGCGCAGTGCTCATCTCCTAATCTGAGACAAGGATAATTGTCGGTTCAGATCTAGTTGGACTGCCGAAGAATATCGCTTCAACTTTTTTCCCCCTAAGGTTCAAGTGGTTCAAATGGCTCTGAGCACTATGGGACTTAACATCTGTGGTCATCAGTCCCCTAGAACTTAGAACTACTTAAACCTAACTAACCTAAGGACATCACACACATCCATGCCCGAGGCAGGATTCGAGCCTGCGACCGTAGCAGTCGCGCGGTTCCGGACTGCGCGCCTAGAACCGCTAGACCACCGCGGCCGGCTTTCCCCCTAAGGAATTAGCCAGAACGGAGTTAGCTACATCGGAATTCAGTAACACAGTGCTAAGGAAACCTGTGCATTGCACCAACTGAGCATCAGCTTAATTTTATTTTTTTTTAGTTGCAACATTCTGCTGCAATGCAATAAACGTAATTCATTATTAGTTTGTTATTGTTACTATTATTATTTGTTCATTCGCAAGAGCTTTCATATCCCTAACTGTTACCGACGCACATGACCAGGGAATTTGGAAGGATGGAATGTTGCATGTTTTGTCACACAGGAAACGTGACGTTAGAAAGTACTAGAAGATAACGGTGCATAAAAACCAAACACGCTTGCACCTCCCCACTAAGTGCCCCTATAAGACGAGCACGCCGGCTGGAGTGGCCGAGCGGTTCTAGGCGCTAGAGTCTGGAACCGCGCTGCTGCTACGGTCGCAGGTTCGAATCCTGCCTCGGGCATGGATGTGTGTGATGTCCTTAGGTTAGTTGGGTTTAAGTAGTTCGAAGTTCTAGGGGACTGATGATCTCAGATGTTAAGTCCCATAGTGTTCAGAGCAATTTGAAATTTGAAGACGAGCACGAAAACATTTCGCTACTAAGTGTACTTAACACAGCTAATAACTGGTGTTGGCTACATAGTTCCGCGTAGTCAGCGCGTACACAACTTTCCCAATAGAGCGTGCCCCACTAAGCACAACAGCGCAGGCGCAGCGATCGTCCGTCTCCGTACTACGATATGGCGCTGCCATAAAGACGGACCAAATTCTGCTTCCGCCGATCCGCGTATTAATATGTAATGCAGCCAATCAGATTGCTGCTAACGTAGAAACTTTTCTCCTCGCGGATCACACTCGCGCAGTGATACCTGAACGCTCGAGGTATTATAACGAGTGTACAGACCTCCGATTAGTCAGTCTGCCTTAGTCTGCATTGATCTGTACCAGTCTATAGTCAAGTTTCAGTCTGCGACTAATAAGATTACCATATTCCTGTACATAGCCATGAAGAGAAATGTATAGACACTTTGTCAAGTATCAGAGATATGTGAGAATAAGATTAACGTACCAAGACCAAAGGAACTTCAGATTGTCAATTGTATACAGCATCCAGAATCAAGTTAATTAATATCTATGATAATCAAAATATCCACGGGTGTGCTGCCGGTCTATAGTGTCCAACGGGCACAATATTTCGGCGATCATACATGTCGCCATCATCAGGTGAACTGACGGACTGAAATATTGTGCCCGTTGGACACTATAGACCGGCAGCACACCCGCGGATATTTTGATTATCAAATACGCCGGGAGAAACTCAAGAATCACAATATCTATGATTTTTATTATTTTAATAAATGTGTGTTAAAATTAATGAAGTTCTGTTTAAAGTGGGTCACCGTCAATCTGCTACACTAAGCGTGCAAGTGGCATTTCTATCGTCTGACCTAACGGCAGAAGATAAACACGCCACAATAAGACCACGAGACATATTGCTGACACTCGCCTACTTCGTTAGAGCGACAAGTCAAATAATCTGATGGTGTATGTACCGAAGGTCTTACAGTACGCACACCACAACTGGAAATATCGTTGCAAATACATAATTTACATTTGTTGCTGGGGTGATTTAATGTTGTAATTTATATTAGAAGCAAAGAACGCTTGATGTGAAATAGTTTATTTAATGATCAGTTTCGATGCTAACTAGCAGTCATCCTCAGATGCTGAGCTCTCCCAGAAATATAGTTGGTTCAAATGGCTCTGAGCACTATGCGACTTAACTTCTGAGGTCATCAGTCGCCTAGAACTTAGAACTAATTAAGCCTAACTAACGTAAGGACATCACACACATCCATGCCCGAGGCAGGATTCGAACCTGCGACCGTAGCGGTCGCTCGGTTCCAGACTGTAGCGCCTAGAACCGCACGGCCACTCCGGCCGGCGAAATATAGTTACGCTTCAGTCTCGTCGACATACGTCTGTAACCGAAAAGTTTCTTTGACAGCTGCCATACAGCCTGGTAGCCTCATCAGCAAATACGAACATGTTCTCAATATGTCGACGATACTGATGTGTAGTTATATTTCACGGAGCTGAGAATCTGAGGATGACATCTAGTTACTGTCGAAACTCGTCATGAAATAAACTATTACACATCAAGGGATCTTGGCTTCTAACACCATAAATCGTTGCAAATATTTGGCAACCCTGTGAGAGTGCACTTACTACCGAATGTGTTCCTGAATCCTTCCGCTAAATTTGCTTGGAATTCGCTTTTCGTTTCGCTGACTTAGGCTACATAATCCTCGCATAAGATGGGACTATGAGATAGAAGATCTCATTTTTGGTCTCCGCAACTGCGGTACTTCACATAAATAACAGCTGTTCATACCTTTAACGTTGCTTGATGAGGTTCAGTGGCAATATTGCGATGGGATAGACCTGGTCCCAACAGCGTCTAGTAAGTTCAGTTCTTCCGCACCTGCCTTGTGATGCAATGACGGCGTGAGTTCTCAGTTCTAATCGCGGTGCAGACCAGTGCACTGTAGGTTATAATTTTCGGTTTTATTTAATGCAACTACAACGTAATTCTTTAACAAAATTTGAAGAAAACCTTTGCACGTTAAGTCTTCTCACATGCTCGACTCAGTAAACTGTGTTAAAAGTAATGGCTCAAATGGCTCTGAGCACTATGGGACTTAACATCTATGGTCATCAGTCCCCTAGAACTTAGAACTACTTAAACCTAACTAACCTAAGGACAGCACACAACACCCAGCCATCACGAGGCAGAGAAAATCCCTGACCCCGCCGGGAATCGAACCCGGGAACCCGGGCGTGGGAAGCGAGAACGCTACCGCACGACCACGAGATGCGGGCTGTTAAAAGTAATGGTCATAGATATTTGCTTTCTGAATACCAGGTTCTTCTCTATACAAACGTTTCTGAAGAGCCGCGACTCGATCGTCAACCATACGAATATGAGTTTTGTTTCTCATGTAGGACCCATGCGTCAGGGGAATAGTTTTGAAGTGAATATAGTTCCTTTGTCCTGATCTGTGAAACCGTAATTAGGCACCCCTGTAGACGTTTTCTGATAACTAAGTTAGCAACTTCCTTCCACTCTGATTAGCTTCTAAAATGGACAGATTTGTTGGTTTAACTCTGAATATCTTAAGTATCACTTTCGATCAGCATTAAGTTCTCCATGAATCCATACCTGGCCTTCAAAATGTGCAGTGTGTCTGCGTTGCTGCACAACGTGCACAACTAGGTATTCACCCAGTTTAGTACACAGGCTACATTTTCCATAAGAAATCAAATCATGACAGTAAAATTCATTGCACTAAAGTGTGGCTTTGTGCACACTTCTGTGTGTAACAGTATTGTGGAATGCGATTAACATTCTCAGTCTTACAAAGATGCAATACAAAGACCATACTCTGCATCGAAATCACCTAGTTCTGAAGAGCTACATTGTGTGTTATTTGCTGGTTTCTTTCATGAATATTCATCCGAATGTTGTCGACTTTTTGTTACAAACTATGGAAAGATTACAAGATACAGGAATTATAAGGGCGAGCAAACACTTTCCGTTTGAGTGCGTTGCTGCAGCGTATATGTGGCGCGATTCCGATTCGGGTATATAAGCACCAACTTTTAGACTAGGGATTAGTGTGGCATCCGTGTCTTTCCGACATACACTTAAAAATTTTAGATTACTCGGGCACACGTGGAATCGGCGGGTTCGGTTACACGTGTCTCCCACTTGAGTAGGCGTAATTTCTGCGTTATAAGTTAGCCGGCCGTTGTGACCGAGCCGGCATGGTAGCTCAGCGTGCTCGGCCAGAGAGCTGGTTGGCCTATGTAATAAAAAACTGAGTGAAAGGATCGACAACGAACTATTTCAAATAATCTCTGAATATCAAAGTCGTTATAACTCTAATAAACATTTGTTACTATACTCTTGGTTCCTATAACGAATACTTATTACTTCATCTTCCTAGAAACAGATCATCAAATGCATGTTCACTAACATTGGCGCTGTACTGTAATCCCTACCTTTTGAATGTTATGTAATGTATATGATCTTGAAACAGCAATGCAGTATGTTTATAGAACTCGGTTAATAGATAGGAACGTCTGAAATAGGCACATTCAGTTTTAATAACGAGATCATGAAATTGTGTTTTTACAAGTTGCTCATTTTCAACTGTCAGCCAAAATACCTCAGACAAAGTGTAACTTATCTTGTGCACAGGTATTTTTTGTTTGTATGGTCTACAGATATAATAGATATTCACAAATTTTCGGAATAATTATGAAACTTTATGACTTATTGCCAATCAGGAACTACAAAGAAACGACTGAAACCTACTTTCTGTTTAAATGTCAGAACTTCTGGTAATGCTGATAAAAAGGTCTGTTCAGTCAAGCGCCTGAAATATGATGACAATCCTGTAGGTAATTAAGTCTTTGCATAATTAACAGAACTGTAAAAGGCATTGTTTGTATTGCTTTCTTTCTTGGACCAAATTGTGTGTACTGTTAGAATGATAGCAATTTTAACATCTCCAAATGTACGTTACATTAACAAGATGTGATGATTTTATATTGCAACTCGTAAAATCAACGCTATCAACAATCTTTCAGTTGTCATGAAATTTATACAAGGAATAGTCGTTTGAGTGGGGCTCAGTGTCGTTACGACTTGTGCTACGTAAGAACTCTGTCGCATTGTGAAATAAATTGTTTATCAAAACTAGACATGATTCTCTTAATGGGATTTCCGCGATCGTTCATTAAATAAAAATATGGCATTTCAGTCTTTGATCGCTATTTTTTATTTTCAAATACCGGTTTCAGGGTAGCTGCGCATCTTCAGATCTGTTAGACAAAGTTAAAAATATAATTAACAAGAGAGATACAGTTAGTGATAGAAATATCTTAGTTTACAAAAAGAAGTTTTGGAACGTATTACATGCCAACATACCATATATTGCAGTTACAGAGTAACTTGTCAGTACAGAACCATCGGTTCGCTGTCATAACTAAAGTAAATTTTAATCTGTTAAAATCTTATATCGTAGTTTTAGAGAAACCTGATTGGTCCACTCAAAAACTAGTTATTACTTTAAATGGTTCAAATGGCTCTGAGCACTATGGGACTTAACTTCTAAGGTCATCAGTCCCCTAGAACTTAGAACTACTTAAACCTAACTAACCAGCCGGCCGCGGTGGCCGTGCGGTTCTGGCGCTGCAGTCCGGAACCGCGGGACTGCTACGGTCGCAGGTTCGAATCCTGCCTCGGGCATGGGTGTGTGTGATGTCCTTAGGTTAGTTAGGTTTAAGTAGTTCTAAGTTCTAGGGGACTTATGACCTAAGATGTTGAGTCCCATAGTGCTCAGAGCCATTTGAACCATTTGAACCTAACTAACCTAAGGACATCACACACATCCATACCCGAGGCAGGATTCGAACCTGCGACCGTAGCGGTCGCGCGGTTCCAGACTGTAGCGCCTTGAACCACTCGGCCACTCCGGCCGGCTATTACTTTAAAAATTGTTTTATTAAAAAGTATATTCGCCATTAGTATGTACGGTGAAATAATAACATACGCACAATTCTTATAGGTAGAGGGCACTTTTATTGCTACCAATCAGGTTTCTGTAAAACTACGATATAAGATTTTTTAACAGATTAAAATTTACTTTAGTTATGACAGCGAACCGATTGCTCTGTACTGAGAAGTTACTCTGTAACTGCAGTATATGGTATGTTGGCATTTAATACGTTCCAAATTTTCTTTTTGTAAATCAAGATTTTTCTGTCACTAATTGTATCTCTCTTGTTACCTATATTTTTAACTTTGTCTAACAGATCTGAAGATGGGCAGCTAGTCTGAAACCGGTCATTGAAAATAAAAAATAGCGATCAAAGACTGAAATGCCATATTTTTAAATTAATTGTTATAAAAAGTTTCTCGGCGTATAGTGAGCTTATTTCACATTACACGCTGTATAAACTTAAATACGAATCCAGTTCTCGGCAGGATCTCCAGGACAACGAGCAGATCTCAAGCTAAGTATTATTCATTACTGAGTAACACCACCCCCACAGACTATTTTTTTTTTTTTTCGTCGAGCACGTTACGTTGTAAAGTGAATGGAACATTTATGTGCCATCCAAAAGTGAGTAGAAACATAACAATATCCTGGTTGGTTTAAGTGGTATTTGCAGATATTTGCTCTTTTTCTGTCTGATTTGATGCTGTGAAGAAAGTTACTATGCAGTGCCGCTGCAAAGAGTCGAAAATAAAAATGAAATGAAATTAAATCTTCGTTAGCTCTAGCTTTTGTGACCCCATTGATAGTAGCGGCGCCCTTTCGATATATAGTTCGTGCAACTCGCCGCAAAAATCGTTTGTTCAGCGTCGCTGAGGCAGGAATATATTTGAGAGGAGCGGCGGCGCAGATGTCACGTAAATAGCGTATAGGCGGCGCGAGGGCCGGCGGTGCAGGTCCCGGCGCGTTTTGCAGTAAGTGTATGAAAGCCCGGCCATCTCGCTGATTGCGACGTGAACACCCCTCGACAAGGGCGCTGCGCTCAAACGCCCCTGCGCTGCAAGTGCTCCGTGTCACTCCACGATGCTCGTGGCCCCGTTTTCAACTGCGCGCCCGGCGCACCACTCGCCCGAGTATTCCTAACTAGCGGCCGTGCTTCTGCAAGTCTCCACAAAGGAAAGCGCGTCGTCTGCGCGCTGGATGGCCGTCGTGCCATCCCGCGCTCCAGTTCTGCCACAGTCGGAAATTTAGCTCGAGCCTCCCTCGTGCGTATTTCAGGAGGTACGGAAGGCCCGAAACGACCCGGAGGCAACTGCAATATTTCTGCCGGTGTAAACCGTGGAGCACGTTGTGTAAGCAGACATGTGTTTCCCTTTGCTCTGTTTACGAATTAATGTGGAAGTCTTCCTTCCCGACTGCTCCCGCGTCAAACGCATCGGCGACATCGCTCAACTGTTTGTTCAGCCGGCACCGGAGCCTTACGGATTGTTCAACGGGCTGAAATGATTATCTGTTGTGAAGCCATGGTGCAACTGCATCATGAATCAGTACTGACGAGGGGACAGTACGAACTTCCCTTCACCGATTTCATTCACACTGACAATGTGTGCAGGGCATGACTGGAACCTCAACGCTTGCAAAGAGAAGGAAGTAGCCCTCAACTTTTTTCGAGAAAATCGAGATAGAAAAGTTTAGGCGTACTTACATACTTAGTATAATCGCTAGTACTTAATGAGTCCGTAACCTAGCGACTAAGCGTTTACTTTCATAAGCCCGACAACTCTGGATCGTATGTAACTGCTGGTATATGCTGTATTTTATCTTATTTCCCATGTAATCTAACAACAGATTTATTATATCTGTGCGGGTTATCAATATTTAGCAATTCATTTATTGTTTTCATATCCTTCATCTTGGAAAAAAGAGAACTTCTTTTCGTAAGTGGGTTGAATACACCAGAACTTTGTCAAATCACTATAGCCACTTTATTTATACTAGTGTATCTACACTACTGGCCATTAAAACTGCTACACCAAGAAGAAATGCAGATGATAAACGGGTATTCATTGGACAATTTTATTATACTAGAACTGACATGTGATTTCATTTTCACGCAGTTTGGGTGCATAGATCCTGAGAAATCAGTACCTAGAACAACCACTTCTGGCCGTAATAACGGCCTTGATATGCCTGGACATTGAGTCAAACAGAGCTTGGATGGCGCGTACAGGTACAGCTGCCCATGCAGCTTCAACACGATACCACAGTTCATCAAGTGTAGTGAGTGGCGTATTGTGATGAGCCAGTTGCTCGGCCACCATTGACCAGACGTTTTCAATTGGTGAGAGATCTGGAGAATGTGCTGGCCAGGGCAACAGTTGAACATTTTCTGTATCCAGAAAGACCCGTACAGGACCTGCAGCATGCGGCCGTGCATTATCCTGCCGAAATTTATGGTTTCGCAGGGATCGAATGAAGGGTCGAGCCACGGGTCGTAACACATCTGAAATGTAACGTCCACTGTTCAATGTGCCGTCAATGCGAACATCAGGTGACCGAGACGTGTAACCAATGGCACCCCATACCATCACGCCCCGTGATACGCCAGTATGGCGATGATGAATGCACACCCTTCCAATTTGCGTTCACCGCGATGTCGCCAAACACGGATGCGACCATCAAGATGCTGTAAACAGAACCTGGATTCATCCGAAAAAATGACGTTTTGCCATTCGTGCACCCAGGTTCGTCGTTGAGTATACCATCGCAGGCGCTCCTGTCTGTGATGCAGGGTCAAGGGTAACCGCGGCCATGGTCTCCGAGCTGATAGTCAATGCTGCTGCAAACGTCGTGGAACTGTTCGTGCAGATGGTTGTTGTCTTGCAAACATCCCCATCTCTTGACTCAGGGATCGAGACGTGGCTGCACGATCCGTTACAGCCATGCGGATAAGATGCATATCATCACGACTGGTAGTGATACGAGGCCGTTGGCATTCAGCACGTCGTTCCGTATTACCCTCCTGAACCCACCGATTCCATATTGTGCTAACAGTCATTGGATCTCGACCAACGCAATGTCGCGATACGATAAACCGCAATCGCTATAGGCTACAATCCGACCTTTATCAAAGTCGGAATCGTGATGGTACGCAATTCTCCTCCTTACACGAGGCATCACAACAACGTTTCACCAGGCAACGCCGGTCAACTGGTGTTTGTGTATGAGGAATCGATTGGAAACTTTCCTCATGTCAGCACGTTGTAGGTGTCGCCACCGGCGCCAACCTTGTGTGAATGCTCTGAAAAGTTAATCATTTGCATATTACAGCATCTTGTTCCTGTCGGTTAAATTTCGCGTCTGTAGCACGTCATCTTCGTGATGCAGCAATTTTAATGGCCAGTAGTGTACATATGTGAAAAGTATAATGCGTAACCCATAGAGTACTGCACGAATCTGATCTTATAATAACGGAAAACAGTAATTAATGCGACATACAGCACATTTAATGAAAGCCGAACTTTTTGCGGGTGCATAAGTTTTTCAATGCGTCTATAGTAAAACAAACTGGGTTTACATTCATAAACTGTTCTTACAATTTCGTCGCGTACAGGACATATCTGTTGGCAGAATTACAGAGGATGAAAAAAACAGTACCGGAAGCGAGATTCGATCCTAAAATTCGCGCGCCTGTGGACTCCTTAAATGCTAGTGCCAAAACAAAGTATATAAGCATTTCTAAAATTTTCATACACTATTTTTTTCCAAAGCGGTTAAGAGTTGCGTCTCCCTGTTTACATGTTCTGAAGTCCTGGTTGTGCCCTAAACACCCTAACGATATGAATCAAGTCGGTGAGGGCAAGTCTGTACGGCCCCTTGTGGGAATATTAAGCACCACATGTCCAAAATGTATGTTTACCACATCATGTTTCAGGACTACATTACTCCACTATCGAGTGTTATAGAACAAGGAGACACATATCACTACATCGCTACGCTACACATACTGACAACCATGTAAATATATCTATATCGCCCTGAAGTATTACATACCTTAAAGTTACTATGCCATTTGGCACGGTCAAAATTTGACATTGCGTCTTTGCCGCTAACTTTATACCTTGTCGATGTCTAATGACATAGTAACCTTAACATATGTAATGCTACGGGAGAATATAGACAGATTTATACAGTTGTTAGTATGTGTGCTATTGCTATGTAATATTTTGATAAAGGAATGATGTAATGACGAAACGTGTTGTGGTAAATACATCCTACATTTTCGACAACTGTCGTGTAACATTCTCCGTACTGAGGTTGAAATGAGAGGCACTACAACAAAGTGTATCACACGAAAAACTGTGTCCCAAATTACAAGTACTTACCTTCACTGAGGACTTTAGAGAAGATTCTGCTCCCCTACACATTATATTTTATCTGGAGACTACAGCGAAAAGAAAGGTACGAAACGTTTACCATCGCATACTATGCTGCCTACTAAAACGCAAATGTCGGTATCATCAGTGTTACGATTAATAGGGTCCGTCTCCTAACAACACACAGTTAAACAGGATGAACTAAACTCCACCGGCAAAATTTCAGACATAGTTAGGGGATATTATCTGAGTACTTTGATATAGGCGACAAGTGGTCTACGGTGGCTTGTTACATAGTAATAATGTGATTATACTACCTGACATAAAAAGTGAAGCATCCAGGATGGGAGAAAGAAACTAAATGAAACTTCGCAAGTTGAGAGACTATGTGATATTTCAGTGATTACCAGTCGAGTCAAATTTGCGAAGAACTTGGCAGTACGAATCCTCTTATGAGCATGACGCTGCACTCCCTCTGGCCCGGATCCTTGCACTGATTCGGTTGCGAAGGCTGTCATCTACATCTACGTGATGACTCTGCTATTCATAATAAAGTGCCTGGCAGAGGGTTCAATGAACCACCTTCAAGCGGCGTCTCTACCGTTCCACTCTCGAACGGCGCGCGGGAAAAACGAGCTCTCAAATTTTTCTGTGCGAGCCCTGATTTCTCTTATTTTATCGTGGTGATCATTTTTCCCTATGTAGGAGGGTGCCAACAGAATTTTATCGAAGTCGGAGGAGAAAACTGATTACTGAAATTTCATGAGAATATCCCGGTGCAACGAAAAACTCCTTTGTTATAATAATTGCCACTCCATTTCACGTATCTTGTCTGTGGCACTATCTCCCCTATTTCGCGATAATACAAAACGAGCTGCCCCTCTTTGAACTTTTTTGAGTCATCCGACCAGTCCCACCTGATGCGGATCCCACACCGCACAGCAATAGTCCAGAATAAGGCGGACAAGCGTGGTGTAAGCAGTCTCTTTAGTAGACGGGTTGCACCTGCTGAGTGACCTGCCAATAAATCGCAGTCTTTGGTTTGGTCTACCCACAATATTATCTATGTGATCATTCCAATTTAGGTTATTTGTAATTGTAAACCCTAAGTATGTAGTTGAATTTACAGCTTTCAGATTTGTGTGTAATCGAAATTTAGCGGATTTCTTTTAGTACTCATATGAATAACTTCACACTTTTCTTTATTCAGGGTCAATTGCCACTTTTCGCAACATACAGATATCTTATGTAAATCATTTTGCAATTCGTTTTGGTCAGCCGCGCGGTGTTGCCGCGTGGTCTGGGGCGTCCAGTCACGGTTCGCGTGGCTCCTTCTATCAGAGGTTCGAGTCCTCCCTCGGGCATGGGTGTGTGTGTGTGTGTTCTCCGTAGCGTAATTAAGTAGTGTGTAAGCTTAGGGACCAATGACCTCAGCAGTTTGGTCTCGTAAGATCTTACCACAAATTTCCAATTTTCGTTTTGGTCATCCGACGACTTTACATGACAGCATCATCTGCAAGCAATCTAGGACGGCTACTGAGATTGTCTCCTATGTCGTTAATGTAATCAGGAACAATAGAGGGCCTATAACACTTCTTTGGGGAATACCGGATATTACCTGTGTTTTACTACATGACTTTCCGTCTATTACTACGAACTGTGACCTTTCTGGCAGGAAATCACGAATCTAGTCGAATAACTGAGGTGATATTCCATAAGCAAGCAGTTTGGTTAGAAGACGCTTGTGACGAACGGAAGCTATATCCGACGGCTCCCCATACATTGGCTGCCGCGCCTCTCGAAAACATTAGGAGAATGAGATCTCTCTCAAGGTCGCCGCCATGCTCACTGACGGTGGTCATCCGGGATAGTGCAGAGCCACGATTTATCGTTGAACACAGTGCGTCGCCTTTCATCAGCTATCCATGCTTCCCATTCACGGCACCACACTAAACACAGCCGTTTGTGTTGCGTTAGCGGCAGCCGATGCATGGGACCGTAATTAGCTACTCCAGCTGCTGCTAGTCTCCGACAGAAGGTGCTGCAATACGCAAAGTGCTTCATGGGCCACATTACTCGCTCTCGGATGATAGTCGCAGATATGAGGCGGTTGAGATGCGCTAGATGCACAGTACGGCGATCCTCCTTTGTGGCTGTCAGACGTGATCGACTGGAACCTTGACGACATCTAATCCTGCTCTCACATTCCCGCGCAGTCCATCGTCAGGCCCCTGTCACATACGAATGCGCCACATATCTGGATGCTGCACGTTTTGAAAAGCCAGTCAAATGGAGACTCACAATCAAGCCGCTTTCGGACTCAGTCAGGTGCTGATAACGCTGTCTCACACCAGCACGCGCCATCTCCGTATCCTCCACTGCGCTCACTCAACGTCTGACGCTGTTCACGTCACTTGAACCCCCCTACAAGGAGTGGCAACATTACAAAACACGAAAAACAATAATGTACTCTGGTGACTGTCGTACCTGCCACAGTGAATTGCAACTTTAATAATTTCTATACCTGCCAGTAGTGTGACATCAGACCATGTCTTCTGGGTACTTCACTTTTTTGTCAGGCGGTGTATGGTTTATTCGCTTTGTTACGCGTCAGTTAGCCTGAGTTTCTGTGAAAATACCGTCACAACAGTGAAAAATACTGTAATAGGCAACTCCCGTAGACGCCTATCAACAGATGTAAAATTACTGCCATGTGGTTGCCATCTCTGCGGAAACAGCGGAACATACTGTCATCGAGCCACTCTGTTGTTGCATTGAGTGAATCCATACACGAGATGTATGTCATCAATAAACCTATCGAACTGTTGTGTGCCACTGTCAGTGTACAAAAAACACTGCCGGAAAGACAAACCCGAGAGTGAGAGCGATCAAAATAGGTTATAATTTCTGGTGTTAGCAGACGCCGCTTAGCCCCTTCTCTGTGCGCATTCGCAGCGTGCAGCATACTCGGAAATTTAGAAACTCCGTTCTAGGCTCAATATATAGGGCATTGACGTCACAGACACACTCACGTCGTCGGTGGTTGTTGGTTTACACGTAGGGCCGGCCTCTGTGCCCGAGCGGTTCTAGGCGTTTCAGTCTGGAACCATGAGACCGCTACGGTCGCAGGTTCGAATCCTGCATCGGGCATGGATGTGTGTGATGTCCTTACGTTAGTTAGGTTTGAGTAGTTCTAAGTTCTAGGGGTCTGATGACCTCAGATGTGGCAGTCAGTTGTATGGAATCATCACATTAGGATGGGTCAACTTGGAGACAGAACAGAATGGCAGAATGCAGCTGTTGGGTTTGGACCACACCGTGATTGAAGTTGCCGCTTTGTTTGTTTATCCACGCAGACTGTCCAACGTTTAGTGTCCGATGGCGATTCGGATTCCCAGTCAAGCCCAACTATCGATAGGGAGTACATGTCATAGACGTTCGGGCTCCATACTACAGCCGTAACTTGCGTCCACGTGAGGCGCTGCCTTCTGACGAGTGTTCATCGTTAAATACCGCGGCCAGGCTCTGGTCAGGTAGTTTCTCGCATGTCTCTGAATGAGTTTGTGAGTATCAAAATATTTGACATATCTCCATATCTTTTGGTTCTGCCCTATTCTCATCGTACAACAAATGGAAATCACAAGTACACTCATGCTCATAAATTAAGGATAATTCTGATACATGGTGAAACACCGTCTGGTGGGTGGTTTGCGGTTTTTAAATCACCTCGGGGTAAGACCATGAGGTGCATCTGACCTGCGGTCGTCGCACGGTGGCGCTGGCAGCAGTCCACATACGTAGAGGTGTGTTGGTGCATGTCAGAGTACGGTGCAACGAGTAAGTGTGCAGACGTTTTCAGACGTGCTAATGGAGACTTTGTGTTGAAAATGGCTCAAAGAACAAACATTGATGACGTTATGCTGGGTAGAATACTAGGGCGATAGGAGGCTGGTCAAACACAGCAGGTCGCAGCACAGGCCCTCCGTGTGCCACAAAGTGTGATCTCACAATTATGGCAACGATTCCAGCAGACAGGAAACGTGTCCAGGCGCCACAGTCCTGGACGGCCACAGTGTACAACACCACAAGAAGACCATTACCTCACCATCAGTGCCCGCAGACGGCCACAGAGTACTGCATGTAGCCTTCCTTGTTCGGGGCCTTACCACAGCCACTGGAACGGTTGTCTCCAGACACACAGTCTACAGCCGACTGAACAGACATGGTTTATTCGCCCGGAGACAAGCAAGGTGCATTCCACTGACCGCTGGTTACAGGAGGGCCCGTAAAGCCTGGTGTAAAGAACACAGTACATAATCATTGGACCAGTGGTCCCAGGTTATGTTCATGGACGAGTCCAGGTATAGTCCGAAAAGTGATTCTCGCCGCGTTTTCATCTGGAGTGAAACAAGAACCAGATACCAACCCCTTAACGTCCTTGAAAGGGACCTGTATGGAGGTCGTGGTTCGATGGTGTGTGCTGGGATTATGATTGGTGCACATTAACCCCTGCATGTCTTTGACAGAGGAACTGTAACAGGTTAGGTGTAGCGGGACGTCATTTTGCACCAGTATGTCCGCCTTTTCAGAGGTGCAGTGGGTCCCACCTTCCTCCTGATGGATGATACGCACGGCCCCACCGAGCTGCTATCGTGGAGGAGTGCCTTGAAACAGAAGATATCAGGCCTTCTCCAGACCTAAACCCCATCGAGCACGTCTGGGATGCTTTCGGTCGACGTATCGCTGCACGTCTTCAAACCCCTAGGACACGTCAGGAGTTTCGATAGGCACTGGTGCAAGAATGGGAGGCTATACCCCAGCAGCTGCTCGACCACTTGATCCAGAGGATGCCAACCCGTTGTGCGGCCTGTGTACGTGTGCATGGTGACCATATCCCATATCGATATCGGGTTACATGTGCAGGAAACAGTGGCGTTTTGTAGCACATGTGTTTCGGGACCGTTTTCCAACTTATCACCAATACCGTGGACGTACAGATCTCTGTCGTGTGTGTTCCCTATGTGCCTATGCTATTAGCGCCAGTTTTGTGTAGTGCCACGTTTTGTGCCACCACATTCTGCAATTATCCCTAATTTATGAGCATGAGTCTAGAAGCGATGAAATTAATAAAATATACCCCCGGATCCTGAGGTTATCAAAGGCATGGGATACTTCGTAATATTGTGTCGGACCTCCTTTTGCCCTGCGTAGTGCACCAACTCGACGTGGCATGCACTCAACAAAAAGAGTTGGAAGTCCCCTGCAGCTCTATAGCCGCCGACCACAGGGAAAGAGTTGCTGGTGCAGCATTTTGTGCACGAAATGACCTCCGGATTATGTCCCATAAATGTTCGATAGGATTCATGTTGGGAGATCTGGGTGGGAAAATCATTCGTTCGAACTGTCCAGAGTGTTATTCAAACTAATCGCAAACAATTGTGGCCCAGTGACATGGCTCATTGTCGTCCACAACAATTCCACCGTTGTTTGGCTGCAAATGGTCTCCAGGTAGTCGAACCTAATCATTTCCACACAGTGATCGGTTCAGTTTGTCCAGAAGACCTGTTTCATTCAATGCGAACACAACCCACACCATTACAGAGCCATCACCAGCTTGCACAGTGCTCTGATGACAAATTTGGTCCATGACTTCGTGAGGTCTGCACCACACCCGAAGTCTACCATCAGCTCTTACCAACCGAAATCGAGAATCGTCTGAACAGGCCACAGTTTAAAGTCGTCCAGGGCCCAATCGATGTCGTCACGAGACCAGGGGAGGCGCTGCAGATGATATAGTGTTGTTAGCAAAGGACACTCGCGTCGGTATCCTGCTGCCATAGCCCATTAACCACGCATTTCACCGCACTGTCCTAACGGATACGTTCGTCGTAGGTCCCGCATTGATTTCTGCGGTTATTCCAATCAGTGTTGCTTGTCTGTTAGCACTGACAACTCTACGCAAGCGCCGCTGCTCTCGATCGTTAAGTGAAGGCCATTAGCCGCTGCGTTGTCCGTGGTGAGAGTTAATGCTGTGGATATCGGAATGTTGAATTCCCTAACGAGTTATGAAGTGGAATGTCCCATGCGTCTAGCTCCAACTACCATTTTACCTTCAAAGGGTGTTAACTGCCGTCATGCGGCCATAATCACGTCGGAAACGTTTTCACATGAATAACCTGAGTAAAAATGAGAGCTACACCAATGCACTGCCCTCTTATACTTTGTGTACGCGCTAATACCGCCACTGTGTATGTGCATTTCGCTATCCCATGACATCATATTAAAGAATGTGACTGAGGCATACTTGCCTTCTCACGTTGCTGTTGGTACTTCAATTTTTTATGTTCTGAAAGTTTTTATGATAAATATCACCCAAAGGAATACACTGGTTCTCTTTTAATATAAAAGTAAAAATAAAGTCTAAGACATGCACTAGAATTTATATGGTTTTCATTTTCAGTTACTGTTAGTTGCATAAGGTTATATAAGAGCTGTGATGATACAATCTAATTTTAATAACATTTGAGATGCTTCTTTATATTGTAAATAATTACATTGTATTTCTTGATTTCACAAAAATATTTATGTCATTGATCTCATATCCTTTGGCGGTACATCATGAGACTGTATTTGAACACGGAGCGCAAAAATTCGTACCAGTGCTGTTAGCCACCACACCAACTCGCTTGGTATAACACCATGTGCGCGAACTGATGCCCTAGCGTCAAAACTTTGACTTTCACTATTAAGTGTTCCTATCTAAGACGACATAAATGACCCTTTATTGCCCGCATCTCGTGGTCGTGCGGTAGCGTTCTCGCTTCCTACGCCCGGGTTCCCGAGTTCGATTCCCGGCGGGGTCAGGGATTTTCTCTGCCTTGTGATGGCTGGGTGTTGTGTGTGATGTCCTTAGGTTAGTTAGGTTTAAGTAGTTCTAAGTTCTAGGGGACTGATAACCATAGATTTTAAGTCCCATAGTGCTCAGAGCCATTTTTGACCCTTTATTTTCGCTCTTCTTTTACCAAGCAAAGTTTCCACTGTGTTAGAGAGCAACCTACTCCTGCACTTTCTTGTAACATTCGGCTTCAGGACAGTGTTGATGTAATTCCACACCCGCACGTGGATCATGAAGTTATTGCAGTATTTCCACACCAGAAACATAGTTTGACCAATCCCTATGGGCCTCACATGTCGGTCTTGAGAAACTACACTGCCGGAGAAAAATTAGTACAACTGGAAAGACGGCGTCGATTTTGATTCGATGACGACATATGCCTCCTGGGGGATAGGAGATAATGGTTTCAACGTTGTCCGCCAACAAACAGCACAGAGGCATAGCTGCCAGAGCGCCACCTGTGTCTACCCATTAAGAGGTAATGCTCACAGCCAGAATTTTCGGTGTCACGCAAGCATGTGAAGCAAGCGGGCAACCATGCCACAGAGACACACTTGTGTTTCCTACAGCCAACTGAGCGAGTTTGAAATGGGTCAAATTGCGGCCCTCCCAGGAGTGGCGCGGAGGTCCTTTCGGAGAATTGCCAAAATGTTGGACGTGCTGCGTCAGTTGTGCAATGATGCTGGTATCAGTGGTTGCTTGAACATTCTCACATCAGTAAACATCCGCCAGGATCGTCGTATTGTAAGGGCAGCACCACAGCACAGCTAAGCGGAACTATGAGCCGAGACTTGTTAACACGAAATGTTGCGAACCAGTTGTTAGCCGTGGGACTACGGGCACGCAAACCTGCAGCCCGTCTTCCACTCACTCCACAGCGTCGGTGCGCACGGCTCGACTGTTGTCGTCAGGGGGTCGCTTGGAAGATGAAATGGCGAGCCGTGGTCTTCAGTGATGCAAGCAGATTCTACTAACATGCAACTGACAATCCTTTGCGCCTACGACACAGACCTGGAGAGTACTGTTTCGTAAAGTGCATTCGTCCAAGACACATTGGTCCCATCCAAGGCATTATGGTCTGGGGTGCGATTAGCTACAACTTTCGTTCACCTTTGGTGATTCTGAATGGAACACTAACCAGCGCTCGGTATCTGCTGTACGTTGTTAGACGCTTTCTTTTTCTGTTCTTGCAGCATGAAAATGATGTGTTCTTCCAACAGGATAATGCTGGCCCACACGCTGTTTCTGGCAGCAAGGAAAAGATGGAGGATAGACAGTACGGAAGACGTCTCAAATGATTCACACAACTGTATACCACTCTGCAGGTTTCAGGATCAGAAAGTTTACTTTGTTGCTCAAAAAATGGTTCAAATTGCTCTGAGCACTATGGGACTGAACATCTGAGGTCATCAGTCACCTAGAACTTAGAACTACTTAAACCTAACTAACCTAAATACATCACACACATCCATGCCTGAGACAGGATTCGAACCTGCGACCGTAACAGCAGCGCGGTTCCGGACTGAAGCCCCTAGAACCGCTCGGCCACAGCGGCCGGCTTTATTTTGTTGCTGTACTGACAATATGGGATTCTCAGAAGACATACAGAAGCAAGAGACGTGGGCGGATGTAACACTGGAAGTACCATTTGATTTCAATCATTCTCTGCAGGATCCTAACTTCCAAACGTACGAGGATGAGGGAAACTTGGATTTCCCAGTTTGATGTTTCATTATCTCCATCCTTGTCATTACGATACAAACTTGATTTTCTCTGTGGTCGTTTGGAAGGAATGGTAGCGGAAAATATGTTCAAATAGCCGCAGCGTGACGCTCTTACCGAGACTTTCGTGACACATTTCTGCAGAGCTACTGGTCTAGAGAGATGCAAGATTGAATAAAGCATGACACGATCGTTGCAGAAGATTATGTGGGACTGTGATTTAAGAGCCCAGTAAAATTCATAAAATTCATGATCAAGAAAAATCAGCTTCTGGGTGTGACATGCGAACCAGGGAAGATAATCAGGCACAGCTGCATGAAACTCCCAACCCATTACCAACTAGTTTTAGCTGGGAGATAGAACGTAGGCATAAATTCTTTCAATAACACCCTGCATGAACTGGAATTTGCATTTAATGTGCAGCACAGTGACGAAGAGGGGTGTGGTTATGAAAGACACGTTAGCAGACTATCATGTCAGCAGAGGCAAGGTAACTATAATGACATGAGTGCACATTCAGGAAACGGATATCATCAGTCGAAGGGAACGCCACAGGTACAATCACAGGGCAAATAATGAAGACTGGGATGGCAGAAGAAGAAATAATTACGGATTCGCAGTGGAGTTTGGAACAACCATGGAAATTACAACAGTGGACCACAAAGCAGCGGATGGCACAATCTGGGAAATAACGTGGAGAACGTTTTGAAGCCAGCAACAGATGTGGCGTGGTGGAGTAAACAGGGTAGAGATCGTGAGAAGCCGAGGCGTTAATGCACAACCACATCAGCGCGATTACACATATCTTAGAAACTGAAAATTGGATAGCGATGTGGAGGCAAATATAACACCTGCGTCATCAGTTGGATCCTGCTTCAACAGCATAACTGAGCGAGGTGGCGCAGTGGTTAGCACACTGGACTCGCAATAGGGGGGACGACGGATCAAACCCGCGTCCAGCCACCTAGATTTAGGTTTTCAGATATGTCTCTAAATCACTCTAGGCAAATGCAGGGTTGGTTCCTTTGAAAGGGCACAGCCGATTCCTTCCCCATCCTTGACACAGAAATGACGTCAGTGTCGGTGGGATGTTAAACCGAATGTTCCTTTTTTCGACAACGTAATGTGGTACAGTGGCATTTCGGAAGTCTTTCTTGACAAGAAGGAATCAAATACGACAAATTATTAAAAGCTGCAATAGGCGACGTGAAATTATACGGAATTTTGAATAGTACATGCCAAATTTTGGCAATTGCAGAAAAGAAGTTTAACAGATGTAAAGCAAATAATAGAAGGGAAGAGCTGTCGCTGAGAAAAAATTAGAATTAAGGGTGCTATCATTGGAAAAATCGCGGAAGTGCATAGATAAGTATGGATTGGATTAATGTGTCGAGAACACCTGTTGATAAATTTTTGGCTGGTTCTGAAATTTGTAACAGATATCATAATATTAATTACTCTCCTGAGTGATTACAGTGCATTACTTGATCTGAGGCTAGGAGAAGTTACCGTGCAGAAAGGACAAAAGATGCGACTGTGATCTAAAGATCAAGCAATTCGGGCACAGATTCTGGAAAGTTGTTTGTGACCATACGTGGACCATCGAAGTACGCACATCGAGACTATTTGTGGTGAGAAAGAAGAGGACTGAGGTAGAAGTAATGAGAAGAGAAATTGATCTTGCCATCCACGAATAATTGAGCGTTATCCTACAAGCAAACAGCGACGTATTTCTGTCGAAAACAGGAGCAATTGACAACTTCCAATATGCCTTCAGAGTTAAAGAACGCCACATATTCTTTGTACCTCTGTATACTATCCTACTAGCCTACCAGTCAAAGGTGTATTAGCAAACTGTGTGCATGTTCCGCGAAGCGATAATAGAATACGTAGTGTCAATGTATAACAGCCTATTACACATTATTGAGAAGAGAGATGGATCGGTTCGCCTGGTATTGGACTTCAGACAAATCGATATGATAACAACATCAGAAACGGACAGACTTGAAAAGCTAAAAGAACTGTTACGGAGATTTCATGGGGTTAATGTTTCTTCGTCAATAGACCGTCCCTTAAACGTGTGCCAAATCGAGTTACACACATTCTGCCAGAAGTACATGCCGGTTCCTGGTTTTAGGTCGCTGCTACCAATTATGCCAGTTACCCTTTGGCCTGAAAATATCTTTACACACATTCATTCATGGACTGAATGGAATTCTCAATGAGATTGGAAGGAAAGACATCACGTGTTACGGCAATGACCTATTAATTGCTAAGGGAAATTGTAACGCATATAACAGAGCCTTGAACGCATTGCTGAGTGCATTGAAGAATCATGGAGTAACTTCAAGCTGGAAAAGTCTTGTTTCGGCACACCGGACACATAGTAACAACCAAAGGGATCAAACTGAACCCATAGAAATTAGTAGCCATTGCACATCTTCCCACACCTCGAACTCAGAATGATTTCTGAGTGTTGTTTCGCGTCATTAACTTACGAGGGTCACTCCAAAAGAAATGCACACTATTTTTTTTAATCCATCTTTTATTCTACATGTTTGAAAGTTTTACAGTGTGTAGATACATCGTTTAGGAACAATATTTTCATTTCTCCACATAATTTCCATCCCTCTCAACTGCCTTACGCCATCTTGGAACCAGCGCCTGTATACCCGCACGGTAAAATTCTGGACCAACCTGTTGGAGCCACTGTTTGGCAGCGTGCACAAGGGAGTCATCATCTTCAAACCTTGTTCCACGAGGAGAGTCTTTCAGTTTCCCAAAGAGATGATAGTCACTCGGAGCCAGGTCAGGACTGTAAGGCGGGTGTTTCAGTGTTGTCCATCCGAGTTTTGTGATCACTTCCATGGTTTTTTGACTGACATGTGGCCGTGCATTGTCGTGCAACAGCAAAACATCCTGCTTTTGCCGAGGTGGTCGAACACGACTCAGTCGAGCTTGAAGTTTCTTCAGTGTAGTCACATATGCATCAGAATTTATGGTGGTTCCACTTGGCATGATGTCCACAAGCAAGAGTCCTTCGGAATCGAAAAACCCGTAGCCATAACTTTTCCAGCAGAAGGTGTGGTTTTGAATTTTTTGTCTTGGGTGAATTTGCATGATGCCTCTCCACTGATTGCGTCTTCGTCTCTGGTGAAAAATGATAGAGCCATGTTTCATCACCTGTCACAATTCTTCCAAGAAATTCATCTCCACCATTCTCGTACTGTTCCAAAAGTTCGATGCATACCGTTTTTCTTGTTTCTTTGTGAGCCGCTGTGAACATCCTGGGAACCGACCTGGCACAAACCTTTTTTAACGCCAACACTTTCAGTATTCTGCAAACACTTCCTTCCCCTATCCCAGCGTAGCGTGACAATTTGTTCACTGTGATGCGTCTGTCAGCAGTCACCAATTCGTAAACTCTCTGCACATTGTCTGGAGTGTGTACAGTACGAGGCCTGCCGCTGCGAGGACAATCCTCAATATTGCCGTGCCCGCTTTCATCACGTAACAACCTGCTTGCCCACCGACTAACTGTACTGCGATCGACAGCAGCATCTCCATACACCTTTTTCAACCTCTTGCGGATGTTTCCCACTGTCTCGTTTTCACATGACAGGAATTATACAACAGCACGTTGCTTCTGACGAACGTCAAGTGTAGCAGACATCTTGAAGACATGCTGTGACGGCGCCACTTCCGGGAACAGGATGAACTAAGTTTGAAAACAAGTGGGAATGATGTATCTACTAACTGTAAAACTTTCACACATGCAGAATGAAAACTGTATTTCTTATAAAAATAGTGTGCATTTCTTTTGGAGTGACCCTCGTATACAAGAAATTTATAGAGATCGACTCATTATCAGTGCCACGACTCTGTGCACTGACATTCAAAAAGACACCATGCATTTGGGAAGAACTAGCAGAGAATTAGTTCCAAGTACTGAAGAGAACACTAATAAATATACTAATATTAGCACATCCTAACCTATCAGTAGATTTTTGCATGGCCACAGACAGCGAAAATCACGAGTTAGGGCCATGTTCTTTCAAAACATAAGAGGGCGGCGGAGTGACCAGGATAAAGAGAATTGCTTTTGGTAGTAGCGTAATGACAAAAAGTGATAAAAATTACTCTGTCACCCAGCTTTGGGCTTCGGCCATCGTTTGGGGTTCAAAAAGTTCCAATACTTCCTGTTTGGATGGAAGATGAGTGTTATACTAACCACCGCACATTAGGATTTCTTCTCGCAGCTAAACTCACCCATGAAAAGTTAACACAGTGGGTTCTTTATTTGCAAGTCTTTGACTTCTCCATTACGTACATATCTGTGTTAATCAATGTTAGTACCGATGCACAGTCACATTCACTAGTATGGAGGACGCAGGAAGTGGTAAAGGGTACCGAAAAACACCATTTTAGCCTGTTCTACCTGAGGAATGTGGTCTCTGAAAATTCCATAGCGGTAATCTACAAGACGTAACTAGGGAACAGGACAAGGACCCAGCTCTTTGATGAATGAAGGAAAGATGGCGAGACAGGGAAGAAATATCTGTCTGGCTGTCCTGCCTGGTACAGAAGGGAATCTTGTTTCCGAGGAGGAACGTTAGAGATCCACTGTGGAGGATTTGCATACCAGAAGAGGTACTTAATAAAATAATATGGTATACCCAACTCAGCTGTGGACATTTTGGTTCTAAAAAATGTTTATTGAAATTAAGAACGATATGCATCCTAACAATATGGAGCACAAGATCAGGAAAGTGCTTTCTATCTGCAAGTTGTGACAGATGGCTAAACCAAGCACTCAGGCAATGTAGGAGCCTCTTTACCCCACAATAGATCGGAACTTAAGACATCTAGCTGCAGCTCATTTAATGGGACATTACTTGTAAGAAGGCAAAGACATCGGTAGATATTGGTTGTCGTGGAGTTTTACTGCGCCAGGCTACTGCACTCACTATGTCCTGCACACTACGCAAAGATTTCCTGTCACAAGGAGGATATGTGAACAGAATCGTAGCTGACAATGGACTGCATTCAAATCAGAATAGTGTAGGGCCACACTACGAAGTCATAGAATGCAACTCATATACATATTAGCGTACCATCCGAGTTTGAACACTACAAGACATATCATGAGGAAAGTTGAAAATTTATGTCACATGTATTACCGTAAACAGCACGGGACATAGAACATTCTTCCCATGGAATTTCAAAATGTGATAAATGAGATTATTCATAGCTGGACTCTGTTGCCGTAATTGATGGTATTAAAGATTCAACGCCCAAGTGGGAAGATTTGAGAGCTGGTGGGATTCCCACAATGGAGATGGATACAGCAATGGATGCCCATCAAGCAGACTTTGGACAGGATCCGCGAGGCTGGAAGGGAGAGAAAGGAGAGGACAGACAAGACGACATGAGTGAGGGCATACCATGTGGGACAGTACGTCCTGGCCAAGTCTTTCTGTCAGTCCAACAAACAGAAGAAATTCTGCCTCAAGTTCTTTTTAGCATACAATGAACCATGACAGATAAACAGAATTGCACTTGCTAATGCATATGAATTGAATACCATAAAATCGAAAAAGTCAATAATTGTAAATCATATCTCTCATATCAAACCCTTTGTTGAATTAGTAACTTAGGGGCTACCAACAAAGCAAGAGAAGATTTGAGTAGTTACCACGATCTGGGGGTAGAGCACCAGGTTGTATGATTAATGCATCGTAAGCAAGAAGAAGAACTACTCTGAGTAGGCGGGCCGCTGTGGCCGAGCGGTTCTAGGCGCTTCAGTCCGGAACCGCGCGAATGTTACGGTCGCAGGTTCGAATCCAGCCTTGGGCATGGATGTGTGTGATGTCCTTAGGTTAGTTAGGTTTAAGTAGTTCTAAGTTCTAGGGGACTGATGACCTCAGATGTTACGTCCCATAGTGCTCAGAGCCATTTGAACCATTTTTACTCTGAGTATATATGAGACATCGGCAATCAAAAAAAAAAAAAAAAAAAAGGTTCAAATGGCTCTGAGCACTATGGGACTTAACATCTGTGGTCATCAGTCCCCTAAAACTTAGAGCTACTTAAACCTAACTAACCTAAGGACATCACACACAACCATGCCCGAAGCAGGATTCGAACCTGCGACCGTAGCGGTCATGCGGTTCCGGACTGAGCGCCTAGAACCGCGAGACCACCGCGGCCGGCCATCGGCAATCAGCATGCAGCATATATATGGTGTCTGGTCATTCAGAAATGCACTGAGTTACATAAATTGTATAAAGTTTTAAAACTGGCCAATATTTCCAGTGCGGTTCATTTACAAATTCATTTTTGCAAAAGTCAATTTCATTTGTAAATTCTTATGTAACGAATCTTACACCGAATGAGTTCACCTTATTGTTTACTTCCTTTGAAAAAAACAAGAAGTATTTATTAACTTGTGTTAGACAGTAAGCGATTGCATGTGCTGACCCTTGCTGGAAAGGATTGTGTAGGTTCACATGACGACGAGGAATGGGATACATGACAACACAACAGATGGTGGCAGCCAGATACAACTGGAGGGTGTCATAGCAGGAGGCAGACGTCACAGCACGCAGTCGGCGAGTTGAAGGTGCACCTCGGTGTTGTGTGCTATGGCCAGTGGCCATCTTAAATGGGGTACTGAGCAAAATGGGGGGCGCACAATGGAGTTGTCCCTCGGGATGCAACGGCGAGTATCTGATGACTGACGTGAAGGCTGTGGTAAATACTGGCTTGCCACAGTGGCCTGTGTAGTCAAAAGTATTTCTGAACTTGGGATAGCTGCTGATACATTGGTGCACTTAATCCTACTACAATCGGCAATACAGAACTGTATGAGTCAGCTAGAACCTGATGCCTTTACTATTCTCTTCATCTGATGAAAAACTGTCGTATGGCCCCACATCACCACCAAAACCATTTTTTTTCCTCTACCTAATTTATTTTAGCGCTTGTGAGATAGGGTAACTGTGTGGCCATTTCAAGTGCATGAATGTGCAACAGTTTTAAAGTTTATTTCCACATTCGTTTGTTTTGATAAGTGTAACGGCTCTGATAATCTCGATGTTGAGCGCCCATAATGTCCAAACCCTTCAACCACAACGACAACAGCCGGCCCTTGTGGCCGAGCGGTTCTAGGGGCTTCAGTCTGGAACCGCGCGACCGCTACGTTCGCAGGTTCGAATCCTGCCTCGGGCATGGATGTGTGTGATGTCCTTAGGTTAGTTAGGTTTAAGTAGTTCTAAGTTCTAGGGGACTGATGACCTGAGATGTTAAGTCCTATAGTGCTCAGAGGCATTTGAACCATAACATCTCTGGCTTGTGGACTGTCGATCAACTAGTCCATACAACACCTGTTTTTCTCAACTGAGCACCATAATGACTGTCACAGCACAGTTGAGGTGACTTCAGCGAATAGCATCAGTTGCATCTAGTCACACCTTGCCGTCTCTCATGACTGCTGTTCCAGATTACATGCCGGTGGTCCAGGAACTACCATGCTGCAGAAGATTAGCCTTATCCAGCCGAAAATGGAAATGTCACAGCGCCATAGTCACCCCTTTCTGATCTGTCAAGGACTTGGAGGAGGCCCACCCGTGTCCTCTGCGTTGCCCGCGCCAGCATAGCAATACGCCAATGCAGCACAAGTGAATGAGATGGCTGTGTTGTAATATTCTACGTGTCCTTTCCACGTTCTGTATTCATTAAAATGATCACCATAATACTTGTGTCTCAGTGAACCAGCGCAAGTGTGACGTGTAACGAAAGTTTCCTTAGAAAAAATGTTTATCAGGCGCAGCATTACTTATTGAACTTCTGGTCTCATGAATGATTTGATTCATGTATATTTTGCCAGTGGATTGTTTTCAATGTGATACGTTTCACGTGTTAGATCATTAGAATACCACCTACTCACACCGTTGATTTGTGCATAGGTTATATTTTTTTATCTGTCACGAACATACACCATGTTTCCACAGCCCATGTAACTTTTAAGTATACACACCAGCTAGGAAGCACTACTTTATTTACACAGATATATGTAAGTGATACAGAAACAGGGGTCGTCATAAGATTTCTCCTAATGACTCATAAATCTTATGTTCAGTTTCTAACGATCTTCTTGATGAGAATGTGCGACTATGAATTTGTCCTGGTCAGTTTAAAGTTAAAGTCAATCACACCCAGGGATGTCAGTGTACCAATTTTGCATTATAAATGTATAAATGTATGATCAGAGATGGCGCAATATGCACAACACATAATCTTGTAGTATGATTGGGGAAGGAGTCAACGTAAATGTCAGACAAAGTAAGTTATAATGATTTAACGTAACAACTAAGATCTGTGAGTGCAGATTCGCTGCTAATGCATTTGCTGGATCATCAGTCCTTATTCTTAAGATGATACAATGTTGAAAGACTTGCCTTCTGCACACAATCCACTAGTAAAAATTAAGGTTAGGGTGGTTTCGTTCGGTTTGATTCTGATCGAGAAGATGTGGTATTAATAATTAAAAGTCACACAGAGGATAGCAGTGTTTCTTGAAACGTGATGTTTTGGACTATCCTTCAGACACGCCAGAGGTTAAACGATCTATTCATGGTAGCAGGAACAAAATATTGCTTTTAGATGCCACATTACCTTGCTTAAGAGGGTCACATTCTGCGTAAAACTTTAAATAAAACGAGAGTTATGAAACGTGGCAAGCACTTTGCAAGACAGGTTTCATCAATATGTAATTAGAATATATTTATCATTCTGAGGCAGAGAACAGGGAAAATTGGTATAAAAATGTTATTGATATTACGAAACACGGTGACTGGCAGTAGGATGACCTGTTAAATTTGCATGTCATTCTTTATTAACCCAGTGACGGTTTTTAATTGATTATCAATGATTTTGGAGTGCATGTGCAGAGTAATGTCGTCCTGAACGGGCTGACTTCGACAGAAACAAGCGTAACTTCAGGTGTGCCCCAGGGCAGTGTAATAGGTCCGCTGCTTTTGACGATTTACATAAACGATCTGGTCGATGGTATTGACAGAGGCATTAAACTGTTTACCGACGATGCTGTAGTCTACAGGAAAGTAGTATCACACGAAAGTTGTGAACAAATGAATGGGGATTTGCAGAAAATAAATGCGTTGTGTAATAATGACTGGCAGTTTTCTCTCAATATTAGTAAGTGTCACCTACTGCGTGTAACAAGGCGAAAATCCCCATTAATGTAAGAGTACAAAATAAATGCCCAGTTTTTGGAAGCGGTAACATCCGTCAGGTATCTGGGTGTGACTATTCGAAATGATCTCAAATGGAATGATCAGATTACACAAGTCTGATCATTCCATTTGAGATCATTTCGAATAGTCACACCCAGATACCTGACGGATGTTACCGCTTCCAAAAAGTAACTGGAAAGGCGAACACTAGATTGCGGTTTATTGGTAGAATCCTCAAGCAATGCAGTCTTTCAACATAGGAAATACCTTACAATACGTTAGTTCGTCCAGTCTTAGAGTATTGTTCGTCTGTATGGGAACCTTACCAGTTGGGTCTGATTCAGGAGATTGATAAGGTCCAAAGAAGAGCGGTAAGATTCGTGACTGGTACATTTAGCCATCGAGATAGCGTTACAAATCTCATAGAAAGTTTGAAGTGGGGCACACTTGCAGATAGATGGCGCTCTAAACGGAAAGGGCTGCTCACTAAATTCCGAAATCCGATCTTCGCCGAGGACGTAGAGCATATATTATTACCACCAACTTTCAGATCGTGCAATGAACACCATTCAAAGATAAGGGCAATTAGAACTCGTACTGAGGCGTTCAGACAGTCGTTTTTCCCTCGCGCGATCCGCGAGTGGAACAGACGGGGGGAAATATGATTTTGGCGCGAATTGTACCCTCCGCCACATGCCGCTTGGTGGCTAGCGGAGTATACAGGATGAGTCACCTAACGTTACCGCTGGATATATCTCGTAAACCACATCAAATACTGACGAACCGATTCCACAGACCGAACGTGAGGAGAGGGGCTAGTGTAATTGTTTAATACAAACCATACAAAAATGCACGGAAGAATGTTTTTTAACACAAACCTACGTTTTTTAAATGGAACCACGCTAGTTTTGTTAACACATCTGAACATATAAACAAATACGTAATCAGTGCCCTTTGTTGTATTGTAAAATGTTAATTACATCCGGAGATATTGTAACCTAAAGTTGACGCTTGAAACCTCCGAAGTTCAGTTGCGTGTTGTAACAAACACGGGCCACGGTCGGCGAGCAGCATCTGCAGGGACATGTTTACGATGACGACCGTGTTTACGAGTGTGGCTGTAGTGCACTATTGTGGTTTGGTCTAGCTGTCGCAGTGTCCGCATGTAGCGCTTGCTGCTATTGTTATTCTGCATTCGTTCAAAATGGTTCAAATGGCTCTGAGCACTATGGGACTCAACTGCTGCGGTCATCAGTCCCCTAGAACTTAGAACTACTTAAACCTAACTAACCTAAGGACATCACACCCACCCATGCCCGAGGAAGGATTCGAACCTGCGACCGTAGCAGCAGTGCGGCTCCGGACTTGAGCTCCTAGAACCACACGGCCACCGCGGCCGGCATTCTGCATTCGTCTCTTCACGCAGACCAACTGTAGTACACCGTGTTACCAGACGTCTGTGATAGTGTAGTGTTGTGGGAACTGTGACCATGGTGTATACGAACTCTGAAAAGGCGGAGATGATACTCATCTATGGCGAGTGTCGACGAAATGCAGCTGAAGCCCGCAGGGTGTATGCAGAACGGTACCCGGACAGAGAGCATCCAACGTGCCGCACATTGCAAAACATCTACCGCCAACTGTATGCAACAGGTATTGTCGTAGCACGCAAACGGGTCCGTAACAGGCCCGTCACAGGAGAAGCGGGTACAGTTGGTGCGTTAGCTGCTGTTGCCATGAACCCACACATGAGTACACGGGACATTGCGTGAGCCGGTGGACTGAGTCAAAGTAGTGTCATGCGCATACTGCATCGTCACCGCTTTCACCCGTTTCATGTGTCGCTACATCAGCAATTACATGGTGACGACTTAAATCATCGAGTGCAATTCTGTCAATGGGCATTAACAGAGAATGCGTTGCAGTTCAACCTGTTTAACGATGAAGCGGGTTTCACAAACCACGGGGCAGGGAATCTACGGAACATGCATTACTGGTCCGTCGACAATCCTCGCTGGCTCAGAAAGGTAGAGCGACAGCGACCGTGGACTGTAAATGTATGGTGTGGAATCATTGGCGACCACCTCATTGGTCCTCACTTCATTGCAGGGGCCCAAACAGCTGCAACATACATCGCGTTTCTACATAATGATCTGCCAACGTTACTCGAAAATGTCCCACTGGAAACGCGTCGACGTATGTGGTATCAGCATGATGGTGCACCTGCACATTCCGCAATTAACACTAGGCTGACCCTTGACAGGATGTTCGGCGGGCGTTTCATAGGACGTGGAGGACGCATAAATTGGCCAACCCGTTCTCCTGATCTTACACCTGGACTTCTTTCTGTGGCGTACGTTAAAGGAGAATGTGTACCGTGATGTACCTACAACCCCAGAGGATATGAAACAACGTATTGTGGCAGCCTGCGGCGACATTACACCAGATGTACTGCGGTGTGTACGACATTCATTACGCCAGAGATTGCAATTGTGTGCAGCAAATGATGGCCACCACATTGAACATTTATCGGCCTGACATGTTGGAACACACTCTATTCCACTCCGTAATTGAAAACGGAAACCACGTGTGTACGTGTACCTCACCCCTCATTGTAATGTACATGTGCGTCAGTGAAAAAGACCAATAAAAAGGTGTTAGCATGTGGACGTAATGTGCTGTTCCAGTCTCTTCTGTACCCTGAGGTCCATCACCGTTCCCTTTGGATCCCTACCTAATTCGGTGCTCTCCGATACACACGATCGAACAGCGGAGGAGTGGTACTCAAGCGTCAACTTTAGGTTACAGTATCTCCGGATGTAATTAACATTTTACAATGCAACAAACGGCACTGATTACGTATTTGTTTATATGTTCAAATGTGCTAACAAAACTAACGGGGTTCCATTTAAAAAAACGTAGGTTTGTGTTAAAAAACATACTTCCGTGCATTTTTGTATGGTTTGTATTAACCAATTACACTAGCCCCTCTCCTCACGTTCGGTCTGTGGAATCGATTCGTCAGTATTTGATGTGGTTTACGAAATATGTCCAGCGGTAATGTTAGGTGACTCACCCTGTATATGTAGATGTAGTGGAGTTGAGACAGAGCAACAGTAAAAACTTCGGCCAAGCAGATTAGTGACCGGTGGATGGGACCGCGGCCTGGGATTCTTGGAAGTGACGTCTGCACAGTGGGAGACAAGCTTTGTCCTCACACACTACTGTTTGCGACTAAGACCCAGCCATGGCCGGTACGATGCCATGTGCGTTAGTCGGTGCGTCTTTCCGTGTTTTCTGACTTCTTTTAAAGACTAGCATGTACCGCTTTTCGAAAGCACAGGCCGCAGGAAACTAGCTCTAGCCTCGTAGGTGTCATCTCTGAATTTCTCTAACCCAGTTGCGAAGCTGTGAACACTGGCGGGAGAACGTACGATTGGCCGAAAGATGTGTGACGTCAGATCGCAGTACTGAAATGAAAGCTCTTTGGTAACAAGGTAGAGTTTCATGTCATCATTGGCGGAACCCTCTATTGAAGGAATTCTCGTGATTGGGCGGCAGCGGTTCGTAATTTTGCTGTTGGTGACTGTCACCTTTTTGGCGGCAAGGAAGACGCATGGCGTTAGTGAGGGCCGCAAGAGACGCACTCGCTGGTACCATGCAAAAGCGTCCGGTTTGACATTCGGGTTAGGACGTCGGGGTTCCGATCCATTTGGCATAGCAGTGCAGTACAGGCTGCCGCATCATGTAGTTCGTCAAGGGTGCCAACGACTCCACCTTCGCAAAGGAGCAAGCACATCTGCAGCACACAGTTCGGCGCAGCACAGTCTTACTTACGGTGAGCGTAATTGGCAGCACATGGAGAATTGTTCAATCTGATTTCACGCTTGTGGAATCCAGGACGACAACCTGTCTCATCTCCTTTGCACTGGTTATGAATGTGTGGACTATTTGATTTTTAGTCAGCAACTTTCAGTCACTGTTCCGGTCGAGAATTACGGGATTAAAGAGTTGTCAGTTATCACTGAACTTCGGGAGAGAATAAATCCTTAAACTGGCAAGAAGTAATTTAACTCATAGGGGAGTGACAATGCTCATTGTAACACAGGTTGTGATTATTCATTTATAAGTTGATCCCATAAATATGTTTATGAATAAATGTGAGTACTGGATTTAATCAGTGTTTCTGCTTGACCCATTCACTCCTGTGTCGAGGAAGATATTATCAATCAGATGAATATAATAACCAACATATTACTCCAGTCGAATGGCATTAGTCAAAGTGAGATATTTGTTTTGCAATTTCCCCACTTTAACAGCCATGCCTATGGCAGTAATTTTGGCGTTATCCGCGTAACTTTGTGCACAAACATTTACAGTTAGTTCTTAAATAGATGGACTACCCACATTTAATTTATCAGAATTAACGAAAATACTACCACTCGGTGTTAACCAATTTATTCGAGAATCTAGTAAGCCTCATCAATGTTTTACACTTCCTGAAGCTATAGAGTCAGCGCCTTTCTGTATGTGCGATGCAAACGCTTACAAAAACAAAAACAAAAAAAAAAAAAAAAAAAAAAAAAAAGAGGCAGACCAGTAAGCCAACCCAGAGTCTCAGAGGTTCGAGTCCTCCCTCGGGCATGGATGCGTATGTTGTTCTTAGCGTAAGTTAGTTTAAGTAGCGTTTAAGTCTAGGAACCGATGACCTCAGCAGTTTGGTCCCTTAGGAATTCACACACATTTGAACATTTTTTCACTCCTGTACGCAGTCGCTTGTGCACCAAGAAACGGATCACCTCTGACCTGAATGTGAGCTTCTGAGTAAATATGTTGCGACGCACGTCGGGTTGCGGCGGTAGTAGGATCCAGTCTAGTTGTGGACTACCTTAATTCATTAACACTCTACGAATTTCCGAATACATGTGAAACAAATGGAATTCGAACCTTCTGTGAATGAAAACTTTTTTTCATAAATCCTCTTTGAAACGGAAGTCTCACTGCTCCATATTCAGTCCCACGATGTTGAAGTCCTAGACTTGACACTTTCTGCGATTGCTGGGACGTTTCCGTAAACAAGCTTCATCCCCTTCCTTATCCTAGTCTTCTCCTCTAGCATAGGTACTTACTAATGACATCGATGCCGAGGGACATCCAGCTCTACTTTATCTGCCTGATGAAAGAAATTTTCGTGTCCGACTTGTACGTCTCTCTGACGCGCTTAGCATTTGTATTCATGTTTGTATTTTTGGTCTTCTGAATATCTGTAAGTGTATCTATAACTTAAATCGTGCATATTCACGAGGTTTTGAAAACATTTGTTGTTTCATTTAGCTTATATTGGTCACAGTACAAAGATAATTCATCTTCGCACAAAGAGAGCGTTGAAACAATTGATGACTCGATGGAAGTGAGCTAGTGAGATCCCATCATTGCAAATGGACCTGTCATTTTGATCGTTTCTCCAGTTTCTTCCACGTTTTAGCTGGAATATAAGAAGTGTAAATTAATTATTGTTTGAAACCTGGTCTATGTACAAGACCACCGAGAGCGCCAGCAACAAAGTCTACAGGGGAGATTCAGTTCAGTTTCCGCTATATTACTGGAGTGATAATTATATCGAGACCCTACGCTGTCGACAGGCGTTAATATACATCAACGGGGACACTTGAAAATGTATGGTGTGACCGGGACTCGAACCCGGGATCTCCTGCTTACATGTCAGATGCTCTATCCATCTAGCCACCGGAGGTGTCTCATATATGTTGCTCACCAGATGGTAGAGTTTTGTCATAGCTGGCTTTCCCAAGGCTATCACCAGTTCCAATGGAATGTTGTCTACTCCAGGGGCCTTGTTTCGAGTTAGGTCTTTCTGTGCTCTGTCAAATTCTTCACGGAGTATCGTATCTCCCGTCTTCCATTTCCGTAGTATTGCCCTCAAGTACACTGATCTTGTATACACCCTCACACCCTCTATATGCTCTCTCCACCTTCCTGCTTTCACTTCTTTGCTTAGGACTGGTTTTCTATCTGAACTCTTGATATTCATACAGGTGGTTTTCTTTCTTCGAAGGTCTCTTTAATTTTCCTGCAAGCAGTATCTGTCTTACCTCTAGTAATACATGCCTTTACATCCTTACATTTGTCTTCTAGCCATCACTGCTTAGCCATTTTGCACTTCCTGTCGATCTCATTTTTGAGACGTTTGTGTTTCTTTTCGCCTGTCTCATGTACTGAATTTTTATATTTTCTACTTTCATCAATTACATTTAATATGTCTTGTGTTAACCAAGGATTACTACGAGTCCTCGTCTTTTTGCCTACTTGATCCTCTATTTCCTTCACTATTTCATCTCTCAAAGCTACCTATTCTTCTTCTACTGTATTTCTTTCCCCAGTTTTTGTTAATCGTTCCTTAATGTTCTCTCTGAAACTCTCTACAACCTCTGGTTATTTCAGTTTATCCATGTCCCATCTCCTTAAATTCCTACCATTTTGCTGTTTCTTCAGTATTAATCTACAGTTCATAACCAATAAATTGTAGTCAGAGTCCACATCTGCCCCTTCAAATGTCTTATAATTTAAAACATGGATCCTAAATCTCTGTCTTACCATTACATAATCTATCGGAAACCTTCCAGTTGTGGGGCGGCGGGTGAAATTAGTATTGTTGTTATAAAAAATGTTTTGTAGTGTCTTTCCCAGCAGATGCACCATTTGTGGGGCGGCGGGTGGAATAATTGTTGTTATATAATGTTTGGTTTGTAATGTAGAAAATATGCATTTCCTGGCTGATGCACCATATGTGGGGCGGCGGGTGGAATTAATACTTGTTAATAATATTTTCTTATGTAGAATGTAAAAAATTGTTGTTATTTAAATATGTAGAAAAGATGCATTTCCCGGCCGATTCACCATACGTGGGGCGGCGTGTGGAATTAATTATTATATAAATGTTCCTATTATTTATGCTGTCTTTTGCCGTTCTCAACACTGGCTCTCTAACTACAATATTGGCAACTAGAAAGTGATTAGCAAAACGTGAAGCCTGTAATTAGAATTCCTAGTGCCCACTTCATCTGAGAAATACACTTACAGCTACAGCTTATAGCTCTGAAGAATTAGGAGATTGTTTGGGATTCATAATCAAAAACGATCTTGTAAAAACGTTCGCTATATTCTGAAAGTCACAGATAAAAAAAAAAAAGTATCCACACAATCTGACTAACAGAGCAGTTCAGAGTCTAATGCGCTGATGCAACTATAACTGTCCAAATTAAATGTTTAAGTGAATGCTCGCCATAATTTGATGATAATGTTCATCAAACGCCACGCTAAATAAAGGTATAATGTCTGTCCCGTGGCGGCACGTGAAAATACGACATACGCAAACTAAAGATAGATCATTAAAGTCATCCCAGAATTAACACTTCACTCGAAAACGATATCATGGTTACGCGTATCCCGAGTAACTTATTACAGCATCTGAGGCTGTTTATAGCAATGATACCGGCGCGACGTGACTCCCGGCACAGATGGTGTGCTATTCAGCGTCTGGAGAGAACTGGGGCCTTCCTTCCTCGCGCAGCGTTCTTATATATAAAGCCGCGGTGCGGACGGCTTTTAAGCTACGTTGTGCAAGACGCGACAGTTGGCTGTGACTACGATGCTGCCCCCTCCTCTTTTCCCACCCTGGCAGACGGCGACAAGGCCGCAACACGACACTACGCCCGGGTTCCCGGGTTCGATTCCCGGCAGGGTCAGGGATTTTCTCTGCCTCGTGATGACTGGGTGTTGTGTGATGTCCTTAGGTTAGTTAGGTTTAAGTAGTTCTAAGTTCTAGGGGACTGATGACCATAGATGTTAAGTCCCATAGTGCTCAGAGCCATTTGAACCAAGCAACACGACAGGAGTCTTCGCTGTTTCCCAAGCTCTGGTCGGCGGCGACGGATTCAAATACATAATAAAAATAAGAATTCCGATTTTCTTGCTGTAAAAAATACTGTATGTTAATGAAACAAACTTACATCGGCTCCCAGAGTTAGTTTTTCGATATAGATTCTCCTTTTACTTTAAAAAATTGAATAAGTATCCCTTCCGGTTTGGCGTGTTTTTTTCGCGGTATATTACTTCTCTATCGATTGTGAGGAAAGTAAAAGGCACAAAAAATTGATGTTTGCGTATGTTACAGATTCACATCACAGCTTGATAATGAGGTGTCTATTTTTCCGATATTCGTCACAGTTATTCCGATACTTCATTTACAAGTAACCTACTGCATAAAATTTGAATTGTGTACAGTGAAAAATGTGGTCGCTGGCTACTTTGCGTATGGTTCACGCTAGGTCATACATCGTTGCCGATGAAAAGAAGCTAACATATCGAAAGTATTTTTAAAGTTGAGATCAGAATGATATCGATCTCCGTTTCCGAGATTTGGGCTCATATATCTCCGGGAGCGTTGCGACTAGTCGCCAGTTCTGTCGACGCGCAACGTGAATCATGTGGTCATCACACGATAGAGAATGCGTTTGTTTTGTTTCGCTGACACATTTGGACCTAATGAAACCATTTTATCTCATATATTTCTCCGGTATGAGTTACTTATATTTCTCCATATGCTCTTGACAATTTCATTTAAAATGCCACGAAATGTAGGTTTCTTAAAAGTAAAGACATGCTGCCTTCAATATATTTTCTTCTCATTCTTGGGAAGAGGATAAATTACTCACCTCTCGTATTTTCTTCTGAAACTGGACGAGGATACCCAAGTAGAAGTAGACGTCCTAACAAAACCGACAAATGTCAAAAATTTACGTTTTTCAACAGAGCGGAAAAACGTTCAAATTAGTTTAATATCGCCTTGCCATCAATTATATTTTTTATATAATGTGGTAGGTAAATCATAGCGACACTGAGTTTGAGCATTACTTCTCGTATCGCATGTCGCTTCACAGTACATCATGCTATAAGTACGGATGGGAATGCCATCTGTCGCTCAGCTCTATTTGACCTTCACTTGTCAGTAGCGGCGCGTGTTTCCCAAGCTGAGGTCTGTCATTGACATGATGGAGAGAAGTAGAGCCGAATTCAGACATTATTTCAGATTACATGTCAGCCAGTTTGCTCATGTTTTGGAACTTATAGAAAGTGACATACAGAGAAAATCGTGCAACCGGGTCAAGAAACCTATCAGTGCAGCTGAAAAACTCGCAGTGACGCTAAGATACGTGTAGTTTTATTATCTTACGTACATTTGCGGCGCTGGGATCAGAACGTCCTGTGAGTGGCTCATTTCAGGTTTCCTTGACTGGCTCCACGTCTTCCTGGCAGCCGTACGTCTTTGTGTCATCCGACTTCCGTCGCAAGACTGCTCACTGGTGCAGTGCTGCGGCAGCTGCCGCAACAGTCGCGCGTCGCATCCCAAACTCGAACTGCGCATGCGCCAGCAGGCAACTTCTGACGTCACGTAGCGGACTGTCGCAGTCGCTAGTGTGCGTCGCGTCTTGGACAACGTACCTCTAGGGAACGCCTGATCAAATCGGCTCTCCCGACTAGCCGCTGGGCTAATAATGCACCACATTAAGCTATTGAATAAATCATTGCTTCCTTTGCTGATGGCCGATGAAGCTCTCAATTTACATGTGCATTCAGCACACAGGAAAGTAGTCATAATAAAAGCCTGACGTGGCTAAGTTAAATATTTTGGGCGAGAGAATTAATTTAATTACACTACACGCAGTAGACGAGCTCTGAACTTGCCCTTTGGAGATACGTTATCGCTATAGTTTTATAGTTATTCAATTGAAACTTCTCAAATCTTTATGATTATAGCGGATCTCCCTTCTACTTAAATTTAAACATTGTAGCCTTATTTATTCGCTTACTTAATCTATCTTGCTTCCTTAATTTCTAAGACAAAAACCAGAAAATTATGAATTTCAACTAAAATTTTAATTTGTGAGATCCAAAATACTGTTTCTACTAAATTAATTGAAAAAGGAATCTAAATATAAATTTTTAAGTTTCTAGCTCTTTTCTGTTGCGCCAATGATTTTTACAGAAAAACGTCCAAATTTCGAAAATGGTTAAAGTTATTGAACTGATATTCAACACATATTGATTTAGTATTACACCTGACATGCTAGAAACGTTTCAGGTTATTTACTTGATTTTCAAAGTATTGCGCAACATTTATGATGTCAGAGCTAGTTACAGAGGACTAGGCTGGCACACAATGGAAAGACTGATGAGAATTTTATAAGGCGTGAGTACGCTGCTTCCCTACATCACCCTCTACTTAAATTTTTTTTCTGAATGTTAATGAACGAAAAACAATTTAATTACAAAAAGGGAAGCAAGAGTACAGCTTAACTCCCTATGAAAATTAAAATTGAAATGTAAACATATAGAAATATTAAAAGAAAACTGATTACCTACTTCAATTATTTAAATTGCTGGCATGTTCACTGCCTCTTAAGCAACATTATCACTCAACATTTAAGCAAAATCAATGAAATACTTTGGCATACATATTGCCTTAGACAAACAAACACATAAAAATATGTAAAATTATGAAAATCTTAAATCCATTAAATACATTTTTACATACACAAATTCAAAGAAAATAACACAGTTATTCATGATACATAAACAGATGATTATATCTTAGCAGTCTTTTCTAAACCTGAAAGAAAATTTCACAAATCATGACAATTTCATTTTTATACACGTGGTTGTAGCTGTTTTGGCTGGCGTTCTACACTTCCATTCACAAGGGTAGAGGAGGGGAAGTTGCTATGGTGTGCGTCCTTCACGTTCACTCTAAATTACATGGGGAAAGGGGAGGGGTCACTGTGAGTTGTGTCCAAGTCACTCCACGCTTATACGCAGCTATCAGGCTGCCATTATCTGGTTTGTCCTGTAGAACAAACAAAAAGAGTGCCTCAGACCCTGTTCACTTAATATCTAAGGGTGGGTCACAAGGAAATGGGGATATATACATTTTATCTTTCAATATGTTACTGGAACAAAGTTGACAGAACTTTTTCAATTTTACTCTCGCGGTTACTTAACTGTCATAAGATCGGTAAACAAATGGCTCAAAACGCCGTTAGTCACGTACTAGAGAAAATTTATGCTCAAGGCATACAATCATAAATCCTATTTAATTTCAATTTATTATTTATGGGCCGGAACACTGAACCAATGCTCGGTACATTCCTGATACATTTGTATTTTATTTACTTAGTTGACTCATCTTCGATTACCTTAGTCTTAGAGATAGTATGAGTATATTTGATTAGTAGTTGTCTTCTCAGCTTCTTTGTACATGTGAGTAACTTGTGGTAATAGTACAGTTCTGAGTGTTCAAAACACACTACGGTTAGTTGACTACTAAATCCACTTATTGGTCCTCTGCTGCTGTGTCAGTTCCACATCTGCAATTATGTACTTACTTCATCGAAGTGTATTTATGCTGAGCTATAAATAATGTTTCACGTCTGCCATTATGTTACTCAAATATGTTGCTAGTGTATGTACTTATTTAACACTCACTCTATTAACATTTAAAGCATAGGACAGCACATTTATTATCTATAGTGTATTGCAGTTGATCAGTTTGCTCACGTGGCAATCCATTTCCACTCGATCGGACGCTGAAACCACAGGTAGTCTCTCTCGACCTACCACTAAAGTGCATTAAGTAATTATGGACGAGCGTAATGCTAAATTCCTTAAACCTATAGGATACCATGAGCTGCTCTGTCTCATCTAACATAAGGGTACCTATGGTCGCATTCACGCCTCCAACTCATAACCTCAATACATGTAGGTGTGTCCTGTCACACACTACACCAAATTACTGCCAGGTCCAACCTTATAAATATTTCAAAGACGTGCCCTTCACGTCTCAACCACAAACACTGTTCAATTCTATTACACTGCCATTCCATGCTACACAAGGTGAGTTCATTCTTACAACTTATCTGCATATTTTTCATAACACTAAGCAATCTCTTTTACTATTAATTAGTTAGCTCTACAGCATACAATAGGTTTCATTGCCACTTTTTTTCCTGCTTGTACACGAATTTGTATATCTTTTTAAATTACTGTTGACGGACCATTTCCAATAAAACAACAACTTTGTACTTGTAATATTACCAGGGTTCTATACATACTTGTTACTCAAATACATTTGTATCTTAATTACATCATACTTCTCTGTTGTTTATGTCACTGTTAGGTTTGTCACATTAGGTATTTTACTTCACTAATATGTGGATAGAATGGTTACAGAACTCATGGCTTGATAGCCATAACGGAAAATTTTCATATTGGAAAGAAGGGGTCAACATTTTTGTAGATAGGAAAGATGAAGAGAGTGAGTGAGACCTGAAATGGAAAGAAGATCTCAAACAGATGGGACTGCATAGCTGCCACACTGTGTAGAGGTTACAGAACAACCTCCTCCCTACAGAATTCATTAGCTTAATGCTGGCTTGATAGTCATAACGGAAACTTTAATGTATTGGAAAGAAGAGGTCGAAATTTCAGGTGGATAGAAAAGATGAAGAATGAGTGAGACCTGAAAAGGAAAGAAGATCTCACACAGCTGGGACTGCACAGCTGCCACACTGTGTAGAGGTTACAGAACAACCTCCTCCCTACAGAAATCATTAGTTTATTATTGGCTTGATAACCATAACGGAAAATTTAATGTGTTGGAAAGAAGAGGTCGAAATTTTAGGTGGATAGAAAAGATGAAGAGTGAGTGAAATCTGAAATGGAAAGAAGATCTCACACAGCTGGGACTGCACAGCTGCCACACTGTGTAGAGGTTACAGAAAAACCTCCTCGCTACAGAATTCATTAGTTTATTAAAATTTTCATATTGGAAAGAAGGGGTCAACATTTTTGTAGACAGGAAAGATGAAGAATGAGTGAGACCTGAAAAGGAAAGAAGATCTCACACAGCTGGGACTACACACCTGCCACACTGTGTAGAGGTTACAGAACAACCTCCTCCCTACAGAGTTAATTCACTACCTATGAACTTCTTTAGGTCGATCACGTTCCTGAGACCTAATAGCTTTTTACTTTTAGGGTACTCTAGCCTATATGCATTGGCATGTGGTTTTCCTATGATCCTAAAAGGTCCTTGGTATACGAACATGAATTTCTTTGTTTCTGCATTTATTTTCTTTGATTTTTCCTTGGTTTTGACAAGGACTAATTGACCTATTTCAAAACTAGTGGGTACAGCTTTAGCGTCATGACGCTTCTTTCTTTCCAATGCTCTTTTTCTTGTATTTTCCCTAGCCTTTAACTTCTTCTCGTCTATGGATATTTGCGTTAGAATAGGGAATTCTACCATATCTGCAATCACATTGTGCGGTTCTTGGCCAAACATCAATTCACAAGGCGCAAAATCAGTTGCATCATGCCTTAAGTTGTTAATTAAATTCTCAAAATACTTAATCTGCTCTGCCCAGCTTGAGTGTTTCCGAGCACAATAAGTCCTACAAAGCCTATTCAATTCCCTCATAGTACGTTCACTCATATTTCCTTGGGGAAAATACGCAGATATTTTCAGGTGTTTCACTCCGGCCTTATCTAGACATTCCTTAAATCTATCAGAAGTAAATTGAGGCCCATTGTCTGACAGCAAATTCTTTGGAACACCAACGTTCACGAAGAAATCTTTTTCCAACTTTTCTACCAACGTTTTTGCATTTGCTCTTTTAATTGGGTATAGCTTAACATATTTACTAAATCCATCCACAACAACAAAAACATAGATGCAACCACCTCTCGAAGCAGGAAGAGGGCCAAACAAATCACAAGCCAGTAATTCTAGGGTTTCAGTTGGCTCTACTGAATGCATATCCCCTTGTATTCTGGTGTTAGCAGCACGGACTTTCTGGCACACTACACAAGATGCTAGACGCTTGGCAACACGGCGGTACATGTTGTCAAACACAACCTTCTCTTTTAATTTGGCAATGCACTTCTTTGCACCGTAGTGCCCATAATGGCTCTGAGCACTATGGGACTCAACTGCTGAGGTCATTAGTCCCCTAGAACTTAGAACTAGTTAAACCTAACTAACCTAAGGACATCACAAACATCCATGCCCGAGGCAGGATTCGAACCTGCGACCGTAGCGGTCTTGCGGTTCCAGACTGCAGCGCCTTTAACCGCACGGCCACTTCGGCCGGCGTAGTGCCCATACCTCAGATGTACATAGTCGATTAGTAAGTCTACATGTTGTGACGGAAAGCACAGCTTCCACTCAGAAACACCTACCTTTTTCCTCCTAAACACAATACCTTTATGCAGACAGTAGTATTGCGAAACCTTATGATAGTTCGCATCTCCCAAATAGCTCTTTACTAATTTCAGCTGGTCATCTGCATTCTGCTCACGTCTCAGGTTCTTAATCACCCTCTTTAATGCACTTTCTTCCTTTACTTCGTGCAACGCAAACATTCGTACTTCACTTAGGTCTGTTGCTGTAATTCCCGCGTCGTCACAGAGCTCCGCACTTCTAGATAACCCATCAGCTGCAAGACTGTCTTTCCCTTGAATATATCTAACCTCAAGGTCAAACTGCTGGAGATACAATGACCATCTTACCAAACGAGCATTCCTCAACTTACAGGTTTTTAAAAAGGTCAACGCCTTATGGTCACTGTAAACAATTATCTTGTGACCTAATAGATACTGCTCAAATTTCTGTACCCCAAATACAATTGCCAATGATTCCATTTCTGAGATGCCATAATTTCTCTCTGCTGCCTGTAAAGATCGACTTGCGAAAGGTATAGTCTTGTGCACTTCTTGTTCGTTCTCTATTTCTACTTGGAATACCTCCCCAGCTATACCATAGCCACTAGCATCAACAGACATACAGAATGGTTCTTCAAAATCAGGATGATGTAAAATAGGACTATTAATTAAAGATTGTTTAAGCCCCTCGAACGCCTGTTGGCATTCTGCTGTCCAAACCCAAGGGGTATTCTTTTTCAGCAGGAGGTGAAGACAGGGCGCATTAAAAGCCTGATCACTAACAAAACGCCTATAGAAGCCGAAAAGACCGAACATTGATCTCAACTGCTTCTTGTTTCTGGGAGCCTCAAAGTTTTCAATGACTGCTAGCTTGCCTGGGTCAGGCAGAATACCTTTTCCACTTACCATATATCCCAAGAAACCTATTTCCTCTTTAATGCACTCTGTCTTTAGTTTCATGCCACCTCTCTCAATAGCCTCTAACACTTCCTCTAATAAAACTATGTGTTCTTCCCAGGTAGGAGTTGCTATTAACAGATCACCTACGTAGACTGTTATTTTATTAATTAAGGCTGGTCCTAAAACATGGCACATCACACGTACGAAGGCACAAACAGAGATATTAAGTCCGAAACGTACCACACGGTATTGGTAACAAACGCCTTCGTACAAGAAAGCTGTGTACTTCCTTGAACTTTCCGCCAGTGGCAAATTCCAATATCCACACGTGATGTCCATAGAGGTTATGAATTTTACTCCCCGGAACTTTTGCAATAACTCGTCCATGTTTTGCGGTCTATCACTTTCCCTAACCACTATTTCATTCAACCAACGAGCGTCCAAGACCAATCTGACACTCCCGTCTCTTTTTGGTACAACAACAAGAGGATTATTGTACTCACTGACCGCTTTTTCAATCACACCCCACTCTAGCAATCTCTGTATCTCCTTTCGAACCGCCTCCTTCCTAGCTACATATATTTGGTATGGCTTCCTGAAAAACACTTGGCCAGGTTTCACCTATAATTGACACTAATAACTTTTGACCACGCCAGGTCGATTTGAAAATACCGTGTGATGCCTTTTTAAAACCTGTCTCAGTTCTTCCTTCTGATTAGCTGAAATTTTATCGATTTCCTGCAATTTAACTTCTATCTTGTCCAAAATAATTGCTTCTTCTTCTTCTTCTTCTTCTTCTGTATTTAGCTTACTTTTACTAAGATTAACACCTTCGTCCCAATATCTCCTATTTTTCAGAACTCGTATAGGCAGCTCCCAAGTTTCATCATTAGTTACTACACGTTTATCACTAAAAGGTACTGTAATTACTCCAGTTATCGGCAAGACCATTTTTAACGGGCTTCTTTCAAAGTCAACAACACTCTGATATTTCGACAAGAAATCTATGCCAATTAAAACCTCAATACTGAGATTATTTACAATTAAGCATGGATGATCAATTAAATTACCATTCATGTTAAAGGGCAGCAAAGCTTCTTGCTTTACCGTTTTTGGCACCTTGCCAGTAGCACCAATTATTCTTAGTCCTGATACCCTCATTACTGTAAGCTTGTCTTTACCAGGTAATGCATCAAAGAAGGACTGAGATATCGCACTCACCTCACTTCCACTGTCTAACGTACATTGATACCCAACATATTCACTATTATTATAGGGTGGCTTATTCTAGTTTGTACAGGTGGTTCCTCAAACTCATCTAGTAGTTCCTTTTGGATTTGTCTCCAACTAAAGTGATCGGCATCTGTCTTCATTACATTTAGGTCACAGTGTGTAGGGGTTTCCTGAATTACATTTTCAGCTGCCTTTTCCAGTCGGTCTATTAATTTCAAATCGAAACACCGCACGACTTCATTACATTTAGTTTGCTGAACATGACCCAAATTACTGTAGTCTGAGCAATTCTGCGCCTCCAGAGCGGGCATAACATTAGTTACAGCTAAACCACTTTCACTATTATCGTCGGGTTCCTTCTCAAGTGACAACTGGTCACAGCTACTGGGTTCATCGACCCCCAACATGCTATCCTCTACATTCTCACTTACCTCCTTTCCTAAATCTATTAGTATAGTATCAACATCCTGCACAGGCACTTTAGATAAGAGCACATCATCCTCATCGTAAATATAAGCATGAATTTCTTCTGCTTCTTCTCCTGACATTTCAGTATTTTGTAGCTCTTTCCTACCGTTACACTGCTGCGCCTTCTCCTTCTCTTCCCACTTAGAAAACGTCTCTAACACGGTATCTATCAAATACTGTGAGTGATCTAATATTTCTGTTGTATCCTTAGATGCTACCGACCCTTCATCCACATGTTCCGTTTGAGTATTCTGACCTGTCTTACCGATTACTGTAATTACTGGCTTAGGAAAAGTAACCGCCTGGTGAGCGCCAGTGTCCTCATAGACGGGAACTAGTCTTTCTGCCTCGGACTACTACTGTTTCCTTTATTTCCATTATAGTTAACTGGCACAGCATTGCTTTCCGCACTGTTGTTTACCTGCATAATTTTGTTCGGAACAAAATTACTATCATTTGGATGCCATTGTTGGTTCTGATAATTATTTTTCCAATTCCTACCTCTCTTAGGATGGCGAACACCTACTGTTCTGATGTTTAAATTGCCATTCTGCTCGTTCTTAAAATTACTACTATTGTTATTAGCATTTCTGTTATTACGTGCTTGCTCCTCATTGGCAGCAACACGTTCTACACGTTCCAAATATTCAATGAAACGATCCAGATTGTCTCTAGGGGCAGATATAATTCTAGTTTGCCAATACCATGGCAGTTTGGCTTCAAGACCTAGTATTATCATTTCATGTTTTAGCTTTTCCGCCAAATGTGACAAACGTGAAATCCATGACCTAGCAAACTCTTTAATAGATTCCTTGCCTGCATTGAAGCGTTTTCCACTCCAAAATTCTCTCAACACTTCATTTTACTTATTAATAGACCAATACTCATTAATGAAAGCTGTTTTAAATTACGCTAATGTTTTACACTTCAACATAACATCAGCTGACTAACGCATGGCGTCACCCGCTAAATGGCTTCTAATAAAGGAGATTTTCTCTCGTTCAGACCATGTTGGTGGAAACACATCTTCAAAATCGTTCCAGAAATCTAGCGGGTGGATATTTTTATCTGGATCGAACCGCAAGAACTGCCGACACCTGATAGAAGCGGCGATTGCAGTTACAACTTGTTGCATACTACCATTACCAGAAGCTACTGAAGCTACTTTACTCTCAATGTTAACAATGTTAGTACTAATATTTTATACTTTCATTTCAACATTATCTACTCTTTGCACAACATGAGTAGTATCAGTTTTGATTGCCTCTACTTCTGCTTGACATATGTTTACTTTTATATTAACATATTTAAACCTATCTGAGCACAGTTCAGATTCCGCCTCGATCTTTTCTGTTAACTTGTGCTCCAGCTTGGCATCTTCCATTTGGAAGTCTTTGCGAACCTCAGCAACTTCGGATTTTACTGTTTTATACATTTCAGAAAATTGTTGAGCAACCTTTTTCTTAATATCCTCATGGTTGTAATCAATTTTACAATTTAAACTGTCCAGATCCTCTTTCAACTTATTGCAACCGGCCTTGAAGGAAGTTTCTAATTCAGCTTTATTGGATTCTAATTTATTGTCCATTACCTCAAACCGTTTATTAAAATTGGTTTGGCTGGCCACAATCCTGTTATTTACCTCAATTATATCAAATTTTAACGCAGCTGTCATTCTAGCATTACTGGCAGCTATTGCTTGTAATATAACATTTAAATCAATAGCCCCAGTATCTTTGGGTTGCTCACTAGCTGACTTTTTATCACACTTAGGTGATGAAAAACTAGCTCCAACACCAGAATCATCAAAATTAAATGAAACTTCTGATTGATCAGTCATATCTAACTTCTCCTGTTTAAACTCTACCACCTCTGATGACTGTTTCGTTTTTGACTCATCAGATACACTATCATCCTATAAATTAACAATTTCTAATTTCTGCTTTACTACAGGGGTCTCTATTATTGAAACATTGCCCCTTTTCACACTCCTGTCAGGAGACAATACTTCATATTTCACTTTAACATTACTGTTTTCATGCATATTTACACTTGAATCGTTGTCTGGATTTACAGTTCCCTCAACAGACATAGGTTCTGATTTATGTTTAACCTCAGTTTCTTCTGGCGTTTCCATTTCCGACAGTCTTTTAGTGCAGGTTAGTAAAAATTTTAACAGCTTTTCACTTAACTTAGTTCCTTCTGCACGACGTATGGCGTTGCCGGCGCAGCGTACCAGGATTACTGATGCGACGCAGTGCGTTGAACTGCAGACAGCACTCCAACGGCTGTTGTGTGTTTGCGTGGCCCGCAACTGCAGGCGCGGCTCCGGTTGTTCCGGCGGACGACTGCGGTGAGGCGAAACTGGCTTCTCGCGATGCCGGCAGCGCCGCTAGACTCAGTGCCAGCTCCGTCAATCCAGATGCGTTGTTAATCCAATTGCGTCATCCACATACACACATAACACTACCACTGTTCTATTACTCAGTTGCGCGTCGCATTTCACTCCCGAATCCGAATATTTAAAAATCACTTTCACTATTACTCAGTGTTATTTCCCGGCCAATGCACCAATTGTGGGGCGGTGGGTGAAATTAGTATTGTTGTTATAAAAAATGTTTTGTAGTGTCTTTCCCGGCCGATGCACCATTTGTGGGGCAGCGGGTGGAATAATTGTTGTTATATAATGTTTGGTTTGTAATGTAGAAAATATGCATGTCCCGGCCGATGCACCATATGTGGGGCGGCGGGTGGAATTAATACTTGTTAATAATATTTTCTTATGTAGAATGTAAAAAATTGTTGTTATTTAAATATGTAGAAAAGATGCATTTCCCGGCCGATTAACCATCTGTGGGGCGACAGGTGGAATTAATTATTATATAAATGTCCCTATTATTTATGCCGTCTTTTGCCGTTCTCAACTACAATATTGACAACTAGAAAGTGATTAGCAAAACGTGAAGCCTGTAATTAGAATTCCTAGTGCCCACTTCATCTGAGAAATACACTTATAGCTACAGCTTATAGCTCTGAGGAATTAGGAGATTGTCTGGGATTCATAATCAAAAACGATCCTGTAAAAACGTTCGCTATATTCTGAAAGTCACAGATCAAAAAAAAAAAAAAAAAAAAAAAAAGAATCCACACAATCTGACTAACAGAGCAGTTCAGAGTCTAATGCGCTGATGCAACTATAACTGTCCAAATTAAATGTTTAAGTGAATGCTCGCCATAATTTGATGATAATGTTCATCAAACGCCACGCTAAATAAAGGTAGAATGTCTGTCCCGCGGCGTCACGTGAAAATACGACATACGCAAACTTAAGGTAGATCATTAACGTCATCCCAGAATTAACACTTCACTCGAAAACGATTTCATGGTTACGCGTATCCCAAGTAACTTATTACACCATCCAAGGCTGTTTATAGCAATGATACCGGCGCGACGCGACTCCCGGCACAGATGGTGTGCTATTCAGCGTCTGGAGAGAACTGGGGCCTTCCTTCCTCGCGCAGCGTTCTTATATATAAAGCCGCAGTGCGGACGGCTAAGGGAACGCCTGATCAAATCGGCTCTCCCGACTAGCCGCTGGGCTAGTAATGCACCACATTAAGTTATTGAATAAATCATTGCTTCCTTTGCTGATGGCCGATGAAGCTCTCAATTTAAATGTGCATTCAGCACACAGGTAAGTAGTCATAATAAAAGCCCGACGTGGCTAAGTTAAGTATTTTGGGCGAGAGAATTAATTTAATTACACTACTCGCAGTAGACTAGCTCTGAACTTGCCCTTTGGAGATACGCTATCGCTATAGTTTTATAGTTATTCAATTGAAACTTCTCAAATCTTTATGATTATAGCGGATCTCCCTTCTACTTAAATTTAAACATCATAGCCTTATTTATTCACTTACTTAATCTATCTTGCTTCCTTAATTTCTAAGACAAAAACCAGAAAATTATGAATTTCAACTAAAATTTTAATTTGTGAGATCCAAAATACTGTTTCTACTAGTTCGGCGAAATGTGGCGTTAAGGAGCTACGACGCAATTGTCTCTGCTAATAGCACGATATCGCCTGCAGCATCTCTTCTGGGCTCGTGACCATATCGCTTGGACCCTAGACGACTGGAAACCGTGGTATGGCCAGACGGGTCCCGATTTCAGTTAGTAAGAGCTGATGGTAGTGTTACAGTGTGGCATAGACTCCATGAAGCCATGGACTGAAGTTATCAACAAGGCACTGTGCATGCAAATGGTGGCTTCATATTGGTGTGGGCTGTGTTTACATGGGATGGACTGGTTCCTCTCGCCCAGCTAAATTGGTCATTAACTGGGAATGGTTATGTTCGACTACTTGGAGACCATTTGCAGCCAAACAACGATGAAATTTTTATGGATGACAATGCACCATATCACCAGGCAACAATCGTTTAAGATTGGTTTGAAGAATATTCTGGACAGTGAATGATCTGGCCACCCACATCACCCAACACGGTTCCCATCAAACAGTTACGGGACATAACCAAGAGGTCAGTACGTGTAAAAAATCTTGCACCGGCAACACTTTCGCAATTATGAACGGCTATAGAGGCAGCAAGGCTCAATATTATAGCAGCGAACTTCCAACGACTTGTTGAGTCAATGTCACGTCGAGATGCTGCACTACGCCGACAAAAAGGAGGCCCACTCGATATTAGGAGATATTTCATGACATTTGTCACCTCAGTGTAATCTCAAAAGAGAATGGTAGTTTGACAGCATGGATCAGCAGCATCTGCATAGTCTCGGCCCATACTAGCAGAGTCTGTACCATTGCATTCATATCCCCAGATGAAGCTGTGGAGCGCTGTGTGTAAACCCTGCTACAAGCTCCAATATTTTATTTTTTTTAAATTTAAGGACTTGATGTTATTGAGGCCTTCATCAGAATGAGTTCTGTGTTATTTTGATAATTACTGTATCGATCAACATGCAGCTATGAACAGTTAATCAGCCACAGTATTGAGTTTGTGCTTGTCTGCATTCATGTCTGATTGTCAGGCGAGGCAACCCGGGGAATTTCCATGAGGCTGCCAGCTCAGCAGTCAGAGTAATTGGGAACCCGTTCCGTGTGTCGTCAACAGATGGTTTGACATTAAAATTTCCGTCGTCAGCTGACTCATATTCAGCCACAAATAGCACACCAGATAACGTAGCAGCCTGTTCCAACATGAATATTCTGATAGCTTAGAGGAGTCATTAATATGAAACCATTAGGAACACAATGAACAGCGAACTTAGAGATTTTTTTTACCTTCTGCTTTCTTTGTTATTTTGGGTTCTTCTGGTCTGCAGCTTAATGAAAATAGAAAGTCTCCTTTATTGGAGGCTTTTATTTTTTTTTTTTTTTGCGAAGTTCTTATACTGTAACCGTAACAAGCACATAATAGTTTTCGTACTTTGAATTGTTATAAGCTGAAACGCAGTTTTTTAAAGAATGATACATTCTAGAAATTGATCTCAGCGTGTTCTGTTCCTATTTATATGGTCTGGTGGCAATTGCTTGTGTGTTTATGCTTGCAGAGCCTGGAATCGAACTTTGTTCACTGAACTTCGTTCACTGAATTCATTTCATGATGGTTTTTGAGCCCGCTTTTTTGTTGTTGTACGTAAGTTCCTTGCTCAGTATACTTTCTTGATTTGAAACCTTATGTGATTCGTAACTAACAAAATTTCTCTGTGAACGATCGCGTTTTCATATTAGTGCTACATTGTTGTCCTTTCATTTGTTTTCCTGCGTTTTAAGGGTAGTGACTATTACAGCAGGCTTAAATGAAATTGTTTTTAAATCTATATTAATCAAAAGAATAAAAGTATTATCTACTTGTGATGCACTAGCAAAAAATCATGCCTTTTCAGCTTGTAGTACGCTTAAGTAGATAAATAGCAAATGTGTAATGATACCCCATTGTCACCCACACAAAACCCCTCCTCTTCATTCGTGATGTTCAGATTGCAGTCTATGCGTATGAATATTATTTGTAATTACTCTTTTCTGGCCTCAGTCCACTCGGGCAGCTGACAGTACAGGTCTCTAAAGGGCAGACTGTGCCTCTCAAGTTGCACATGGTTTGGGTGTGCTCACGAAACAGATCAGTTACATAAATATAGCATTCTTGATGTTAGCATAATTGTGACTTAGCTGCATTGTGGTTAAAGTTTGAAAACTTCATTATCGCCTACCAACTTTCTATAGCTATGATGAATTACCCTACTAAATTCATTCAACGTTTTCTTGTAATTTCGATAAAATGTTGTGAATGGGTCAGTAAATTTGGCTTTTTGAGTCCAAGAAGGTCGTTCCACGTGAACGTTACATCTGATTTCATCTGTTATAGGTCTCTGGCTAATAATGTATCTTAGCCATCACTTGTACAGCAGCGAGAGAGATCAGCAGCACATCACAAGTACCCAAATATGTGCTGCATTTTGATGTATGAGAAGTTATAACGTCGTTATCTAGCGTAGTTTTAAACACTTAGATTTTTAGAATTCCTTCAGAATGTCTGTATCATGTCTTAATAATTTTGTTATACTTGGTTAAAATTCAAGTATATCTTTACTTTTAACGACGTTTGGAAGTTTCTCAACTAAATAATGATTGATGAATCTCCTGTATATAGCAGCGACAATGGAAGTGTTTTTTTCGTTGCAGATTGGGAAATAGTCTGGGTTGCAAAATTATTTAATTTCATTAACGCATTTCACCCATTTGGGGCATAATCAGATTGTCCATATTTCAGTATTTATGTGCGATTTAAGAGCACATGCACAAATGTATATTAATATCTAACTAGCACTGAAAGATTGTAACTCTAATTTGCTTTGCTGAATAGCGTAAGATTGTGACTTGAATTTGGTATGCTGAAATCGGGTGCCAATTAGACCATGAAAGCGGTTTAAAACTGTGAGCTGTCTTGGGAGGTTAACCGTGAGTTTACTGGGCCACTGTTTCAGCAGGTAACTAGTCTAGGTTTACCACCTTACCAATCAGACTAACATTGATTATAATCTTTTACACTCATACAACAACCGGTAATATATCTATATAAAAGGAGAATTTAAATAAAAAGAAAGAAATCAGTTTATATTTGCAAATTTATTTTAAAGATTGTTCTTTGAAATTTCAGCATATTATACGTGAGTTATAACTGAGCTGGTGCCTTATTTACGATTGTGAAACTGTGAGATTGGAATATTACGGAACACATAAAATATGGAGTCAAGATTGGGAGACTGGATACAACACTGCATTCATAAAACAACACACAAAGAACATTGAAACGCATGCAAGAGAAAGTTAATCACTACAAACAGATTCAAATTTTTAGTTAAGGAATTTACTTTCGTAGCACAATCCTGTCCGTCTTGTAATTACCCTTCACGTGGTCAACTTGGTTTACAGAAAGCGTATAACTCCGCAATAATTTAGATAATAAAAATAAATTAGATCAAAAAGCAAATTACAAAACAAAAACCTCGAACTGGTTACTAACGTCTTACTACTAACCTGATGGGTCAAACAGTTATATAAGCACGTGGTACTGGTCTCACAAAGTACACGCCACGTGGGTTGAACATAAAGAAAAGTTGGTATATTCAAAATCTTTTCAAGACGATACGTTATAATCACACAAGCATTTGCCTTTAAGATTGATCTTACTTAGAGTTACTGACCAACACGTGGTTCCACTTTCCTCACAAAGTAATAACAAAGCAACTACCGCCAATTAATCTGAACTGGACACGAGAATTACACTCCGCTGCAATTAAAGATAACCTTAGCTATTTTAAAGCTAACCCGAAATAAAATGATTAAATTCTCAGTTAACCTGAACTTAACAAATCCATTGTCCTATGGACTTAACAGACACGCGCTTGGCCGGAGATCTTACCACTTCAGACGCTCGCACCGCCAGACTGCAACTGCTGGACTGCCCTGCGCTACCACTGGACTCCAGCTGCCTACTGCTCGGCTGCAACTCTCCAACTGCCAGACTCCCACTGAACTACCCAGCGTGCTCCCGAGAGTCGCTCACAAAGACCAACGGAAGGCGCCAGAGGGGCAGCTTCCTATACCAACATGACAGGGGACGGACCAGACCATACTAAGAATGGAAACCTCTCTGCTTTTAGGAACCGTAGCTACCTGTTTCAACGTTGGTCCTACTGTTCTCTAGCAGACAGCCTTGTCTGCTACCCTCAAGCATGCAGCTACAAACACATTTGATCATTCATCCTCTCACACAGAAGGGAAGGGGGATGACAGTATCTTATCATACACAGTATATAAAAGAAAGCGGATGTAGGTTCCGTATGAGACTGTGTGACATGAATTACATATAAGAATTACATATAAACTGTGCTTTAAAGTGTAGTAGTGTGAGAGATCGTTCTTGTTTACGTGTAAAAGTAACACGTTCCACTACTCAGTCTCCTCCCAGATAGTCAGAAACGCCACAGTAAATTTAGAAGAGGAATTTATTCCTTAAAAGACAACAAATTTGAGAAATTAAACATGAAAGGAATCCAACAGAGACCTTTCAGCACTAATGACAGTTCTCAGTCAATATTTATTCATATACCCACTTACACGCAAAGAAATATTTTCCTTGTGTTTTTTAATTTTGGTTAAGATGTTAGGCTGTTAATATATGAAAACAGTAAATACTTAAAATTCAGATTGGTTAATAAATAATTTTAAAAACAACAGATTAAAAATTCACTTAGTGACAAGTATATATCTCAATACTGTTTGATTCCTGAAACTTTTTATTTGTATCACTTCTGTTGATAACATTCTTCAACTTAACTAAAGACTGGATTAAAAGACGATGTAGTTTTGCTCTTTTGGTATATTTTACGATTTGTGTTTAAAACTACTTAAGGTTGTGATGTTATAGTCTCTAGCAAGCTGTTATTTATGTTTTGTGAAGACTTGTGAGTAGTTAAGATGAATTTCGTTAACATTCATGAGACTTCTATATTTTGTTTATTTTTATTGCACTGTTTTCTGACATATTCATTTAAGCATTACTCCCAAACAAGAAAATATTTATTGATTTGTGAACTGTGAAGTAACAACAATATAAAAATTATTATTCTTATTTTTTGCTTGATATTTAGATAAATCTGGTATTATTTTTGAAAGTGTGATGTCTCTGTAACTTGTGACTCTCAGTAAAGACAGAGGGGGAGCGTTTTGCCACATAGTAGAATAACACACAATTTGACTGTTCTCAGTTAGGAGATAGACAACGGAAGAAAGAGTGCAGAATGTGTCACTGAGGACGTCATCGATGATGTCGTGTGATTTTCTCATCTGACAAAGGTCAACTGCTCTATTTTAAAAAGGCGGGTAACTCAATGTATGTCAGAAAATTTAAAAAATGGCGAGGAATTCAAAAAATAGCCCAATTGTGCTAGTGCGTTTTCCCACTCCTGTGGAAGTAGAGCTGTTTCAAATTGGCAGGAAATTAAAAAAAAAAGGAACGAAGGTGGCGCATTGTCATACTGGCTGACCTGGAATAATCCAAGATTTGAAATACTGGGGCAGACTCTATGACTTCAGAATCCGAGATAGCTGACTTGCAATACACGATCGTGAACCAAGATGGCGACCAGGGCATATTGGCGCAGCACTGAAACGTAAGAAACCGAATTGGCTGGCCTAGAATACTGGGACAGGCCATGAAGTCAGAGTCCACGAGTTGCAATACTGGAACATTTTCTATGGTGTCAGATTCCCTGAGCAAAGGATTTTTGTGCAGTTCCATGCCTGTCTGTTGGGCAAAGGATATCCTACTTGGCATGGATATCTACTGGACATGTTACTATTCACTCAGTAGTGTGTGGTCACTGCGTACAGCTTCTCATAACTCTAAGTTTCGATTTCTCAGCTGTAGTATGTGTAGCAGGAGCACTTGCATTTTCATTCAACACATACCTTGCCAGGGAGAGCTCGCTATTCTGCAGTTGCAAAATTCATGATCACCAGACTGAGAGAGAAGTCTATCATCACCATTAAGACCCAAATCACGTTGCAGCAATGCCGTTCCCAGAAGGTTGGGCAGGGGTAAATAGTCAGCCGCCGGGGTCGGAGTGACGTATAAGACATATCCCAGTCAACTGGGAGTCGCGCCACTGTGCACCAGTGGCAGCCTCATCCAGAGAGACCCCACATGTATACTACCGATTCGAAAATGTAATGCGGAATGGAGTATAGAAGTTCAGATTCCCAATGGTTGTATGCTGTTGCGATGGCAGTGCAGCTACAGCCGGCATGACCTGAGTTAAAATGACAGGAAACTAGAAAAACGCTGGAAGCCCACTTGTACTTCAACTTGAAAGACGGGGAGGTAAAATTCGAGTAAGTTGAAGATAACGTATGACCGTTACATACGTCTGCCAGATCATCTAGAAATGTACATTCATCCTTACCGCAGAGGACACTTGTGAGGTGGCTCTGATACTAACAAAAAAATAGGTTCAGGTACTATGCTTCTAAAATGCACAATAAGAATTTGTGTGTGGAATGGGTGGTGGATATTTCATCAGCTGGAATATAACCAACCACCACACAGTTGTTTTTTCCTTTATTGTTATTTCAACCCTCTCACCCCATATGGACGAAGGGTGGACTGTCTGTATGATTTTCCTTCCTTCGACCAAGCGATTTAAAAATAAAGTTGTATAATGAGAACTAGAAAAAAACGTAGAGCTGTTTTCTATTTTCAATTTAAAATCAAAGATGGACAGTTCAATAAACGAAAATACGAGGGTTGGAACTTTAATAGTGGCAACTATTTATTCACAGCTCGTATAAAATAGATACGTGTTTCAAAATTTTACTGACCTTAAAAGAAGTCACCTGCATTGTGAGTAATCTGTTGCCAGCGATGTGTAAGTCGTAGGATGCCCTTAGCAGTGCCAGTTGTGTTGACAGTTCGAGCAGTGCTGTCTATTGCCCTACGAATTTTTAGCAGTTATGAAGTGTTTCCTTCAGTTTAGAAATCGAGTTGAACTCATGAGGGCTTAAGTCAGGGGAGTGCAGTAGGTGGTATAGAACTTAGCAGCCCTACCAGACAAAGAAATCAGTAACAGCTTGCACTGTACGTGTTTGAGTATTGTCCTGCAAAATGATGGTCAGGTCCTGCAGAAAGTGTCATCACTTTTGTCTCTATGCTGTTCAGTTTTGGAACACAACCTACCACCAGCTTAGAGACAGAAGTGATGACACTTTCTGCAGGACCTGACCATCATTTTGCAGGACAATGCTCAAACACGTATAGTGCAAGCTGTTACTGATTTCTTTGACTGGTAGGATTGCTAAGTGCTATACCACCTACTGCACTCCCCTGAATTAAGCCCTCGTAAGTTCAAATCGATTTCTAAACTGAAGGAAACACTTCAGAACTGCTACAAATTCGTCGGGCAATAGACAGCGCTGCTCGAACTGTCAACACAACTGGCACATCGCTGGCAACGGGTGATTCACAATGCTGGTGACTACTTTGGAAATCAGTAAAACTTTGAAACACGTATCTATTTTGTACGAGCTGTAAATAAATAGTTGCTACCATTAAAGTTCCAACCTTCGTATATTTATTATAAAAACACATCACAGGAAGATGAAATTCTTCTGATAAAAAACACTGCACTTTCACTTAAAATCTGAAGGACCTGCACTGAGTGAGGAATACACTACTGGCCATTGAAACTGCTACACCAAGAAGAAATACAGATGATAAACAGGTATCCATTGGACAAATATATTATACTAGAACTGACATGTGATTACATTTTCACGCAATTTGGGTGCACAGATACCACCGTTCATCACTGGCGTATTATGACAAGCCAGTTACTCGGCCACCATTGACCAGACGTTTTCAGTTGGTGAGAGATCTGGAAAATAAGCTGGCCGGGGCAGCAGTCGAACATTTTCTGTATCCAGAAAGGCCCGTACAGGACCTGCAATATGTGGTCGTCCATTACCCTGCTGAAATGTAGGGTTTCGCAGGCATCGAATGAAGGGTAGAGCCACGGGTTGTAACACATCTGAAATGTAACGTCCACTGTCAAAAGTGTCGTGAATGCGAACAAGAGGTGACCGAGACGTGTAACCAATGGCACCCCATACCATCACGCCCGGTGATACGCCAGTGTGGCGATGACGAATACACGCTTGCAATGTGCGTTCACAGCGATGTCGCAAAACACGGATGGGACCATCATGATGCTGTAAACAGGACCTGGATTCATCCGAAAAAATGATGTTTTGCTATTCGTGCACCCAGTTTCGTCGTTCAGTACGCCATTGCAGGCGCTCCTGTCTGTGATGCAGCGTCAAGGGTAACCGCAGCCATGGTCCCCGAGCTGATAGTCCATGATGCTGCAAACGTCGTCGAACTGTTCGTGCAGATGGTTGTTGTCTTGCAAACGTCCCCATCTGTTGACTCAGGGATCGAGATGTGGCTGCACGATCCGTTACAGCCATGGGGATAAGATGGCTGTCATCTCGTCTGCTAGTGATACGAGGCCGTTGGTATCCGGCACGGCGCTCCGTATTACCCTCCTGAACCCACCGATTCCATATTCTGCAAACAGTCAAAAATGTTCAAATGATCAAATGTGTGTGAAATCTTATGGGACTCAACTGCGAAGGTCATAAGTCCCTAAGCTTACATACTACATAACCTAAATTATCCTAAGAACAAACACACACACCCATGCCCGAGGGAGGACTCGAACCTCCGCCGGGACCAGCCGCACAATCCATGACCGCAGCGCCTGAGACCGCTCGGCTAATCCCGCGCGGCTGCTAAGAGTCATTGAATCTCGACCAACGCGAGCAGCAATGTCGCGATACGATAAACCGCAATCGCGATAGGCTACAATCCGACCTTTATCAATGTCGGAAACATGACGGTACGCATTTCTCCTCCTTACACGAGGCATCACAACAACGTTTCACCTGGCAACGCCGGTCAACTGCTGTTTGTGTATGAGAAATCGGTTGGAAACTTTCCTCATGTCAGCACGTTGTTGGTGTCGCCTCCGGCGCCAACCTGGTGTGAATGCTCTGAAATGCTAATCATTTACATATCACAGCTTCTTCTTCCTATCGGTTAAATTTCACGTCTGTACCACGCATCTTCGTGGTGTAGCAATTTTAATGGCCAGTAGTATATTATCAGGGGAGAGTTGAGGGGTATGAGTGAAAGGATTTAGATGCAATAGCAAGGAAAACCATGGAGATGATATGTAGGAGATGGATAGTGGGAAATAAAGTCGGTGGGAAAGACAGAGGATGAGGAGTAGTGTGTTGTGTGGGTAGGGCAGTGGTAACAAGGGGAAAGTAATGAAGATGGAAGGCGAGGGAAAGGACAGAGGAGCCCTGATGTGGAGTGGGATAGCTGGGGAAGAGTTAACGTTGGCAGGAAGGATAAATATTGGGGCGGATCTCATTGGCTGGAAGAGGGAGCTGGTTGAAGCTCTGTTGGGATAGGATATGGAGAGTGTTTAGATGTAGGAATCACGGGCTGCATCTGTGAAGCTGTGGCATCACACCAGGCCTTATGATCAGATGGGAGCCAATGGAGTGATTGGAATCTAGTTTGCGGATACTATAAGAGATGCAGAGGGGTTCGATGTGGGTAAGGAGGGATGAGAATTCGATGAGATGGTAGAGGATCCATTGGGTGTTGGAGGGGGGGGGGGGGCAGAGGTAAGTAGATGCGAAAGGCGAGTTGTAGTGCTTGACATTCGAGGATTTGGAGGAAGTTATAGGACTTAAGTGGGGCGGAGGTCCATGCTGCGTTTGCGTAGTGGATTGAGGTTTTGAAGTTGTGGAGAATAGTGGATGTGTGTAATCCCCAAGTTCAGCAGCCGGCCGAAGTGGCCGTGCGGTTAAAGGCGCTGCAGTCTGGAACTGCAAGACCGCTACGGTCGCATGGATGTTTGTGATGTCCTTAGGTTGGTTAGGTTTAACTAGTTCTAAGTTCTAGGGGACTAATGACCTCAGCAGTTGAGTCCCATAGTGCTCAGAGCCATTTGAACCATTTTGAACCCAAGTTCAGCCTCTTATTAGTTTTGTTAGTTTTAGTCGGTTGTGGATTTTCTGTTGTATGGTTAGTAGGTGAGGTTCCCATATTAGTTGCCGGTCGAGGGTTAGTTAAAGATATTTTAGTGTGTTAGTTAACTGGACAGGATAGTTGTGAATAGTAAGGTAGAAGTCATAGAGGTGAAACGTGTGGGTGGTTGATCCTATAATATTGGTTACTCTAGGAGGTGAACTAATTAAGGTGGATTTGGAGATATCTTTGGGATTTCTGGAGTATAGTGAAGAGGATGAGAAAGCGGTGCCATCATCATACTAAAGGAGGTGAACTGGTGGGAGTGGTCTGAGCACATCAGCAGTGTAGAGGAGATGAAGGAGAGGAGAGAGGACAGTAGGATGTAAGGTATGAGAGTTGATATTGTTAATAGTGACAAAGGATGGGTGGTTACATTGGAAAGAAGCAATAAGGTGGACATGGTTAACTGGAAGTGCGCATGTGTGGAATTTAAAAGGAGACCCGAAAGCCATACACTGTTTTAGGCTTTTTCTAGGTCGAGGGAGATAAATTAGCAGATTTACAGGGGTTGAACTGGTGTGATAGGAGATGAGTGAAGTTCAGAAGCTAGTCATCAGAGGAGAAATTGGGACAAAAGCTACATTAGTTAAGGGGAAGAAGGTGGTGTAGGTTCAAGTGCAGATGGATAGGTAGTGAGAGATTAGATTCAAAGACCTTGCTTGATAAACACTGAGGTGAGGCAGACCTGGCGGTAGGAGGAGGTATCAGTAGGAGGTTTGTGCAGATTAAGGAAAAGTAGGATTTTCGTTTTTTTTCCATTGTTGAGGACAGTAACCTACCGAGAGGATAGTGATGTAAGGGGTTGCAAGGGTGATGGCAAAGCAGATGGGAATTCTTTGAGATGTTGATAAGTAATACAATTGCGATCAGAGAAGGTGTTGCGCTTTTTGCTGAGTACTTGCTTTATGTCGCTTTCTGTAATTGGTGTAGTGGTTAGACACTGGACTCGCGTTCGGGAGGACGACGGTTCAATCCCGCGTCCACCCATCCTGATTTAGGTTTTCCGTGATTTCCCTAAATCGCTCCAGGCAAATGCCGGGATGGTTCCTATCAAAGGGCACGGCCGACTTCCTTCCCCGTCCTTCCCTAATCCGATGAGACTGGTGCCCTCGCTGTCTGGTCTCCTTCCCCAAAACAACCAACCTGTAATTGGTGTATTTAATTCTGTTTGTGGTATATTGTACAAGCACTGGAAGCTGGGTACCAGGGGTGGGACAGTGGCATTTGTATGTCTGGCGATGGTAAGGAAAAGTGAATAATCAAAATGTGGGTCATCAGTGATGGAGAAAATTTCAGACAGATAGGACGCAAAATGGGTAGCTTTGTCCAGGTTGTCAGATAAGGGATGATCATCATGGAGAAGTGGGTCTTGAGGTATGGAGTTATTGCCAGTGAGTGGATGGAATGCTTCCCAGTACCTGGAAGAGTCAGTGTACCACTGAGTCTCAAGTATGTTTGGCACCAGCCCCAGCGTTTTTCTGGGTTTAATAAATTCCAGATATATCTCTGTATTTGTTGGTGGCATGTGAGTGTGTCCTGGTCACAAGCCTGAAAGAAAGAGCGGTACATATGACAACAGTAGTAGGGCTTGTGGGGGGAGGGTCAGATGGTGGGAATATATGGACTGGTAGGAATGTAGGTAGACACAGCATGTGATAAGGTCTCCTACAAGAAGGATGTAGCATGAGGGACACTGTCAGGTTGCTGGAAGCATAGGGGTGGCTTCCAATCTGGGTTTCTACGGATTCCCAGTAGGTATTCCAGTTGGCATGACAGTAGGCTTGGATAACTCTTGGATGGAGATTGGGATGAGGTGCACGGGGATGAGGTTGTGTGTGAGGAGTACAGGTAGGTGATCACTTCCAATCTGATCAAGTACTTCTGCACTGAGGCGTCCAAGGAGGTTGGGAGAGGCTACAGTGACATTACAGGTGGTGTTGCTTTCAGGACATGTGTAGTTTGGGGTGGGAACAACGTCCACTTGGAGGTAAACTGACGCCACCATAAGAGTTCTGCAGGGTATCTACTAGAGATGTTGAGGTCAGCAGCAGTAACATAGGTGGAAAAGGTATGATCTATATGAGTGAGGAATTCATAGGGGATGGAATGATCACATTAGATGCAGATGGTAACACTGGTGATGGTTATGATTTGGAAAGTCAGGGTAAGGATATGGTGTTCGGTGGGAGTATTGTATAAAGGTTGTGGCCAAACAGGGATGTTCCTGTGTAAGTGGCGTGAATAAAAGGACGCTATGTGCAAGAAGCATGAAGCGCCCTCTGAATGTATCCTGATAGCTAAAAGAGCCACGCGCACTTTGAATAAGAAAATGCTATTTGACACTGAAATCAATATAAAAGATAGGGTCGCCACCAACTCTAGCCACACGACAAAGAAGAGGTAGCACTGAGTCGGAAAATTACTTAATTTATTAATAAGAAAAACTCACAAAAGAACATTCATTGTAAAGTCATTGATAAAGAATGGGATGTAGTTATTAATATGATCCAGGCATTCTTCCCGTGAATCAAATATTGAGTAAAGTAAATAGGGCGTGAACACCATGCGTAAGTGCAGCCTGCAGCAAGATTCGTGAAAACACGATCTATTCCAGAGCATTTGTTTCAGATAAAAAAGGGACACTAATCACTACACCTGTGCACATGGAAACGCTATAGATGGGCCAACAAGGAAAACTACAAGGTAAATGGCGAAGGTAACGGCGACGTAACATCGGTACACAAGATAAGATTGAAGGCAAAATTATTTATTCCTTAAAACATTGATGTAGTGCATCTATAGACTGCTGTTGCATGCTAACTATGTACAATTGCTTGTGAAATACTATACGTTTCATAACAGACTCGCGTGCCCACTCGGTCCGCGGAGACAATTTCTATGGACCGTGGCCAAATTTTAATCACATGAGACAAAGAAAATTCACAAATACACAAAAATTACCAAGATCCGGAAAAGGTTAGAAGCATACACACACAGTTGTAGGCACATAAACATTCACACTGAACCGAGGGCACTTCAACATATGCAACCCCTTTGTGCTGCGTTCCTCTCACGGATCAAAGTCAAGACTGCATTGGGAATCAAACTGAAAGTCTACAAAAGCCTTGCATTCCCTGCTGCAACCCAGCAAGTAAATCTTTATAAGACGAAATTCGAGACCAAAAGCTAAAAGCTCCCCTCTCTATGTGACAACGCGCCACGCGGTCAGTCCAACTCACCCTTCTTCGACTGGAGCACAGCTGTGTACGTTTCCCGTACCGGCGGCAGACTGCCTCCCGCTTCTCCAGCCTCTTCCACGTTCCGCGTGGACCGGAAAACCCCAGGATGCCATTTCCGCCACCAACCTAACGCAGGTGGATTTCTCACAAGTAGCAGAAACCTCATTGCCGACTTGACCACTACGAGAGTTGGCAATGAAAGGTGGCTACAGGACCCTTTCACCTGTTGTGGCCAATTGCAACTCCGCCTGTGGCAGGGGGAAGGGAGTGAGACAGTATTGCAGGAACGTTTCATTAAGAATAAAGGTATGGATATTGAGCTGGCATACGATGTGCATTAAAAGATGTTTATTGGTGGGGAGGGAGCGGATATTGTGGTAGAGGATTTTTGTAGTGCTGTCGTGCAATTACGAGGGCCGTTCAGAAAGTAACCTCCGGTTGATTTAAAAAAATACACCAAGTTAAATAAAAATATTTTAATATATACATCTTACAACTACATCTTTGCACTATTTTTCTACATAGTCTCCATAGCGATTGAGGCACTTATCGTATCTCTTTACAAGCTTTGAAATTCCTTCTGCATAAAAATCACCCGCTTGTGCCTGGAGCCAGCCTGTGACCGCATCTTTGAGCTTTTCGTCGTCATCAAACCGCTGTGACCCGAGCCATTTCTTCAAATGCATGAAGAGGTGATAATCACTTGGCGCCAGGTCTGGGCTGTAAGGTGGATGGTTGATAACGTCCCACTTGAAGGACTCAAGAAGGGCCGTTGTTCTGCGAGCAGAGTGAGGACGGGCGTTATCGTGCAAAAAAACGATACCGGAAGTCAGCATACCACGGCGTTTGTTCTGTATAGCCCGTCGTAACTTTTTTATTGTTTCACAGTACACGTCTTGATTAATGGTCGTACCACGTTCCATGAATTCAACCAACAACACCCCTTTGGCATCCCAAAACACCGTTGCCATCAGTTTTCTGGCAGAAAAATCTTGCGAGGCTTTTCTTGGTTTGGTAGGCGAATTTGAATGTGCCCACATCTTTGATTGTTCTTTTGTCTCAGGGTTCACGTACTTAATCCAGGTTTCGTCACCGGTCACGATTCTGTTTAACAATGGTTCTCCTTCGTCCTCATAACGTGACAGAAAGTCTAATGTAGAGGCCATTCTTTGAGTTTTGTGGTGGTCGGTAAGAATTTTGGGCACCCATCGTGCACAGAACTTACGGTAACCCAATCTTGCTGTCACTATCTCGTACAAGAGAGTCTTAGAAATCTGTGGAAAACCAGTAGACAACTCCGACATTGAGAAACGTCGATTTTCACGAACTTTTGCATCAACTGTCTGAACGAGTTCGTCAGTCACCAATGATGGTCTACCACTCCTCTCTTCATCATGAACGTTTTCTCGTCCACTTTTAAATAAACGTACCCATTCACGGACAACTCCTTCACTCCTAACTCTTGGTCCGTACACGGCACAAAGCTCACGATGAATAGCTGCTGCAGAATATCCTTTGGCTGTAAAAAACCTTATGACAGCACGCACTTCACATTTGGCGAGGTTTTCTATTGCAGCACACATTTCAAACTGCCACAAAAACTAAACTAGCGCAGGTACGACGTTCACTCGACCACGGCTTGATGCCGACTGACCTGTTGAGTGCGTGAACGCACAGATGGCGTCGCTACTCCCCCCACAACCCGCACTGTGACCAATCGGAGGTTACTTTCTGAACCGCCCTCGTATAAGGGATAAGATTGGTTTGTGTGGGTGAGATCTGAGGAGGTTTAGACATAGCTGTTGAGGCAGATGAAGATGAAGTGGATCTGGTTGTGGGAGTAGGTAGCTTGGGTGTTGAGATGGAAGACAAAGTGGGCAGCAAGGATTGTGGACTTTGGAATGGATGAGTGTTTTGGAGGACAATTATAATGAATTTAATCCAGGGTGACAATTATTGTACTATATGAAGGGAAAAAACGTAAATTGGTTACAAACTACGGCGTGCACACATTTTATGCAACATGTAAACGTCACTATAGATATTCGGATCTAGGTTATGACATGTTCGATATACCTGCCATCCTTGGCGATGATGTGGCGTTCGAATATCGAAATTCTGCATGACCCGTTGATGTGTCGGAACATCGATGCTGTCGATGACCTCCTGACTTGCTGTTTTCAGCTGAGCGGTGGTTTTGGGGTTATTGCTGTACACATTGTCTTTAATATAGCCCCACAAAAAGGAATCGCATGTATTCATATCTGGAGAATATGGCGGCCAATAGAGGCCCATGCCAGTGATCTCTGGGTACCCCAGAGCTAGAATGCGGTCCCCAAACTACTTCTCCAGGACATCAAACACTCTCCTGCTTCGATGGTAGCTCCATCTAGCATGAACCAATCTTGTCGAAATCAGGATCATTTTGCATAATGTTACTGAAGTCATCTTCCAAACCCTTCACATACCGTTTGGTAGTCACCATGCCATCACGGAATATCGCATCAAGTATTCCGTGACCGGACATTGCACACCACACAGTCACCCATTGAGGGTGAAGCGACTTATCGACTGCGAAATGCGGGTTTTTAATCCCCAAAATCCGCCAATTTTGCTTATTGATGAATCCATCAAAAATGGCTCTGAGCACTATGGGACTCAACTGCTGTGGTCATAAGTCCCCTAGAACTTAGAACTACTTAAACCTAACTAACCTAAGGACAGCACACAACACCCAGCCATCACGAGGCAGAGAAAATCCCTGACCCCGCCGGGAATCGAACCCGGGAACCCGGGCGTGGGAAGCGAGAACGCTACCGCACGACCACGAGATGCGGGCGATTAATCCATCCCTATGAAAGTGGGCTTCATCAGTAAACCAAAGATGCACATGTGGTACTAATTCCCATCATTCCCCGCGTCCAATCGTGCAATTTGAACGTCCTAAAGCAAGCCATTCAGAAGATTTTGTTTCATATAGTTCAATAATTGTCACCCTATATCATCAGCTGTGGGAATCGAACGAATGGAATTTTTGGGGTAAGTGGGGGTATCATTGGGCTGTGTTGGGACAGTGAGCTGAAGTTTGATAGGTTGTGGCTTGGCTTAGCTTTGCATTTCGCAGAGTAGGTGGGGTGGGAGTCATTGCAGGTGTTGCAGGTAGGAGGGGTGCTAGGTTAGGGCACTGTTCAAGGAAATGTGAGGCTTTGCAGTGTGGGCAAGTGGGTGGGTTTTTACAATCTGCAGTAAGGTGGTCATCATAACAGAGACGTTTTTGGCACTGGTAGGACTGAGGATAAGATTTTGAATTTTTCATCTTGTGGTGGTGGTGGTATATCAGGGCTCCCTCTTTAAGGAGAAGGTCTATCGAGGCCGCAGTTTCAAAGAGACAAGGACAAGGCTAATGGAGCCAAGGTCATTATTTACCTGAAGGACTTTCGGACTTCTAAATCCGGGTGGTTGTTCAATTCAGATGCCACTTCCCCATCTGTGAATTCAGGGTCAACATTTGTGGTCACTGTGGTGAGCGTGGGAGGGCAGCGAGAAGGTAAGGGTTATTAGGCCCTGGGTGTGGTGGTGGAGGTGTTAAGAAGGCTTTGGGACTAAAGGTAATGCAAGGAATTTTGGAGAGGAGGGCAGTATGGGTGTTGTGGCTCAGAGACATTAAAAAGCCTGACTCGTTTCTTGGAATGATTTGGTGGATATGGAAGCTTTGTAGGTATTTTGTTATTTTAGGGATGAAGGATTTGGGTTTAAGGAACTTGGGGTCAGGATTGGAGAGGTTGAGCATGTGGATGGTAGCGGAAGAAGTTGAAGGAGAAGGAGTTGTATCCATCTGCTAAATTTTATCATGTTCAGTTTGCGGTTTTTCTTAATGGCTGTTGGAGCAAATGATGGTTTTGGGATGGGGTTGAGAGGAATACAACGTTGTTAATAGTTATCTGGGGCTGTGCAGGTCCTTCAGTATGGCTTGCCTTGGTCGGTGCAGTGAGACTCGATGAGGTGATCCTTGTGACATCAAGTGTTGCAACTGTTACTCAGCAGGCTGCGACACGTATGGCAGTGGTGGAGGTGACTGGCGAGTCAAGGCTGAAAGAGAAAAGGCGGGGGAGAAGGTGACAGAGAGAGATGCTTGTTTAACTATTGTGGTAGGGCAGGATATGGTATGTAAGGGGATATAGATGTAAGGGGTGGTGGCAGTGGGAGCAGGATTTTGATGTGAATATGATGACTGGCATAGAATGTAATGATGGGTAGCGAGGCGGGTAGCGAAGGTAATGTCAGGTAACAAGGATTGTCAGCAAAGGCGACAACAAGGATGAAAACGATTGGGAAGTATTCCCTATCGGCATTTAATCCCTGAGGGCAGCCTATTAAGTTCTTATTCCAGAGAGGAAGAGGGGTTCCAAACCTCGAATCTATACAGAGCTGTCTTTTTCTTTCTTTATTGTTATTTCATCTGACCACTCCCATATGGGCGGGGGGAGGAGGGGGGGGGGTTGGGCTGTCAGGGGTACAGCCAACCTGCTCTTCAGCAAATGGACAATAAGAAAATAAATTAGATTAAAAAACAAGGAACAGATAGCGAAGATATACGCACTGAATTTAAAGCTTGTTAAAGGTAAAAAATAAAATAAGAGTTTTCAGATAAACAATAGACAATTTTTTGTACCGGCAGTTAAAAACAATAAGAATAAAAGGTAAAATGAAACGCAATAATTCCACAGGTGAACGATTTAACAGATATTGCTGTCACACTGATATCTGAAAGAAGCACTTTTCTGTCACTGGAAATTGGAAGGACCAGTCATGGAATAGGGAGTCAGTTGTTGAAGGGAAAAAGGTTGGCTGGTCAAGAGGGTAGGAATGCGGTAGTATAAGGATAGAGGACCGGTGAGCTGCAGCGATGGGTAGGAGTGACTGTTGGCACAGAAGATGGGTGGAGTAGGTGGTGGTGGGGGGGGGGCATTGGTGATACTGATAGTTGTTACAAAAACAGCGTGGGGAAAGAAAGGGCTTTGGGATAAAAGGGGAGTAAGGAAATCTGGAAAGGGGAGGGAAAGCACTAATGAGGTGGAATGGGTGGGGTGGACTTATAGTTGGTAGGATGTATAAACGTTGAGGTGGACTAATCTTCTGGGAGGGGGAGATGGTTGACGTTTCGAGCATGTGGATGGTGTGTAAGTGAAGGATTGGTGGGATGTGTTGGTAATGGCACGGTGGCATATGAGGATTGGAGAGTTGAGGGGAAACGATGGGATTATTGGAGTTGAGTTTGTACATAGTGTTGATTCCTCAGAGGTGATCAGTATGAGTGAGGAGAGGTGTGAATATGCTGAGTTGGTAAAAGATCCTTGTGAGGGAAGGTAAACAGATGCAGAAAGCGAGGTGAAGCGCATGGCATTCAATAATCTGGGGGGATGTATAGAGCTTTGGGAGGGACGAATACCCATGCGACATTTGCATACAAAAGGATGGGGCAGATTACAGATTTGTATGTGTGAAGGACAGTGGATGGCTGTAGTCTCCAAGTTCAGCTAGTTAGTAGTTTTAGTCTACTGGGCTTCTCTGTTGCATGGTTAGTAGGTGACGTTTCCATGTTAGTTGCCAGTCGAAGGTTAGTTCAAGGTATTTTTTGTCTTAGTTAATTGGATGGGATGGTCATAAATTGCAAGGCAGAAGCCATAGAGACAGGAGATGTGGGTGGTGCATCCTATTATTATTGCCTAGGTTTTGGAGGGGTTAATCTTAAGGCACCATTGGTTACACCAGGAGATAAACTGGTTGAGGTGGATCTGGAGGGATTGTTAGGATTTCTGGAGCATAGGGCAGAGGGTGAGAAAAGTGGTGTCACCAGCATACTGAAGGAAGTGGATGGGAGGAGGTGATTTTGGCATATTCACAGTTTATAAGAGGCAAAGGAGAGGGGAAAGAATGGAACTTTGGGGCGCTCTTGCAATGGGGTAGAAGATACAGGAATCAGCGTTGTTAACAGTGACATAGGATCGGTCTATGGTGAGAAAGAATGCAAAGGATACAATAAGGCAGATATAGTTGCTTGAAAGTGCATAAGTTTTGAAATTGAAAAGGAGACCGAAGTGCCATACATGGTTGTATGCTTTCTTTGGGCCAAGGGAGACAATGATGGTTGATTTAGGGTTGTTGAGCTGTTGGGATAACAGATGGGTGAGGTTCAGGAGTTGATCATCAGCAGAGAAGGAGGGACAGAACTACACTGGTAGATGGTTTTGGTGCACATGTGGTGGATGTATCAGGAAAATATGGATTCTAAGACCTTGTCAAACACTGGGGTGAAGCAGATGGGTTGGTACAAGGAGGTATCATTGGAGGGTTTGTTTGGTTTGAGGAAGAGCAGGATTTTGGAGGTTTTCCACAGGTTGGGATTGTAGCCTGTAGATAGGATAGTGGTATACAGAGTTGCAAGGGTGATGAGAAAGGTGACAGGGCATTCTTTGAGGTATTGTTAGGTAATATGGTCGTGACCATGGGATGTGTTGCGTTTCCTGTGAAGTTCTTGTTTTCTATCCTGTGGTGTGATTGAAGTGTTTTATTTTGTTTCTGGAATCTTGTTCAAGTGCTGGAAGTTGGGAGCCAGGAGTGTGACTGAACAGTCTATGCCTTCATGGACAGGAAGGTGTTGGCTATTATCAAAGTGAGGATCGTCAGGGATGCAGAATATATCAGACACATATGATTCAGAGTAATTGGCTTTGCTGAGGTGGTCAGCTAAGGGAAGGTTGTTACGAAGCATTGAGAAGAGAGGAATGGGCTAGGTGGCTGTAAGTCGGTAGAATGCCTTCATTACTTTGAGAAGTTAACTGGGCTGTAGCATTGAGTCTGGTGCATGTCTAGCGCCAGTCCTGGCGTTTCTTTCTTTCTTTTCTTGTTTTTTGCATTGAATAAGTTTCTAATGTGTTGCTCTATTTGCCAGTGGTGGGTTAGTGAATTCTGGTCATGAGCCCACTAGAAAGAGCGATATAAACGACGGGATTTGAGAAGGAGTATGGATTGTGGTGGGAGAGTGGGGTGATGGCGATATATGGCTTTAGTAGGGATGTGAGTGGAGATAGTGTCTGACAAAGTCTGCTGCAGGAAGAGTGTGTTATAGGGAATAACATCACGTTGTTGGAAGGTTAGGGGGTGGTTTCCTAGTTAAGTACCTATGGATTCTCAGCTGACATTCCAGTTGGCATAACAGTAGTCATGGACCACTTTTGGATGGAGATCGGAATGGGCACATGAGGATGAGGTAGTGTGTAGGAAATGGTGAGGAGGGCAGATTGTTGGTCACTTCCAACAGTGTGGAGGACTTCTGCAATGAGGCATCCATGGAGGTTGGGGGATGAGAGGACTACATCTGAGGAGGCGTTACTTTCAGGATGGGTGTCCTATGGGATCGGGCTAGTGTCAACTTCGAGGGAGTCTGTAAACTGACCCCACTACCGGAGTTTTACAGGGACTCTTTTATAGATGTTGAGGTCAGCAGCAGTAATATGTGTGGAAAAGTACTGCCGATGTGGGTGAGGAAATCATAGGGGATGGGGTGATTACAGAGGATGTAGAGAATAGCACAAGTGACAGGATTATGAAGAAGAGGCTAAGGATAAAGTGTACGGTGAAATTATTGAGTAAAAGTTGTGCCCGAGCAGGGATGTTTTGTGGTGGCCGATTGTAACTCCATCTCTGGCCTGGGGGAGACGATTATCAATACGATGGAGGATACAGGGAGAAATTTGGATGGTGTGGTGTGGTTGGAGGAATGTTTCATTAAGGCTGAAGGTATCGCCATTGTGTTGAGACAGTGTGTTTAAGAAAAGGGGCTTGTTCATGGGTAGGGAGTGGATGTTCTGCTATTGGATGCTTTATTGCTGTCAGACCATGGTGGGAACTTAAGGAGTGGGTTGTGTGAGTGAGGGGATGAAGAGGTTTAAAAGAGGCTGTTGAGGTGGCTGAAAACGAAGTGAATGTGTTTGTGGGAGTAGGTGGTCTGGATGTTGAGGTGAAAAACAGAGTGGGAGGAAGGAAAATTTGTTGTTAGTTATGCTCTCGTTGGAACAGGTAGTTATTTTGGAGGACAATGGTGAGGAGTCTGATATCTTTGTCAGTGGGAGTTGGGCAAAATGAATTATTGGGATGGACAGAATGATCAGTAGGATGGACAGGTACTGTTAATTCTGGTTTGACGTGTGGGGCTTTAGCCTTGCACTTGCTGGAGTAGGTAGAGTAGGCATCATTGCAGGTGTTGCAGGTGGGAAGGGAAGCGAGGTTGGAGCAGTGTTTGAGAAAGTGGGAGTCGTTATAGTGAGGACAGGTGGGAAGATTCTTACAGTCAGGATTAAGGTGGTCATTATAAACAAGAAATTTTTGACAGTGGTAGGACCAGTAAGGAGGGTGGGGGAGAAGTTGTTCAACTTCATCCCAGTGATTTTAAATCAGGTCTCCCTCTGTGACGAGGTGATCGATTTGTCGTGATCTCATGGCTGGTCTTTGTTATCAAGGCAGTGAAGGTGGGGGGATGGCGAGCAGGCTGGTGTAATTTGGATGTGGAAGTGGTAGTAGTGAAGGGAGTGAGGGAGGCATTAGGGCCAAATGTAACACGTGGGATTTTGAGGACGAGGTCAGAGTGGAAGTTAGGATTCGTGGATTTGTTAAGAACAGAATGTTTGAGGGGTTGATTTGAGTTATGGGTATGTGAGGGATGTATTTTCGTATTTCCAGAGTGATAGACTTGGCATTTAGAATTTGGGACCAGGGTTGGAGAAAAGGGAAGCGAAAATAGCTGAAGGAAAAGGTGCAAGATGCAAGGGGGGAGTGGTGTCCATGTATTTGGTGGGATCGGGATTGATTTGTGGTTTCTTGGTTATGGTGCTAGTGTGCTTCTGTGGTTTTTGGGTGGCTATGTGGTGAGGTGGGAGTTGGGGAAATGGAGGAGGCGAGATGTGGCGTGGTGCAGGTCCCTTCAGTAGGATCAAGGAGGTTCTACATCTACATTTACATCTACATGGATAGTCTGTAAATCACACTTAACTGGCTGGCAGCGAGTTCAAGAACCACCTTCACAAAGATTCTCTATTATTACACTCTCGAACAGTGCCTGGTGTAAACGAGCACCTATATACTTCTATGTGAGTTCTGACTTCCCTTATTTTATTATGATGATCGTATTTCCCTATGTAGGTCTGAGTCAACAAATATTTTTGCATTTGGAGGAGAGAACTGATTGAAATTTCGTGAGAAGATCCCACAGCAACGAGAAACGCCTTTGTTTTAATGATGTCCACCCCAAATCCAGTATCATGTCTGTGATACTCTGTCCCCTATTTCTCGATAATACAAAACATGCTACCCTACACTGAACTTTCTCGATGTACTCCGAGAACCCTATCTGGTAAGGATCCCACACTGCAAAGCAGTACTCCGGACGGACAAGTGTAGTGCTGGCAGTCTGTTTAGTAGATCTATTGCATCTAGATGATGATCTGACATTGAAACGCAGTCTTTGGTTCGCTTTCCCCTCATCATTTTCTATGTGTTCTTTCCAATTTAAGTTGTTTGTGATTGTAATTCCTAGGTACTTAGTTGAATTTACGTCCTTTAGATTTGACTGATTTATTCTAACCGAAGTTTAACGGATTCCTTTTAGCACTCATGTGGATGACCTCATACTTTTCATTATTTAGCCTCAATTGCCAATTTTTGTAGCATTCAGATGTCTTTTCTAAATCGTTTTGCAATTTGTTTTGATCTTCTGGTGAGTTTACTAGGTGGTAAATAACAACGACATCGGCAAACAACCTAAGACTACCGCTCAGATTGTCTCCGAACTCGTTTATATAAATAAGGAGCAACAAAGGGCCTATAACACTACCTTGGGATCTCCAGAAATCACTTCTGTTTTACTCGATGACTTTCCATCAATATGCTACGAACTGTGACCTCTGTGACGGAAAATCACTAATCCAGTGGCATAACTGAGACGATATTCCATAATCACACAATTTGATTTGAGGTACAGTGTCGCCGCGCGGGATTAGCCGAGCGGTCTCAGGCGCTGCAGTCATGGATTGTGCGGCTGATCTCGTCGGAGGTTCGAGTCCTCCCTTGGGCATGGGTGTGTGTGTTTGTCCTTAGAATAATTTAGGTTAATTAGTGTGTAAGCTTAGGGACTGATGACCTTAGCAGTTAAGTCCCATAAGATTTCACACACATTTGAACATTTGGTACAGTGTCGAAAGCCTTCTCGAAATCTAAAAATATGGTATCTATTAGAAATCCCTTGTAGATAACACTCAACGCTTCGTGTGAGTAAAGAGCTAGTTGTTTTAAAGAAGAACGATGTTTTCTGAATCCGTGTTGACTGTGTGTCAATAGACCGTTTTATTCCAAGTAATTCATAATGTTGGAACATAATATACATTCAAAAATCCTGCTGCATATCGACGTTAATGATATTGGCCTTTAATTTAGTGGATTAATTGTACTGCCTTTCTTGAATATTCTTGTGACTTGTGCAACTTTCGAGTCTCTGGGTACTGACCTTCCGTCGAGCGAGCGGTTGTACATGATTGTTAAATATGAAGCTATTTCAGCAGCACGTTCTGAAAGGAACCTAATTGGTATACAGTCTGGACCGGAAGACTTGCTTTTATTAAGTGATTTATGTTACTTCACTACTTCAGCTTCAGTACTCCGACCTGAACAACCGCTGAGTTCACACCACACAACCTCTACTACTCGTGTAGCCGCCTCCTGCGCCTAGTGGACTTCTAACCTATTTAGCAGAACCCAAAAGCCCACCACTCCATACTGCAAGTCAAGGAATCTACAGCCTACACGGTCGCAGAACTGTCTGAGCCTCTGACTCAGACATTCCAGTCAGCTCTGTACCAGAGGTCTGCAATCGGTCCTGTCGACTATGCTGCAAATGCGAGCTCTACTTTCATCTCGCAAGCAGGACTGGCAGCCTTTATTACTTCTATTAGCTGCTCGAAACCGGAGAGAATCTCTTCTGATCCAAAGCGACACACATTTTTGTTTCTGATGGGAGTCACCACCTGCAATTGGGTGCGACCTGTGCTCTTCATGGCTTCGGGAAGAACCCATTCCACGTCTGAAATGACTCTAAATGGTTTGCACACGGAGTGTACACTGACTCTCTTCCCCTCCTTAGCAGCCATGTCACTAAGGGGTGTCATAATGCGTGTAAGATTGGAGCTTCCAACTACCAATAATCCTACCCTCTTTGACTGCCCAGATCTTGCAGGTTGAGAAGTTTCCTCTGAAAAAGGACAAGCGACTGCTTCTGGCTGAGGGATATTGTTTACCACAGACAGAACCTGAAACCTGTTTGTCAGACTAACCGACGAGACTTTACTTTCAGCTCCCTGGGAAGTCTTTCACTGCCTGACACGTCCTGAGGCGACGTCCGACTAAAACACGGGTGAGTGGTCAACCTCAATGCGAGCAGTAACTGGGTTGGCCACTGTGTAGACCGAATGGCGGACTCGTGGGTCGTGCTGGACGTCTGTTGGATCCCCAGGGCTGGTCCACAACAATGATGTCCATCCACTGCCGCCTCAAGCTGTGTAACCGAAGCCAACACAACCTGGAGCTGAGAGCAATCTGTCACCAACTCGGCTCTCATCTGTACACAGCAATCACAGTCCGTATCCATGCTAAACACCGTGGAAAACTACATTATAGAGACAAACAAACGACTATTGTCATGCACAACAAAACTCTTCTGTAGACACTGACGAAAACGCGAGAATAGTGTCTAGTGTCTTAAATTAACACCCAAAGATTCAAGAACAAAACCACCGAAGTACACGGGTGAGACTAAATAATTCGTTCCCAATTAAATTAACAGGCAGAAATCCAAAAACTAAATTATGAAAGCACACAGAGGAAACTACATTATTCGCTCCTGGTTAGGAACTCGTACAATGTCAGAAAATCAGTTTACTTTCCTGTTGCTGCTGCTTATCGGCGGATGGCTGCTGCCTGATGCCACATGTTGAATGTAATGTGGTTTCAGGCGTTGCGACTGTAGCTTGGCTAGTTGTTATGTTGCTAGAGTTGCTGCAGAGATAGATAGTGTGCGAAAATTAGTAAGTGGGGAGATAATCAAAGGATGTTGTAGAAGACCAGCAAGAGGTCATGAGAAGGGCAGGGTAGTGAAATAAAGTGATTGTGGATGGAGACAACACAGTTGGAAGGAAGTGTAGACAAGGTGCACCAGAGGAAGTGCTCCATGTAGTAATAGTGGGAGCAGAGGAGGGGTTGATGTAAATGACGGAGCTGGTTGGAGTGTCCACTGTGGGTCGAAGGATTCAGGGGACACAAGGCCGACATTAGTAACTGGCGGCAGAGGGGATGATGTCAGCGACGTTCAGTGTGATGTGAAGACAGCTGAGTACGCTGGGGGAAAAAATGATGACACGCAAGTAGACACACAGAAGAAATTCTCGGCGATACTCGAAACTACGTAGATAAACGCACATATACACAAAGCATTGGGGAGTAGCAGAAAACGAAACTAGAGCCAGAGACTTTCAGTCAGTTGGTACTGATGACATAACCGTTTATTTTTCTTTATTGTATTTCCAATTCCCCATCAGGGGAAATCTGAAAACGTATTGTACACACAAGAACACACACTGTAAGGATGGAAAGGCAACAGGCAAAGTACGGCGGAGGTATAAAAAGTCGCAGAACCATTAAAACAGCTATGTGCCAGATGGGGTAGCATGGAACAATCATGGACTATAGACAGGTCGAGCATGCAATTAAAACCACATCACTGAAGACACTGTAGAACGACACTGGACACAACACTAACACAGCACACTTGATGATGAGTAAAAATTTGGGAGGACCTGCCAGGGGTGGGGAACGAGGGAGAAGGGAAAAGGAGGTGAGAAGCAGTGGAGGGAAAGGGAGAAGAAGTTGGGGGCGCGCCAAAGGGGGCCAGGGAGGGAAGAGATGGGAGAGGAAAACAGCCGAGGAAGGGATGCAGGGACTCAGGGGGGGAGGAGGAAACGCCGCTCTGGAAGAATAAGGGGAGAGGAATAGGGGGGTCCTGGGGAGGGGGGAACAAGGTAAGGCTACAGATGGTAGGAAGGGTAGATGTCATGGCGAAGTTCAACATCCAGGAGGGGGAGGAGCTGGAAATTGCCCTGATGAAGGAGGTGGAGGGTGTGGAGGTGGAGGGTGTGGAGGTTGAGACAGGGAGGGACACAGCGATAGAGGTGTGGCAGTGCGCGGGGATGGAGAGGAAGGAGGAAACCAGGGGGTGGGGGGGGGCAAGTCTGCAGACAGAGATGTTGGAGGGAAAGGAGGAGGCGGGGGAAGGGGATGAGGTCATACAGGAGTCATGTGGGGAAAGGAAGGCAAGGCAGAGCACATGACATTCAAGGATTTGGGGGGCCTTATAAGAGTGGGTGGGGGGCAGAGATCCAGGCAACGCTGGCATAACAGAGGATAGGATGGATGAGGGATTTGTAGGTGTGGAGGATGGTGGAAGGATGCAATCCCCATGGCCAGCCAGACAGGAGTCTCAGGAGATGCAGGAGGGAATAGGCTTTCTGCTGGATGGTCAGGAGATGAGGGGTCCAGGTGAGGTTGAGGCCAAGGTATCCCAGGGTGGGGGTGAGGTGGATGGAACAACCATATATGGTGAGGTAGAAATCATGGAGACGGAAGGAGCAGATGGTGCGGTCTATGATGATTGCCTGGGTTTTTGTGGGGTTGATACGAAGGAATCACTGGTTACACCAAGTGGTGAACTGGTGAAGGTGGGCTTGGAGGGTGCATTGGGACTGTTGAAGGGTAGGATAGAGAGCCAGGAAGGCGGTGTCATCAGCATAGTGGAGGAGGTGGGCTGGTGGAGGTGGCCTGGGCATATCTGTGGTGTACAGGAGATAGAGGAGAGAGGAGAGGACGGAGCCCTGGGGGACACCACCAGTGGGATAAAAGATACAGGAATTAGTGTCGTAGAGGGTGACATAGGAAGGACATCATGAGAGGAAGGAAGTGACCAGACAGACAAAATTGATAGGCAGGGCTTAGGTTTGCAGTTCAAAGAGGAGACCGGGATGCCATACATGGTCGCAGGCATTTTGGAGGTCGAGGGAAACAAAAATGGTAGAGCCATGGGAATTATGTTAGAGGGAGAGAAGGTGGACGAGGTTTAGGAGTTGGTCTTCGGCTGAGGAGGGTGATCGGAAGCCACATTGGGTAAGGGAGACGAGGTGGTTGTGATGGATACGACAGGAGAGACTGGATTCGAACACCTTACTGAAGATGGAGGTGAGGCAGATGGGACGATAGGAAGAGGCTACGGAAGGGGGTTTGTTGGGTTTGAGGAATAAGAGGATGCGGGAAGACTTCCAGGTTGGGGTAGAAGCTGGTACAGAGGATGACGTTGTATAAATTGGTAAGGACAGTCGGGAAGGAGAAGGGATATTCTCTGAGGTGGAGGTATGTGAGACAGTCATGATCAGGGACCGTGTTGCGTTTCGACCGGAGGATAAGTTTAATGTATTGTGCTGTGATTGGAGTGTTGCTATCAGAGGAGGAAACTGCTCTAAGCACTGGAGACTTTGAGCAAGTGGAGCAACCGACGTATCGGCGCATTCCATGACGGTAGGGAAAGGGAATAATCAAAGTGGGTATCATCAGGGCTGCAGAAGAACTTGGAAAGGTGGGAAGTGACAGGGTTGGCGTTACTGAGGCTGTCGGGAAGGGGGCGGTCGTTATGGAAAAGGGAGTAATGGGGTGCAGAATGTGAACCAGTAAGGTGATGGAAGGCTGACCGGTACTTGGAGGAGCTGATTGGGAGGGTGGCGTTGAGTCATTTACAGGTCTGGCGCCAGTCGTGGCATTTCTCTGCTGTAATGAGGTTCTGTACATGTCGCTGTATTTGCTGGGAGCGTTGGAGTGTATCCCTGTCATGAGTGCGCAGGAAGGAGTGATAGAGGCGGCGGGATTCGCACAGGAGGAGGAGGACAGCCCACGGAGGTAGAGTGGGACAGTGGAGGTGGATGGTTTTAGTGGAAACATGGGCCTCCACGGCGTCAGCAATGGCCTTCTGAAGGAAGGACGAGGTGCGGACGATGTCATCAGGATGGTGATAGGTTGTTGCTGACCACCTGAGGGGTGGTAACAGAGGCAGCAGTAGAGGCGCATGTGAAAGTGGGGGCAGGAGTGGGAGAAGTTGCAGGTGTGGAGGCTGGGGGAAGGGTGTAGATGTGGGGTTAAGAAGCAGGGGAGGAGATGGAATGGGAGAGTTGAGAGAGGGGAGGCAAGATACACGGGGAGACGCCAAGGGCGGCACTCCAGTAAGTGACAGTGGAAGTGGGGGATGGGAGGTGTAGATGACAGTGGTGGTGGGAAGACTCATGACGAATGGATGCACAGATGGGCAGATGGCAAGCGGCAGTGGTCTCTGGGTGGGCAGGCAGGTGAACAGATGGATGGATGGAAAACAACAGTGGCAGGTGGTGGGTGTTGATGATAGACAGCAGATAGATGAAAGTGGCCGGCCGGCAGGCAAGCATATGGCAGCAGCAACAGGCTCCTCCAAAGCATAGACTGCACTCTGAAGGTAGCCCAGGCAGTGAAATCCTACGTCTTGGAATTGAGGATCCAACTCTCGAGATGGACAGAACTGTCAAATACGTGAATGTACATGTACCTTGCCCGCATCTCGTGGTGGTGCGGTAGCGTTCTCGCTTCCCACGCCCGGGTTCCCGGGTTCGATTCCCGGCGCGGTCAGGGATTTTCTCTGCCTCGTGATGGCTGGGTGATGTCTGATGTCCTTAGGTTAGTTAGGTTTAAGTAGTTCTAAGTTCTAGGGGACTGATGACCATAGACGTTAAGTCCCATAGTGCTCAGAGACATTTGAACCATTTACATGTACCTCACGTGCTGTAGCAACATTTGGGAATGAAACACGCTTGTAACCACTTAAAAGTCGAATCATAACTATCAAAAAGACTGCAAATACATGTGATGGGAAGTATGGTATCTTCTACGAGAACAGTGTCGATATCATACTTGTACAGGATATTTCAAGACGGAAAACTGAGCTGCACTCACCTGCAGAGTCCGTCGCCATCTAGTGGATGTAATATGTAGCCAAGAGTCCCCCAGCATACACTCTCAGTAACAGGGAAAACAACACTTCCATAAATACTGTATGAATTACGCGGTTCACTGTTTAGCGTAGGTTACCGGCAGCGTCACGAAAGTCTGTTACATAATAGACCACATTTCAGGGCTCCAACCTCTCTATGTGTTTTACAGCGCATACATAAGATCAGACATCTCCATAGGATTTATACCACCCAATTCGCTGCAGGTCTCGGTTTTTTGCATTCGAACTTAAAGAAGATGCTGCACTAAAGTCGTCCCGCCTCTGATACCTCTTCCTGTCGTCCATTCTGCCTCACCTCCATGTTCAATAAGGTCTTCGAGGCCATCCCCTCCCGCCGTAATCACCGCCACGTTAACCAGCACCACATCCTTCCCCTTACCCCGTGTGGCTTCCGGCCTTCCTTCCCAGCCAACGACCACCTCCTTAACCTTACCAATCTTCTTTCCCCCAAACTTAACTCCTGTCACTCCACTATCTGTGTTTCCCTTGACCTCCAAAACGCCTACTACCGTGTCTGGCATTCTGGGCTCCTCTTCAAACTCCAGACCTATGTTCTCCCTGTCAATTTCGTCCATCTCGTTGCTTCCTTCCTCTCCCATCGTACCTCCTATGTCACTATCCACAATTCCAACTCCTGTACCTTCTATCCCTCCACCGGCGTTCCCCAAGTCTCCGTCCTTTCCCCTCTACTGCATCTCCTGTACACTGCTGATATGCCCAAACCTCCCCTGCCTGTTCGTCTCCTCCAATTTTCTGATGACACCACCTTACTAGCCCTTTATCCTTCCTGGTTCTCTATCCTACCCTTCAACAGTCCGAATGTACCCTCCAAACCCACCTTGACCAGTTCACCACTTGGTGCCACCAGTAGTTCCTTCATATCAACCCGTCCAAGACCCAGGCGATCATCATGGGCCGCACCACCCATTCCTTCCGTCTCCATGATTTCTACCTACCATTTATGGTCATCCTATCCACCTCACTCCTACCCTCAAATACCTTGGCCTCACCCTCGACCGCCGGCCGGGGTGGCCGAGCGGTTCTAGGCGCTACAGTCTGGAACCAAGCGACCGCTACGGTCGCAGGTTCGAATCCTGCCTCGGACATGGATGTGTGTGATGTCCTTAGGTTAGTTAAGTTTAGTTAGTTCTAAGTTCTAAGGGACTGATTACCTTAGTAGTTAAGTCCCATAGTACTCAGAGCCATTTGAACCATCACCCTCGACCGCCACCTCACCTGAACTCCCCATCTCCTTACAATCCAACACAAAGCCCACAACAGACCCCGCCTCCTGTCCAGCCGGACATTGGGACTGCATCCTTCCACCATCCTTCACACCTACAAATCCTTGATCTGCCCCATCCTTTGTTATGCCAGCGTTGCTTGAATTTCCGCCCCTCCCACGTCATATAACGCTCTCCAAACCCTCGAGCTTCATGCAGTCCACCTCGCCTTCCGTATCCACCCTCTGTTTCCCACACACATCCTCTACAACCTCACCCCTTCCCCTAGTTTCTTCTTTTCCTAGAACACATCCACAACCTGTATATTGCCTGTGTCCCGCCTTCTCTCCATTTCCACACCCTCCACCTCCTTTCCCAGTGCAACTTCAAGCACCTACCCCTCCCAGATGATGAACTTCGCCCTGACGTCTACCCCTCCTACCAACTCTAACACCACCTTCCTCCTGCCTCCTGCTCAGGGCTCCCTCTCCACCCCGTCCCTTCTCCTGAGTGGCTTTCCCCCTCCTACACCCAGTCCCTCTCCCGTGCTTTCCCCCTCCTACACCCAGTCCCTCCCCCGTGCTCCTCTTCAGTGTCTCTGCACTCCCTCCTGCCTTGTTTTCCCTCTTCATCTCCCGCCCTGCCTGTCTCCTGCCCTTTGGTGCTCCTCCTGCCCCCCTTTTCTCCTCTTCCTCCCCCCCCCCAGCCCCCCCCCCGACTGCACCTTCCTCCCCTCTTTTTCTCTCCTCTCCAGCCTCCAGTACCTTGGCAGGTCCCTACCAGTGGTTTTTTTTATTCTTAATGAGTGCTCCATCGTTTCCAGTGTGTTTTTAAGTGTCGTGCTCTGTGTGATTTTTATCCTGTGGCCGACTTTTAACTTGTGTTTGTCTCCAGTGTTTTTTTAAGTGCACTTTGATTTGCCAGCTGTGTTCTTTTAGCTTTATGTTCTAACAATACCACCACTTGCAAAGTAGGTTAGAAATCAGATTAATAATGTTGCTCACGCAGCATATGTTCACTTTATCGGACAACAACGAAGTTATTGGCTGCGGATGGTATCGTCAGAATGGAAATAATGAGGTCACTGTAAAAAAGCCATTATTTTAGCACTTATCTTGAATGGATTCCAACGTATATTTCGTCTAAGTTGTTATGGCTCATCTTGTTGATTCTAGGGTGATTCCACTTTGACTGCTAGAAGGTCCAGATCTGTATTTTAGCAATATTTGAAGACCTAACAAATGCGTTTTTCAGGAAATTCTTAATGATCAAACAATCCCAGATCAGAACAATGGTATGGTAGAAATAATTTTTGACTTGGTGTTCACGATCCACATTTTTATTAAACTTCTTGTAAATTCACATATACTTCTTCTTCATTGTCACATCATCAAGAAAACAGTTTTGTATCAATCTTCATATATTAAATTTCCACTTTAACCAAACACAAGACTTGTCTGTTCTTTTAAAAAGCGAAATAACAACTTAAGTTCTGCCAAAGTGAAACAAAGACTGCCCTGTGCACATTCGCGCCATAACGGTTACAAGTAAGTCAAAGATTATGTCAGTCTCACAGAAATGAATACACACAAGAACCATATCACTGCAATATATCGATACATCGGAGTACGTATACATTAATAAAACCAAATGAGAATATTGTCACAAAAATACGTCTGTTACTTTGCAGGAAAGTAGTACGATATTACTGGTATCGAGAACTGGGGTTGGAGTGCCGCAATGGTCACGTAAATAGAGAACCATTACAATGTCGACTTTTTAACTGTCCCCCAGTGCATGTCCCCATCTTAGTGTATATTTTAACTCCCATCATCTCCATTTACTGTGTTTTTTTATGTCCCCCTTTTTATCCCATCTTTTTGTGTAATCACCCTTCTGTATTTTTGTAAAGCGAATTAGCTGAAGAGCTGTGGACTGTGCTCCTGGGGCAGGGGATTGAAATTACAACAAAGCAAAAAAAAAAAAAAACCAACTAAAGTTGTTAAGAGAATACCAGTTCACCAAAATCTCTCTCTCTCTATTTTACGTTGTACACTGGACATACTTCATATTCAGCAGATTTCACGCTGTGCAATCTTGTTGTTAATAATCCAACCCAGTTCAAAAGTAATAGCAGTGTGCATAGCTATAACACCAGGATAAAGGATGATCTTCACTATGCGGGGTTAAATCTGACTTTGGCACAGAAAGGGGTAAATTATGCTGCCACAAAAGTCTTTGGTCACCTACCAAACTGCATCAAAAGCCTGACAGATAGCCAACCAACATTTAAAAATAAATTAAAAGAATTTCTAGATGACAACTCCTTCTACTCATTGGCTGAATTTTTAGATATAAATTAAGGGGGAAGAAAAAAAAACACCAACTTAAACATTAGTGTCATGCAATATTTTGTATAATGTAATATCTTGTACAGACATCTTTTATTAACCTGATACGTTCCACATCATTACGAAGTGTCGTATTCATGATCTATGGAACAAGTATTAATCTAATCTAATCTAATCTAATCTGGGTGTGAACATGCTGATGATTTAAACCCATCCATCAATTCTTAGGTCCCTATGTAGATGTAGTCCTGAGATATCGTGTTACTATCGATTGAATCACCACATTAAGGTGTCCACATTCATGTCAAAGACTCTAAACCATGGCAAGCTGGAAGTTGAACATTACATACACATTTCAGACGAGCAGTTCAATTTTTGAATCAGCAGACCATTTTTCGTCCTTCTTGAGTAAAACATTTTCAATTCCTACTAAACCATATGTGTAGACATAAGATGAGGGTGCAGAACACACACACGCATACACACACACACACACATACACATACACATACACACACAAACATGCATACACACACACACACACACAATGCGAACATGATGCTGATGAGTTAACGCCATTCAGCAGTCCTTAAATGTACAACTGGCTAGCAGGTCCCACATAATATAAATGGTGAATTTAAGAGGGTGAAATTACTAAGTTGTGCACAAAATACGTTATCAGTTCTGTCGTGCACAAACTATTTATACGTTTTCCAGAGGTGTATAACGTCAAGTGTCTTCGAAATGCACGTTCCATTATGATTTGGAAATTGTGGTATGCTGACATCATTGCTATGAAATAATCGTCAGCGATGGTAAATGGATGTGACGAAACTGAGACATTTTAATAGAATAACAGTCGGTTCCCTTATCCATGACACTTCAACATCTACACGATAAACAGCCACTAGTGCCAGACGCTAGACCATAGCGCACCCTGTGTTTAACGCCGACAAGAAGTCAAGAGCACTAACTTTATGTTCTACCATGTACTTGAAAACATAATCTAAGAGCAGTTTAAGATTTGTCCAGCGTAGATTGAGTCTCTCCATAGCGACCTGTATTGCAGACTAAAAGTCGCACAGGTTCACCAGACTTACTCGACAGAGGCACATATTCGTCCTTCTGTTGCCCCAAATGCAAATGGTACAGAGGAAGGGCGACTAGCAGTTATATAAGATATTCTCCACAATGTGTTGTATGCACGCTTGCAGAGTACATGTAGTCGTCTTTATAAGGCATGAGGCTTAGCAGAAGCAGCATCAAAGCCTTCATCACCAAACACACAACATACACACACCAGAAACCACACATCACATCTCTCATTTCTGATGGATTTTAAAGGTGTTTGACTGGGAAAATATCCCATAATAGCTCACCTGTAGCGTTCAGCATTATTAGCCATCAAGAATATATTATCCAACTTCAGCACTCTGATATAAGATTCCACTGCACTGGTGGAACTCACAGACTGCCAACTAGCCGTGTAAAGAATGGAACGCTCGTGTGGTGCCGAGATTGCTGAGAGTGATGATGTAATTTGTGAACCATTTTGCTACAGTTGGTATTTTGGAGATATTTTGATACACTTCAAAAATGGTTCAAATGGCTCTGAGCACTATGGGACTCAACTGCTGTGGTCATCAGTCCCCTAGAACTTAGAACTACTTAAACCTAACTAACCTAAGGACATCACACACAGCCATGCCCGAGGCAGGATTCGAACCTGCGACCGTAGCAGTCGCACGGTTCCGGACTGCGCGCCTAGAACCGCGAGACCACCGCGGCCGGCCTGATACACTTCCTTTTGCTTTAACATGTATGAGATGAAGTGTTATGTAGTCTCCTCTGATCAGTTACTGCGTCATGTAAATTCCTCAGAGTCCGAAATTCATCTGAAATATTGCACATTTATCAGACCACTTCAAAAGAAGAAGTCTCTGCTATGAAATTCTAGCATGTTATTCACATCTGACACCCCAGAAAGAAATGCAAACCGCTGAGGAGGGTAACGGTATTTCCATGACGTCGCCCTGCAGGTACTAATCTGCATGGTCCTAAATTTAGAATCCATGACGGCTTGGATGACGTCGAAATTGAAGATGACTGACCTGCGGATATGGGCGCATTGTCGTGTCCTAACACAGAATAGAAGAAAACAGGGGGTTAGCTGTCACTCTGCCGTTTCCGAGCGGTTTGGAGCAAATGTAGAACGGCTAACTTCCAGTGAAGGTGCATGGATCAGTGCGAGACACTGTCACATTGCACCTACGGGAGGTGCGGATTTTGAAACTCGACAGAATGCTCGTAGCACGAGACTCAAGGATATTCAGGTTCTAATTGACACAATTTATTGGCAATCAGACTAACTACTGTTCAAACAAATTTCGGGCTTGCAGCCGGTCGTCGTTTAATGTCTCGCACGATGTTTCAACTTGGCACCTGCCAGTCATCTTCAGGTGAGCCGTCGCAGACTGGCGAAAACGTCCTTCGTTCCGCAATATATAGCGCGCTGTAAATTTTAAAATTCACATCAGACTAACTACTACACTGAAGGCTAATCCTGAACATTAGAAAAATCTAAAGAGGCAACAGGCTACACAACAGGAGTCAGTGTTTGAATCCGTAGGGCGAGCGTTAATAGATGTCACGAACACTAGTAACATTTTAAGTACAAACTTTGAGAGCAGTACTCCGAGTGAGAAAAACAGATTGTCGGAGCTCACCCGAGGCTGGCGATGAGAGGCACAGGGCTGGCGCCCCAACAATCCGACAGAAAGCTCTCGTATGAATAAAAAAAGAACTGGTTTTTATAGGACTGTGACGGCATACTATTTCTCCCTTCCGACTGTCGACTCACCAATCCACCGGCACTTTACAGGCTTCGCCAATATGACGAGTGGCTCTGCACCTACAGAGCACCTCTGGCCAACCACATTTTGATTCCTCAACTTCTCCTACTCGGTAAGAAGCGATGTTCCTGGCCTTCAGATTAACAAACTCTAAGTTTGGTAGCAACAGCGTTCAGCTGAAAGTTCAACGTCTACACCTATATTGGTTGATGACAACTGTGTTTTACATCACTTTGGCCTCACTTCAATGGCGGCTGTTCTTGCAGTACTCTAATCTGTGTAAACCCACTGACATTACGGTTCTCAGGGGCAAGTATCAAGTTGGTTGCCTCTGGTAAGACATGCCTTTTTATGACCATCTTGCACTGTGACGCCTTCCAACGGCATCTAGGCGGTGGATGGAGTTACCAGTTGATTTCTTTGAAGTGAAACTCCTCCCTGGGAGAGCTGCCCAAGGCGCCTTCAATTCGCAGGTCTCTAGCATTACTGTTGGCCTTCATTAACCCAAACACTAACACATTTACCTGATCTCTGCATTGTGTCTCTAAGTTCCTGTCTTGGAGAAACCTTACTGTCTTTCAACAGCCTTAAGCTTAACAATGGTCAAGTCCTCCATGGACAATATTTTTTGCGATCACTTGTTACTTATTTGCAATCTACCTTCCGTTGCAGTTAAAACATCTTAGGTCTAGAAATGACATTATAGACATTCTTGGTTAATCAGTTTAGTCCTGTTTAGAGTTTGCTGTTTGTAAAGTTCATAATCACTTCACTTTTGCACACATGTAAACATCAATATAAAAACACCGTTTCATTTTTCACTGCTCTTATATACACATAGATATATACGCATAGGAGCATAAATGTGCATCATTGGTTCACTTTTGACTGTACTGTACAGATACATAGAAACATCGGTTTAATTCATTGGTTAAATAACTTTGTGTTTTTCACATTAAAAATGCATATAAACAACAACAATCTCTTTTGTTCCCTTTTTTCGCATTACATGTACATATATACACCAATATTTATTTGCTTACTTTTCTTTTCATTACATGTACATAGTTACATCATTACCCAACATTGCATATCATGATTACAGTAATAAACCTGAAAAAGAACACATATCTTACAAGACTCTTGTTTACGTTTTCCTTATGTGATTCACAATATTAATTTCGTAAGTATTAAGGGAATTTTTCAGTGCCTTGTATAAACTTTGATCTCTGCGTGAAGCTGGCGTAGGTAACGAGGTTCTTTCCACGTTGTGTTCAGACGTAATACATATAGCCTTCATCACGCTCTTCACTATTGCTTCTACTTGATCGGATAGGCCGTCTACTACGAATGCATGTCATCTCCGACCCTTCACGTGAGTTTACTGCGGTCGTCCTCACGCACACTCCGCGACATCAGTCATCGCCCATGCCTTTCCACACATACGTAAAAAAGTCTCTAAAATACATGTAGTCTTTGCACAAACAACATATAAACATAGCAGTAAGTATTACAACTCTCAGGTAAGACCAGAACGAGCAGTGGTACCAAGGCATTTCTGAGAAACTATGCTGCTCTAGGGAAGCTATTTCTTCTTGTATTTCGGCTATTTTATGACCTGCTATTTGAAAGAAATCTAAATGTTGTCTTACATGTTCCAGTGGAATGTCTAAAAAAATGGTTCAAATGGCTCTGAGCACTATGGGACTTAACATCTCTGGTCATCAGTCCCCTAGAACTTAGAACTACTTAAACCGAACTAACCTAAGAACATCACACACATCCATGCCGGAGGCAGGATTCGAACCTGCGACCGTAGCAGTCGCGCGGTTCCGGACTGAGCGCCTAGAACCGCTAGACCACCGCGGCCGGCAGTGGAATGTCTAAGTTTAACTCAGAAGTGTTGCTATTTTCCTGATTTATAATAAGCAATCACTCTCCACGTATAATGCTGTCACTATATCTTCACTGGTCACATTACCTGTACCTTTAACCATCACATCTGTTGGCTTGTTGTCTTTCAGATAAACGTATAAGCCTTGATTCTGACACAATGGATTCAAAATACTATCATATAGTTTCACAGACTTCTTTACACGTTTCGTCATCATACTTGAACGCTAAAAAAAAAAAAAAAAAGTCTTTCGCTTACAAAGTTTGCGAACGCGTCAATTACAAAGTTTCAGTTCATTTTCCACGTAATAACAGGACAGGTATCCACTCTGATCTGTGAGAGCGATTGGGAACTTCTTGTCTTTAGTATCATCACGAATTAAATGTAAGTATTTAACTATTTGCACTGAATTAATTATGAAAGGTTCCAGTATTCCTTTCTGTCAATTACTATGGCAGGAATTAACATCTCGTATTCCCTTTCTAAATCAGTGTATATCGCTACCAATCGTATTAACTGTTCACTAACAGTAGTGATCATAGCTAAGTGCTATATTTTCTAATCACTATTATTAGCATATTCATTCATGTATCCACGGAGCTTTTCCATGTTTTTAGCAATCATTTTCTCGTTAAGTGCAAGGGTACGATAGAAACTAGGCGAAGTTGCTTTCATTATTCTTACTTACTCTTTGGCCTCTTTCCATTTTCACTTAAATCAATCTTTGATTTGAAATAGGAGGCATCCAGTTCATCTAATATCCCAAACAATAATTTACCAATTTCGCCCACGAAATTTAAGACACTTCTTTTCCTTCTTGCCTCATGTCCTGTTAATTGCACATCTTTTTGACATGACATTAGCCGGCCGTTGTGGCCGAGCGGTTCTAGGCGCTTCAGTCCGGAACCGCGTGGCTGCTACGGTCGCAGGTTCGAATCCTGCCTCGGGCATGGATGTGTGTGATGCCCTTAGGTTAGTTAGGTTTAAGTAGTTCTAAGTCTAGGGGACTGATGACCTAAGATGTTAAGTCCCATAGTACTCAGAGCCATTTGAACCATTTGACATGCCATTCTAAGGCTTGCTCCCTTATTCCCAAGCTTGTTAACTTCTGTTTACAATATCCTACAGATAAATATGCCAGTATCTTTGTTTCATCAGCCTTTCCCTGAAGTTCTTCCAGATGGATGCAACCGACGATTTTCCACGTCACAATGTAGATTTGTACCTCTCCAATACTGTCATAATGTAAGGAAACGTGTCTATGCTAAGATCTTGAAACTGTCCAAGGGTGTATACTGCGGCAATGCAGCTCAATAGGTGCAACACTCGCATTGTTTGCTCATCTGAAATACAAGAAAAAGTTCTATTTCTGTTGAACTCCTTTAATATATTGGCATGAGCTGTTAAAAAATTTTTCTACGGTCGCAGTTTCGAATCCTGCCTCGGGCATGGATGTATGTGATGTCCTTAGGTTACTTAGGTTTAACTAGTTCTAAGTTCTAGGGGACTAATGACCTCAGAAGTTGAGTCCCATAGTGCTCAGAGCCATTTGAACCATTTTGTTAAAAATTTGTTTCTTTTTAAAGAAATGGCTGCATCTGGGCGTTTTGTCCTTACTACACTGTATAGACCACGCCACTGCGTGTCTAGCTTGTGGCTTCTACCCCTTATAATGCTTTTATCGTATAATAGAACACTATCACCTGTTTGAAAATGCTTCAGAATCTGATCTCTATCATAGTAGTGTTTGTTCTTCTCCTTACACTGTTTATTATGATGCCTGGTAAAATGATGCATCTGTCTCATTTTCTTCTTTAATTCTAGAACATAATCATCGTAATTGTGAGTAATACCTGTGGGATCCCTACGTAAAATAAGCTTTGTGTTAACTCATGTTGTGTATAATTCGTGGCACTACGGGATGTGGTATTGTGCATAAATACCGCGAATGGGAGCCATTCTTCCCAATTTGATTCAGCCAAATTAATGTAATGTCTCAGGAATTCTGTTATCGTTCGATGTGACCTTATTAAGGCTTCATTCGACTGGGGATGGCAACAGGAGGTCTGTATCCTGTCAGTCCCTCTTAATCTACACACTCATTCTAGTCTGCCACTCAAACAATTGCTGCCATTATCACGGAGTATTGGCGAGAGTATCCCAAATCTCAGAATTATTCTTTCGATCAGGACACAAGCCACTGTGTCTACATCCTGCATTTCTATTGGTTCGGCGAAAATGAAATTTGTTAGAGCGACTCGGAATGTTGGTACATATTCATCATTTCTGCCTGTTACCGTCAGGGGATTGACGATATAAATATCACACCTATCAAACACCCATTCTGGTATTGCTATTATAGCTAAGGGCATTTTTGTCTTATTTTGCGTTACCTTATGTTTTTGACAACTAACAAATTTTCTGACATAGTCCTCAATATCTTTCTTCATAACAGACCACGTTCAGTATTTCCTAATTCTAGCGTATGTTCTCATGATACCTTGATGAACACCTGTGTGTAAATCGCGTAATTCCTTCAAAATTTCCGCCTTTTCTTGAGCAGTTATCTCCTATTGTTCGTCTTCACTAACTACCGATCTCTCCTCACATTCATTTGCCACGGTTTCGTTATCAGTTGACTGTATTTCCCTTATTCTCGACAACAATGCATCCGCTACACAGATTTTCTTGCCATTTTTGTACACAATTTCATAACTATAATCCTCTTGTTTGTGTGAAGTTTTTTAAACATGAGAACGCATAGCTAACATTTCCGACCCACTGCACTGGTTTATGATCTGTATAAATGGTTAACTTATGACCAAAAACGAGTGGTGTGAAATGTTTGACCGCCAAAACTACGGCCAATAGCTCTCCCTCAATTGTACGATTAATTTGGTCTGCATTATTCACAGTTCTGGATGCATGTGCAACTATAAGGTCTTTACCCACCTTGAGTTTACCTTGTCTAAGAACAGAGCCAATAGCGTCCTGGCTAGCGTCAGTCGTGATTACAAACTTTCTAGAAAAATCTGGGTATCGTAATATAAGGAGATTTAATAACATCTATTTTAGGACTTGGAACACATCTTCTCCATGCATCCTTAACATCTTGGACTCATGTAGTGGTTTTGTCACTTTACTGAAGTCACTTAGGAAGCGCCGATAGTACCTGATTAACCTGTGAAAACCCTTTAATGCTTCAGTGGTATTGTGCTGGGGATATTATGCCAGCGCCTTTAGTCTTTTTGGTTCTGGTTTTAAACTATCTTTGGTTAAGACATATCCCAGATATGTCACCTCTTTCCTTAAAAACCAACATTTTTTTGACCTGCAGCTTCAAATTTTGTTGCTTTAGCCTCTCGAAAGTCTCGCCCAATCGGGCATTGCGTTCTCCCAGAGATGAACCGAAAATTATTGCATCGTATAAATATTAAAAAAAAGTTCACCCTGTAAAGCCATTAGAACAGAATTCATCAGGTTTTGGAATGTGGAGGGTGCAGAATAGAATCCCATTGGGGTAGTTTTATACATATAAAGAGTGTACTGTGTACTAAAAGCTGTAAATTGTTGGTCCTTATCGTGTAATGACACATGATAGTGTCCCTTAGCCAAATGAAGTGTTGAAAAGATTTTGCTTTGCCCAATCCGCCAAAAATTTCATCAACACGTAGAAGTGGGAAGACTGTGTTTACAATAATGTGATTTTGTTTTCTATTATCAGCTACCACATTCTGTTTCTTTTCACCAGATGCGTCCATCTCTTTTGAGAACCATGATTACCGGAAAACTCCAGTCGCTTGTTGAAGGTACTGTTATACCGTCCTCAAACATCTATTTTGTCTCCAATTGTAACTCCTGTTTCTGCTTTTCTGGTATCCTGTAAAGACGAGCGCAAATTACTCGTCCCTCTGCTTCAGCAATTGATTTCATTTGATACCGAATTGTGTCCATATATATCAACTTATCTCTGGAAAATGAAAGATATCGTTATATGCAGAACATAGCTCTATTATGGACCACCTTCCTAAGGCATGTAAATGATCTAACAACAAAGTTTTGATAAACTGATTCGCTACTTTTTCTCACTCCAGACCTTGTCTACATTGTGCTCAGTGTGCCTCGGACTTGGGGTAAATAGCGAAACTTCTTCCACCTTAATGCGAGGCATCTCAATAGAAATCGCCTTCTCTTGTATATTTAACACGATAATTAAACAAGGCCCTTTTCATACTCTCGCCAGCGCCTCTGGAGCTACACGCCTTCCAGCAATTCTTGTTTCTCAACAATGACTTCTCCGTGGCTATTATCTGAAATCTTTCTCCTCAAAATCCTTTTCTTACGAGGACCTAACTTTATGCCAACCACCTGGCTTGCCTTAGGCTCTGTATCGTCCGTTTTGCTTCGGTGACGTGTCTGTCTATTGGTACTTTCGTTAGCTTCGCCATTTCTTTGGCGTAATTTGGTTTACTGGCTGCTGTGAACTACTCAGAAAACTGTCAGCTCTGGGATATGCATATTCCACAGTTTCAAAAGCTCTTTGTAGCCTTATAAGTCCTTGTCTCCGTGTAGTTGCGCCCTGCGCTTCTATCTTTGTACACAATTTAACGGGCCTACTCCCGATCCACAGGATTATACCGGCGTAATCATTTACTACACTATGGTTTATAAGGAAATGTTTACCAATTAAACCGACATACGGAATATCCAGCTCCTCTCCTACCAGATGGAACTTATGTTTCACTCGTAATTCCTGATCTATTCCAAGATCTAAAGCAGTCATCCCATTACTTTCTTCAACTCTACATCCTACCTGGCTTCGCAGGTACTTGATAATGAACGAGCTAATCTGTGCGCCATTATCTAGAAGTAATTTTGACGATCTTTCTGTACTCTGATGGCTATTAAATTCTACAGACTCATTTCAACTTTCACATTCGGCTTTGAATACCTTTCCCAATACAGCCTGAGGAAACTGTAATTAATGCTTTTCTTTCATTACCTGCTTCTTATTTTACATAGAATAGCCTGCATTCTTATTATACTTTCTAGTCATGTGCTCTGGCATATGACACATGAAGCAGAAAACTGGCTTCTCTTTCTTACAAGGACCTCCATGTCCCACAAAACTTCAACTTTCCACTTGACTGTCTTGTGGGCCTCTGATTCTGGACACACTTAAGCCGATTATACTTTACGAACTCTTTTCTCAAGTCGGCAGTCTTATGTTAAATGACATGATTTGCCACAAGTTTTACACTTACCATTACTTCTGCAACCATTAGATGTGTACTCTGCACGTTCACATGAGAAAAACTTATGGGTACCCTTCCTCTCTTGCCATGTTGACTTTTATCACCAAATCCTTTTCCCTTGGTAGATGTAACTGCTGACTCTTCTGTCGAAGATACTGCAAGAGAATCAGTAAAGGTGACATTTTCACCCCTTGCACACACAATTGTCTGTATGCGCTCATGATATGCCCCTGGATGAATACTGCTCTGCATAATGTTCCTACTAATAACAAAGATTCTGACAGTTCTGATGCTGGCATCGCAACATAGACGGCCTCACGAAACATTTTTCAGGTGTGGAAGTCTAAAGTACACTTACATGTGCAATTTTCCAACAAGACATTTCTTACTTCTTCCCATGCGGAAGATAATTCACACATGAGCTGTTTACTGTATACAGGACCCTGAATGTGGGTTTTTACAAACTTTAACAATATTGGATGGTCTACTGCATACATTAATTCAAAAGCTATATCTATATTATTGATTAATTCATTTAATGCATTCTTCACACCATCGCCAACGGCCTTGCCGCAGTGGTAACACCGGCTTCCTTCAGATCGTCGAAGTTAAGCGCTGACGGGCTGGGCTAGCACTTGGATGGGTGACGATGCGCTCTGCCGAGCGCTGTTGGCAAGCGGGGTGCACTCAGTCCCTGTGAGGCCAACTGAGGAGCTACCTGATTGAGAAGTAGCGGCTCTGGTCTCGAAACTGACGTACGGCTGGGAGAGCAGTGTGTTGACCACATGCCTCTCCATATCCACATCCAGTGACGCCTGTGGGCTGACGATGACACGGCAGCCGGTCGGTACCGTTAGGCCTTTCAAGGCTTGTTCGGACGGAGTTTAGTTTTTTTCACACCATCGAAAGCCTGTGGAGTGAGTTTAAGGGCATCAGTAATGCTAATGTGAGTTGCTGCTGCTCCACTGTTGGCAGTTGCGTTGTTAGGTGAGGCTATGATTCATTTTGTTTACTGACGAGTTGAGTAGAGGCACGACGAGACAGTGCTGCTGCTGGAAGTGAAGCGCTGAGCTGAGGTGAGCCGAGCTGAGCGGAGCTGAGCCGAGCGGGAAGTGACTGCACGTCGTCCACAGTGTTGCTTACAGCTGTGCTGTGCTGCACCGTTGCCAGCTGCTGGCTGTTCACTGGTCGCCCCTGCCGCTGAAGCTCGTGAAGACACCGCACACCTTCTACAGCTGGACCGCACCACCGCCATGTGTTGTTGCCCTGGAGATCCTTCGCAGACCGCACCCACCCCTCCATCTTGTTGTCACTCGACCATTCCCGTGACCCCTGTGTTGTTCTATAGTGGTGAATTCAGGTTGCGCTGGCCGCGTCTTCCCTCTTCCAGTATCTATCTCCGGTTGTCTGTTTCTTTCTTCTGTTCTTCTCGCTCCGTTTCCTCTCACTGCGGTCCAAGTGCTGCTCCTCATATGAGTCTCTAAGCCATGAGTACAGTCATGACGTCAGGTTGAGTAAATGCGAAGTACCTATCTATCTCAAAAATCATTGAGGGAACGTCATACATGACACCAGAAAATGTTTACATATTTCATGTCCAAACACAGGATGGTTGGAAGACAGGGAATTACAGGTCAATCTGCCATTTCCGAGCAGCTAGGAGCAAATGCAGGGAAAAAAAATTCCAGTGAAGGCAGGTTGATTGCATGGTCACTGTCAAAACTGTCACATGGCACCTACAAGAGGCGTGGATTTTAAGACTCGACAGGATGCTCGCAATAGGAGACACAAGGATACTCAGGGGTCTGATTAACAGTTGTCTTTGCAATCAGAATAACTATTACACTGAAGGCTAATCCCGAAGATTAGAATAGGCAAAGGAGGCAGCGTTTTTAGTACAAAACTTTGAGAGCAGCATTCCAAGTGAGAGAAACAGACTCTCAGACCTTACTGGCCTGGCAACGAGTGACACAGACGGTGTATTAGTGATCTCAATGAGGTCTTTCTGTATACAAAAACATGGGTTTTTAAAGGATTGTGGCGGCACACTGTTTCTTCCTTTCTGTAGTCGACCCACTAGTCCACCAGCACTTTACAGGTTTCGGTCAACATCATGGGTGGCTCTCCGCCTATAAGGCACCTCTGGCCAACTAAATTCAGATTCCTCCCCTTCTCCAACTCAGTAGATGTGGATGTTTCTAGACTTTACATTAACAAACCCCAAGCTTGGTAGCAACAGCGTTCAGCTGAAAGCTACACGCGACTGCCTATACAGGCTAGCAACAACTGTGTTTTATGTCACTTGGGCCTCTCTTAGTTGGCGGCTGCTCTTGTGTAAACCAACTGAAGTTGTGGTTCTCAGGGGTAAGTATCAAGTTAGCTACCTCTGGAAAGACGTGCCTTTTTGTGACCATCTTCCACTGTGACACCTTACAACAGTGTCTAGACGATGGATGGAGTTACCAGGTAATTCTCTGAAGTGAAACGTCCCCCCTCTGACAGCTGCCCAGGGTGTCTTCAACTTGCAGCACTCTAGTGTTACTGTTGACCTTAGCCGGCCGCGGTGGTCTCGTGGTTCTAGGTGCGCAGTCCGGAACCGTGCGACTGCTACAGTCACAGGTTCGAATCCTGCCTCGGGCATGGATGTGTGTGATATCCTTAGGTTAGTTAGGTTTAAGTAGTTCTAAGTTCTAGGGGACTGATGACCACAGCAGTTGAGTCCCATAGTGCTCAGAGCCATTTTTGTTGACCTTAAGTAAGCGAAACGCTAACACGTTTGGCTGCTCTTTGCATAATGTCTCAGATTTCATATCTTGGAATTCTCTTGCTGGCTTCCCACAGTTTAAGCTTAACAATGAACAAGTCATAACATCATCCATATATGACAACAATGTAAAATAGTTCTTTCAGTTCCAATTGCACTGTGGTCATCTAACCCCACCACTCATCCTCAGCATCTGCATTTACTAACCATCAAGCAGAGCCACCACTTGTGCTTTGCACTCTGTAGTGAAAGGTTTATCATCATCATGAAGTGTCATCAGAGATCTACCATCTCCAGGCAGAAGAGGACTCACGCACTTGATTGTAAATGTTAAACCATTTTTGATTCGTTTTGTGTATATATGTGTGTTTTCCAAGGTTTTCTTTTGTTCTTCCCTCAGATCAACAGTTCAAATGGTTCAAATGGCTCTGAGCACTATGGGACTTAACATCTATGGTCATCAGTCCCCTAGAACTTAGAACTACTTAAACCTAACTAACCTAAGGACATCACACAACACCCAGCCATCACGAGGCAGAGAAAATCCCTGACCCCGCCGGGATCAGATCAACAGTTCCATGATGTATACAATGCAGAGCGTGGAACATCTGAGCAACACGCCCCCTCATGCAGCTCCTGTCACATTTGAGTGGAAATCAAGTCAAGAAGCCAAACCATATCCATCATTTACACCACTATATCAGCACACTGACCACCTCCACAAGGCAGTGCCTGATACGTCAGAGCCCAAGGATGCTGCTTCAAATTGAACCCAATGACCAGCAGCAATGTGTCTGGCGAGGCTCAGACAGGTTGGGATACCAATTTGACTGTCTCCTACCATATGGCCTGACAACCAGTAGTGATGGTATGAACTGTCGTACTGTTTCATAGCAGAACCCATTTACTTTTCATCTGCAGCATACTTTAAGCACAGTGGTACATTAGCAGCACTCTAAGCCCCATTCTGTTGCCATTCCAGTTAAGCTCCATCTCTCAGCTGATATATGAGTACAACAACAAAGTGGCAAGTTAAGTGTTTATCTTTTTCTGTCTCTTCCTCGTAGTATATTTATTAAAATTCGTGCATGTTTTTCTTTTAAGAGATTAAATCTTGCATTTTTGCAAGTATAAATTCATTCAATCTATGGTGTAGTACTTGCTCATTTGTTTTGTTTTGAAACCAATCATCGATACTTTGAGGAAGCCAGTCAGTCAGACAAATACAATACCAAAACTCAACAAACCAATTTACATTTTAGATGTTTCAGAACTAAAATTTTGGGATTTTCACAAAATGTAAAGAAACGAAAATATGGAGAAAATATTGACATATGTTAAAAGGATAATGATTTTTTTATTTCTGATATAAGAACTAAAATGTTTTTTAACGACATGAAATCTATAATAAACGAATTTAACACAAATGGTTATTCAGAAAATAATAGTTATGAAATTCCACAATTAAACACGAAACAAGAAAAAAGGAAAGACGAAAATTATAGAAAAATTGTATTAGAACATGTTAGTTTATGTTGGAAAATGTATCCTCATAAAATTGGATAATAAGAATTATAAAAAATTTAAGTAGTTAAAAAATCTGTTGTAAAAGGTGAAAGTAATATTGAATCTAATAAAATTGGTTTAAGTTTTGACGATGATAAACGGATTATATAACAACATGGAAGAAATAGTTAGATATGGTCAGTATATGACGTCTCAATTAAATCTTAATATTTAAAAACCTACAAAAAAATTAAATAGAATAATTTGAAATCTTTAAAATCTATACATACATTGATTTTCAAAACAATAAAATTTTAGAAACCTTGTAACGCACAAATATATGATTTTTATTAAATTAAAATTTTAAAAAGTTTGTAATAAATTTTTTAAAAATTGAAATTTATAAGTCTTTGTAATATATATAGTTATAATTTTTTGAAGAAACTATAATTTTGAAGACGTTGTTTTATATATATATATAAAACAATGTCTCCAAAATTATATATATATATATATATATATATATATATATATATATATATATATATATATATATATATATATAAAATTAAATAATTATACTCCTTATTATGATTATTGGAACATATTTTTAACAACAATGAAGAATTTACAAGAATTAATTATGTGCCTAATTGAATAAATATATCCCAAAGAATAAAAGAAAATTAGAAATTGTATGATATTGAAATTAACAAGAATAATTTTGTGATGGCAGTATTAATCTGAGCGATGTTTCTTAGATAATAAAACTGAATGTCCAACTGCTTTTTTCCGAAACTAATACAAAATCCATAACGATGTTCATATACATATAGCAATGTAAAAACTATTAAATCTAGCTGATTTAATCTATTCAGATTTAAAATTCTCAAACAATCCTAACATATGATCAGACTTATTAATGTTTATTCTAATATTGAAACATACTCTGTCATCTTTAAAAACAGAATAAGCATAATGAATATTATAATCAATATCAAACATTTTTTAATTGTCAGTAACAAATTCCAATTATACGAAAATTTTTGAAAAATAGTTTTATTGTTATCGATCCACCATTTGTGTGAATTATTAAATCCTAACTATTTAACCTGTACTTTACTATCTTTCATTTTCTCAACTTCTTCAGCTAGGTATGTTCCTGGGAAATATGTTTGCAGCCATTCATGTTTATAAAAATTTTAATTTATATTTGATTGGATTAGAATGTATAACATCTATCATTTCAAAAAATCACTTGACTTCTTAGCTGTGTATCCTTTCTCAAATATTTCTTTTAATTTAATAATTCTTACTTGGTCACAAATTTTAAATTTAGGATTGGTATCTAACAAATTTTTATGTACACAAGTTCCAAATTTTTTTTCAGTTTCCATATGTACATTTTTGGGTTTCATTTCTATTGTTTAATGTGTTGTGTTATTATAGTAAACAACTAGATATTTAACAAAATGGACACATTTATAATTTCTTTCTAAGTCAAATTTTGTTTCATAGTTCGATTACATCTTTCAACAACAATTGCTTTAATTTCATAAACCATTCATTAATGAATAATATTATATAGTTTCATTACTTTTTGAAATCCATTATTACACAGACTTTTACATTATCTAATTCAAAATTTTTTAGTGATTTCCTTTTAAATATTTTTTCAACAGAATCAGATGTGTTCTTATCTGTTTTATCTGTGGAAGAGCCCATACAAATTTTCAAAAAACATCAGTGAATAGATATTTTTTAATTTTATAAATTTCGTAAATTTCTTTCAATTTACCTGAATGCATTTAACCTAAATCATTTTGCCACAAATCATGCACATTCAATGAAATAACATTTTTCTTCTAAAATTTTTTTGCATCACTTTATATAATTATTAATAATTTCTTCATGAGTATTTAGACCAAGATGTAAATTTTTTTTAACTATTTTGCTTTTTGCAGTTTTTCAAATTGAAGGAAGACTAATTCTTTCTGTTTCATTTTCATCTGGTAATTTTTGAGGGTTTATGTTTTAGTAAAATTTTTACACCTCAAACAGTAGTTGTGATAATCGGGACTGATCATACAATTTCCTGCCTCCATAGGTTAAATAATTTTTAATCTCATCTATCATCATTATTCAACAATTCACGAACTAAAATTATTTTTTCATATGCTGGAAAAGTTTTAATAGAATCTTTTAATTTTATAATTAGTATACATTTTTTCTGAACAATGTTTATTGATTGATTAGTATATTTATGTGGTATAACTTATCAAATACACTTCTTAAGATTACCAAATTCGTTAGAAAATACTATTGTAATTACATTTTAACTAAATAGAGCCTTTTTAAGAATAAAATTATTGTCACTGAAATTAGGCATTTTGTTTTCCTTTCCATTTATAAATCAAAGTTCTATTATTTGTTTCTCATAGATTTTATTTTGCAGAATACTTATTTGCTTTATGTGTGGTGTTCAATCAGCTTTTGAAAAGTAACCTGAAAGGCTTTTTCAATTTCCTTTTTATACAGTAATTAGTTAGATTTTTATTATGTTAATTCATTTTTACAGTAATTTGTTTAGTAGTGACATAATTATTGCATTGTTGTAAATAATTGAAATATTCATGTTTTGTAACAAAAATATTTATCTCTTTTTCTAAATGCTACTTTTTTAATAACATCTGTTTTATCTATTGGATCTTTTTAGATTACTACTCCTCTACCAAGAAAACTAATGTAACTTTTTCTTTAATTAAGAATGTAGCTTAACACTTCATGAAACCATTTAATCAAATTTTCTATATTCTCATTGAAAACTTCAAATTTATTTCTAATGACTGTAATGTGATATTTATTTTTTAAATTCTGGATCTAATTGTTCCTTAAAGTTTGCTTCAAGTGATCATACATGTTATAATTTTATTTCTACTGTCTCTAAGGATGGTTTTAATGTGTCCTTAATTTTGTGATCTATTAATTATTCAAAAACAGACATCATATATTTAATTTCTGAGTGCAAAAACCTTTTGTTTCTTAATTTCTGCTACTAATGAATGAGTATTTAGATTTTTTTCTACTATCTTGATCATCTAAAAAGATTGCATAATTCATCATTAATTTATCTTACTAAGGTTAGATAACTATTCATCACCTTTTGGTTCTAGTGATTGAAAACTTTTAAACTTTTCTAATTTAGCTTTTTCTTTGAATTCTACTTTATTTTCCAAAAATGTCCATTTACTAAATTTGAAATATATTGATATCCGAAATAAGCAAACAGTAGTTTTATGACAAGTAAACACAAATGACAGCAAGCCAATTTTTTAATATTCTGTACCCTTTCAACATTATAATATAAGAAAAATTTTCCGAAATTTAACTATTTGTTATGTTGTATTGTCATAACAGTAATGTTTTTTTTTAAATTTATAACCTAATTCTTCCTTAATTTTGGTTATAGTGGTTGAATAAATTGGATTTTTGTTTGTTAAAACTCTACTGATGGTTTTCTTTCTTCCTTAATTTCTTGATCTAGTTATGATTAAATACTATATGTCTATTTTTGTTTATCAGACTAATAATTTTCATATTTTGAAGTAAATTCCTTTTTAATTTTTGGTTCTAATGACTGAGTATTTTTGATTTTTAATTCTAATCTCTTTATCATCTAAGTAACATTAGATACTTCATCATTAATTTCTGGTTCCAGTGATTGAAAGCTATACATTTTTTCTGATTCAACATTTCTTTCAAATTTACTTTCTTTAAAAATATGTTCATTTATATTGTATAAAATATTTCGAAGTTTGAAAGGTCATCTGAGAATAGTTGAAAGAGAAATAAATGTACATGACAGGAAAGAAAATTGATAAAATTCCGTATTTTTTTATATAAGTGATTTTTTCACAAATAATTAACTAGTTGTTTTAGTATATCACCATCAAATGAATCGAAAACAAATTTCAAATTTTTGGATTTATTGCAAAAAATCCAGTGTGTACCCTCATGATCAGATGTGTCTAAATTAACTTTTCTACATTCAGTAATTTTTTTAAATAGTAGTAAATTCATCAATAAAAAAATTCTTCTACCTCAAAATTATGTAAAGGATTACGTTTCGTTAATTTCTCTGAATTTTTTTATTTTTTCAGAAATTTTCCTTTATTTTCCAGTACTAGATTCTTTTTTTTATCTGCTAATTCCTTATCAAATTTCTCTGTCATGAACTGATTTTGTATTTGCATCTACAGATAATGATGCTTGTAACATCGATAAAATTCCACCTTCAGTTTTTTTAATCCAGAAAATTCTTCATTTTTCATTCAATATTCAATAATTTTTTTCACAGCAGGTATACCAAATTTAATAAGTAAATTTCCAGCAGTTCTTTTGTATCTCTTTCTTTTTGAGAATCAGTTAAAAATTACCAATAATATTTAATTCTTCATTATTAACTGAACTTTAGAATATTTTGGTTTTGTTTTACCTTTCGAAAGTATAATCAATGCTAAAGTTATTGATTTATATAGATTAAATATTAATGAAGAATTTTTTATAAACCCCAGCCTTATCATTGGTTTCAATACCCATACCTAATATTCTTTTTCCATACGTTATTCCTCTAACAACTTCTGCATTAAATTTTTAATCAAATCTCTACTATATTTAATCAAATCTCGATATGCAGTATCATGTTCTTTGCATGTTTCATCTAAGGTTTTGTACTTTGATCTCCCCTAGCTAATCTTTCATCTCATTTGGTTCCCAGAACACAGAATTGATAGTCTGGTAGATGTATTTCATATGATAATTTGTTAATGAAAGCATTTACTCCACCTTTTCCATATTTTTCTCATTTCAAAGAAGTGTGAGAAAGATCATTCAAAAACATATTTGACTGTTTTTTCTGTGCATTTTTTAATTAACGCTTCACCTATTTTTATCTACATCTGAATCTAAACTTGATTCTATATTTACTGGTAATTTTCTGGAAAAATAAACATCGAAAATATCCTTCATAAAATATTTATTAGCTTTACATGATTTTTTTGGATTATTTTCACTATATAATGCACCTGAATTAAATAACATATAAGCATAATTTGGTAAATTTGGATGATCAAGTTTGCATCTTTGCTAAGAGATTCAATAAAGTATTAGTTCCTTCTTATTTTCTATCTCCAATTATTGAGTTATCACCACAAACGTTTACTGGTTAATATATTTAAATGTATTTAATTTAATATATTTAAATCTACCAGAAGGTCTTAATTAAAAAACTGTACCTTCACTGTTGTTGATATATTCTAACATTCTTTCAGTTATATTTATCTTTTCAATATTCAGTTATTCATCTTCATTTTTTAACTTACATATTTTTTCAATGAATCTTCTATCTCTGATTCACTTAGCGTATAATAATGTTGTAACCTTCCATATTGTTTAGTTGATGGAACATCATCAAATTCTTCAAAATAATGTTGATGATAAGGAAACATGTTTTTCAACTTCTCTGTTTTTTCAATCGTTTTAACAAAATATCACCCAATCTTTTGATTCCTTGTTTAACTTGTTCAAGTGCATCAATAACTTGTACACCAGTACTTCTTCATTTTTCATATTCTGTTCTTGGCGGTTTTCCTAAATTCTTAAACCCTTCTTTTAATTGTACTTTTGATTTTCTATTTGGTCCAGCTTTTTCAACAACTTCTGAGTCATATTTTGTAAACATTTATTAAGGATAAGAAACACTAATCAATTACCTTTATACATTAATCGTTTATGTTCATCGTTTGAATTCAATGTTTATGTTTAACATTTGTGTTTAATGTTTATGTTCAACACTGACATTTAGTGTTTATGTTCAATGTTGTTGGCAATGTTTACACTCTACATTCATGTTAAATGTTTAATAAATTCCTAATCATTACTCTGTATTTACAGTTATTAATTTTTCTTATCATATCTATTACAATGCAACCAAACACATCATTATTCCACAATTTCTACAAATTTATTTAAAACTGTCAATTTTAAAATCGCCTCCAACGAACTCATAATAAATTTGATTTGAATTTGTGTCAGCACATCTGAAAATGTGTTAAAATTAACATTACTTTTAATCAATAGTTTTGGTAGCTTGCCTGGTTGGCCGTGTGGTCTAACACACTGATTTGTGGGTGGGAAGCTGTGCCGGTCAAGCACGAATCTGCCTGGCGGATTAGTGTCGAGGTCCAGTGTTCTGGCCAGTCTGTGGATGTTTTTAAGGCGGTTTTTCATATGCCTCAGCGAATGTGGGCTGTTCCCCTTATTCCACATCAATTACACTATGTTGGTGATTGCTGGGAAAACATTGTCTCCATGTATGCATACACCATAATTAATCTACCACCCAAACATTTGGGTTTACACTCATCTGGTGTGGCATGTTCCCAGGGCGGTCCACTGGGGACTGAACCACACAATAACACTGCATTCGGTGTGGGGTGGCCTGTTGTGGGGTTGTGAACCACTGAGGGCTATGACGAGGACGAAGCTTCTCCGCCTTTTTTAGATCCCCAGTTCCATACAATATAATACAATACAACAGTTTTGGTATTCTTGAATATGTTTAGCTTAAATAAATGCGATCTATTCCTTTATGCTTACCTCTAATGACATATTCTCTAACTATATCTTGATTTTAAAGCATGCAAAAACTACAGCTGAATTATCTTTACATTTATGTAATGAAGTAATATCTTCACTCTTTTCAATAAAAGTAATAATTTTTTCATTAACTTTATCTTCAATTTTTCACACTTTTCCATAAATTGTTGATATTTCCGTTTATCTAAGCTTTTTGAGGAAATCTACAAATGACTAATTTTATTCCAATTTAAGCATTCAGATGCTAGACTACAATTACCAATTATTAACATTGTTTTTTTCACAGACATTCTGTTGTATTACTGAAAATTGAATAGAATTTGGTGAAAGTTTCACATGTTTACTTTTTAATTAGTTTTCCAGATTTCTTATTTTTCTTCCCAATCTGTCATTTATTTACATGATTTTTATTAATAATAAGTGAATCATCTACTTCAATTTAATGATAATTCATCTTTTCTTAAAAAAGATTAACTGTTCCTATAAGAGAAACTCATAAAAACGTTTCACTCGCTAGTTTTGATACATCTTTTTTATCTCTAAGTATTACACTGAAAAATAATAAACTGTATTGTGGTAGAGAAATAACAGAAATTCCTGTCACTCAACATAATTTAAAAAACATGGAGAAATTTACTTATTCAAAAAGCCTAATATACAAATTGAAGAAGATAAAATTGTAAACAGGGTTGCTATTGAATGTGATGTTACATTATTTATGAAGAAAGAAGTTAATATTGGGCAGATTTCAGGCTTTAATGAACAAATTATTGAACCCAGCCAAAAATCCACTTCATTATAATTTACCAACAATAAATCCATTTCAATTAATATATAAGTTTAAATGTAGCTGCTGTAATGTCTGTAAAACATACTGATCATTTTCATAGAGAAACTAACTTTATTTCTTCATTTAAACCAACTACCCAAGTGAAGGACCAATAATTTATGAAACAAATTTACCTGTAAATATTCCAATTTTTGATACTATTCAGTATTTACTAACTACTGTAACTGATGAAAGTGGCAATTTGATTGACTTCAATGGTTCAACTGTAAGACTTATTTTAAAAAGTCTTAATCAATTTTTTTTCTTTTATAAATCACGGACAAAATCGGGAGTTATCAGGTTTTGTATTTCCCTGTGAATTAAAAAACTAAGAATAATTTAAATATTCCAAACAAAGGTATGTAAATTAATATTAATATTGTTTATAGATGGATGCATCCAAATCACACACAATTATATATGACATTTGATGTTATTCATGCAGACAGAACAGTTATCTCTGCATATTGTGGCAAATCAAATGTTAAACTAATTGATAATTATGTAATAAATTTTTTTGATGGTATCACAGTTAAAAAAAGAAACAATATTTTGTCTAGTATAGAATATGGGTTTATTTCTTCATCAGTTCTTATTCATTTACATTTGTCTGTATCAAATGAATTAACTGTGGAAGATCATATTTGTAACAATGGCAGAACTGAAAAGAAGCAAAATGAGAAAACTTAACAGTAATTTTCACTTGGAGTTCAAGTTCTGACGATTCTATCCTTAGATGGACTAGTAATAATGATAATAGTACACTTGCAAAAGAATCTAAAATGTTGGAGAAAGTATAGAAATATGTTTTTCAGTTGTTAAATATGAATCAGAATAGTCACATGAACTGGAACAAGAAAGACTCAAAAATCTGGAGATTTCAATTTGTTTCTTTGAACCAAAAACCATAGGGTTTGCAGGATTGAATGAGAATAGAAATTTTGGACTAAGTATTACTAATTATTATAATTCTGCTGAATTTGGTAGGTCTTAGTTTATTTTCATTGTTTTTCAAATGAAACGAAAAAATAATTAGTTAATTGATACTCTTTATTCGATCATGTCGAATTACAAAATATCTAGGCAAAGAATGGAAGACATGAAATTTTTCCTCAAGAATTATGGAATATTGTTTCACTGAATAACTTTTTAAAAGAATTATATTTTCACTCTGCAGCAGAGTGTGCGCTGATATGAAACTTTCTGGCAGATTAAAACTCTGTGCCGGACCGAGACTCGAACTTGGGACCTTTGCCTTTCACGGGCAAGTGCTCTACCAACTGAGCTACCCAAGAATGGCTAACACGCCCCATCCTCACAGCTTTACTTCCACCAGTACCTCGCCTCCTACCTTCCAAACTTTACTGAAGCTCTCCTGCAAAACTTGCAGAACTAGCACTCCTGAAAGAAAGGATATTGCGGAGACATGGCTTAGCCACAGCCTGGGGGATGTTTCCAGAACGATATTTTCACTCTGCAGCAGAGTGTGTGCTGATACGAAACTTCCTGGCAGATTAAAACTGTGTGCCGGACCGAAACTCGAACTCTGGACCTTTGCCTTTCGCGGGCAAGCGCTCTACCAACTGCAAGAAGTAAAGCTGTGAGGACGGGGCGTGAGTCGTGCTTGGGTAGCTCAGTTTGTAGAGCACTTGCTCGCGAAAGGCAAAGGTCCCGAGTTCGAGTCTTGGTCTGGCACACGATTTTAATCTACCAGGAAGTTCAACTTTTTAAAAGCTTACAATGCTTGTAGAGATTTTAAAATTATAACACATTTCAAAAACGATGACTATGTATTTCCATTCGATTTTATTTAAAATTATCCTATCTGTGTCATAAATATGACTAGCTGAATGAACATTTTAACTACACAAAAAACAACAATGCAATTGTGTGTGGCTTTTTATTGAAAAGCTACTGAATGATGCAATTGCATATGTAATTATATATAGTAAAAAGAATTTATGTAATGATACACAAAAGAGGATTTGAACTAAAAACATTATTTTTGAAAATCTAAATTTTTTTATGTATATAGAACCAAATCAAATTAATATAAATGTCAGCATTCAAAATTTAGTAAGAGAACGTAATAGTTATAGTAACGACTATGTAGAATTGTTTACTAAATTAACAGAACTGAAAAAATAAATCTTTCACTATTTCAAAAGCTGAAATTTGGGAAACTAAATAGGCTCATAAGTCTATGACTTTTAGATGATAAATATAAAATTACCCTCCCAGATCATTATACTAAAATCTTTTCAGAAGATGAAAGTAAATTAGAGAAAATTATTAGCTTAAATTTTATATATCAAGGTAAAAAACAAAATAAATAGCATTTGATTCATATTATTGAATTTAAATGGGCTTTTTGATTTTTCTACTTTTTAATTATAATGGAATAAACTTATTTTCTTAAGTATTGAATTTTAAGTGAAAAATGTAATTTTTTAATTAAATGAAAGTTTCATTCATGGGCATAGATAAATTACTTAAATGAGGGCTAGAGTAAATTAGATTTCTCATGAATTTTATTTTTGTTTTTAAAGAAAAGAAAATTAAATAAATAAAAATTTCGGTCATGGGTATAGATAAATTTTTTAAATGGGGATATAGTAAAACTCAAATCGTAGTTTCATATCGAGAAATTTTAAAACATGTGCTTACAGTGCCAGAACTGGCATAGATTATCTACTGTTGCATCATTCATTGTTGCTGTTGCAGATAATATTGAATGTCCAGTTTTCCTGGAGTGGTCACAGTTATCACATAGCGAGAGAAATGAGCAACATACCAAGTGTGACGCATAAATTTTCGGTGCCTGCAGTGTCACGTCTTTCAGTGTCACACAAATTTTTATTTTAAAAGGGGATCACTTAAGACTATTTCCATGGGTTCGCACCTCAAATTTCTCCCTCATATCACAAAATTTCCGTCTAATGTAGTACAAACTGAAAAAATAAATTCCTTTTAAAGCACAGTTTTGTATATAATTTATATTCAAAACGTTACACCTGTGTAACAGAACAAATTCTACATCGAGAATACTTTACACAAGTTTAAGGGAAGAAATGCTTCTGATATTTATTACAGTATTTAAATAACATCAAAATATGAACAGGCTGAAATGAACAAACGGTACATGAGACTATGTTAATCAATTCAACTGAAAAAGCTAAGGAGCATATTATTAGCAAAATGAGAAATATGCAAAAGTGAAATGGCAAAATGAGCACTTCTCATTTGGGAGTAAATCAAAACAATCAGAATGGCTGAAAGAGAGCACAATAAGATGAGCCATAAACGAATAAGAGCTAAACAACTAAGAAAATAAGAGAATAGGCAAAAATGAGATGCCAACAAAATGAGAGATGGCCGAACTCCGTCGGCACTTATATACGGTTGCGCTCGTGGCGGCACCTCGCGGCCCGTACGCAACACGCGCGCCTGCTATCGCAATGCACTCTTAGCGCTCGCGGTGGCGTCTAGCGGCCCGTACGCAAGTTGTGCGATTGCTGTCGCAGATCGACCCTTAATCTATGATGTTACACAAGGCACGACCTCTGTTTGGATCCAGGGACATATACTAATGTCATTCAAGTCTACAAGGTTAGGGCTCGTTCTAGTAATTAAAGTCAATTTCGTCTTCGTCCACGACCGACCTGCATTATGGAAACAACAATAAATCTCCATGCAAGGGTATCCTGTAACTAGCACGTTATGCAGAGACGATCCGGTGTTAGACTGATGTTGTGTAACTTCTCTGTATTAGGAACCTTCCCATAGATTACATCCAACCAAGTGTCTATAAATGGCTCTGAGCACTATGGGACTCAACATCTTAGGTCATAAGTCCCCTAGAACTTAGAACTACTTAAACCTAACTAACCTAAGGACATCACACACACCCATGCCCGAGGCAGGATTCGAACCTGCGACCGTAGCAGTCCCGCGGTTCCGGACTGCAGCGCCAGAACCGCTAGACCACCGCGGCCGGCTCAACCAAGTGTCTCGACATTTGTCAGCAGGAACTATTGTTGAAGTTTCTGCCAAATCCTGCTCCAGTTTGTCGTTCATAACTCCTATAGCGAGGTTGTACAAGTATGTGCTGAAACGTTTGTGGTGTAAAAAAGCTGTGGAACAGTGAAGAGATTCCTTCCCCATGTGAATTGCCATGGTTAAATATGACGGCAGATAACATGGCGACGGATCTGTTTCAGTTGTGTATATTGGCGGAGGCATATCGACTGGTCTAGAGGTGCTGAACATAGATTTCTAGTAGTTGATGCGAAACTGAAAATATTTTTGATGTAAATAATTTTGAGAGGCGGTAGAGCATTGCCCAGACTCAAATCGCCTTCTGAAGTGAGTGTGGCTGTCGTTAGAAAGGGTAATGTTGTAACCTCCCCCTCACTTATCGTCCTTAATGACAGTGAAAAATTAAACCGCGTGTACCTAATGGAAATTTGGGAAAGCAATCGTCACCGAAGTTAATCTGTCGGTAAGGAGGGAGGAAAGGGTTACATTTAAATGAAAGGAAAAATGCAAATGAAACTGGTGGAAATTAATTTTGAAAAGGGGTAAAGTCAATAAAGAAAGTAAATGTGCGGCCGTTACGTTAACAATTAACTAGCGGTAATTAGATATTTGAGATTTGGGGGAAATCACGGTCGCCAGTCCTAAGGACAATTACTATAGTAACTGAAAAAGAAAGGTTATTACACATATAATTAGCACTAGAAGCGTGGCAACTGAAGGTTGACACGTGTAGTGTGAAAACTGAAAGTTTGTCAGAAGTAATAAATTTCGCTACACTCTGACTTAATTTAGCAAAAGAATTAATAAAACCGGAAAATCGAAAGTTAATTTAGTGACTGAAGTTAATAGTGAGCTTTCTTTCTGAAGCACATCGAGATCCAGTAACATACGGTTAGTCTTGGACTACCTCAACAATCATTTCAAAAGCAACTTGACGCTACGCAATTTAGAAACAAGAGATTTAACTTTGAACTTGAATTAAATGATTCTGAACAATTAACAACAGTAAAATTTAGTACGTACCAAGCTGAGCTGCAGTCACAGGTAAGCTAAAATATGCTAACAAAACTCGCACTCTTAATTTGTGCTCGTGTAATCTAAATATTGTAGCCAGCTATGAATACTTTAACTGAACTTTGAAATTAAAGCAGTGAAATCTAATGATATTATTTTAATGCTGGCGTTTGAATTTCAACGACACTCGGGTTCATTTCGGAAAAGGAAGGGACCCTGCTTGGCAATGCAATTGGGACAATGAGCAACAAAGGTTCATGCTAAGTTGCTGTAATTTTGCGAGGCAAATGGAACAATTTGAAAAGCTGAGGTCTGCCATGCAGTTCTGAAACTTTACGTGCTTTTAGTCTTCCTTGTTGGTTGATTGAAGGTTTGAAGCCGTCGATCGAGGAGGTGGCGACAGTCACTCATTGTCGGCCGTCGCTGTTGCAGAAGCTGGATTTTGGCGCGCCTTCTTCTCAACACGGTCACCAGACGAAACGGGCTCTTGATGTGCGCCAGCTAATGCTTCCCGTCCGCGACACCATGTCAGAAACTATCATCGCAAGTCGAGCGCAATTACATGCTGCCAAACCCCGAAAGCGCGGCAACTCGCGGGAGCTACACACAACACACCTGCTCCACTCGCTACTCCAGCCAGACTCTCTCTGCTCAGCCCGCGCTCCACGCGGCAGAGTCAACACTACCAAAGATCCTACACACTTTCGTTCTTCACACGACCTATCGATGTACTCGTTCGATAGCAGTTTTCCCTAGGCAAGACCCAGCGTAAAAATACAAATAATATTTACGAAACAAACCAATTATACATCGACATAAATGCATAAACATATATATACAAATAGTAAAACAATTACAACATATAAAGGCACAGAAATGTCATATTTTCAGGTAACAAAATAAGGAAAAAATTTACAGTACAATAGATGGAAATAGGCGGATATGCATTTCCGGCGTAACAATGTGACGATATTAGACGACCAGATGGATCAAGCAAGGGGTGGCAGAATTTATTTGCTGTGTTGACTGGGATAGGGTAAACTAACGCGAGTTGTTGGAGCTCAGGTGAAGGATAGATGTTAATGAAATGGCCCATTTGTAGTATGTCAAAATTCTTTAGTCGATGCCCTCGTAAGGTTAACAAGAAGAATTGCATTTTGTTCATTCGATTTTTGTATAATATATCGTTGGGGTTGGCTGATATGTTCATACCCACTTGCTAACGAAGCGTGACATTTGTGAGCCACAGCGATTGCTACATGGCTTATTCACCATCCTCCGTTAGCAGGGCTGATTTTTTCCTATTGAGGATGACGCCGCTATCCTCTTCATATTCCTGTATGAGTTGTTGCATGAGGCGAAGATCTGCTTCTCCAGCAGGGATGACGCATCTGCATATGTCGGCACTCCACATTTCTATCCGCGTAATGCGGAGAATTCAAGGTTTCATTAGAGATGTCATAGAAACTGTTCACAGGCTAACGCATTTAACGTCACTGAAACCGGGAAACCTCGCTGGAGGCCTATGAGAGACGAGTGGGACTGATTTATCCACATTCCGGGTTATGGTTGCAAGATGCATTCTATTATATGCTGAACGAAATGGTGTTGGAGGCTGTAAACCAGCAGGTACTGTCTTAGAGTATTTTATTCATCATATGGCAATACATATACAAAGATTACAAATTCAGAGCTCTCCAGCATAAATTAACACAAATGACAACAGCTATACAGGGTGGTCCATTGATAGTGACTGGGCCAAATATCTCACGAAATAAGCATCAAACGAAAAAACTACAAAGAACGAAACTCGTCTAGCTTGAAGGGGGAAACCAGATGGCGCTATGGTTAGCCCGCTAGATGGCGCTGCCATAGGTCAAACGGATATCCTCCGTTTCTTATTACATATTCGTGTAGTACGTAAAGAAATATGAGTGTTTTAGTTGGAACACTTTTTCCGCTTTGTGATAGATGGCGCTGTAATAGTCACAAACGTATAAGTACGTGGTATCACGTAACATTCCGCCAGTGCGGACGGCATTTGCTCCGTGATACATTACCCGTGTTAAAATGGACCGTTTACCAATTGCGGAAAAGGTCGATATCTTGTTGTTGTATGGCTACTGTGATCAAAATGCCCAAATACATAGCGTGTGCTATGTATGCTGCTCGGTATCCTGGACGACATCGTCCAAGTGTCCGGACCTTTCGCCGGATTGTTAAGGAAACAGGAAGTGTTCAGCCACACGTGCAACGTCAACCACGATCTGCAACAAATTACGATGCCCAAGTAGGTGTTTTAGCTGCTGTCGCGGCTAATCCGCACATCAGTAGCAGTCAAATTGTGCGGGAATCGGGAATCTCAAAAACGTCGGTGTTGAGAATGCTACATCAACATCGATTGCACCCGTACCATATTTCTATGCACCAGGAAATGCATGGCGACGACTTTGAACGTCGTGTACAGTTCTGTCACTGGGCACAAGAGAAATTACGGGACGATGACAGATGTTTGGCACGTTTTCTATTTAGCGACGAAGCGTCATTCACCAACAGCGGAAACGTAAACCGGCATAATGTGCACTATTGGGCAACGGAAAATCCACGATGGCTGCGATAAGTGGCATTATGGGAGCAGGGATAATTGACCCCCATTTTATCGACGGCAATCTAAATGGTGCAATGTATGCTAATTTCCTACGTAATGCTCTACCGATGTTACTACAAGATGTTTCATTGCATGACAGAATGGCGATGTACCTCCAACATCGTGAATGTCCGGCACACAGCTCGCGTGCCGTTGAAGCGGTATTGAATAGCATATTTCATGATAGGTGGATTGGTCGTCAAAGCACCATACCATGACCCGCACGTTCACCTGGTCTGACGTCCCCGGATTTCTTTCTGTGGGGAAAGTTGAAGGACATTTGCCATCGTGATACACCGACAACGCCTGACAACATGCGTCAGCGCATTGTCAATGCTTGTGCGAACATTACGGAAGGCGAACTACTCGCTGTTGAGAGGAATGTCGTTACACGTATTGCCAAATGCATTGAGGTTGACGGACATCATTTTGAGCATTTATTGCATTAATGTGGTATTTGCAGGTAATCACGTTGTAACAGCATGCGTTCTCAGAAATGATAAGTTCACCAAGGTACATGTATCACATTGGAACAACAGAAATAAAATATTCAAACGTACCTACTTCCTGTATTTTGATTAAATAAACCTACCTGTTACCAACAGCTCGTCTAAAATTGTGAGCCATATGTTTGTGAATATTACAGCGTCATCTATTACAAAGCGAAAAAAGCAGTTCAACTAAAATATTCATATTTCTTTAGGTACTACACGAATATGTAATAAAAATGGAGTTTCCTATTTTAAAAAACGCAGTTGATATCCGTTTGGCCTATGGCAGCGCCATCTAGCGGGCTAACCATAGCTCCATCTGGTTTCCCCCCTTCAAGCTAGACGAGTTTCGTTCTTTGTAGTTTTTTCGTTTGACGCCTATTTCGTGAGATATTTGGCCCGGTCACGATCAATGGACCACCACGTATATGGATATCAAAGTGTTTCATGTATATTATCTCAGCACTTATCACTGTCAGGAAATCATCAAAAGGACCCTTGTAGGCACGTGTGGGACATGTTGATACAACATCAGCAACTGTCTGTTGTTCTGCACCACAGTCACTCCATGATGGTGAAGATTGAAGATGTGTCCCAGTTGTGGAGCGTGCCTGTACATCTTTCCATGGCCCATTCTGGTGTGGTCCAGAGTAGACCAAAGTGCTCGAGGGGTTTTCTCCTGGATGGAAGGCAGTTTCAGGCACTGCAGAAAGCAGTTTTATTGCCAGTAGCGTTTCCATTCATCGATGGTATTGAATTCCATTTCCGTGAGAGTCCTGACTGTGATGAGAGTGGGATGTCTTGATCTTACTCTTTTTCACTCTGCAGGGAATACATTGTTCAGTATTGGAAGGCCGGCGTTATCAGAAATCTTTTGGTATTCACACAGTAGCGCCCTGTTACGTCCGTAGCAGGAGATGGAATGTGGCTGAAATAGGTAACTAGTACGTCGGGGTAGATCAGATGACCCACTAACCATGTGCATGGCTTCATTAAGTTGTACGTCTGTCTTTTTTATGTGTGGACAGGCGCACAGTACTCTGTTGTTGAGCATACCAATCCGAGTGATGATATTCGAAGAGTTCAAATGGTGGTTCAAATGGCTCTGAGCACTATGGGACTCAACTGCTGAGGTCATTAGTCCCCCAGAACTTAGAACTAGTTAAACCTAACTAACCTAAGGACATCACAAACATCCATGCCCGAGGCAGGATTCGAACCTGCGACCGTAGCGGTCTTGCGGTTCCAGACTGCAGCGCCTTTAACCGCACGGCCACTTCGGCCGGCTATTCGAAGAGTGTCTGCCTTGGCAGGAATACCCGTTGCGATCAGATTCACTTTCTAAGTCTAAGAATGCGAATAACGAGGACATATTCGCAGGTCACGTCTTTGATACACTGTCTCTCTACAATACAACATTATCTCTCGTAGATCGACCTAGTACCGCAATAGATTAGTACTTTTCGACTATTAGGGGAGTGACTGTTAGCATTCGTGCATTAAGTACCTTGGTATACAGCTCGACGTCAGCGTTAATGCACGTAATGTGTCGATAATGCCGTAACATTCTGGCTTGCTTATGTCAGTTGCCATCCTATCTCGACAATCTATGACGGTTCAGCCAAAGTGTCGAACACACTTTATGCCCTGGAATCTACCAATCTACCCCCAAACAGTCAATGTGACGAAGTGATAATTCAATTCATCTTTTGACTAGTGATAGGAAATGGCAAGTTCACACAGAGCGGAAAGAAAAGGGGGCGTCACTTGGAAATAGCAGAACTGAATACTGAACACAAGTTTGAAAACTGTTGTCCACACCTTTAGCCGAGTGGCTAGGTCAACTGACTGCCACGCATGTGACCCGGCTTCGAATCCCGGTACTGCCAGTGACTTTCCTTGTTGGGAGGGGTGGTACAATGTGCACATAGCCTCGTGACGTCAGCTGAGGAGCTACTCGTCCAATTAATAGTGGTCAAGAAATCCGACAACGACTGGAAGCATGGTGTGCTGATCGCATGACCTTCTGTATCGCATCCGATGACGCTACTGACAGAGGAGGACACGGCGGATGGTCAGGCCTGACAGCCACATTTAGGTCCAAGACGCGGAGCTTCATCTTTTAATTGCATGAAAACTATTAACAATATACTACACAACTTCCAAGTGCAATAAATCGCACATTGTAGGTCCTCTTTGTGAAAGGACAAATGTTCTTTTCGTCTGTCACCTACTTTGCGTAATAACCTGCGAAAACTGAACATGTGTGGTCAAAGGAATAACTTGCAGTTACGTAGCCTTGGCAGCAGGAACTCTCAGAGTAACTGAACCAGCCCAAAATTACATTTATCCTGAAAATATGTTACAAAACAATAAATTCTCATAGCGAACGCATGTACAATACAACTCTGAATCAAGTGCAACACAAATGACATGGTGGCGATGAATAAACATCGAATCGGAGTATCTCACATTCCTTCGCAAGAATGTTTTGGAATCACAAAAGAAATAATGTTACATATCCACTGAAAACTTAATTGTTTTTGGGAAAAACTTCTTGAATGTTGCTTATCCCTAGCACCTTGGTAGAATTAGACCCCCACGGATTAATGAAGATTCTGGCGCAGTGGTTTATGAACTCTCATTCTTATCAATCATTTATGACCCCCCCCCCCCAGCCCTTCCACAACCCTTCTACCCTACTCGGTGATCCTTATCAATGATTTATGACACCCTCCTCATCCTCCTGTCAGATGGCTTAAATAACAGGATAATTTATTGCCTTGAGATTCTTATGAGGATAATTTATCTCCCATAACGGCGGATATAAGATGACGGAAAGTCAGACGGTCACCAAGATGAACAGATACATAAAATGTCATACAAATCCACCCTCAAGATCACCCAAAGGATTTGCCACTACGTGTATGCCATCACAGTGGACATAAGCCATCGTAAAACAGTGGGAAATTAAAAAAAATACAAGTTTAAAATTTTGCAGATAGCGTGTTTAATATGTTTAAAACAGCAGCATGTTGCATGGACCATTTATTTAAACATGGGTGTGTGTGGTTGTCCATAGGATAATTTAGGTTAAGTGGTGTGAAAGCTTAGGGACTGATGACCTTAGCAGTTAAGTCCCCTAAGATTTCACACACATTTGAACATTTTTTATATGTTTTGTTTTTGTCTCCCAGGACTCTTGAATGATGTCAGTCTGCCGGATGTGCCTGCTGTGTGTTCCCATGATGAAAGCGTTACATCTCTTATGAATGGAGCCAATCTGTTGGGTTTGCCTACTGCCAGCTCCCAAGACAGGAATCCAGTAACTTACAAAAGTACTACACCGCTCTAAGGATTGCTAAATGATGTGACAGGCTCTAAAGGAACTGCACCGCTTGCAGATGACACTGTACATAAGTAGCATGTCTCTTTCTCCCTCTTCCCCTCTGTCTGTCAGTCTGTCTGTCTGTCTCTCTCTGTCTGTCTGTCTGTCTCTCTCTCCCTCCCTCCCTCTCTCTGTCACTCTCTCTCTCTCTGTCTGTGTGTGTGTGTGTGTGTGTGTGTGTGTGTGTGTGTGTGTTTGTGCGTGTATTTATGTTTGATACTTATATGTGAACGTCCTTTTTTTAGAAATAGTGAACCAATCTTCTCAAACATCAAAAAGCTGGAGAAATGTGATGTGGCATAGCACTAGAGCTAGTCAGATCCCTGTTGACAATAATGATAAGGCACTTACCCTACAATCAGATGAGGATCTGCAGGAGGCGGAATCAAATCAGCCTTGTATGATGACGCTGCTCTCAGTCATGAGTTCAAAGGGCTGGGGTCTGACTGTTGACGAAGGCGCATGTAAGCAATAATCCATAAAAGTCTTTCTGTGAAAAACTGATTTACACTTTCATACTGTGCTTATCTGTTTTTCTGTTGTTTCCAGAAATGCTGGATAATGAACTGTTGAATTGGCGGCCATTGGAATAGACCAATTAGAATCTCAAATACTTGATGGTGATGAGGAGATGAAGCCTTCTGACCTATATAGCCAAATTAGAGCGTCAAATACTTGATGATGTGGAGATTATGTCCATATAGATTAATACAGATGATCGCCAACATACATGCCAGTTCATGTAAAAAAGTAAGTTTCATTTGTAAGTATGATTTGTATGAACTATTGGTTTTTCACTTGCTAGGAATGTTCGAATCATCATGACAAGGACTTACATCAACAACTCAACCGTTGCTATTGACAACACGATCACCTTCGCCTGGCCTACTGGCATCAATATCACCTTGGCCTGGACCATTAACCTCACAATCGCCCAGACCTGGAGTCATGATTACCCAGGCCAGGATCATTGATGGCTTAGTGTCGACGAGCATCAAGGATGCTGCACCACACCTTTATCATACTCAGTGATTAGAGCTACATTTAGGGATAGGATACCATATACCTGTGACGATAATTCTACAGTCAGGTTCTGAGATCTGATCCTTTTCCAGATTGCATATCTGCCCATTTTGGAAAGCGAACTGCCTAAAACTGTAAATGATCTGCGGTATCCTGCCATTAAGTGCAATGCAGTGCTATGCTTCAAGGTTACAAATCCATCAAACTATGATGGTGATGTTAAAAAGGAAAACCTGTTGCGCATACGTGGGATGAAAATGGTGAGATTTTACAGGGCACCTCAATTGCTGAGTGTCACACAGGTCCATTCCTCTCAACAGCCGGAAATAGGATCTGAAAAGCTCTAAGTAGTGTCCTGTATTTGGACATTCACCCACGTGTGTTTGATCCATTAAAGCCTCTTTCAGAGAATACTGCCGCTAAAATAGGTATTATTAATGGCCAAAATAACGACAACTTTTGCTTTGTGTGGTCCCTTTTGGCTTGCAAAATAAACGACGAGGAAGATACACACTATAAAACTAAATACAAGACGTTTAATGTTCTTAGGCATTATGACTTTGGTGGTATTGATGTCCCCATGTAACTTCATTTTGTACTTAAATTTCAGAGGCAGAATACTGGTATATTCATATTTATGGCCTGAAGAAAACAAACCAGGAAAGCATAAATTTGTTAGATCCCTTCAGTTCTCCAATTTTGTCAACTGTCATCAGAAACATGCAAATTTGTTGTTATTATCTCAGGGGATAACAACACTACTGGTCGATCAGGAACATATCTTGCCAAATTTCCTTTCAGTTAAGTTCACATAGTCATCTATGGGATATTTACCCTTGGTGCCTGAACCCACACCATACAAGGGAGTGATTAACACAGCATCTGTTGGATTGCTCCACAGAGGAACCAATACATGCAGAGGTGAATACGTTCTTAAAACTTAAGTCATTGCAGCACAGGGCGTGTACCCTTTGTTGTACATGATGATTCTGTGATGATGTTAAAAAGTTTCAGGGATCAGGTAGAAGGTTTAATGTATCAATTTGAGGTAAAGAACCCTGGTCCAAAAACGACCAAGTCAAAAGTTGTGAGTTACAATCGTTCTGATACCTCTGACAATGGAATACATCTACTGGTACTGTTGTTGATAAGATTTTAGGATACGCAACTTTCAGAAGTGATGGTATGAACGAAAACAAAAAAAAATCTAGTAAACATGTGCTCTAAAATGCATACCTTAAGAGCTAAGAGATCTATTTCATCTCTGATACTGTGAAAGAAATCTGTTCTACTGCAAGCTCTTTAACTTACATACTTTTTGAGGAGGAAATATGGACCAAAAAAATCCAGTAAATATGGGTTCTAAAATGCATACATTAAGATCTACAGGCACTTATTTGGAGGAAAAGGTGTGTTTCACAGTAGCGAAGATAACCAATAGCTCATAGTTCTTAAGGTATGAAGTTTAGATCCCATGTTTACTTGACATTTTCTTTTTGTTATGGCTCATATTACCATACATCCTAGCAACAGCAACACCAGTATATGTATTCCACTGTCAACGTATCAGAACGATTTTGGTTTTTAACTTTCGACTCGATCGCTTCCAGTACAGGGTCCGTTAACTCAGATTGATACATTTACCCTTCTACATCATCCCTGAAGGTTTGTACATCATCATGGAGATGTCTGTATATGCTGATTTCGGGTGCCTCCTTGCTCCTGTGGCATGCTGTGAGGAGGACCCACTGTCTTCCATACCACCCTTCTATACCATATACAACAGCATACCAGTTTGTGTGCTTATAAGACTCTCATATGTCAGTCATTTTATATCATATGACAGGGAAACTCCTGTGATATGCCTGCTCTCTGAGCTTAAACAACTATCAAGGAAAGTTGATATGATTTATAACACCAATATCCCAGGATCAAGTCGCAGGAAAATGCAGTAGACTGTCATATTTGTGGGTTTCCATTAGCTAACAAAGCTGGAATTCCATCTAGGGATGGTTGTTATGTAACTGGGGAAGTTCCACAGTCCAGTACACAATGCACTCAACCTGTACTACGAAGTACCACAGGACACATCCATTTTATTTCACAATCTGAGTGGGTATGATACCCATTTCCTTGTTAAGCACTTGTCTGATTCCATCTGTTCATTAAGTACATGGGCGTTGTAACTGAGAACTCAGAGAAATACATTTCTTTTTCCAAGTGAATCACCAAGAATATCATACTGTGTTTCCTGGACTTGCTACAATTTATGCGTGCACCAGTTCACAAACTTCCTGAAACCATGCATTAGGAAGTTATGCATCTCACTCGAGCGACACATCCTGACGATACTAAGATTCAGCTCATGCCGAAGAATCAGGTCTTTCCATATGAACACCTGGATTCAGTGGAGAAACTCAATGAAAGTACATTATCTGACATGACTGAAAGTAATCTTAGAGGTAATTCCATAAAAGATGCAGTATATGGGTATGTTGTAAGCATTAGTCAAATGTTTAACATCTCTAATTTAAGGTGTTACATAACGCTTTATATTGACACTTATCTACAAATACTTACCTGTGTTTACATTCCGCGCTGACCAGTTGCAGCTGTAGCGGCGCATCGAAAGCTAAGTACTAATTAATTGTGTGCGTATAGTGGTTTATTTAGGAACTTTAGTAGTCTTCAACCGGTGTTCTTGGTGTTTTCTGGTGAAATAATTTCAGAAGAACCTTTTGGGAACTGTTTTCAGTTTCGTTACTGTATCATTAGACGTTTGATTATCTTTCTATATTAGTCTTTTGTTATATTCTCATTTGTTGTTGATTAATACTGTTAATAATAGTAGTTACTTCCCTTGTAGAGTAAGTTTGTGATTATTGTAGTCAGGTTTTTAACATCTTCTTATTGTAGTAGCGGAACTTAGATAAAGTAGTTTTCTTGTTTTAATAAGTGTAAATTTTACCATGAGTGAGAAGTGTGGGCTTTGCCGTAGGTTCGTGAGTAGTGGATTGCGGTGTGAGACTTGTTCGAAGTATTTTCACTGGGGGGAATGCAGTGGGGAAGCCAGTGGGCATTCTGGTGAGATCCTCTCCTGGAACTGCGGGTTATGTAGCAAGAGTAAGTTGATAGAGGAGCAGGAGCGTAAGATCTGTGCCCTTCAGGTGCAGTTGAAAAACGCACAGGAGGAGCTAGATAGGATGAGGAGGGAGAAGGGGGTTGGGGAATGGGAGCTGGCTCTTGGCAAGAGATCTGCTAGGAGAAGAAGATTTTCAGATAGTTTTACTATTGGTGTTTGTAATAGATATGACCAACTGTCAGAGTCTAGTGGAGAGGAATCTCAAGTAGCTGTAGATGTAGGAAGTATGCAGCAGACCTTAGCAGTTACGGTGGCTAGGACAGTTGCAAAGTCGAAGAGGAAGAAGAAGGTTCTGCTGTTAGGTAGTTCTCAAAATGGCTCTGAGCACTATGGGACTCAACTGCTGTGGTCATAAGTCCCCTAGAACTTAGAACTACTTAAACCTAACAAACCTAAGGACAGCACACAACACCCAGCCATCACGAGGCAGAGAAAATCCCTGACCCCGCCGGGAATCGAACCCGGGAACCCGGGCGTGGGAAGCGAGAACGCTACCGCACGACCACGAGATGCGGGCAGTAGTTCTCATGGCAGAGGTGTAGGCCAGCAGTTGCAGGAAGTGTTGGGGAGTGAGTACCAGGTCACCAGCATTGTGCAGCCTAATGCAGGATTGGCTCAGGTGACTGTTAACTTAGGGGGTTATGTAGGGATTTTACTAAAGAGGATCAGGTAGTGATTGTGGGTGGGGCTGGTAATAGTATTGATAGGATGGGGAGTATGACATAGATAGTGATCTGGAAAAGATAGCCACTCAGACTGGCAACACGAATGTGCATTTCGTGGAACTGTTTCAGCGTCACGATCGGGCTCCTCTTAATACAGCCGTCAGGCGTAATAACATGAGACTTGGGGGTGCGCTGATGACAGAAAGCATGGGTCACATTTCACTGGTGTCGGTGGAGTCTATCAGCAGGATGGGGTTCACTAGACATGGCCTGCACCTCAACAGGAATGGGAAGGGGAGGCTGGCAAAGCTTATAGGTGACAGCATAGGTGGGGGTGGTGGGGTCACTCATGGGAAAATTCCTGCAGTAGTGGGTGTCAGAGCTGCACCTTTTTTAGATTGAAGTCAGCTGATAGGTATTCCTGCTTAAGGGAAGTCTCTCTAACAAAGGAACCACTTTTGACAAAGCTTAGGTATCCGAGTAATGAGGGAATTAGTATATTTCATCAAAATATACAAGGTATTAGAGATAAAGTTAGTGAACTGCTTATAGATGTTGACTCTGAAATTATTGGTATATCTGAACACTTCTTAAATAAGGAGATAATTCAGAGGTTTCCTTTACCAGGATACAGGTTGGTTGGCAGCTTTTCTAGGAGCTCTTTGCGGTGTGGGGGAGTAGCCATGTATGTGAAAAACGGCATCCCATTTGAGCAAAGTACTGCACTGAAAAGGTGTTTGAATGTTGTGCAGGTGTGGTTAATTTTAATGGAGCTAAACTTCTAACTGTCGTTATTTATAGATCCCCAGATTCCGATTTCACAACATTTTTGCTAAAGCTAGAGGAGGTTCTTGGCTCACTTTATAGGAAATACAAAAAGTTAGTTATATGTGGTGACTTCAACATTAATTGCATAAGTGACTGTGCAAGGAAAAGGATGCTGGTAGACCTCCTTAATTCACATAATCTTATGCAAACCGTATTCTTTCCAACGAGAGTGCAAGTGAACAGTAGAACAACCATGGACAACATTTTTGTTCATTCCTCATTACTAGAAGGGCATTCTGTTAGCAAAAAGGTGAATGGACTTTCAGATCATGATGCACAAATTTTAACTCTAAAAGATTTTTGTGGTGCAACACATGTTTAATATAGTTATCAACTGTTTAGGAAAGCTGATCCAGTTGCTGTAGAGACCTTTGTAAACCTTATCAAGGAACAAGAGTGCCAAGATGTTTATAGCGCTGATACAGTAGATGAAAAATATAATTTTTTTCTCAAGACTTTTCTCGTGCTCTTTGAAAGTTGCTTTCCGTTAGAACGTTCAAAACAGGGTACTAGCACAAACAGGCAGCCCGGATGGCTGACTAGAGGGATAAGAATATCTTGTAGAACGAAGTGGCAATTATATCAAAACGTTAGAAACAGGCAAAATCTAAATGCAGCAGCCCATTACAAACAGTATTGTAAGGTGCTTAAAAATGTTATTAGGAAGGCAAAAAGTATGTGGTATGCAGATAGAATAGCTAAGTCTCAGGATGAAATTAAAACCATATGGTCAGTCGTAAAGGAAGTGGCTGGTCTGCAGAGACAGGTCGAAGATATAGAATCAGTGCGTAATGCGAATGTCCGTGTTACTAATAAGTCGCATATATGTACAGTATTTAATAATCACTTTCTGAATATAGCAGGTGAACTAAATAGAAACCTAGTCCCAACAGGGAATCATATAGCGCTCTTAGAAAAAAGTGTTCCGAGACTGTTACCTGAAATGCTCCTCCATGATACTGACAAGAGGGAGATTGAGTTAATAATCAAATCACTAAAGACCAAGAACTCTCATGGATATGACGGGGTATCTAGCAGAATACTGAAGTATTGTTCTATGTATGCTAGCCCAGTACTTAGCCGTATCTGTAACTTTTCCTTTAGGAGTGGTCGGTTTCCTGACCGATTAAAGTACTCGGTAGTGAAGCCACTTCATAAAAAGGGAGACAGGGATAATGTTGACAATTTTAGACCTATTTCTATGCCATCGGTGTTTGCTAAAGTTATCGAGGAGGTTGTATATACAAGGTTACTGGAGCATTTAAATTCACATAATTTGCTGTCAAATGTACAGTTTGGTTTTAGAAATGGTTTAACAACTGAAAATGCTATATTCTCTTTTCTCTGTGAGGTTTTGGACGGATTAAATAAAAGGTTGCGAACGTTAGGTGTTTTCTTTGATTTAACGAAGGATTTTGACTGTGTTGACCACAAAAAATTACTGCAGAAGTTGGACCATTATGGAGTAAGGGGAGTAGCTTACAATTGGTTCGCCTCTTACTTTAAGAACAGAAAGCAGAAGGTAATTCTCCGCAATATTGAGAGTGTTAGTGATGCTCAGTCCCAATGGGGCACTGTTAAGTGGAGTGTTCCCCAAGGATCGGTGCTGGGGCCACTGCTGTTTCTTATTTATATAAAAGATATGCCTTCTAGTATTACAGATGATTCAAAAATATTTCTGTTTGCTGATGACACCAGCTTGGTAGTGAAGGATCTTGTGTGTAATATTGAAACAGTATCAAATAATGTAGTTCATGAAATAAGTTCGTGGTTTGTGGAAAATAATTCGATGCTAAATCACAGTAAGACTCAGTTTTTACAGGTTCTAACTCACAATTCAACAAGAACCGATATTTTGATCAGACAGAATGGGCCTATTATAAGCGAGACGGAACAGTTCAAGTTCCTAGGCGTTCGGATAGATAGTAAGCTGTTGTGGAAAGCCCATGTCCAGGATCTTTTTCAGAAACTAAATGCTGCTTTATTTACCATTAGAACAGTATCTGAAATAAGTGACAGTTCAACACTAAAAGTAGTCTACTTCGCATATTTTCATTCGCTTATGTCGTATGGTATTATTTTTTGGGGTAATTCTTCTGATTCAAAAAGGGTATTTTTGGCTCAAAAACGGGCTGTTCGAGCTATATGTGGTGTAAGTTCGAGAACCTCTTGTCGACCCCTACTCAATAGTCTGGGAATTTTGACATTGCCCTCACAGTATATATTTCCTTTAATGTCGTTTGTTGTTAGCAATATTAGCCTATTCCCAAGAGTTAGCAGCTTTCACTCAGTTAATACTAGGCAGAAATCAAATCTGTATGTGGAATGCACTTCCTTGACTCTTGTGCAGAAAGGAGTGCAGAATTCTGCTGCATCCATTTTCAATAAGCTACCACAAGAACTAAAAAATCTTAGCAGTAGCCCAAACTCTTTTAAGTCCAAACTGAAGAGGTTCCTCATGGCTCACTCCTTCTATTCTGTCAAGGAGCTCCTGGAAGAGCTGAAAAATTAAGCAAATTCCAGTGTTACATTGTTGATTTTCTTTATTTAAACTTACATCCTGTCACCTGAATGTGTTTTTTATATTTCATTTTATCTGTTTCTACTATCGTGTTATAATTTCATGTATTGACTCGTTCCATGACCATGGAGACTTCTCCTTAATTTTGTCCCACGGAACAATAAATAAATAAATAAATAAACATTTTCGAGAAAGTCTGGAGTGCATGCTTGAAAATATATTTGATGCATCCAGCATTCTAGTACTCTATGGCAAGGCTTCCATGGATGTCATTCTCATAAGCACAGAAGTCAACATCGAACTTTTAACAGATGTCAATCTGCTGCTGTATTTTGGGCACAGGGTTCATGGGGGACTTTGCCATTGTGTCTGTAAGCATGCCAAAACAAATAAGCCATGAATCGGTGAAAAGTGAAAGAAAATCCATCGATTCAAGTTACATCCTGTATTTGGATGTAAAAAATTAATGTAAACATATCATGCAACAGTCTCTGCCTGTTGGAGGGTTTCCATGACTGTCTCGTGATAAAATCGTTGGAATACATATTTCCTTGGATACGGCAGTGGATCCTGCTATAGGCTATGTCTTGGAGGCAGACCTGGCACATCCTAATACTCTGAACGACATGCACAACGATTTGCCATTATGTCTAGAGCACCAAGTTCCATGAAACACTTACCCTCCCTCCTGAGCTGATGATGACCCTGAGGGATAAGAACAGATATATACTGCATTATAGAAACCTGCAACAGTGACTCAGTTTGAGAAACGAACTGTTTAGAGCCACTCACACTATTAAATTCCACTCGTCCATTGATTGTAGGAATATATTGATGTAATCACCACTAACAGGTGCCCCCCAACAGTGTGCAAAGAGTGTGCGATGTGTTACCTCAATGGCTCTAGTGGTTGACGATTAGTTGGATTGTCTGGATGACAGTGAAGAGAACACTCCTCTACAAATGCCGTCTCAAATTAATATTCAGTCCTGAATACGTGGTAAATATTGTGTTCCACTGAAAAGTCAATGTTTCACAACATGACAATTAACAGAACATTTGGAACCCTGCCGTACTTGCACTGCCTATGTTGGTCACAGAGAGAGAGAGAGAGAGAGAGAGAGAGAGAGAGAGAGAGAGAGAGACTATAATTCTGTATTGTATACATATAATGAAAATGTTTCGTGTGTCTATATGTAATGGTAACCCCCATTTATAATATTGTAAATGAGTGCAAATACGGGGTCTTAGAGGTATAAGTGCAAATATTTCCATTTATAAACGAAAACAATGTACTGAACGATGTTGCATCAATATTTACTTCATTTGCAGACCAATAATAATAGGTATTTCAGTAGTATGTTTTTAGATTGGTTAGTACCCTCAAGTATGCACGACACACACAAGATATTAACGTTTATATTACCATGGGCAGCAGGTCAGGTATTGAAGTGTGGATGTGTGGACCCAAAATGTTAAGTCTACTAACAGGCATAGTCCACTTTGGGGACTATAGTTATGACCATGCAGAAAACATCAGGAAGTAAGTTATGTGACCTGTTTATGGGAATACTGTTATATGCAGAGAAAAAATAACAAAGGCATTGAAGTGAGTACATACTAAGGTACCAATTATCATAAAATCTGTACCTATACCGCTAACAGATTGTGTGTGCTCGAAAAGAATACTATATGCATCTGAATTAATGGTGTAGTACGTGTTTGAATTACATACATTGTACGTGTGTGAATTGCACAGTTTCATTTCCTTAGTTTTTCTCTTTTCTTAGTCATACAAGTAAGTATTATTAGTTTTCAGTATTACATTTTTTTTTATTTCTGACGTTTTGTCTCTCTGTAACAGCGTAACAGATGTACTGAAAGAAAAATAATGACAGCTACAACATTCCCACTGGTGTAATGTTTGATTGTAACCTTTCAAAGGCTCTCGTAGGATTAAATTTATTGTAAAAAGAGTTATACATACTGTGAAGGATCAAAATATTATATATATTGTGAATAAACAAAAAATTATGTTCCTATCTATTACTGTTTCTTTTTTAAATATCTTGAATCTCAAGCCCAGTCATGTGCATATGTATATGCTCTGAGTTAAACCCCTTATTAAAAAAGAAGCAAAAATGAGTAAGGAGCAGCAGTTGAAACCGCTCAGCATTAAAGTGTAGATATATAGATGGTTTTCGACACGAGTACTCATGTTGCTGTTTGCAGATAAGAAATGCAGCTCAGTTCAGAAAATAACTGCTTAGGATTTTGCATATCACGTCACACATATTAGTCCATGGGAAAAGGTGGCACATCATCTAAGCTAACTTTGTAGACATATCAAAAAACTCGTGTAAAATTCTATCTCTTGTACAAAGTGACCACCACACGGAAGGTGGTCAGAAGGACTGTTATTCGTCAGCGTCATCTACCGAAAACATGTTCATAGAACCCTTTTTCATCCATTTCGAGTGAGGAATCCGTCCCTGCAGTTTGTCTGTTCACCCTGTATATTTGTTGGAATCAACCGACATAATGCACTAACAGTTGGTACAGGTGCTTCGTCAACAGCCAAATCGATCGACCACGTTTACAACACAAAGTCTGGAGGAAGAGATTCATACACGTTCTTGCCACTTTTATTGTCTATTTCATATATAAGTGTTAAGTTCTCTCCTCCTTTTACCCTTCTAGAGGATTGGATCCCTTCCTTCGAAGGCGACAGATTCCAGAGCTTGTGCTATACTCCGGATGAAATTTACGTTTTCGAAGAGCTCGTTACTATTGACTTTGCTGTCTCTCTCTCTCTTTCTCTCTCTCTGTCTGTCTGCATGCGTGTTTCGTCTGCCATCGCCGCCGCCTGCTGCTGCCGTTGTCGTCTGTCCATCTGCGTTCCTGCCTGCCTGCCTGCCTGCCTCCTCGCCACCGTTCGGAGCTCATCGCCATCGCCTGCTGTCCAGTCCGTCCGTCGCCGTCCGTCCGCTGCCGTCCATCGTCGCCGCCGCTTGTTGTCCGTCCGCCGCCGTCCATCGTCGTCGCTGCCTGCTGTCCGTCCATCCGCCGCCGTCCATCGCCGCCACCACCTGCTGTCCATCCGTCGCCGTTCGTCCACTATGAGCCTTCCCACCTGCACTGTCATCTACACCTCCCCCTCCCCCTCCTCCACTGTCACTTCCTGGAGTGCCGCCCCTGGCCTCCCTCCATATACCTCGCCTCGTCTTGCCCCACTCACCCATTCCCCCATCTCCTCCCATGCTGTGTACCCCCACCTCTACACCATTCCTCCAGCCTCCACACCCTCAACAACCCCCACTCCTGCCCCCACCCTCACATACGCCACTGTTGTTGCCCCTGCTGCCACCCCTCAGGTGGTCGGCTTCCCCTCTCTCACATCCCCAAGTCACTTCACCATCTGCGTCCCCCACACGCATCACGTCACACCGGGCCACCATCGCCACCACTGAACCACCACACCTTCATCCTGTCCACCCCAGACCCTAAGGTCCTTGATGCCCATACCCTCATCATGGAGGTACAAAAGTATATACCTGGGGATCCCATCTCGCAACTGATTCCTCGCAGGGACTCAGTCCATATCAAGTCGCCGTTTCCATCCTTTCACACAGAAATCCTCCGTAAACTCTCACGTGTTATGTTTGGCCCCCATGCGTCCCTGACACTCATCCTCTCCTCTTCCTCTCCTCATCAGCCCCAGCCTCCCCGTCGCCCTCCCACCTACACTGCCTTGATTACCAAGCTCAACCCGGTGATCACGAAGGATGAGGTGTTTGCGGAACTCAACTTCCACCCAGACCTGGAAATCCGCTCTGTCCGTCATATCCACAATGCCTCCGGTCCCGCCTACCTCATGCAGGTCAATTCGGAGTCAACCCCCTCCACTGACCATCTCCTCACCCAGGGTGGCCTGATTTACCACTGTCGCCACCCAGTTGAATCCTCCAAATACCCTCCCAAATCCTACTGCTGCCAGCAATGCCTCATGTACAACGATCACATGACCACCCCCAACTGCAAAAACCCTCCCACCTATCCTCTTTGCAAGGCCTCCCACTTTCTTAAAAACTGCCCCAACCTCGCTGCTCCTCCTTCCTGTAACACCTGCAATAGCCCCCATCCCACCTACTGCCACAAGTGTAAAGCCAAACCCCCTCCTGCCACCCCCAAGCTTACAGTCCCTGTCCGTCCCGTTGATCCCCTGTCCAGACCAACAATTCCCTCCGTCCACCTCCCATGGCTGAGGACATCATCCAGTTCCTTACCATTGTCCTCCAAAACATTCACCCTTTTCAGTGGCCCCACACCTTCCAACAGATCTCCCTTGCCGCCAGCTCTGTTTTCCACCTGAACACCTTTGCCACTCACTCTCACAATTAAGCCTACCTTCACCCACCTTGACACCCTAATTAAAACCCCTTCCTTCACTTCCCCGCCTCTCTTCCCATCATGGCATGGCACGAGTGTCACATCCTCTTCCAGAACATCTGCTCCTTCCCCACCAACAAAATGAACACCCTCTCCCACCACCAGGTCGACACCTTTCTCTTGAACGAAACCTTTCTCCAGCCCCACCACTCTATTCGCACCTCTCCCTATATTCTCCACTGCACTGATGCTCCTGGTCCTCGAGCCCAGGGTGGAGTTGCGATTGGCCATCTTAAGCATATCCCTGTCCAGCCACAACCCCACTTCAATGGCCCCACCGAACACCATATCCTAAGCGTCTTCTTCCCCTCCCTCACGATTACCTGCACACCATCTATGTCCACTCCAGTGCTCCTCTTCCTTATGACTTCATCTCCCACATTGACCACACCTTCTCCACCTATGTGATTGCCACCGACATTAACATCCACAGCCACTCCCCTGCTGCCCTTTGGTGGTGGCATCAGTTTCTCTCCACGATCTAAGGTGACCTTGTTCCCCTTCCCCAGCACACCTGTCCCGAAAGCGACACAACCCCCGATGTTGTCATTGCCTCTGACAACTTCCTTGAGTGTATCACTGTCGACATCCTTGACCCCACAGGTAGCGGCCACCTCCCCATCCTTCTCCCTGTAACATCTGCTCATCATCCCCTCTGGCTCTCCACCCTGCACCCCCTCCCAAGGTCGTCCACAACTACTGTCGTGCCAACTGGGATGCCTACCGGGAATCCATCGCCACACAGGTCGAAAGCCACCCTTCTTACCAATCACCATGCTGATGACATCATCCACGCTTCATCCTTCCTTCAGAAGGTACTTACTGACGCCATACATACTGACCCCCTCGTCCCACTCTCCCTCCGTGGGCAGTCCTCCTCCTCCTCCGCGAATCCCGCTGCCTCTATCGCTCCTTCCTGTGCACTCATGACAGGGGTAAATTCCAACTCCTCCGGCCAATAAAGTGACACGTCTGGAACCTTATTACAGCAAAGAAACCCCAGGACTGGCGCCAGACCTGCACACGACTCAGCGTCACCCTCCCGATCAACTCCTCCAAGTACTGGTTCACCTTCCATCGCCTTACTGGTTCCCATTCCGCACCCCATTACCCCCTTCACCATAACGACCGCCCCCTTCCTGACAACAGCAGTAAGGCCAACCACTTTGCTTCCCACCTTTCTGAGGTGTTATCCATCCCTGTTTATTCTCTTTTCCCCATTGTCATGGAATGCACCGATACCTCCATTGCTCCACTTGCTCCTAGTCTCCAGTATTTGGGCTAGTTGCCCCCCTCCAACATCAACACTCCAATCACAGCACAAGACATTCAACTTACCCTCTGGTCGACATGCAACAAGGCCCCTTCTCATGACTGTGTCACCTACCGCCACCTTAGAGAAAGCCCCTTCTCTTTCCTATCTGTCCTTGCCCATATCTATAATGTCATTCTCTCTACCGGCTTCTACCCCAACCTGTGGAAGACTTTCTGCGTCCTCTTATTCCTCAAACCCAACAAACCCCCTTCCATCACCTCTTCCTATTGTCCCATCTGCCTCACCTCCGTCTTCACTAAGGTCTTCGAATCCATGTTATCCCATCATATCCAGCAGTACCTTCATCAGCATCACCTCCTCCCCCTTAGTGAGTGTGGCTTCTGACCCTCCTTCTCCACTGAAGACCAACTCCTTAACCTTGTTCGCCTTCTCTCCCTTCAGCTTAACTCCTGTCACTTCTTCATTTTTGTTTCCCTCGACCTCCAAAATGCCTATGACCGTGTATGGAATCCGGTCTTCTCTTTAAACTCCAAACCTATGCCCTATCTATCAATTTTGTCCATCTGGTCCCTTCCTTCCTCTCGCACCGTCCTTCTTATGTCACCCTCCACAACACCAACTCTTGTATCTTTTATCGCACTGCTGGTGTCCTCCATCCTCTCCCCTCTCCTTTATCTCTTGTACACGGCTGATGTACCCAAGACACCACCACCTATCCACCTTCTCCAATATGCTGATGACACCGCCTTCCTGGCTCTCTATCCTACCCTTCAATGGTCCCAACGGTCGAAACCTACCTTGACCAGTTCACCACTTGGTGTAACCAGTGGCTCATTCGTCTCAAACCCTCCAAAACCCAGGCAATCATCATAGGCCGCACCACCGGCTCCTTCCATCTCCATGATTTCTATGTCACCCTCTATGGTCATCCCATCCAGCTCATCCCTACCCTGAGAGACCTGGGCCTCACCCTCGACTATCACCTCACCTGGACCCCTCACCTCCTGACCATCCAGCAGAAAGCCAATTCCCACCTCTGCCTCCTGAAAGTCCTGTCTGGCTGGACATGGGGATAACATCCTCCCACCATCCTGCACACCTAAAAATTCCTCATCCATCCTATCCTCTGTTATGCAAGCGTTGCCTCGATCTTCGCACCCACCTGCTTTTACAAGGCCCTCCAAATCCTCGAACACCTCGCCTTCCGTATCCGCCTTCCTTCCCCCACACGGCTCCTGTACGACCTCATCCTCTTCCCCCACCTCCTCCTTTTCCTCCAACATCCTTTACACTGTCTGCAGGATTGATCCTCTCTAACCCCTGGTTTCCTCATTCCTCTCTGCCCCCCCCCCCCCCCGCTCGTTGCCGCGCCTCTATCGCTATATTACTGCCTCTCTCCACCTCCACACCCTCCATCTCCTTCATCAGGGCAGTTTCCAACACCTCCCCCTCCTGGATGTTGAACTTTGCTGTGACATATACCCTTTCTTCCAACTGTAACCAGGTCTTGTTCCTCTCCTCCCCAGGGTCCCCCTTTTCTTTTCCCCTCCTTCTTCCAGAGCGGATTTTCCTCCTTTCCCCTCCCCCCCCAGTCCCTGCACCCCATCCTCGCCTCTTTCCCTCCCACATTCTCCCTCCCTGGCCCTCTTTGGCTCACCCCAGCCTGTCTCCCCCTCTCTTCCCCTCCCTCCCTTCTTCCCTTCTCCATCATCTCCTTGCACCTGGCTGATCCTCTGTTTTGATCCTTGTTATCAGTATGCCATATCAGTATTGTGTTTGGTGCTGTTCTCCTGTGCATCGAGAGATGTGATTTTAATTGTGTGATGAACATAAGTGTTCCTGTCAGTGATTGTTACGTGCTATGCCGACTGTTGGTACTTTTGTGCTCTGGTCATACTTCGTCTTGTGTTATTTTAACTGTCCCAGTGTGTGTTTTGTTTTGTGTGCGCTTCTTTTTTACGGTTTTTATCTCCATATTATAGTCGCACCTTTTTGTCTATTGTCTTCGATAATGTTCCCACTTTTTTTTATATCTATGTACGCCATGTTTTCTCCTTTCTGTTATTTTTAAATGTCTTCTATTGTATGTTTTACTTCTTTCGGCTGAAGAGCAGCTGAAGAGCTGCTGCTGCCAGCCCACCCTGATGGGGAATTGAAATACAATAAAGAAAGAAAAAAAAACTCCTTTTACCGATCTTGTTTATCCTGGTTGCCCACCATACATAAACTATGTCTCTGCGTAGCTCTTGGAAGAGCAGTTAACCGATTCAGTCAGAATTCATATACAAAATCACTATTGTAATACTTTACATGTACTTGACAGAATGACTGGACAAATTGTATTCAAGTATACAGTCGAAGCAAAAGCTTTTTAAGATTCTTGTTTCTTCTCAAAGACAATTTAGCAAATAACTGCACGTTTTTCCACGACTACTAACAGTCAATAAACCCAAGCTTGACTTTACTTTCTTTAAATAAAAGTATTTTTTCCGCTTTAACTGGTCAGCTCTTGAACATCAGAGAAAAGTAAACATAACAAAATTTTAATTGGCAAATTAGACTCACCACGCACTTCCGATCAGGGCTGTTTCGTATTTACCATCTAATAACAGTATGTGTTAGTTTCTTTTACCCCACACACAGTTTCAAGAACTAGTGATTACTTTTAGTTTAAGTAGTCGTTATGAAATTTATCTTGAAACTGATTCTTTTTCCTTCACTCACACTCCAATCACTTAAAGCCACAGTTGGAAAAGTTTACGTTCTTCCAATTATTACGAAAAGCATCAATAACAACCACCATCATGTTAATTAACATATCAGCGTTTCACGGACATGATACGTCTTCCAGCATTTCATATTTGTAGATTTCTGATTTTACATAAATTTCATCGTCAATGACAGCAGTGCAGTACACCGATGTAGACATATGGTTCAAATGGCTCTGACCACTATGGGACTTAACATCTGAGGTCATCAGTCCCCTAGAACTTAGAACTACTTAAACCTAACTAACCTAAGGACATCACACACAACCGTGCCCGAGGCAGGATTCGAACCTGCGACCGTAGCGGTCGCGCGGCTCCAGACTGTAGCGCCTAGAACCGCTTGCCACTCCGGCCGGCTACATAGACATATCTCAAAAACTTGGTTTTCCTTTAAAACGTAGAATACAACAAATTTTATTATTGTATTTATTCTTTGTCTTTTGTTTTAAAATTCAATGACGCAGCAAGTAATGTGCAATTTTAGGTGTCATCGGCCTGGTGGCGAATGTTGTCGGCGACGCCAGGTACTTGTATTGCCGCGATGGGCGAATACTACCGTCCACTATGTGTTACTTGTCGCTCCGTACATGAAACAGAAGAAAACGCAAAACAAACTTGTTTATCGACATTATTAAAACACTGTTTATGAAACCATCATTAATTAACATTCATTACCTTTATACTTTTCCCCATGAATCGTTATTCTGGGTAATAAGTTGTGCGGTTTCTATAACTTCACACTACAACTTTCAGCTCCGTTATGTCTGCAATCACTGGGAATAAAACCCATTTTGGTTTGACATTACGTATCTCGCTGCTTCGAGCACCAAACTGAATTTAATTGCCTTTCGGAAGTACTAATTTCTGTTGCAATACATTCCATTAAATACCAATGACGAAATGCTACAGTCACGTATAGATCATTTCTCAAGATATTACACAATGATATTTGCTCTTTCTCGGACGTTCGTATTTATGGCGTTTCCCAATACATTATTTCCGATCACAATGTTTGACTTGGTATCTGTGTTGTCTTAGGTAATATACACTCCTGGAAATTGAAATAAGAACACCGTGAATTCATTGTCCCAGGAAGGGGAAACTTTATTGACACATTCCTGGGGTCAGATACATCACATGATCACACTGACAGAACCACAGGCACATAGACACAGGCAACAGAGCATGCACAATGTCGGCACTAGTACAGTGTATATCCACCTTTCGCAGCAATGCAGGCTGCTATTCTCCCATGGAGACGATCGTAGAGATGCTGGATGTAGTCCTGTGGAACAGCTTGCCATGCCATTTCCACCTGGCGCCTCAGTTGGACCAGCGTTCGTGCTGGACGTGCAGACCGCGTGAGACGACGCTTCATCCAGTCCCAAACATGCTCAATGGGGGACAGATCCGGAGAACTTGCTGGCCAGGGTAGTTGACTTACACCTTCTAGAGCACGTTGGGTGGCACGGGATACATGCGGACGTGCATTGTCCTGTTGGAACAGCAAGTTCCCTTGCCGGTCTAGGAATGGTAGAACGATGGGTTCGATGACGGTTTGGATGTACCGTGCACTATTCAGTATCCCCTCGACGATCACCAGTGGTGTACGGCCAGTGTAGGAGATCGCTCCCCACACCATGATGCCGGGTGTTGGCCCTGTGTGCCTCGGTCGTATGCAGTCCTGATTGTGGCGCTCACCTGCACGGCGCCAAACACGCATACGACCATCATTGGCACCAAGGCAGAAACGACTCTCATCGCTGAAGACGACACGTCTCCATTCGTCCCTCCATTCACGCCTGTCGCGACACCACTGGAGGCGGGCTGCACGATGTTGGGGCGTGAGCGGAAGACGGCCTAACGGTGTGCGGGACCGTAGCCCAGCTTCATGGAGACGGTGGCGAATGGTCCTCGCCGATACCCCAGGAGCAACAGTGTCCCTAATTTGCTGGGAAGTGGCGGTGCGGTCCCCTACGGCAGTGATTTCCCTAAATCACTCCAGGCAAATGCCGGGATGGTTCCTCTGAAAGGGCACGGCCGACTTCCTTCCCCATACTTCCCTAATCCGATGAGACCGATGACCACGCTGTCTGGTCTCCTTCCCCAAAACCAACCAACCAACCAACCAACCCTACGGCACTGCGTAGGATCCTACGGTCTTGGCGTGCATCCGTGCGTCGCTGCGGTCCGGTCCCAGGTCGACGGGCACGTGCACCTTCCGCCGACCACTGGCGACAACATCGATGTACTGTGGAGACCCCACGCCCCACGTGTTGAGCAATTCGGCGGTACGTCCACCCGCCTCCCGCATGCCCACTATACGCCCTCGCTCAAAGTCCGTCAACTGCACATACGGTTCACGTCCACGCTGTCGCGGCATGCTACCAGTGTTAAAGACTGCGATGGAGCTCCGTATGCCACGGCAAACTGGCTGACACTGACGGCGGCGGTGCACAAATGCTGCGCAGCTAGCGCCATTCGACGGCCAACACCGCGGTTCCTGGTGTGTCCGCTGTGCCGTGCGTGTGATCATTGCTTGTACAGCCCTCTCGCAGTGTCCGGAGCAAGTATGGTGGGTCTGACACACCGGTGTCAATGTGTTCTTTTTTCCATTTCCAGGAGTGTATTTAGTGTCTTCTCTGCTGCGAATCAGTACAGGTTCACAGCGAGCGTTTAAAATAATCTTCCTGTAATTTTCTGCGAAGCCTACCACCACACTAAGCGGAATACTGAAACCGAAACGTCCATCATCAGTAACATATTCTTTACTTCACTTCTCGTTACATAGCCACTGCTCTGCAATGCGGTAGCCTCATTTGTCCTAAAAGACGCATGTCCTTTCATTATCGATCCAATTCCCAAATTGCGCACATGATCAATAATTTGTTTATTCAAACGACACTGAATTTCCGCAAGCAGGTGAAGTGCACAATTTTTAAATCGATGTCACTAGCTTGCTGTCGCCCTGACCCTTCCTTCACTACGCAAACGACTCGCTCATGACCTTGTATCGCAAATGACGACGAGCAAGCGCTCGATACTGGTCCAGTAAATTAAAAAAAATATAAAAAGCGAGCCGCCTTGTCTTTATATACTAATAAAAAATGTCATTTATTAGCTACATGAAAGCTACAAGATACCTTGAATACGAAACGCCTGTAAGTCTATCATACAACATAAATGGTGTCCCACTATACTATCAGAAGACAGAATCGAAAATAACAAGGAACAGAAAATTTTTGTCTCACATTCAGAATGTAACTCAACTCCACCATCTTCTTTTTCTCCCTCACCCAGCACAATGTCGAATGAGAGTTCATAGAGAATGATGGAAGTATTTACAGCATTCTGTGTCCTGGCGATGATAGTATTTTCCAGGTGTGAGGAGTCATGACTATTTCCACTTTTCTTAATCTTCTTCTTCTTTTTCTTCTACTTCTTCTTCTTCGTATCTGTTCCTATTTCTTCAGAGACAACTCGCGGCCAGAATTTGATGCCCATTACGATTCCTTAGGTGTAATCCAAAAATTATTTCTTCTCCGCCGAAATCCACAATACTTCCTTCCTGGTATCCAATTGACATGCTTAATTCTAAAATGTATTTTGCCACGACTGGTATGTAAATGGGAGGATTTGACAACTGCAACTTGTATGTCATAGAGAATGGGAAAAGAAAGGAAAAGAATGAGTGAGAATTCGTAACTTCCAGCCGCAGAGGGCAAGTTGAAAATTTGTGCCGGACAGGGACTCAAACCCAGATTTCTCGCTTCTCATGAGTGGCTGCCTTAAACGCTTGGACCATACGGACACGGCCTTTGACCAACTCAAATTTCCAACCTATCAATCGCTGCTAAGCACCGTTTCTCGTCCATGTCCGACTTAACAGCCACCACACAAGTATATAACTTTCTGCAAGAGCGCGACGGTTGCTTGACTATTGTTTCAGTGCGGATGCACTAATATCGTTCGCACTCTAGTGACTTGCCATTTCAGATAATCGTGTGTGTTAGCATAAGGTTCCACGTTTTTCATATTAGGTGCGTTGTGCTACCACCTACTGCCAGGTACTCAATACCAGCGACCTCAATAGTCATTAGACATCGTGAGAGAGCAGAATGGGGCGCTCCGCGGAACTCACGGACTTCGAACGTGGTCAAATGACTTGTGTCATACGTCTGTACTCGAGATTTCCACACTCCTAAACATCCCTAGGTCCACTGTTTCCGATATGATAGTGAAGTGGAAACATGAATGGAAACGTACAGCACAAAAGCGTACAGGCCGACATCGACTGTTGACTGACAGAGACCGCCGACAGTTGAAGAGGGTAGTAATGTGTAATAGGCAGCCATCTATCCAGGCCATCATACAGGAATTCCAAACTGCATCAGGATCCACTGCAAGTACTATGACAGTTAGGCGGGAGGTGAGAAAAGTTGGATTTCATGGTTGAGCGGCTGCTCATAAGCCACACATCACGACGGTAAATGCCAAACGACGCCTCACGTGGTGTAAGGAGCGTAAACATTGGACGATTGAACAGTGGAAAAACGTTGTGTGGAGTGACGTATCACGGTACACGATGTGGCGATCTGATGGCAGGGTGTGCGTATGGCGAATGCCGGGTGAACGTCATCTGCCAGCAAAATTCGGAGGCGGTGGTGTTACGGTGTGGTCAAGTTTTTCATTGGGGGTGCTTGTACTCCTTGTTGTTTTGCGTGGCACTATCACATCACAGGTCTACAGAAATGTTTTTAGCACCTCCTTCCTTCCCACTGTTGAAATGCATTTCGGGGATGCCGACTGCATCTTTCAACACGATCGAGCAGCTGTTCATAATCCACGGCCTGTGGCGGAGTGGTTACACAACAATAAAATCCCTGTAATGTACTGGCCTGCACAGAGTCCTGACCTGGATCCTACAGAACACCTTTGGGATATTTCGTAACGCCTACTTCGTGTAAGGCCTCACTGACGGACATCGACACCGCTCCTCAGAGCAGCACTCCGTAAAGAATGGGCTTCCAGCACCTTCCAGCACCTGACTGAACGTATGCCTCCGATAGTGGAAGCTGTCATCAATGCTAAGGGTGGGCCAACGCCATACTGAGTTTCAGCAGTACCGATGGAGGGCGCCACAAACGTGTTAGTCATTTTCAGTCAGGTGTCCGGATACTTTTGATCACGTGTGAGTGGTAATCGTATGATTGTCATGACTCGTTTTAACAAAATGTCGATTTTGGATCAACTAGCTGTGGCTGTAAAGGTTCACCACCGACTGGTAACGTTTTTAGATGTGGGTATTAATGTATATAAATGACAAATAAGAAGCGGGCTTAAAGTTCGTCATATTCTATACACCATATATGTTGAAAATACTATAAGTGATCATGGGAACAAAATTTTTTGTAACGTAGTACCGCACTGTCATGGCTTCATTTGTTATCTTCATGCCTTTTAATCGCAGTTATACCCTTTTAGTCTAAACATTTGCGATAGTGTTAAACGTACCTCTACCAACATAAAGTGAAGCATTGGCATTAATTGTGACCCTTCCTGGTAGTAAAAGGAAGATATGAAGTATACTGTGTTGCTTGGTGTGGATACTCACACACAGAACCACTGCCATCAAATATTCACATACATAACGAGAAAGTGTCTCTTATAATCACTTCTGTGTTTAACTCTATCATTTTGTGCAATAATGTTTGGGCATAGGAGGCCACCGTTTCACATAAGTTATAAAAAACGATCAGTTACGAAAATGAATGTGTAATACTATGGCTATTTGTGTAGATATTATTTTCTTCGTTTTTCCTTCTCAAATATATTCTCTGTGTTGAATGTGCATATGCAATATTAAACAAACCTTTGGTGTCATTTTTTGTCCGTTTATGTAAAGGTGTAAGTAATTTTTCTGGTAAATTATCATGTTCAGATTTTGTTTGATGATTATGCATTTGTCATCTAAGTATGGTATCACAGTGAAAGCTTTTACATTGGAAAATCTTTTAAACCACACTTATTTTGCGACTAGTCTGTAGGGCAACGTAGCACTTTTGAAATAACTGCTTGCTGGAAGATGGACACGGTGTAGTAGGAATGTGGATAGCTATGAGTATGAGCGGACGTGTGATTCAGTGCTGAGCAATATCAAGAGTACTAAATGTGTATGGGAGATGTTCATACCCTTATCTGAGGGGATACAGTGCGATTAAATAAGTATGGATTTGGTCTTTGACGAAGCTGGTGGCGACGGCAATATCTTACTATGTGTCAAGAGCTACAGGAACATACAAAGGAACTGTTAAACCACAGTTAGACCCTATTCAGTTTTGTAGGTTGAACATTTTTTTTGTGTGTTTTATATTTCTTTCTCATTCAATCTGTTAGCGAAGATTATGCAAAACTGTTCAACATGTAATATACACAAGACAAATTTAACACTAAATGACTACATGAGTAAATCTGGATAGGCGAGTCAGTTAATAAAAGAAAAAAGTGCTCTATGCAGCACAAAGAAGAATATCGCCGAAATCACAGTTATGAACCTCACAAAATGAACTTATTTACATACAATAAGCACACTCACATACTCTATCTGACAAAGAAAAGTGAGCCACCAAGAAGAGGAGGAGGAAACGAAATGAAACTTCAAAAGTTGAGAGGTTATGTGATGTTATTTAAGTGTTTACCAAATTGAACTAAATTCATAAAGCATGTGGCCATATGATTCCACTTACCAATGTGACGCTGTAAACCCATCTGGCCTGCATGCATGCACTGATTCAATTGGGAGGCAAGCTGGCCCTCTACTGCTGTAGCTTGTCCTTGATATCCCAGATACTGGCACTGTGATGGAGTTGCCATCCCAGCAGGTCCCACACATGTTCTCTTGCGGACAGATCTGGGGGTCTAGATCGCCACAGCTGTACCTCAACATCATGCAGACAGTTCATAGAGACCCGTGGCGTTTGTGGAATAACATTGTCCTTTTGAAAATAGCACTACAATACTATCTCATGAGAGGTAACCGATGAAGACACAGGATGTCTGTGACGTACCATTGTGCCGTCAGAGCATCCAAATTCACTACCACCAGTAATCTGAAGTCATACCCGATGATTCCCTATACCATGACGTCAGATGTGACCCTCCAAAGCACTGGATGAATGGAACGTCTCCCCAGGCCGCCATATTCGCCGACGCTGCTCACCCGGAACAGTGCAGAACCGCCACTCATCGCTGAACACTATGCGATTCCATTCATCTGCAATCAGTGCTTCCTGGTCACGGAACCACCACTCCAAAAGCAGCCGTTTATGATGTGTTGTTAACGGCAGCCTATATGCATGGGATGGTAATTTCATAGTCTGGCTGCTGATAATCTCTGTGAATGGGGTGGGATGCCACAGTATGTTGCGGAGAGTCCATTACTTGTTCTCTGATAACAGTTGCAAGTATGGTAGCGGTTATGATGTTCTTGGTGCCAATACGGTGACCCTCCATTGTGGCGGTCAGATGTGGTCGACTGGAACCTAGATGATGAGTATGCCTTTCACACGTTCCCATGCAGTCCAACATCGAGGCACTGCCACACCTGACTGCCTCAAAAACTTGGATATTGCACAATTCGGCCAAATGGAGCTCCACAATGAGATCCCTTTCAAACTGTGTAAGGCACTGATAACGCTGTCTCACACGTGTACACAGCATCTCCGTGTCCTTCGCAGTGATCGCTCAACATCTGAGGCAGTTCGCAGCCCTTATATACCCTGCCAGATGTAGTAACAACATTAATGCATTGTGGTGGCTGTTCTGTGTGTCAGAGAGAATTGCAGCTTTAATTATTTACATACCCCCCTCCCCTGATGGTGTGTATGTATACGAAGTTACGTTGACATCCGAAACTGTCCTCCGGGTGCTTCAGTTTCTTGTCAGACAGTGTATATTTAGAGTGGCATTGCGGAACAGGAAGTATTCCTGCATTACCCCATATGCCTGAACTTCCAGACAGCCAGTACTGGAAAGCCTGTTTGTAAATCAGGTATCGGTCTCTGTGGAAGTTGAATACCCGCCATAGGAAATGGACTTCGATGGTCGTTAGTTCGTGGCCGGTGTAAATACAGCCCCGCAGCGAATGAGGAGTCAGTTCTGTACTCGCGTCTGATATTGTCGGTTACTATTATCGCTATACTAAGGACTACTCAATGATAACCTCGCTTGACTCTTGGTCTTTCTTGTCGCAATTCAGAATATGTTTTCTTTGCTCTTGGCCTGTTGACAACGCTGTTCGAGGATTTCAGCTTTGAATCTCGTTCATCCATAGGGTTCTTTGGACTTGTAATCTGTGTCTTGTCAGCCGTTAGTCAACCGTGTTTGGCTCGAAAACCGCATCGTATCGTCTCCTCTTCCGCTGGCGGTCTTTCCGTCTTGCGTCTTCGCCTGTTTCTCTCCCTGGTTCTGACGCATGCACTGATATTTGGCTACTCACGGATTTAGCTGAAAGAAGTGCAACAAATTATACATTTTAACAAATTTTTACCATAACGCTATGCACATAAACAACTGTTGGAAGGAACCGTAAACCAGCAAGATTTTGTACATAATAAAATGGACCTTTTTGGCAGTTGGCTATTGATACTGGAAGACGTGTCAACACATTCAGCCCTTGCCTCAGAGACTTTAAGCACATCTCAAATAAAATTACTATTTATTTAGTGTACCAGCCACATGCCTGACTTTTTCAGAAATGTGTGACTTAATTTCGATTAATTCAATAACATTCATAAATTCACAAAGACTTCCCACTGCATTGTGAAGTGAAAGTGCAAAAGCTTCGTTGAGATACAGGAACAAAGACTTATCTCGTCTCGAATGCTTTTTCAAGAATTCTGTTATCCACCCAGTTTCAATCTAGTTCAACAGCCCATCTTTTCTCTTCAGAGCTGTGACATTTGCAGATTCTTTCATCAGAAAAATCAAACTCATGATTACTTCCTTCTGCAGCTGTATGTGATTATCCTGACGTCTCGGGTGCGGTCACTTGCAGGTCCCTTAAATTTGTCAGTTTTGGCCACTTCTTGATTTTCCGACATTCCGCATGCTATAACAACTGCATCGCACACATCAAGAACATCCTACTACAACAAAAACTATTTTCCTAACTGATAAATTCCGATTTACTGACTAAGTAACTTCGTACACATTGAAGCTGAGAATAGAGTGCTTTAAATAACTCTAGCTGTGATTTTGTCCATATGGGATAATTTATTACAGGCTGAAATATGTTCCTCTGTCCTGAATTATAATCAGAATCTTGAGCAATTTTTGTTTCACTATTTAATCTCTTGAATTATTCGAAATACATTTACATAGTTACTGGTTTAAAGTTACATTTAAAAGTCTGTATATTGCCCCTGGCAACACGAACAGTAGAATTAAAATTTATATTTTTGCCACTACATAGCAATTACATAGATGACACAGTTCTAATTATTTATTATCACTGTAGCATAATTGCAAGAATATGAATACAGTATGACTGTGTCGATACGAATGTAAATGATGTGAATGTGTGTCTGTTTTTTTAGCCTTACGGCTGCGTTTCACTTGCTGTGATATTGCTGCGTAGAGAATAAATCGGCGTTGTGGATCTACATCTACATACATACTCCGCAATCCACCATACGGTGCGTGGCGGAGGGTACCTCGTACCACAACTATCATTTTCTCTCCCTGTTCCACTGCCAAACAGAAAGAGGGAAAAATGACTGCCCATATGCCTCTGTTCGAGCCCTAATCTCTTATCTTAACTTTGTGGTCTTTCCGCGAAATATAAGTTGGCGGCAGTAAAATTGTACTGAAGTCAGCCTCAAATGCTGGTTCTCTAAATTTCCTCAGTAGCGATTCACGAAAAGAACGCCTCCTTTCCTCTAGAGACTCCCACCCGAGTTCCTGAAGCATTTCCGCAATACTCGCATGATGATCAAACCTACCAGCAACAAATCTAGCAGCCAGCGTCAGAACTGCTTCTATGTCCTCCCTCAATCCGACCTGATAGGGATCCCAAACGCTCGAGCAGTACTGAAGAATAGGTCGTATTAGTGTTTTATAAGCGGTCTCCTTTACAGATGAACCACATCTTCCCAAAATTCTAGCACTGAACAGAAGACGACTATCCGGCTTCCCCACAACTGCCATTACATGCTTGTCCCACTTCATATCGCTCTGCGATGTTACGCCCAAATATTTAATCGACGTGACTGTGTCAACCGCTACACTACTGATGGAGTATTCAAACATTACGGGATACTTTTTCCTATTCATCTGCATTAATTTACATTTATCTACACTCCTGGAAATGGAAAAAAGAACACATTGACACCGGTGTGTCAGACCCACCATACTTGCTCCGGACACTGCGAGAGGGCTGTACAAGCAATGATCACACGCACGGCACAGCGGACACACCAGGAACCGCGGTGTTGGCCGTCGAATGGCGCTAGCTGCGCAGCATTTGTGCACCGCCGCCGTCAGTGTCAGCCAGTTTGCCGTGGCATACGGAGCTCCATCGCAGTCTTTAACACTGGTAGCATGCCGCGACAGCGTGGACGTGAACCGTATGTGCAGATGACGGACTTTGAGCGAGGGCGTATAGTGGGCATGCGGGAGGCCGGGTGGACGTACCGCCGAATTGCTCAACACGTGGGGCGTGAGGTCTCCACAGTACATCGATGTTGTCGCCAGTGGTCGGTGGAAGGTGCACGTGCCCGTCGACCTGGGACCGGACCGCAGCGACGCACGGATGCACGCCAAGACCGTAGGATCCTACGCAGTGCCGTAGGGGACCGCACCGCCACTTCCCAGCAAATTAGGGACACTGTTGCTCCTGGGGTATCGGCGAGGACCATTCGCCACCGTCTCCATGAAGCTGGGCTACGGTCCCGCACACCGTTAGGCCGTCTTCCGCTCACGCCCCAACATCGTGCAGCCCGCCTCCAGTGGTGTCGCGACAGGCGTGAATGGAGGGACGAATGGAGACGTGTCGTCTTCAGCTATGAGAGTCGCTTCTGCCTTGGTGCCAATGATGGTCGTATGCGTGTTTGGCGCCGTGCAGGTGAGCGCCACAATCAGGACTGCATACGACCGAGGCACACAGGGCCAACACCCGGCATCATGGTGTGGGGAGCGATCTCCTACACTGGCCGTACACCACTGGTGATCGTCGAGGGGACACTGAATAGTGCACGGTACATCCAAACCGTCATCGAACCCATCGTTCTACCATTCCTAGACCGGCAAGGGAACTTGCTGTTCCAACAGGACAATGCACGTCCGCATGTATCCCGTGCCACCCAACGTGCTCTAGAAGGTGTAAGTCAACTACCCTGGCCAGCAAGATCTCCGGATCTGTCCCCCATTGAGCATGTTTGGGACTGGATGAAGCGTCGTCTCACGCGGTCTGCACGTCCAGCACGAACGCTGGTCCAACTGAGGCGCCAGGTGGAAATGGCATGGCAAGCCGTTCCACAGGACTACATCCAGCATCTCTACGATCGTCTCCATGGGAGAATAGCAGCCTGCATTGCTGCGAAAGGTGGATATACACTGTACTAGTGCCGACATTGTGCATGCTCTGTTGCCTGTGTCTATGTGCCTGTGGTTCTGTCAGTGTGATCATGTGATGTATCTGACCCCAGGTATGTGTCAATAAAGTTTCCCCTTCCTGGGACAATGAATTCACGGTGTTCTTATTTCAATTTCCAGGAGTGTATATTTAGAGTTAGCTGCCATTCTTTACACCAATCACAAATCCTGTCCAAGTCATCTTGTATCCTCCTACAGTCACTCAACGACGACACCTTCCCGTACACCATCATCAGCAAACAGCGGCACATTGCTATCCACCCTATCCAAAAGATCATTTATGTAGATAGAAAACAACAGCGGACCTACCACACTTCCCTGGGGCACTCCTGATGATACCCTCACCTCCGATGAACACTCACCATCGAAGACAACGTACTGGGTTCTATTACTTAAGAAGTAAAGACTTGTGTTAACTTAAATTAGATTTTTATGTGCAGCGTTTTACAAAATATGTTTGCTTTTTTCAAATATGTTTTAGTGTGCATTGTCTTAGGGGGGTAAGTTTGTACGACTTTGTGTCTTGTTGTGTGATTACATAATGATGAAAGTGAGGGTCGCAACCAGTCCATATAACAGCTTCATTGTATTCAAGTATCAAATTTTGGGTGAGAAATAAAATCAAATGTGTATTACTACAAAGGAATAATGGGAGTTCTCGACAGTAAATTAGTGGCAATGGCTTACGATATGTAAATTTTGAGAAAAGTGAGTGTTACTTTAAGACGGTCTTTCGTTTGTTGCGCTAAGGTAGTTTTCAGTAGAAGGTTATAAATTAATTCTTACAGTACTTTATGCATTGTTTGAGAGTTATGCCACTACAAATGGAGAACACTATATAATTATTGAAACAAAGATGAAGGTATAATTCAAATAAAACTACAGCAAAAATTCAGTGGTATATCGACTGAGAAATTTGAGCAAAGGCACCTCAATTATACAATAAAATATTGCAGTTTAAAGTACATTCAAAGTGAACATGCAAAAAGATTTGCACAACATGTATTCTGTCTATAAAAGTATATTAAGTGTAATTCGAGACCGATGGAGTGACGCAGCAATTAAGACACTGGGTCAGCGTTTTGGAAGAGTGAGAGTCAACTCTCCATGTGACCATTCAGATTCAATTTTTCCGTGATTCCCTTCAATCGATAAAGATGAATGTCGTAGTGGTTTCTTTCTAAAAAGCATAGTCGTTTACCTTCGCCATCTTTATTCTGCCTCAGCTTATACTCCATTTCTAACGTCTTCGGCGTCAATAAGTTGTCAACTACTAATCTTCCTTCTCCCCCCCCTCCCCCCCCCCCCCGCCCTTTCCTGTATTGATTGATAACTGGAGGTCGGGAGAAGGAAGTGTGAAGCCACGAGAACGTATTTTACGTTACTACATGTTATATGTCTGGTTAAGCTCAAAGAGAAGAAAATAAATAAGATAAGGGTAAGCAGTTTGTGCGGTAGACCCATCTTTTTAGTGGAACATATGGAACTCTTTGTTACCAGCATGTTTCACGTTCGAAAACAGAACAGATAATGTGATAGGACTAATTCTTTCTAAACTGATGGTTAGCACATCTCCTACTGACCCTTTAAATTCTCCCAGTGGTGTTCAGTTTGCCAAAGATTCCTACTATGCTCTTTTATAGAGCGTGTTGTAAGTAACAAATAAATATATCAGACATACTCGAAACTTAATATTTATAGTAGTTGTCTCATTTCTATTACTAAAAAAATTATCTAAGATCGTAAAATTCCAACATTATTAATGGGCCGTTATTGCGTGTCGTGTGTTCAGTTAGTATCAGAGAAAGGGGCACAAAAGCGTAAGGCAATCTGCACACAGTGGTTGTGTCTCACTGCAAGGATCATCGATTGCTGCCTATCGGCGGAACCGGTAGCTTGAATTTCACGGTCGTATGCTTAGCCCCCGTTACGTGCTGTGTGCTTCGAAGATAAGCAGCGCTGCTCCTTAGGCCGTAGCTCCCCAGAAGGACGCTCTCATCGGCTCCACAGAGCACTGTGCCCCTCTGAACACATTAGTAAGCCAATTAGTGCGTGCTTCAGAGCGATACTGGAGGTGTCAAGCTGCTTCGGGAATCCACAAGGCCGGCAACAGTCGCTGTGTTTATAGCTCAAGATTACGTTTGCGGCCAGTGAATTAGAAATTGTCACTCTATATTTTAATCATTTAAAACACGTGAGCATCTGTGAAAGACATGCCTTATAAGTGAATTTCGTAAATTTCGTTATATCAGTCTTAGTTTTTCCTGCAGAACCACAGAACAACTGTTTCAAACCTCCCACATTTTGTTCAGCTGTTGAAAAATGATTAAGACTAATTAAATGTTTCTTTACATACGTGATAAGGTAGCATTTAAAAAATACATATATATATATCCTTAAATTTTCGATTGGGCGTACTTGTGCTTAAGCGGCGAATGTGTATTAAATAAAATTTTCAGTTAGTAACTCCGCCTTCAGTCGTTTTGTTTCCTCTGCGCAATGCATTTCGAACTTTGTGTCACAGGCAGGCGCAGCCAGTTGGAATTATTTATTTTGCGACAGAACAAACTGTTTAGCTAAAAATACAACACTACAAACAGTTTGTGATGAGAAGTGATTAAGTTAATTAAAGCTCTTCCCGTTCTTTTTGAAGTAAATTCCGTATGACATTTTAATGAACAGGAATTATTACTAACAACATAAATTAGTTTGTTATTTGTGCATAATACACATGTATTTCATGCAAATTTGTTACTGCATCGTAATTAAAGATATAACAGCACCTAAAATATACTATGCAAACAGCCTAGCGCATATCTTTCAGATTTAGAATGCTTTCTGTATCGATAATTTTTTCTGTGCCGAAAAGCTATATGGGCAAAACGTACATATTTATACCTTTTTCACCGAGATATGTGGCAGTATTCATATGGTGACAGTACGTGGTATCATTAGAGAGTTTTATGTACCCAAATAGGTGATCAATCTAACGAGAATAAACACAAAATAAGCACTAGTTGTAATGGTGCATGATGAAGAGTTGTATGAGATGTTTGATATGAGTTGCCGGGTCAGGAATGGTGATGTAATATCCCTACTTCTAGCTCATTTTCCATTGGAAAGGATCACAAGACATCTACATAAACGACAATGAAATGCTGCAGGACTGAACGGACATAATAAACAGCGATTCTCTGAGAACCTTTTTAGTGATTAACCAATGACACAAACAATCTGAAAAGTATCACAGGACATATCATGGTGCAGTTTGCAAGAGCAAGCCTGTAGATCAACGAATGTAAGATTCAGTAAATGCTGATTTCAAGGACGAACCACAGAAGCAATTCAGGTAACTTGAAACTTTGTTCACCATAAGCAATAAATGAAACTTCGATTTAAAACAGAATGTTCAGGAAGGAGAGAAATACTTTTTCAGTTTGTGAAATACTGTGATACAGAAAGACATTCTTTAAAGATCAGTGGTAAAACACTATCATTTGTCTAGCTGGGCCCTATGGATCCAACAAACCATGAATACCAAGTACAGGGTGTTTCAAAAATGACCGGTATATTTATAACGGCAATAAAAACTAAACGAGCAGCGATAGAAATACACCGTTTGTTGCAATATGCTTGGGACAACAGTACATTTTCAGGCGGACAAACTTTCGAAATTACAGTAGTTACAATTTTCAACAACAGATGGCGCTGCAAGTGATGTGAAAGATATAGAAGACAACGCAGTCTGTGGGTGCGCCATTCTGTACGTCGTCTTTCTGCTGTAAGCGTGTGCTGTTCACAACGTGCAAGTGTGCTGTAGACAACATGGTTTATTCCTTAGAACAGAGGATTTTTCTGGTGTTGGAATTCCACCGCCTAGAACACAGTGTTGTTGCAACAAGACGAAGTTTTCAACGGAGGTTTAATGTAACCAAAGGACCGAAAAGCGATACAATAAAGGATCTGTTTGAAAAATTTCAACGGACTGGGAACGTGACGGATGAACGTGCTGGAAAGGTAGGGCGACCGCGTACGGCAACCACAGAGGGCAACGCGCAGCTAGTGCAGCAGGTGATCCAACAGCGGCCTCGGGTTTCCGTTCGCCGTGTTGCAGCTGCGGTCCAAATGACGCCAACGTCCACGTATCGTCTCATGCGCCAGAGTTTACACCTCTATCCATACAAAATGCGGCAACCCCTCAGCGCCACTACCATTGCTGCACGAGAGACATTCGCTAACGATATAGTGCACAGGATTGATGACGGCGATATGCATGTGGGCAGCATTTGGTTTACTGACGAAGCTTATTTTTACCTGGACGGCTTCGTCAATAAACAGAACTGGCGCATATGGGGAACCGAAAAGCCCCATGTTGCAGTCCCATCGTCCCTGCATCCTCAAAAAGTACTGGTCTGGGCCGCCATTTCTTCCAAAGAATCATTGGCCCATTTTTCAAATCCGAAACGATTACCGCATCACGCTATCTGGACATTCTTCGTGAATTTGTGGCGGTACAAACTGCCTTAGACGACACTGCGATGTGTGGAAAATATCGTACTATAGAGTTTCCCAGACCGCAGCGAAATCTGTTGTTGAAAATTGTAACTACTGTAATTTCGAAAGTTTGTCTGCCTGAAAATGTACTGTTGTCCCAAGCATATTGCAACAAACGGTGTATTTCTATCGCTGCTCGTTTAGTTTTCATTGCCGTTTCAAATATACCGGTCATTTTTGAAACACCCTGTAAATGGATACAAAGTAGCAGGACTTCTTCGAGAGGGTGTTGACAGAACAATATGACCACCGACCTACTAGCCATTTAAATCCGTACAGGCGATAGCAGCGTCACATGGCGAGGAATTACTGCTAGTCACACACACACACACACCAGCGCGCGCTCGCTGTGCATGTAGTATCAGTGAGCGTGCTGTCCGTGTGTAGAGTGGGGAAGGCGAGCGATCTGTCTGAGTCTGACCGAGGACAGGTAGTGATGGCTCGTAAGCTCGGCACGAGCGTTTAGGAAACTGCACGACTTTTTGGGTGTCCGAGGAGTGTTGTTGTGAGTGTCTTCAACACATGGCGAAACCAAGGTGAAACCACATCCAGACGTCGTGCAAATTGCCGACCACCCCTCGTTACACATGTCGAACATCGTAGGCTGGCCGGCCGCGGTGGTCTAGCGGTTCTAGGCGCTCAGTCCGGAACCGCGCGACTGCTACGGTCGCAGGTTCGAATCCTGCCTCGGGCATGGATGCTTGTGATGTCCTTAGGTTAGTTAGGTTGAAGTAGTTCTAAGTTCTAGGGGACTGATGACTACAGATGTTAAGTCCCATAGTGTTCAGAGCCATTTGAACCATTTGAACCATCGTAGGCTGGGCAGAGTAGTAAAACATGACAGGCGATGAACTGTGGCGAGACTAACATCATACTTTAGTCCTGGGCAGACTACAACTGTGTCTGAGCACACAGTTCACCGAACACTCATAACGATGGGCCGCCGCAGCCGACGACCCATGCATGTACCAATGTTAATACCAGGACACTGGGAACTATGACTGAAATGGGCACGTGACCATCGGCACTGGACGTTGGTGCAGCGGCAGAACGTTGCATGGTGTGATGAACCCGATACCTACCTCATCAAGCCGATGGAAGGGTGCGAATTCGTCATCTTCCAGGGGAGAAGCTCCTTGACACCTGTATTGCGGGACGGAAACAAGCTGGTGGCGGCTCCATTATGCTCTGGGGAACATTCACGTGGGCCTCCATGAGTCCGGTGGAGCTCGCGCATGGCACTATGACGGCCAAGGAGTATCGTGCACGGGTTGCAGACCATGTACACTCCCTCATAACGTTGATGTTTCTCGACGGTAGTACCATTTTCCAACAAGATAATATGCCATGTCACAAGCCCAGGAGTGTTATGGAGTGGTTCGAGAAACACAGGAGCGAGTTCCAATCTATAATGTGACCCCCTCCCCAACTCGCCAGATCTGAGCCGGATAGAACACATCTGGGAAGTGATTAAACGTAGCGTCAGAACTCACTCATCTCCCCTCGACGAAATTTAAGGGAAATCGTGTGTGCCGATATGCCCCTCCAGCGGCCTACCAAGGTCTCACTGTTTCCATGCCACGATGCGTCGCCGCTGTTATCCGCGCCAAACGTTGACATACCGGCTATTAGGTAGGTAGTTATGATGTTCCGGTTGATCGAAGTATATATATTGTGAAAATTGATGTATGTATATATGAACAGGGTGTCTGTCCTAAGAGTCGTCAGGCGAATTTTCCCTGGTGTTTAGTTTTTGCGGTGTGTAGTTCCAGCCAGCCCAAAACAACTACTGAATGAAATTACAATGAAATCCAGACCATTAGCTGCTTACTGGCATCTATAAATATCAACGGGGCAGTTGAAAATGTGTGTCCCGATTGGGACTCGAAAACAGGATCTCCTGATTCCATGGAAGACGCTCTCTCCGACTGAGCCAACAAGGGCACAGTGTATAGTGCGACTGCAGGCACGCTCCACGTGAGACCCACATTTCCAACTTACTACATTTGTAGTTTTCATATAGATTAGACTTACAGGGCAATGATCTTCTTCAGTGCGGATGCACTCACATTGCTCAAACTCTTATGGGAGTCGGTAGATTGACTGCCGCGAGTATAGTGGGCAGGGGCCCTATACGAGGCGCATTCAAGTTCTAAGGCCTCCGATTTTTTTTCTAATTAACTACTCACCGGAAATCGATGAAACTGGCGTTACTTCTCGACATAATCGCCCTGCAGACGTACACATTTTTCACAACGCTGACGCCATGATTCCATGGCAGCGGCGAAGGCTTCTTTAGGAGTCTGTTTTGACCACTGGAAAATCACTGAGGCAATAGCAGCATGGCTGGTGAATGTGCGGCCACGGAGAGTGTCTTTCATTGTTGGAAAAAGCCAAAAGTCACTAGAAGCCAGGTCAGGTGAGTAGGGAGCATGAGGAATCACTTCAAAGTTTTTATCACGAAGAAACTGTTGCGTAATATTAGCTCGATGTGTAGGTGGGTTGTCTTGGTGAAACAGCACACGTGCAGCCCTTCCCGCACGTTTTTGTTGCAGTGCAGGAAGGAATTTGTTCTTCAAAACATTTTCGTAGGATGCACCTGTTACCGTAGTGCCCTTTGGAACGCAATGGGTAAGGATTACGCCCTCGCTGTCCCAGAACATGGACACCATAATTTTTTCAGCACTGGCGGTTACCCGAAATTTTTTTGGTGGCGGTGAATCTGTGTGCTCTCATTGAGCTGACTGGCGTTTTGTTTCTGGTTGAAAGATGGCATCCATGTCTCATCCATTGTCACAACCGACGAAAAGAAAGTCCCATTCATGCTGTCGTTGCGCGTCAACATTGCTTGGCAACATGCCACACGGGCAGCCATGTGGTCGTCCGTCAGCATTCGTGGCACCCACCTGGATGACACTTTTCGCATTTTCAGGTCGTCATGCAGGATTGTGTGCACAGAACCCACGGAAATGCCAACTCTGGAGGCGATCTGTTCAACAGTCATTTGGCGATCCCCCAAAACAATTCTCTCCACTTTCTAGATCATGTCGTCAGACCGGCTTGTGCGAGCCTGAGGTTGTTTCAGTTTGTTGTCACATGATGTTCTGCCTTCATTAAACTGTCGCACCCACGAACGCACTTTCGACACATCCATAACTCCATCACCACATGTCTCCTTCAACTGTCGATGAATTTCAATTGGTTTCCCACCACGCAAATTCAGAAAACGAATGATTGCACGCTGTTCAAGTAAGGAAGACGTCGCCACTTTAAGTATTTAAAACACTTCTCATTCTCGCCGCTGGTGGTAAAATTCCATCTGCCATACGGTGCTGCCATCTCTGGGACGTATTGACAATGAATGCGGCCTCATTTTAAAACAATGCGCATGTTTCTATCTCTTTCCAGTCCAGAGAAAAAAAAATCGGAGGCCTTAGAACTTGAATGCACCGCGTACATGTAATGTGTGGACAGTTAGTCGGAAATGTGGGGCGACGGAAACTGGGCCGGCCGGAGTGGACGAGCGGTTCTAGGCACTACAGTCTGGAACCGCGCGACCGCTACGGTCGCAGGTTCGGATCCTGCCTCGGGCATGGATGTGTGTGATGTCCTTAGGTTAGTTTGGTTTAAGTAGTTCTAAGTTCTAGGGGACTGATGACCTCACAAGTTAAGTCCCATAGTGCTCAGAGCCATTTGAACCACTTTGAACGGAAACTGGCGGTTTCTTTCCCGTTACATATAAAATGATATTTCAAGTGGAATTTTACGCCCCCATTCGACAGAACGGTCACATATTAGTCTCGTGCGTTATACGTTTTACCGACATGTCTTAAAGGAAAGCCAATACTGCTGTAGCGACAGCACTGCGTTAACCTGCACTGACTGCTGCCGTCATGCATAACCGTTGTTCAGGCGCTGCTGGAGTATTGATTGTTGTTCATGTATTATCCTCCCTGTTAATACATATCAGGAAAACAAATATCGCACTAGACTAATCTTGGACTGCTGTGTTGATTGAGCGTGTAATATTCCGCTTCGAAAATCATTTTATTCGCAACAGGGAACAAACCGATGGTTTCCTTCGAAAGTGGGCGTCGCATGAGAGACGTGATAAGCAGTAATTGTTTAGGATGGCTATAGCTACACACTGCAAAAGCGAAATTGCATATACCTTCCGAGACACCAGAGAAAATGCGACTGTCGACCAATAGAAGAGACTCCCGGTATATGTACGTATGTTCCACATCTTCTCCTAAAACAATGATCCGATTTCAACCAAAGTTGGTACACATATCAATTAGTGTCTGGAAAGAGTCGCTGTGGGGGTAAGAACCAGCCCACGAAGCGCGAATACCCGTAATTCATTCATCCAGTATTTGAAAACGAGAGCACTTAGTGGCTTGCAAAAAACCATTACACCTAATTTCAAACCTTTAAGAAACATTTTTTCGCTGGGAGCTCCCACAAATTGCTGAAAGGAAAAACTTTTATCGCTTACTACATTCTCGCTGTTCATGTAGCAAATTTACAGCATGAGGCATGACGTTTTAATGTATTACTTCGTTACTATACTCGCAGCATGTTTTGCAGACAGTATTCACATATAACACTGAATGCACCAGCAAAATTCTATCACTGTACGACTCATAGTTCAGGAGATATAATGTCATAAACACTGAGATACGTGAAAAACCACCGCATCTTGCATGATGTTTTAATTTATTACTTTTTTACAACTAACGCTATTACAGCACATTTTGCAGACAGAAGCCACAGTCACTAGTGGATGTACAGTCGTGGACAAAACGAGCGAGACCCCTCGCCTTTTCGTTTTGCTGATCCGCACGGCTTTAAAGTCTGCTACACAGCATAACAGGCAAGGCGACGAAGTGCTACCAACATAATATGCTCAGGCGTGAAATTGACAAACTATCTGAACTTTTTTTAGACTGTTTTCCATAATTTGTAAGACTATATTAATGCTGATTAATGTGTTAAATACAACACGTAAATATAAGACAGAACTGAAAGAAGAAACGCTAATTGGTATGAACTGGACAAATAAAAATGAATTTCAACTTACCGAGATGACTTAACTGTTTCAGTAAGACAAAAAACCCCAGATCGTTACGAAGTAGCAAAATATTATCCGCATTCGGCCGCGAAACGGTCTGTGTCAACGTTCAGACCAGTCATACTGGATTACCGTTGCTGACTTGCCATGAAAGTGTGCAAATTTAGCAATGCGTGAAGATTCATAACGAAATTCAGTTAAAAATCATTCAGTGCCACGCTTAAGTCAATTCCATTATTGACAGAAGCGGAAAAAGTAGGCAGGCAAACACCCCTCTATTATTACCCCAGACATGAACAAGCAGGCAATTTCGCAATGAAAATCTGCAGTTTCTGTTGCATAGAGCTTTCTGGACTCAAAAACATGGATTTTCTTCCTTTATGTCACCGCTTATGTGACAATCATTCGGGATGTTTATCGAAATAAGAAAATACTGTTATTAGAGAGTAAGTTTTGTAGGATAATCCTGCACCACCCCAGGAAATAAACGGCTACATAGCTGCCAAACGTATTCTGCATTGTTTCGAATTCTCCACTAGACTCGCCACAGCCAGAAAACGTTCATTAGCAGAAGTGTTTCTTAAGCTAGCTAGCAATGAGAATGTTCGCAGTTCTAAAACGCGGTGGCATTAATACTGGGATGTGAATTACCACGTGTATACGCAAATACATTCTATTTGCATTCCTGTAAACGTGATTTGGATCGAAAACGTTGCTACGATTAATATGCTGATGTATCGACTGCAACTAGAACATTTCGAATAAAGAGTAGCGGGTGTTATTTATGCGGCCCTCATCTTCAGTATCTGTCGTAGCTGTTTTCGTTGTTAGGATTTCGTCACCTAAACTGGTAAAAACGGAACCCTACTAGTCTCACTTTCTTGACCGTCTATCGGTCTACCCAACCCTTAAAACCCGTTTACCTCCAGAACGGGTGGACATAATAAGCGAAAATGTATCGCACTTCTTGCGGTAACCGGTCCCTTGGTGGTGTAAAAAAGTGAGCTTCTATGTCAACGCAATCAAATGATACGACGGTTTATGTAAAGAAAATTTACGCGAAAGGTCAAAAAATGGCTTCAAGAATTATGCGACCTAACTGCTTAGGTCATCAGCCCCTAGACCTAGAACTACTTACACCTAGCTAGCCTAAGGGCATCACAGACATCTATGCCCGAGGTAGGATTCCAACCTGCGACTGAAGCAGCCGTGCGGTTCGTGACTGAAGCGCCTGGAACCGCTCGGCCACCGCAACCCGGCGAAACCCTACTCACCTCATGTATAATGATAATATATACTGTCTAGTGAGGATAAACTGTATTCGCCAGCAACTCAGATCGTTTGATCACGGAACTTTTACGAAGCTACATTCAAACTTTTTTCGAAGTCGTCTTCAATATCCATTTATAAACACCCTAGGAACGTCGTATGCGATATCCACTTCTGAAGACGCTGGCAGATACTGCAGTACTATAACAAGTAGGTGGGAATTTATTGTTATTGGTCCATGCATGACACTTTATTTCAATATCAATTTAACGCGCCTAGGTGTTCGTATATGGCTGAAACTATTGAACAAAAAGTAAATAAACAGCAAACAACTTCGATGTTTAAATCAAATGAAAGTCACATGTCGTAATTACAACATAATTTCGTTGTTACATCTACATGACTACATCAACAGGATTTCTTGGCAATCCGGACTTACGTGCCTGGCAGAAGGTTCGGGTTATTTCTCTACCGTCCCACTCATTAACAGTGTGCGGGAAAAAGGACCACTTAAATCTTTTCTTGCGAGCCTTAAATTACAGTGTTACTATGGTTTCTTCCTGTGTAAGTTCCCGAGGAAATACCCTGATTTTGCTGAAACTTCCCTCAGTGAAAGCGGGGACAAAATAAGCGAACACGTGTCTCGCCTTAGCTGCTTACACTCTACCGCTTCTGAGAAAACGACGGTCAAAGTTTTCAAGTTGCTATAGTGTAGATACCTCTTAGCGGGTAAGCATTCAACTGGAGCGGTGGCTCTGCGGCTACCATAGCGATTTCGGAACTTTGCGCTGCGAGTTCGAAACCCGGTTTTTCCTTTTTTTCCCCTCACTCTCTGAATTATCTACGAATGTTTATTCCAATTTATGTTGAACCACTGTTGTCGTTATTCGTCAGTTAATTTACTGTGTAAAGAAATAAGTTAAAAAGGGAACACACAGTGCGTAGTGGGGCGATCACTCTGTTGTAGAAATAATTCAGAAGCCAAGATCGTTTAAATATTGTTTACTGGATAACCGGTTTCAACACACTAAAGGTGCCATCATCGGAGCTGAATGTAGATTAACATTTATAAAATATTTGGTTATAACGATACATGAGGCAGACCAGATGATTTTAGATCAGCTTGTCTCATTAGTTTATTACTTTTTAATTCATTAATTACACATAAAGTTAATTGGCGAATAATGACAACATTATTTCAACATAAATTAGAAAAAAACATTCGTAGATAATTCTGATAGAGAGGCAGGAAAATAAAATAATAAAAAAACACAATATGGTCTCGAACACGGGAATCAAAGTTCAGAAGGAACGACGGTAGCCACTGAGCCACCTCTTCAATTGCGTTCTCGGCTGCAGAAGGTATCTACACTAGAGCAACAGCGCGTTGATAACTTTGACAGTCGTTTTCTCGGAAACGGTCGAGTGTCTGCAGATAAGCCGAAACACATGTTCGCTTATTTTGTCCTCTCCTTCACTGAGCAAAGTTTCGGACAATCAGCCTATGACACTTGGCGAGTTCCCCTCGCTCGTCGAGTCGCTTCTTACGACCGGCGAGAATTATGTATGCCTCCGAGTAAACTGCACCACCTGGAAACACGGCGAGCGGGGATAAACACGTTTTCCTTCTTATAAGGCAACCTTCTACAGATAAAATTCACGAAGTGTTCTTCAGGTTGCCTCAGATATTTCAGAAATGTTTCTTGCGTTAGGCCTGCCGCATATGCAAAACGTAAACATTTAATTTCATGTAATATTTATCAGGATAAGACATGACAAGAGTGGACTAGTCCCTTCTGAGAAAAATTAGAGATTCTAAGTTGCTCCACTATGTAATGACACGGGTACGGGCTTGCGATCTCTCTTTTATGCCATCGATTTCCGTGTTACACATACTTGGCCACTGCGTTGTGGCTGCCATCGTGGAGGAGGCAGTCTGTTTCCTGCCAGCGCTGTTTCCGCAGCCAATATTAACCGCGACGAATCATTCAGTCAACGCTAAATGGCCCATCTGGCTGAGGCAGACAAGGGCGCTATAATAGAACTCCATGCAGAGGGATCTTCAAATGCCGACATAGCAAGAACTATGGGTCTTCACAAGTCGACGGTAGTCAGGTGGATCAGACGAAAGAAAGAGAGTGGTAACCTGAATGGGAGGCCTCATGGCCGTCGACGCAAAACAACAGCAGCTCAGGATCAGCAGATACGCCGTTTCAGTGAGAATCATCCATTTGTCAACGCACGACAAATTCAGCAAATTCATGACGCTTGGAATGAGTTGCTTGAATCTCCTATTTATGTGGCTCGAGTTGTGGGCTCAATGCCCAACAGACTTCCAGCAGTTGTGGAAGCCAAAGGAGGCTATACGCGATTTTTTTTTACAGACTTATATTTTATATAATTTCAAGGAAACGCAGTAAGTGGAATGGGGACAAACAAATTAATTCACAGCAAGATATGTAATATTTAATTTGATAAGAGAAGAAATACCTTATATATTCATTCAGTCTCTATAAAATACGTGACACACGTGTGAATGCAAGAAGTGTACAAATCATTTCAGCACAAAATAAATATATTGAGGAGAAGCTCGCCGATGAAGACGTAATTGCAGAACGAAGGTTGGGCTAGAAGGAGAGGTAAGGAGGCCCGAAAAAGCAGACCAAAATCAAATACCCAATAGACTTTGAGTCGTTGTCGCAGCAAAGGGCGGTTGGTATGTGCGATTCGGAGCAAATGTACAAGAATAGTTTTATTTACTGATTTTTGAGGCATCATTTTGTGACGGCTAAACAGTGCTGCATCATGAGACCCGCTATTTTTCCACATGTAGCTAAACATCAGAGCTGAAAAAATTTTGAGAGGTGCCGAAGTTCTCTGGAAGAGTAAAGTGTTTTAGACAAGAAGATGATTTTTAGTTCATTTCATTTTAACCATTCACACTATGCTTCGACATTATAATCTTTGATTTCATTTTATTATTATGTACCTTTTCTTCAGTGAAAGTCAACGGTAGTACGTTTCAAGATATGAAGAATAACTGGAAGTTTTTAATTTGTGGAATAGCGTATTTAACAGTTCATATTTTCAACAAATCTGTAGTTATAGGACATATTAAGACGCAAGTAAAAATGGCACTGTGGAAAGATCAGGTTGGCCTCTAAAGGGTAACGACGGTAAAATAGCAAATACCAAACTATGGGTAACAACTATTGTTGATGGTGAGGAGCCGTAATCGATATGCCACTATTCTGTAATTGTATTTCTGAAGTTTATCGTCAATCCCAGGACTTACACCGATACTCTGTTTTACGTAAAGAATATAACCTTCAAAATTTATTTAGCAGCGCAGAATATTAAATCACAGTTTATAGATCAGGAACCTAATCGAACTGCCTTTAATTTTATTTTCACGGATGACATTGAGACAGTAAATAACAAGAGAAATAACAAAACTCTCCGAATCAATATAGAGAATTCAAGTATCATGTGGATTCAAAAGTTTGCTATAATAGCGAATAATTGCTTTTTACAGACTCCTTCATGCCTACGTTTTCTGTCAGACAGACAATGTTTGAAACTAGGACTGAAAAGGTAAACAATTTTTCCACAAATTGTCAAATTGGAAGTCGGAGAGTCAGTTACATAAATTACGATGACAACAAACGTTTTTCAAGTAAACTGATCACAGGAGGCATCCAACGCATTTATTGTGTGTTACATGCACAGTATGTAAACTGGAAACGCCACCAACCACAATACCACTAACAGGGGAACATCCCCATCGCACCGCCCTCAGATTTAGTTATAAGTTGGCACAGTGGATAGGCCTTGAAAAACTGAACACAGATCAATCGAGAAAACAGGAAGAAGTTGTGTGGAACTATGAAAAAAATAAGCAAAATATACAAACTGAGTAGTCCATGCCTAAGATAGGCAACATCAAGGATAGGGTGAGCTCAGGAGCGCCGTGATCCCGTGGTTAGCGTGAGCAGCTGCGGAACGAGAGGTCCTTCATTCTAATCTTGCGAGGTAACTGCGCCGTAGTATGATGACGCTACACCTAAACAAACATCGAAACACATGACGTCAGTCGAGTACAGCGCACGGAAGAGAGAGTATTCCTGCTAACGAGGCTCCCTGGCTGGCAGTTGACTGTTCGCTACTTTGGACGAGAGTGTATTAAATACGTGAGATGCATTGCGTGGGCAATATGAATCCAGCAAATATAGCTCGTGACTTCAATAACAATGTCAATGAATATTTTCCGAACTGTAAGGCATCGGAAAGTTCCTTAAGGGATCGAACGATTGTCGAACATTTGTATGATTATTTCCTACATTTGTTGATAAATAGTACGCGTGGTGATGATTGTCTGAAAATAAAAAAATCAAACAACTCATCCGAGGGAAGACTTGACCAAGGACCTCTCGTTCTGCAGCTCCTCACGCTAACAACGCGACCACTGCGCTCCCGAGCTCAAGCTATCCTTGATGTTGCTTATCATGCGCATGGACTACTCAGTTTGTTTAGTTTGATTATTTTTTTCATAGGTCCACACAACTTCTTCCTGTTTTCTCGAATGATCTGTGTTCAGTTTTTCAAGGCCTATCCACTGTGCCAACTTATAACTAAATCTGAGGAGGGTGCGATGGGGAGGTTCCCTTGTTAGCTATGAAACAACTGTAGCAAAACGGAGCATCTTCGTTATCCATGTGATGGATAAGACGACTAATTCGCAACATAAATGTCAATGTAAGCATATGTTTCTGTTGGAACATGCTTCCTGGACCAAATAACATACATTTCCTACGTCTTCAATGCGAATCATGTAGCAAATGTAATTTAATTTCGATACCAGATCGTTCTAATCGGATTCAGCCATCATATGATAGACTGTCATCATATGATAGACTGTGTAAACCACATTCTTTATCGGACTGTTGAATATAGATCACTTATCTATGACAGGACCTGAATTCTTAAACACTGTGGAAAATAATAATCCCATGTGCTTATTACAAATACGTTATTTCAATATAAATATATGAACTAACGAGATAACAGTTTATTTACAGGAGCAGAACTAATGTTCAAATGTTCAGATGTGTGTGAAATCGTATGGGACTTAACTGCTAAGCGTGGCGCTGCGTTCACATGGGCGGCCCCGGATTTCAGGCGGCGGGTGGCGTCTGGCGGGTGGCCGGTAGCCGCTGCAGCGCGAGGAAACGCTCGAGAGTAAGCTGTTATGATCGCGACGCATCCACGAGCTGTCCTGCGGAGTTGTTTCTGGAATACTTGTTATTGCTGGTGGGTAGAATGTCTAGCGAATTATCTTCGATGCTCAATCAGACTCATAAGTTTAGACCGAAGTGTGGTAAAAAAAAAAAAAAAAAAACAGTTGGACTGCGAACAGGCGACCATAGGTTTAGAATGCACGAAGATTACCACTTTTTTTTTTAACAGTAAGGAACTGAAAAGTAGTAAGTGCACTCGTTGCGTCGAGTTGGGGACGCACATAACTAAAAACATGCTAATGGTTGGAGAAAAAGGCATAAAGAAAGGGAACAAAGTGCAGGGCTAAGGAAACCATGAAACAAAACTGAAGGGTGGAATCCATACCCCCATTAACCAGTGCTACATCTTGCACCGCATGGGAAACAAAAACTGCAAAAACCTTTATCACACCGGGGACAAAAAGAGGAAATGGGGCAAATACTGCTACAGAGTGTGAGGGTTCACGTCGAAACTCTCCATCTGCTGTACCATCCAGGCATGACTTCTCGTAATGACCAAGGTAGATCCCACGTTGTACCGTGTAGTGTTCTATCATCGTCTTGTAATTTTAGCTTCTCTTACCCGTGATGTTCCAGCTACGTGGAGGGTCGGGGAACGCACTCCACAAATAATTGGAAAAATATTGTCGATACTTTGGGTTACGAAGTATCTTGCAATGTCGTTCCTGCAAATAGTTCCAAAAGTCTAATGTATCCTTAGTGCCGTCTTAAAACAAATAATGCAGTGCATGTCCACGAAGCCACGTCATTGCATTAGTTTTAGTGCGTGGGTAATACGTCTTATCCGGGAATAAGATAGTCTTGAGGTCGATATGATTCGGCGTTACTTCAAATGGTTCAAATGGCTCTGAGCACTATGGGACTTAACATCTGTGGTCATCAGTCCCCTAGAACTTAGAACTACTTAAACCTAACTAACCTAAGGACATCACACACATCCGTGCCCAAGGCAGGATTCGAACCTGCGACCGGACTGAGCGCCTTAACCGCGAGACCACCGCGGCCGGCGATTCGGCGTTACTCAAAGGGAAGTATGCTGACATTTGCCTCACTAAGTGCCACACTGCCGCCGACTCACCACAGCTAAGACGGTGTTCATCGTCGTCTTGAACGCCACAGCTCGTGCACGTGGGTGAGTCTACCACGTGGATCGCACGTAGCCTTGATCTGGTCACCTGCTTACCGTTGACACTGATATACCACATCGCCGTGACGTCAGTGTCCAGTGTTACGTGATGAATAGTCCTCCACACTACTCGCCAGTTGACGTTCGGGTGCTTCCTCTCCACGACGTTATCGGGTCGTCCACGTTGCAGGACCCGATAAACCGTCTTTGCCATCGCCAGTTGGGTCGCTGGGAAGGCAAGTCGAACGTAACTGAGTTCGAGGTAAAAGACACCGATGTAGAAGAGCGAGGAGGGGACGTGGTGTATCGGCACAGGTGGCAGCAGGGAGGGCGGTGCTAGTTCTTCTATTAACAAACTCATCAGACTGTCCGGACGGCGATGCCGTAGTTTGACTAATGTGCTCACAAATAAGGGGACCGCTCTGTCACTAGACCATGGGCTCACACAATCCGAGAACATCTCGGAAGTAAACAACAATTTCTCCTAACACTTCCGCATCTAACAGTGTTGCCAGATTGTGCAGATGGCCGGACTTAGAGTTGTCAGGGGCGGTTAGTTTTATTGGCCACGTTAAGTGAACGACTCGGACTTAGTCTCTGTGGCGGCCGGCCGGCGGTCAGTTTTTATGTCTAAGACTGTACACTTGATATACACTCCTGGAAATTGAAATAAGAACACCGTGAATTCATTGTCCCAGGAAGGGGACACTTTATTGACACATTCCTGGGGTCAGATACATCACATGATCACACTGACAGAACCACAGGCACATAGACACAGGCGACAGAGCATGCACAATGTCGGCACTAGTACAGTGTATATCCACCTTTCGCAGCAATGCAGGCTGCTATTCTCCCATGGAGACGATCGTAGAGATGCTGGATGTAGTCCTGTGGAACGGCTTGCCATGCCATTTCCACCTGGCGCCTCAGTTGGACCAGCGTTCGTGCTGGACGTGCAGACCGCGTGAGACGACGCTTCATCCAGTCCCAAACATGCTCAATGGGGGACAGATCCGGAGATCTTGCTGGCCAGGGTAGTTGACTTACACCTTCTAGAGCACGTTGGGTGGCACGGGATACATGCGGACGTGCATTGTCCTGTTGGAACAGCAAGTTCCCTTGCCGGTCTAGGAATGGTAGAACGATGGGTTCGATGACGGTTTGGATGTACCGTGCACTATTCAGTGTCCCCTCGACGATCACCAGTGGTGTACGACCAGTGTAGGAGATCGCTCCCCACACCATGATGCCGGGTGTTGGCCCTGTGTGCCTCGGTCGTATGCAGTCCTGATTGTGGCGCTCACCTGCACGGCGCCAAACACGCATACCACCATCATTGGCACCAAGGCAGAAGCGACTCTCACCGCTGAAGACGACACGTCTCCATTCGTCCCTCCATTCACGCCTGTCGCGACACCACTGGAGGCGGGCTGCACGATGTTGGGGCGTGAGCGGAAGACGGCCTAACGGTGTGCGGGACCGTAGCCCAGCTTCATGGAGACGGTAGCGAATGGTCCTCGCCGATACCCCAGGAGCAACAGTGTCTCTAATTTGCTGGGAAGTGGCGGTGCGGTCCCCTACGGCACTGCGTAGGATCCTACGGTGTTGGCGTGCATCCGTGCGTCGCTGCGGTCCGGTCCCAGGTCGACGGGCTCGTGCACCTTCCGCCGACCACTGGCGACAACATCGATGTACTGTGGAGACCTCACGCCCCACGTGTTGAGCAATTCGGCGGTACGTCCACCCGGCCTCCCGCATTCCCACTATACGCCCTCGCTCAAAGTCCGTCAACTGCACAAACGGTTCACGTCCACGCTGTCGCGGCATGCTACCAGTGTTAAAGACTGCGATGGAGCTCCGTATGCCACGGCAAACTGGCTGACACTGACGGCGGCGGTGCACAAATGCTGCGCAGCTAGCGCCATTCGACGGCCAACACCGCGGTTCCTGGTGTGTCCGCTGTGCCGTGCGTGTGATCATTGCTTGTACAGCCCTCTCGCAGTGTCCGGAGCAAGTATGGTGGGTCTGACACACCGGTGTCAATGTGTTCTTTTTTCCATTTCCAGGAGTGTATTTCGTTTCCCATGAAATGGTGGCAGGCGATGCTGTGGCGTCTTCGAAGCGCGAGCTTCGTTAGTGCAAGATATCTCAGCACAGCTGAGCGAACGTTTTCTTCCTGCTGCTAGTCTAGTGGACAGTGGCAATGCTGTAGAACAATTTTGACAACTATGTGACCATCGATTTAGGTTTGTGAGTGGTTCATAATTATGTTAGTAAATTCACTCGATATTTTTATGTCCTTTAAATTACATTTGCTACATGATTCGCATTGAAGACGTAGGAAATGTATGTTATTTGGTCCAGGAAGCATGTTCCAACAGAAACATATGCTTACATTGACATTTATGTTGCGAATTAGTCGTCTTATCCATCACATGGATAACGAAGATGCTCCGTTTTGCTACAGTTGTTTCATAGCTAACAAGGGAACCTCCCCATCGCACCAGTCTCAGATTTGGTTATAAGTTGGCACAGTGGATAGGCCTTGAAAAACTGAACACAGATCATTCGAGAAAACAGGAAGAAGTTGTGTGGACCTATGAAAAAAAATAATCAAACTAAACAAACTGAGTAGTCCATGCGCATGATAAGCAACATCAAGGATAGCTTGAGCTCGGGAGCGCAGTGGTCGCGTTGTTAGCGTGAGGAGCTGCAGAACGAGAGGTCCTTGGTCAAGTCTTCCCTCGGATGAGTTGTTTGATTTTTTTATTTTCAGACAATCATCACCACGCGTACTATTTACCAACAAATGTAGGAAATAATCATACAAATGTTCGACAATCGTTCGATCCCTTAAGGAACTTTCCGATGCCTTACAGTTCGGAAAATATTCATTGACATTGTTATTGAAGTCACGAGCTATATTTGCTGGATTCATATTGCCCACGCAATGCATCTCACGTATTTAATACACTCTCGTCCAAAGTAGCGAACAGTCAACTGCCAGCCAGGGGGCCTCGTTAGCAGGAATACTCTCTCTTCCGTGCGCTGTACTCGACTGACGTCATGTGTTTCGATGTTTGTTTAGGTGTAGCGTCATCATACTACGGCGCAGTTACCTCGCAAGATTAGAATGAAGGACCTCTCGTTCCGCAGCTGCTCACGCTAACCACGGGATCACGGCGCTCCTGAGCTCACCCTATCCTTGATGTTGCCTATCTTAGGCATGGACTACTCAGTTTGTATATTTTGCTTATTTTTTTCATAGTTCCACACAACTTCTTCCTGTTTTCTCGATTGATCTGTGTTCAGTTTTTCAAGGCCTATCCACTGTGCCAACTTATAACTAAATCTGAGGGCGGTGCGATGGGGATGTTCCCCTGTTAGTGGTATTGTGGTTGGTGGCGTTTCCAGTTTACATACTGTGCATGTAACACACAATAAATGCGTTGGATGCCTCCTGTGATCAGTTTACTTGAAAAACGTTTGTTGTCATCGTAATTTATGTAACTGACTCTCCGACTTCCAATTTGACAATTTGTGGAAAAATTGTTTACCTTTTCAGTCCTAGTTTCAAACATTGTCTGTCTGACAGAAAACGTAGGCATGAAGGAGTCTGTAAAAAGCAATTATTCGCTATTATAGCAAACTTTTGAATCCACATGATACTTGAATTCTCTATATTGATTCGGAGAGTTTTGTTATTTCTCTTGTTATTTACTGTCTCAGTGTCATCCGTGAAAATAAAATTAAAGGCAGTTCGATTAGGTTCCTGATCTATAAACTGTGATTTAATATTCTGCGCTGCTAAATAAATTTTGAAGGTTATATTCTTTACGTAAAACAGAGTATCGGTGTAAGTCCTAGGATTGACGATAAACTTCAGAAATACAATTACAGAATAGTGGCATATCGATTACTTGCTTCTTAATATGTCCTATAACTACAGATTTGTTGAAAATATGAACTGTTAAATACGCTTTCCACAAATTAAAAACTTCCAGTTATTCTTCATATCTTGAAACTTACTACCGCTGACTTTCACTGGAGAAAAGATACATAATAATAAAATGAAATCAAAGATTAGAATGTCAAAGCATAGTGTGAATGGTTAAAATGAAATGAAATAAAAATCATCTCCTTGTCTAAAACACGTTATTCTTCCAGAGAACTTCGGCACCTCAAAATTTTTTACACCTCTGATGTTCAGCCACATGTGGACAAATAGCGGGTCCCATGATGCAGCACTGTTTAGCCGTCACAAAATGAAGCCTCAAAAATCAGTCCACATTCCATTTACTGCGTTTCCTTGAAATTATATAAAATATACGTCTGTAAGTAAAAAAAAAAAAAATAAAAAAAAAGAAGAAGAAGAAGAAAGAAACAAAGCTTGAAACAGCTGATTGGTGAAGCCTCCTTTGGCTTCCACAACAGCTCGAAGTCTGTTGGGCATTGAGCCCACAACTCGAGCCACATAACTAGGAGATTCAGGTAACTCATTCCAAGCGTCATGAATCACATCAGAAAGCTGTCGGCGAGTCGACGGTGACTGCCCTTTTCTCGTATTACTCTGACCATTTCTGCCCAGATATTCTCAATGGGATTCGTGTCAGCTCCTTTAGGTGGCCATTCCGTTACAGTAATATTACTATGGTCGTCGACCCGCCTCTTAACCACACGTGCCATATGAATAGGCGAGCGATCTTGTTGGAACATGATCTGATCATCGCCAAATCTTGCTGCCACAGCAGGCAACATCACGTTCTCCAGAATTGATATGTAATTGGGCGCATCGAATCTTCCTTCCACTTCCCACAGGAGCCCAGGCCCTTCGGCCGATATCCACGCCCATACCGTTACCAACTACAAATGGCTCTGAGCACTGTGGGACTTAACATCTGTGGTCATCAGTCCCCTAGAACGTAGAACTACTTGAACCTAACTAACCTAAGGACATCACACACATCCATGCCCGAGGCAGGATTCGAACCTGCGACCGTAGCGGTCACGCGGTTCCAGACTGAAGTGCCTCGAACCGCACGGCCACACCGGCCGGCACCGACAACCCGCCACTCCTTCGGTAACTGTAAACATATTTTCGATTATACCTAGCACATTTAGGCCGGTAAACAAGTACTTTTCCGGTTGATGCCGTAGAGAAAACTTTTTGGTGCGTGAAAATCACTCGCCTCCAAAATTGGAGAAGTTTGTCGCCATTTTCAGTAGCAAAAACAAGGCAAGCTTCTCTTTGGGAAACAGTCAATGTCTCTTTCGCAGCAGCGCATCTTGCTCTCAGTCCACCTTCCCTTACACGACGAGTGACGGTCTTACTGCTAACATTGAGACCCAAAGTCTACTGAATTTGTCGTGCGTTGACAAATGGGTGGTTCCCACTGAAACGGCGTATCTGCCGATCCTGAGCTTCGTATCTGCCGATCCTGAGCTGCTGTTGTTTTGCGGCGACGGCCATGAGGCCTCCCATTCAGGTTACCACTCTCTTCCTTTCGTCTGATCCACCTGGCTACCGTCGACTTGTGAAGACCAATAGTTCTTGCTATGTCGGCATTTGAAGATCCCTCTGCATGGAGTTCTATTATAGCGCCCTTGTCTGCCTCAGCCAGATGGGCCATTTAGCGTTGACTGAATGATTCGTCGCGGTTAATATTGGCTGCGGAAACAGCGCTGGCAGGAAACAGACTGCCTCCTCCACGATGGCAGCCACAACGCAGTGGCCAAGTATGTGTAACACGGAAATCGATGGCATAAAAGAGAGATCGCAAGCCCGTACCCGTGTCATTACATAGTGGAGCAACTTAGAATCTCTAATTTTTCTCAGAAGGGACTAGTCCACTCTTGTCATGTCTTATCCTGATAAATATTACATGAAATTAAATGTTTACGTTTTGCATATGCGGCAGGCCTAACGCAAGAAACATTTCTGAAATATCTGAGGCAGCCTGAAGAACACTTCGTGAATTTTATCTGTAGAAGGTTGCCTTATAAGAAGGAAAACGTGTTTATCCCCGCTCGCCGTGTTTCCAGGTGGCGCAGTTTACTCGGAGGCATACATAATTCTCGCCGGGCGTAAGAAGCGACTCGACGAGCGAGAGGAACTCGCCAAGTGTCATAGGCTGATTGTCCCGAAACTTTGCTCAGTGAAGGAGAGGACAAAATAAGCGAACATGTGTTTCGGCTTATCTGCAGACACTCGACCGTTTCCGAGAAAACGACGGTCAAAGTTATCAACGCGCTGTTGCTCTAGTGTAGATACCTTCTGCAGCCGAGAACGCAATTGAAGCGGTGGCTCAGTGGCTACCGTCGTTCCTTCTGAACTTTGATTCCCGTGTTCGAGACCATATTGTGTTTTTTTATTATTTTATTTTCCTGCCTCTCTATCAGAATTATCTACGAATGTTTTTTTCTAATTTATGTTGAAATAATGTTGTCATTATTCGCCAATTAACTTTATGTGTAATTAATGAATTAAAAAGTAATAAACGAATGAGACAAGCTGATCTAAAATCATCTGGTCTGCCTCATGTATCGTTATATCCAAATGGTTTATCAATGTTAATCTACATTTAGATCCGATAATGGCACCTTTAGTGTGTTGAAACTGGTTATCCAGTAGACAGTATTTAAGCGATCTTGGCTTCTGAATTATTTCTACAACAGAGTGATCGCCCCACTACGCACTGTGTGTTCCCTTTTTAACTTATTTCTTTACGCAGTAAAATAACTGACGAATAACGACAACAGTGTTTCATCATAAACTGGAATAAACATTCGTAGATAATTCAGAGAGTGAGGGGGGAAAAAAGGAAGAACCGGGTTTCGAACTCGCAGCGCAAAGTTCCGAAGTCGCTATGATAGCCGCAGAGCCACCGCTTCAGTTGAATCCTTACCCCCTAAGAGGTATCTACACTATAGCAACAACGTATTGAACACTTTGACCGTCGTTTTCTCAGAAGCGGTAGAGTGTAAGCAGCTAAGGCGAGACACGTGGTCGCTTATTTTGTCCCCTCTTTCAATGAGCGTAGTTTCAGCATGATCGAGGTGTGACACTTGGCGTGTCCCCTCGTAAGTTGCGTGCGTTGGGGTTCAGTAGACAGAATGCGTCCACTTTCCTCGACTACTTATTGACATGTTTGGAAACATTTTTTCGTTGTAGTGGCACTTTGCATTATGAGGGCTGGTTTTCCTGATAAGGATCTACTCATGGACTTTGCTCCTAATTTACGTTACTGTGTAGTAGACCTACTGCAACTACTTAAACCGGAAATGTTTGTTTGTTTGGATACTCCGCTTCTTAGTTGCTACATTTCGCTAAAATATTTTCCTTTGTTTCAAAACGGCAAGTTTAGATGACCACTGCAACATGGTAACATCAGTAACAATTTAATACTTTGAAACAGTTATGTGTGGTGTACGAGGAGTGTACTGTGTTGAATGAGGAATACATTAAGCACGAAAGCTGCGTCCAATAACAATAATTAACTTTCGGTTACATGACAAAACACAAGTCGAAGTACTGTCAGTTCATCTCAGTACCCAGTAAAACTTAAACTGGAAAGATCGAAATCATACTTTTGTGGGGAAGGCAAACGAATGACTGCGTTTTATTGGCCGCACACTAAAAATACGCAACAGGCCAACTGAAAACATTGCCTACACTACGTTTGTCCGTCCACTGCTATAATATCCTTGACAGACATGATTGACTGTGCACGCAAAAACGTCCAAGGATAGGTAGCACGCTCTGTAATGTCACGAAATAGGGGAGAGAGGATCCCAGATTTGATAATCGAGTTGGGGTAACATTCATGGAAACATATGCGTTTTTCGTTGCCACGAGATCTCTTCACGAAATTTCAATCACCACCACCTGTTCTCAATGCCAAAACATTATTTCCTAGGGAACTTACACAGGAAGAAACCATAGTAATAATGTAATTCAAGGCTCGCAAGAAAAGATTTAAGTGGTTCCTTTTTCCGCACACAGTTAATGAGTAGGACGGTAGAGAAATAATCCGAACCTTCTGCCAGGCACGTAAGTCCGGATTGCCAAGAAATCCTGTTGATGTAGTCATGTAGATGTAACAACGAAATTATGTTGTAATTACGACATGTGACTTTCACTTGATCTGAACATCGAAGTTGTTTACTGTTTATTTACTTTTTGTTCATTAATTTCAGCCATATACGAACACCTAGGCGCGTTAAATTGATATTGAAATAAAGTGTCATGCATGGACCAATAACAATAAATTCCCACCTACTTGTTATAGTACTGCAGTATCTGCCAGCGTCTTCAGAAGTGGATATCGCATACGACGTTCCTAGGGTGTTTATAAATGGATATTGCAGACGACATCGAACAAAGTTCGAATGTAGCTTCGTAAAAGTTCCGTGATCAAACGATCTGAGTTGCTGGCGAATACAGTTTATCCTCACTAGACAGTATATATTATCATTATACATGAGGTGAGAAGGGTTTCGCCGGGTTGCGGTGGCCGAGCGGTTCAAGGCGCTTCAGTCACGAACCGCACGGCTGCTTCAGTCGCAGGCTGGAATCCTACCTCGGGCATAGATGTCTGTGATGCCCTTAGGCTAGCTAGGTGTAAGTAGTTCTAGGTCTAGGGACTGATGACCTAAGCAGTTAGGTCGCATAGTTCTTGAAGCCATTTTTTGACCTTTCGCGTAAATTTTCTTTACATAAATCGTCGTATCTTTAGATTGCGTTGACATAGAAGCTCACTTTTTTACACCACCAAGGAACCGGTTACAGCAAGACGTGCGATACATTTCCGCTTATTATGTCCATCCGTTCTGGAGGTAAACTGGTTTTAAGGGTTGGGTAGACCGATAGACGGTCAAGAAAGTGAGACTAGTAGGGTTCCGTTTTTACCAGTTTAGGTGACGAAATCCTAACAACGAAAACAGCTACGACAGCTACTGAAGATGAGGGCCGCATAAATAACACCCGCTGCTCTTTATTCGAAATGTTATAGTTGCAGTCGATACATCAGCATATTAATCGTAGCTACGCTTTCGATCCAAATCACGTTTACAGGAAAGCAAATAGAATCCATTTGCCTATACACGTGGTAATTCACATCCCAGTATTAATGCCACCGCGTTTTAGAAGTACGAACATTCCCATTGCTAGCTAGCTTAAGAAACACTTCTGCTAATGAACTTTTTCTGGCTGTGGCGAGTCTAGTGGAGAATTCGAAACAGTGTAGAATACGTTTGGCAGCTATGTAGCCGTTTATTTCCTGGGGTGGTGCAGAATTATCCTACAAAATTTACTCTCTAATAACAGTAATTTGTTATTTCGATAATCATCCCGAATGATTGTCACATAAGCGGTGACATAAATGAAGAAAATTCATGTTTTTGAGTCCAGAAAGCTCTATGCAACAGAAACTGCAGATTTTCATTGCGAAATTGCAGGCTTGTTCATGTCTGGGGTAATAATAGAGGGCTGTTTGCCTAGGTTGTCTGCTAGCATAGTGAAAGGAAGGTCTGATTTGTTTTCGGTTCTAATCTCTATGGAGGCAGGTAGAATATCAGTAAAGCAATTTTAAGAAATTCTCGCGGCCCCAATACGTTTTATCGCTACCTTTATTCTGTACTGGCGCTCTGTGGATGTCAATATGACACTCTTGTAGAATTTCATACATGATACTGCCTCCTTTTTCCGCTTCTGTCAATAATGGAATTGACTTAAGTGTGGCACTGAATGATGTTTAAGTGAATTTCGTTATGAATCTTCACGCATTGCTACATTTGCACACTTTCATGGTAGGTCAGCAATGGTAATCTAGTATGACTGGTCTGAACGTTGACACAGACCGTTTCGAGGCCGAATGCGGATAATATTTTGCTAATTCGTAACGGTCTGGGGTTCTTTGTCTTACTGAAACAGTTATGTTATCTGGATAAGCTGAAATTCATTTTTATTCGTCCGTTTCATACCAATTAGCGTTTCTTCTTTCAGTTCTGTCTTATATTTACGTGTTGTATTTAACACACTAATCAGCATTAATATAGTCTTACAAATTATGGAAAACAGTCTAAAAAAGTTCAGATAGTTTGTCAATTTCACGCCTGTGCATAGTATGTTGGTAGCACTTCGTCGCCTTGCCTGTTATGCTGTGTAGCAGACTTTAAAGCCGTGCGGATCAGCATAACGAAAAGGCGAATTAATAAATCTCGCTCGTTTTGTCCACGACTGTACCTGGAGCTGCTTGAAAATGAAACTGCAGGGAGAAATTCCCTAGAGATACAGGTGAAATGCGTGTGCAAATGCGTGTCAAGTGTTTTAAATACACTCCTGGAAATTGAAATAAGAACACCGTGAATTCATTGTCCCAGGAAGGGGAAACTTCATTGACACATTCCTGGGGTCAGATACATCACATGATCACACTGACAGAACCACAGGCACATAGACACAGGCAACAGAGCATGCACAATGTCGGCACTAGTACAGTGTACATCCACCTTTTGCAGCAATGCAGGCTGCTATTCTCCCATGGAGACGATCGTAGAGATGCTGGATGTAGTCCTGTGGAACGGCTTGCCATGCCATTTCCACCTGGCGCCTCAGTTGGACCAGCGTTCGTGCTGGACGTGCAGACCGCATGAGACGACGCTTCATCCAGTCCCTAACATGCTCAATGGGGGACAGATCCGGAGATCTTGCTGGCCAGAGTAGTTGACTTACACCTTCTAGAGCACGTTGGGTGGCACGGGATACATGCGGACGTGCATTGTCCTGTTGGAACAGCAAGTTCCCTTGCCGGTCTAGGAATGGTAGAACGATGGGTTCGATGACGGTTTGGATGTACCGTGCACTATTCAGTGTCCCCTCGACGATCACCAGTGGTGTACGGCCAGTGTAGGAGATCGCTCCCCACACCATGATGCCGGGTGTTGGCCCTGTGTGCCTCGGTCGTATGCAGTCCTGATTGTGGCGCTCACCTGCACGGCGCCAAACACGCATACCACCATCATTGGCACCAAGGCAGAAGCGACTCTCATCGCTGAAGACAACACGTCTCCATTCGTCCCTCCATTCACGCCTGTCGCGACACCACTGGAGGCGGGCTGCACGATGTTGGGGCGTGAGCGGAAGACGGCCTAACGGTGTGCGGGACCGTAGCCCAGCTTCATGGAGACGGTTGCGAATGGTCCTCGCCGATACCCCAGGAGCAACAGTGTCCCTAATTTGCTGGGAAGTGGCGGTGCGGTCCCCTACGGCACTGCGTAGGATCCTACGGTCTTGGCGTGCATCCGTGCGTCGCTGCGGTCCGGTCCCAGGTCGACGGGCACGTGCACCTTCCGCCGACCACTGGCGACAACATCGATGTACTGTGGAGACCTCACGCCCCACGTGTTGAGCAATTCGGCGGTACGTCCACCCGGCCTCCCGCATGCCCACTATACGCCCTCGCTCAAAGTCCGTCAACTGCACATACGGTTCACGTCCACGCTGTTGCGGCATGCTACCAGTGTTAAAGACTGCGATGGAGCTCCGTATGCCACGGCAAACAGGCTGACACTGACGGCGGCGGTGCACAAATGCTGCGCAGCTAGCGCCATTCGACGGCCAACACCGCGGTTCCTGGTGTGTCCGCTGTGCCGTGCGTGTGATCATTGCTTGTACAGCCCTCTCGCAGTGTCCGGAGCAAGTATGGTGGGTCTGACACACCGGTGTCAATGTGTTCTTTTTTCCATTTCCAGGAGTGTATATGCGGAATGTATTCGACAAGTGCGTGCTTACGTGGCCAAAGACACGGGGAAAATACTTATCCTGAACCCTTGGAACGATTTCAGTCCAATTTGGTTCATACATTAGCTACTATCTTGAAGGAAATAGTGTGGGGTTAAGAACCGCCAGCTTCCAATTGGGGTGGGGGTGATAACGTGGAGAGAGAAGGTGGAAAGAGGAGACGGACAGACAGAGAGGGGAAAGGGAGGTGATGGACACAGATAGGGGGGAGGAGGAGGTGGGCAAAGAGAGGGGGAGTGGGTAATGCCAGAGAGGTTGGAGAGGAGGAGATAGACAGAGAATGGAAAGAGGAGGAGATGGTTACAGACAGGGGAGTAAGAGATGGACAGAGAGAGAGGGTAGGAAGAAATGGACATAGAGAGGGGAGGAGGAGAAAGGAGCAGAGAAATGAAGAGGAGGAAATGGAAAGAGAGAAGGGAGGAAGAGACAGACAGAGAACGGAAAGAAGAGGAGATGGACAGACAGAGGAGGGAGAAGGAGATGAACGGTGAGAAGATGAGAAGGAGATGAACTGAGAGTGGTGAGGTGGAGATGGACAAAGAAGGTGTGAAGGAGATGGAATTCATAAGGGGGAGGCGTAGATGGAAAGAGGAGGGTGGATAGATGGGAAAGGAGCAGATGGAAAGAGATGGAGATGGGTAGAGACAGGGGAGGAAGTGATGGGCAGACAGAGAGAGGGTAGGAAGGAATGGACATAGGGAGGGGATGACAGAGAAAGTGGGGGAGGATCAGATGGACAGAGAGGGCAGTAGAAGGAGATAGACAGAGGGAGGGGCAGGAGAACCTGTATAGATAGTGGAGGGTGGGGGTGGAGGAGGCAGACTGAGAGAGAGAGAGATTCAAGGAGATGAACAAATTAATAAATATCTGATACCAGCTCGAAAGAATCTGGGGACTAGTTGTTGTTGTTGTGGTCTTCAGTCCTGAGACTGGTTTGATGCAGCTCTCCATGCTACTCTATCCTGTGCAAGCTTCTTCATCTCCCAGTACCTACTGCAACCTATATCCTTCTGAATCTGCTTAGTGTATTGATCTCTTGGTCTCCCTCTACGATTTTTACCCTCCACGCTGCCCTCCAATGCTAAATTTGTGATCCCTTGATGCCTCAGAACATGTCCTATCAACCGATCCCTTCTTCTAGTCAAGTTGTGCCACAAACTTCTCTTCTCCCCAATCCTATTCAATACCTCCTCATTAGTTACGTGATCTACCCACCTTATCTTCAGCATTCTTCTGTAGCACCACATTTCGAAAGCTTCTATTCTCTTCTTGTCCAAACTATTTATCGTCCATGTTTCACTTCCATACATGGCTACACTCCATACAAATACTTTCAGAAACGACTTCCTGACACTTAAATCTATACTCGATGTTAACAAATTTCTCTTCTTCAGAAACGATTTCCTTGCCATTGCCAGTCTACATTTTATATCCTCTCTACTTCGACCATCATCAGTTATTTTACTCCCTAAATAGCAAAACTCCTTTACTACTTTAAGTGTTTCACTTCCTAATCTAATCCCCTCAGCGTCACCCGATTTAATTAGACTACATTCCATTATCCTCGTTTTGCTTTTGTTGATGTTCATCTTATATCCTCCTTTCAAGACACTGTCCATTCCGTTCAACTGCTCTTCCAAGTCCTTTGCTGTCTCTGACAGAATTACAATGTCATCGGAGAACCTCAAAGTTTTTACTTCTTCTCCATGAATTTTAATACCTACTCCGAATTTTTCTTTTGTTTCCTTTACTGCTTGCTCAATATACAGATTGAGTAACATCGGGGAGAGGCTACAACCCTGTCTCACTCCTTTCCCAACCACTGCTTCCCTTTCATGTCCCTCGACTCTTATAACTGCCATCTGCTTTCTGTACAAATTGTGAATAGCCTTTCGCTCCCTGTATTTTACCCCTGCCACCTTCAGAATTTGAAAGAGAGTATTCCAGTTAACGTTGTCAAAAGCTTTCTCTAAGTCTACAAATGCTAGAAACGTAGGTTTGCCTTTTCTTAATCTTTCTTCTAAGATAAGTCGTAAGGTTAGTATTGCCTCACGTGTTCCAACATTTCTACGGAATCCAAACTGATCTTCCCCGAGGTCCGCTTCTACCAGTTTTTCCATTCGCCTGTAAAGAATTCGCGTTAGTATTTTGCAGCTGTGACTTATTAAACTGATAGTTCGGTAATTTTCACATCTGTCAACACCTGCTTTCTTTGGTATTGGAATTATTATATTCTTCTTGAAGTCTGTGGGTATTTCGCCTGTCTCATACATCTTGCTCACCAGATGGTAGAGTTTTGTCATGACTGGCTCTCCCAAGGCCATCAGTAGTTCTAATGGAATGTTGTCTACTTCCGGGGCCTTGTTTCAGCTCAGGTCTTTCAGTGCTCTGTCAAACTCTTCCCGCAGTATTGTATCTCCCATTTCATCTTCATCTACATCCTCTTCCATTTCCATAATATTGTCCTCAAGTACATCGCCCTTGTATAAACCCTCTATATACTCCTTCCACCTTTCTGCCTTCCCTTCTTTGCTTAGAACTGGGTTGCCGTCTGAGCTCTTGATATTCATACAAGTGGTTCTCTTCTCTCCAACGGTCTCTTTAATTTTCCTGTAGGCAGTATCTATCTTACCCCTAGTGAGACAAGCCTCTACATCCTTACATTTGCCCTCTAGCCATCCCTGGTTAGCCATTTTGCACTTTCTGTCAATCTCATTTTTGAGACGTTTGTATTCCCTTTTGCCTGCTTCATTTACTGCATTTTTATATTTTCTCCTTTCATCAATTAAATTCAATATTTCTTCTGTTACCCAAGGATTTCTATTAGCCCTCGTCTTTTTACCTACTTGATCCTCTGCTGCCTTCACTACTTCATCCCTCAGAGCTACCCATTCTTTTTCTACTGTATTTCTTTCCCCCATTCCTGTCAATTGTTCCCTTATGCTCTCCCTGAAACTCTCTACAACCTCTGGTTCTTTCAGTTTATCCAGGTCCCATCTCCTTAAATTCCCACCTTTTTGCAGTTTCTTCAGTTTCAATCTGCAGTTCATAACCAATAGATTGTGGTCAGAATCCACATCTGCCCCTGGAAATGTCTTACAATTTAAAACCTGGTTCCTAAATCTCTGTCTTACCATTATATAATCTATATGATACCTATTAGTATCTCCAGGATTCTTCCAGGTATACAACCTTCTTTTATGATTCTTGAACCAAGTGTTAGCTATGATTAAGTTATGCTCTGTGCAAAATTCTACAAGGCGGCTTCCTCTTTCATTTCTTCCCCCCAATCCATATTCACCTACTATGTTTCCTTCTCTCCCTTTTCCTACTGACGAATTCCAGTCACCCATGACTATTAAATTTTCGTCTCCCTTCACTACCTGAATAATTTCTTTTATCTCGTCATACATTTCATCAATTTCTTCATCATCTGCAGAGCTAGTTGGCATATAAACTTGTACTACTGTAGTAGGCATGGGCTTTGTCTCTATCTTGGCCACAATAATGCGTTCACTATGCTGTTTGTAGTAGCTAACCCGCACTCCTATTTTTTTATTCATTATTAAACCTACTCCTGCATTACCCCTATTTGATTTTGTATTTATAACCCTGTAATCGCCTGACCAAAAGTCTTGTTCCTCCTGCCACCGAACTTCACTAATTCCCACTATATCTAACTTTAACCTATCCATTTCCCTTTTTAAATTTTCTAACCTACCTGCCCGATTAAGGGATCTGACATTCCACGCTCCGATCCGTAGAATGCCAGTTTTCTTTCTCCTGATAACGACGTCCTCTTCTGTAGTCCCCGCCCGGAGATCCGAATGGGGGACTATTTTACCTCCGGAATATTTTACCCAAGAGGACGCCATCATCATATAATCATACAGTAAAGCTGCATGTCCTCGGGAAAAATTACGGCTGTAGTTTCCCCTTGCTTTCAGCCGTTCGCAGTACCAGCACAGCAAGGCCGTTTTGGTTAATGTTACAAGGCCAGATCAGTCAATCATCCAGACTGTTGCCCCTGCAACTACTGAAAAGGCTGCTGCCCTTCTTCAGGAACCACATGTTTGTCTGGCCTCTCAACAGATATCCCTCCGTTGTGGTAGCACCTACGGTACGGCCATCTGTATCGCTGAGGCACGCAAGCCTCCCCACCAACGGCAAGGTCCATGGTTCATGGGGGAAGGGGGACTAGTTAGAGGACATTAATATAGAGTTGCCGGCCGCGGTGGTCTAGCGGTTCTGGCGCTGCAGTCCGGAACCGCGGGACTGCTACGGTCGCAGGTTCGAATCCTGCCTCGAGCATGGGTGTGTGTGATGTCCTTAGGTTAGTTAGGTTTAAGTAGTTCTAAGTTCTAGGGGACTTATGACCTAAGATGTTGAGTCCCATAGTGCTCAGAGCCATTAATATAGAGTTGTCCATTCTTCGCTCCTATGACGAATTGAACTCAGCTGGGGACACTTTTAATGAGGCGTCTGAATGTCCAGGGAGAAATGGAAGCCGATTCTTTCTCAAGAGATGAAACCAGAGAAGGTAGTCATGTTGGACACTGGGGTCAGGAGCGAAATCAGAGTTCTGTCTCATCTCAAATGTCTTCCATTGGTTTTAGGTCGAGACTATTGGCAACCCAGTTCTTTTCAGGAATGATATTGTCCACAAAACATTACCTCACAGATATTGCGTTATGACAGGGTGTATTGCCATGCTGACACAAACACTGATCTTTTTAGAACTGTTGCTCCATTGTACGCAGTACACAATGCATCTAGTTGTCAATTCCTCATTGCACAGCGGTGTCTTAATACTTTTGATCAGATAGTGTACATTAAAAGCAAGTCTGCCAAGTTCGTATGATGATTTACTCTCCATCTTCGATAACCGGACATAAAACGTAAAGGATGATTAACACCACCTCGGACACACTTAACGTTTTGTTTTTCAGGGTGGCAACATCATAGTGGATGCTGCATTCAGTTTTTCGTTCAGAACCGCACGACTACTACAAACACGTGCTTCAGATGCATTGGTCGTTCAAAACTTCACACAGCCTGAAGTAGTCATTGTAGTTCACTGGCCCCTTAACTCAAGGGTAACATGTACATGTCAGATTTTTTATTTTATTTATTTAACATGTGGTAAAAAATTTACCGCTTCCCTAAAATAAAAAAAAAAAAAAAAAGCTCCGTGTAGGCCACAAGTGGCCCTTCCGGGACCGTCCGGCCGCCGTGTCATCTTCCGAGGAGGATGCGGATAAGGAGGGGCGTGTGGTCAGCACACCGCACTCCCGACCGTTAGGACGGTATTCTTTGACCGAAGCCGCTACTAATCGGTCGAGTAGCTCCTCAATTGGCATCACGAGGCTGAGTGCACCCCGAAAAATGGCAACAGCACGTGGCGGCGGGATGGTGACCCATCCAAGCGCCGGCCACGCCCGACAGCGCTTAACTTCGGTGATCTCACGGGAACCGGTGTAGCCACTGCGGCAAGGCCGTTGCCTCCCTAAAATAAAAGTAAGGCATAAAACAAACATATGAAAATATTAACAAACTAATAGAAACGTGTACCAAATGAAAAGTTAAAGGGATTATATTAAAAACTAAATGTCACTTTGCAAAGTTATTTTTATTTAAAAATAACGCGTTTCACCGTGTTTAGGCATCATCAGATTATCTAAAAGGAAAAAGGAGGCTAACTGAATAATTATCACGTAAATATTATAAGGCATGGTTATGAGCTGCGACCATAATTTCATTAAAACTGCAAACAACACTCACGTGAAATTGTCAAATGAAGCTCATTGAGCCAGCTACCGAAGCCCTACGAAAGCCAGACATACACTATGTGATCAAAAGTATCTGGACACCTGGCTGAAAATGACTTACAAGTTCATGGCGCCCTCCATCGTTAATGCTGGAATTCAACATGGTGTTGGCCCACCCTTAGACTTTATAACAGCTTCCAGTCTCGCAGCCATACATTCAGTCAGGTGCTGGAAGGTTTCTTGGGGAATGGCAGCCCATTCTTCACGGAGTGCTGCACTGCGGAGGGGTATCGACGTCGGCCAGTGAGGCCTGACACGAAGTCGGCGTTTCAAAACATCCCAAAGGTGTTTTATAGGATTCAGGTCAGGACTCTGTGCAGGCCAGTCCATTACAAGGATATTATTGTCGTGTAACCACTCCGCCACAGGCTGTGCATTATGAACAAGTGCTCGATCGTGTTGAAAGATGCAATCACCATCTCGAATTGCTCAACAGTGGGAAGCAAGAAGGTGCTTAAAACATCAAGGTAGGACTGTGCTGTGATAGTGCCACGCAAAACAAGGGGTGCAAGCCCCCTCCATGAAGAACATGACCACACCATAACACCACCGTTTCCGTTTTTTACTGTTGGCACTACACACGTTGGCAGATGAAGTTCACCGCGGATTCGCCATACCCAGACCCTGATATCGGATCGACACATTGTGTACCGTGATTCATCATTCCAACCAACGTTTTTCCACTGTTCAATTGTCCAAGTTTACCCTCGTTACACCAAGCGAGACGTCATTTGGCATTTACCGGCGTGATGTGTAGCTTACGAGCAGCCGCTCGACCATGAAATCCACGTTTTTTCATCTCCCGCCTAACTGTCATAGCACTTGCAGTGGATCCTTATGCAGTGTGGAATTCCTGTATGATGGTCTGGATAGATATCTGCCTATTACACTTTAGGACCCTCTTCAACTGTCGGCGGTCTCTGTCAGTCGACAGACGAGGTCAGCCTGTGCGCTTTTGTGCTGTACGTTTCCCTTCACGTTTCCACTTTACTATCACATCGGGAATAGTGGACCTAGGGGCGTTTAGGAGTGTGGAAATCTCACGTACATACACTCCTGGTAATGGAAAAAAGAACACATTGACACCGGTGTGTCAGACCCACCATACTTGCTCCGGACACTGCGAGAGGGCTGTACAAGCAATGATCACACGCACGGCACAGCGGACACACCAGGAACCGCGGTGTTGGCCGTCGAATGGCGCTAGCTGCGCAGCATTTGTGCACCGCCGCCGTCAGTGTCAGCCAGTTTGCCGTGGCATACGGAGCTCCATCGCGGTCTTTAACACTGGTAGCATGCCGCGACAGCGTGGACGTGAACCGTATGTGCAGTTGACGGACTTTGAGCGAGGGCGTATAGTGGGCATGCGGGAGGCCGGGTGGATGTACCGCCGAATTGCTCAACACGTGGGGCGTGAGGTCTCCACAGTACATCGATGTTGTCGCCAGTGGTCGGCGGAAGGTGCACGTGCCCGTCGACCTGGGACCGGACCGCAGCGACGCACGGATGCACGCCAAGACCGTAGGATCCTACGCAGTGCCGTAGGGGACCGCACCGCCACTTCCCAGCAAATTAGGGACACTGTTGCTCCTGGGGTATCGGCGAGGACCATTCGCAACCGTCTCCATGAAGCTGGGCTACGGTCCCGCACACCGTTAGGCCGTCTTCCGCTCACGCCCCAACATCGTGCAGCCCGCCTCCAGTGGTGTCGCGACAGGCGTGAATGGAGGGACGAATGGAGACGTGTCGTCTTCAGCGGTGAGAGTCGCTTCTGCCTTGGTGCCAATGATGATCGTATGCGTGTTTGGCGCCGTGCAGGTGAGCGCCACAATCAGGACTGCATACGACCGAGGCACACAGGGCCAACACCCGGCATCATGGTGTGGGGAGCGATCTCCTACACTGGTCGTACACCACTGGTGATCGTCGAGGGGACACTGAATAGTGCACGGTACATCCAAACCGTCATCGAACCCATCGTTCTACCATTCCTAGACCGGCAAGGGAACTTGCTGTTCCAACAGGACAATGCACGTCCGCATGTATCCCGTGCCACCCAACGTGCTCTAGAAGGTGTAAGTCAACTACCCTGGCCAGCAAGATCTCCGGATCTGTCCCCCATTGAGCATGTTTGGGACTGGATGAAGCGTCGTCTCACGCGGTCTGCACGTCCAGCACGAACGCTGGTCCAACTGAGGCGCCAGGTGGAAATGGCATGGCAAGCCGTTCCACAGGACTACATCCAGCATCTCTACGATCGTCTCCATGGGAGAATAGCAGCCTGCATTGCTGCGAAAGGTGGATATACACTGTACTAGTGCCGACATTGTGCATGCTCTGTTGCCTGTGTCTATGTGCCTGTGGTTCTGTCAGTGTGATCATGTGATATATCTGACCCCAGGAATGTGTCAATAAAGTTTCCCCTTCCTGGGACAATGAATTCACGGTGTTCTTATTTCAATTTCCAGGAGTGTACATATGACAAGTGACACCCAATCACCTGACCACGTTCGAAGTCCGTGAGTTCCGCTGAGCGCCCCATTCTGCTCTCTCTCGATGTCTAATGACTACTGAGGTCGCTGATACGGAGTACCTGGCAGCAGGTGGCAGCACAATGGGCCTAATAAGAAAAACGTATGTTTTTGGGGTGTCCGCATACTTTCGATCACATAGTGTACATAAAACCGTCTGGTCGAATCTGCTCTTCAGAATAACTAACCGTGGGAACCTAGACAAAAAATTTCGGAAATCAACCCACAGCCACAACGTAAACTAGGTCTGACAAACTAATAAAGGACACCAACGAAGGATTACAAATACCGTTTGAACTGTTACAGCAGCAGCTAGAGCACAGCGTAGAGCCTCACGCACGTGTTGGCTTGGATGCCAAACAGTTGAGCAGTGTAACCGGCAGCGGCACCAGATGTACTAAACGGCGGAGTGCCGCCTATAGCTGCTCAAACACAAAAGAAGCGCAATGGATGGTGCTAGTAACTTAAGTTACGTACAGAGCTAATGTGCCACTAATTAACCTATACTTAACAAGACTGAATAAATTAGATTAATATTAAAATTTAATGATGATTGAAATTATTGAATAGGTAATATGGCCCAATCAGCTCACGTGCAATACAGTCATGCTTGCTGTACGTATTAGGTCAACAGTATTGTGCAATTGACATTAATATTAAAAGTTAGCCAGCAAATACGACGTGAGTGAAGTATACAAAAGTAGCATCCATGGACAATTGAATAAATAAATCAATTGCAAAATTACAATAAAACTTCTACAAAGGTGGTAGGATTAATCCACTAAATTACGGGCCCATATCATTAAAGTCGATATGCACCAGGATTTTGGAACATACGAGTGTGTTCGAACATTAAGAAGTACCTCGAAGGAAACGGTCTGTTGACACACAGTCAACATGAATTTAAAAAACATAGCTCTTGTGAAACACAACGAGCTCTTTACTCGCATGAAGATGGGATCTCAGACTGATTCCGTATTTCTGGATTTCCGGATGGCTTTTGACACTGTACCACTCAAGCGGCTTGTAGTGAAATTGCATGCGTATAGGATATCGTCTCAGTTGTGTGAATGGATTCGTGATTTCCTGTCAGAGATGTTACAGTTCGTAGTAATTGACGGAAAGTCATCGAGTAAAACAGAAGTGATTTCTGGAGTTCCCCAAGGTAGTGTTGTAAGTCCTTTGTTGTTCCTTATCTATATAAACGATTTAGGAGACAATCTGAGCAACCTCTTAGGTTATTTGCAGATGACACTGTCCTTTATGGACTAATAAAGTCCTCAGAAGATCAAAAGAAATTGCAAAACGATTTAGAAAAGATATTTTATGCTGCAAAAATTGGCAATTGACCCTAAATAGCGAAAAGTGTGAGGTCATCCACATGAGCGCTAAAAGAAATCCGGTAAACATCGGTTACACGATAAATCAGTCAAATCTAAAGGCCGTAAATTCAACTAAATAACTAGGAATTACAATTACGAACAACTTAAATTGACGGAATACATCGAAAAAGCTCAAAGAAGGGTAGCACGTTTTGTATAATCGCGAAATAGGGGAGAGTGTGTCACTGAAATGATACAGGATTTGGGATGTACATAATTAAAACAAAGGAGTTTTTCGTTGCGGTGGTTTCTTCTCACGAAATTCCAATCACCAGCTTTCTCCTCGAAATGTGAAAATATTTTGTTGACACCGACATACGTAGGGAAAAAGATCACCAAGATAAAATAACAGAAATCAGAGCTCGTATGGAAATATATAGATGTTCGTTCTTTCCCCACGCTATTCGAGATTGTAATAATAGAGAGTTTTGAAGGTGGTTCGATGACCCCTCTGCCAGGCACTTAAATGTGATTTTCAGAGTATCCCTGTAGATGTAGACAAATTTTAAAAATGGTAAAAAAAATTATGTGTCTGTGTGAGGAGCAGAATGCTATGTCACTGCACTATTAAATGTACGCTCAAAAACCACAGGGCAATAAAAACATAAACATTCAAGTGCCTACATAGCGGTCATGGGCTTAAAACACATTGTACACCACACAAAAAGACGAGAAATAGAAAGTCCAGAAACAATGATACACAGTGAATAGGTCTTAGATTAAAAACTAAGAATACAAAGGTAAAACAAATTATTAGAGTCATAGTTCTAAGTCAGTGGAGGGATATTAAGTCATAAAATTCCTGCTACACAACTGATCATTAATATGAGCACCAATGTGTTCAAATGATTGTATAGCAATATCAATCTCTTCTAATGAGTTCAACATGTTTTTGGACGAATGTAGTGCCTTTAAATTGCTTAACGTCGGCTGCTGGTGGCCTCTAGCTTTTAGATGCTTCATAAACGCTGATTGGTGTTTAACCTGCCATTTTCTATTCAGTAAATGCTCACGAAATCTAGTCTTAAACATCCTACCCGTTTGTCCCCTATATGACACTTTTGATTCACTACAATTGATCTTGTACACGCATGAGCCAGCAAATTTATCTATATATGGCTGTTCATTAGGGATATAACGGTTCTATAGGCTGTTGGACGATGCAACAATGACGTCTACATACTGTTTCTTAAAAAGTTGGATAGCTTGTGCGAGAGACCTCCTTCGAAGGGGATTCTCACGAAATTACGATTGCTAGCCGGTGAAGCTAGCGGAATGTTGTACTCACATAATGAAGTCTTTTTCTGTACAAATTGTCAACTATCACTGGGTTATAAACATTAAGACTAGCAATGAACTTAAAATTAGACAACTCTTTTTCTATGGATGCTGGACTTCACAGGATTTCTGTAATGCGATGCGCCATAGTCTCGAAAAAAGCATACTTGCAGCGGAATGGGTGACAGGATGATGTGTGTATGATAGAGTCACTTAAGCTTGGTTTCCGGTATGTATCAAATCGAATAAAGCCCTCATTGAGCTGTACTTGTAATTCCAGGTAGTTGAGCAGTTAATTCTCATCCATCATTTCATGAGTGAAATTCAATTTTGGGTGCAGCTTATTAGAATCAGCTTCCAACACCTGAACGTCAGGCGCCGACCCATTAAAAACAATAAAAATGACGGCATATCGACAATAGAAGAGGACTTTCTTCGAACTCCCCACGTTTTTACCGAAGTACTGACGTTCTAAATGGTTTACGAAGACGTCATCAGTAAAACCTGCCAGGCAACTGCCCATAGCAAGGACATCAGTTTCTATGTAACATTGGTTATTGAAAGAAAAATAATTATATCCCGCAAGTACTTTGAGAATGGAAGTAGTTTCATTGGTCACTTCCAGCTCAAGTCGGCTGTGTTTTAAAAAGATTTCCTCGAATGACGGCGATAGTTTCATTGATGGGTATGTCAGTATACAGATTTTTAATATCTAGCTATAGCGGTGTGCACTTAGGTGGTAAGACACCCTTACCGTGTGCATTAAGCAATTTCTTCCGATTGCAAATTGAGAAATTCTCCTCAAAAACAAACTTCTGAACGGAAACTTGAGTATGTATTTAGACGCAGGTTGAAAGGTCTCTGTTGGATTCCTTTCATGTTTAATTTCTCAAATTTGTTGTCTTTTATGGAATAAATTCCTCTTCCAAATTTACTGTGGCGTTTCTGACTATCTGGGAGGAGACTGAGTAGTGGAACGTGTTACTTTTACACGTAAACAAGAACGATCTGTCACACTACTACACTTTAAAACACAGTTAATATGTAATTCATGTCACACAGTCTAATACGGAACCTACATCCGCTTTCTGTTATATACTGTATATGATAAGATACTGTCATCCCCCTTCCCTTCTGTGTGAGAGGATGAATGATCAAATGTGTTTGTAGTTGCATGCTTGAGGGTAGCAGACAAGGCTGTCTGCTAGAGAACAGTGGGACCAACGTCGGAACAGGTAGCTACGGTTCCTAAAAGCAAAGAGGTTTCTATTCTTAGTATGGTCCGGTCCGTCCCTTGTCATGTTGGTATAGGAAGCTGCCCCTCTGGTCCCTTCCGTTTGTCTTTGTGAGCGACTCTCAGGAAGCACGCTGGGCAGTAGGAGAGTTGCAGTCTGGCAGTAGGCAGTTGCAGTCTGGCGGTAGGCAGTTGCAGTCTGGCGGTGGCGAGCGTCTGAAATAGTAAGATCTCCGGCGAAGCGCGTGTCTGCTAAGTCCGTAGGACAATGGATTTGTTAAGTTCAGCCTAACTGAAAGTTTAATCACCGTGATTTCAGGTTTAGCTATAAAATATCTAATGCTATCTTAAATTGCAGCGGAGTGTAATTCTCGTGTCAAGTTCAGATTATTTTGCGGTAGTTACTTTGTCATTACTTTGTGAGACCAGTACCACGTGCTTATACGAGGGTCGGTCAAAAAGTAATGCCTCCCATTTTTTTTCTACTTAAAGAAATTAAGTTAAGTGAAAAATTTGAATTTGGCGCCATTCCTCAAACCTTCTTCTGCAATCCACTGCAGTAGTAACTTTCTGTGTCAACAGGTGGCAGCACAGCAGAAGTTTGTAAGATGGCCGACATCGATGTTCGTTTGAGACAGCGTTGTGTGATTGAATTCTTGAATGCAGAAGGTGAAACGCCCATACGCATTCATGAAAGACTGAAGAAGGTGTATGGTGTTGTGACAGTGGATGTCAGCACTGTTAGACGATGGGTTCGTCGTTGTAAGGAAGCTGAAGGGCAAACACCGTTGACTGACGAAAAGCGGAGCGGCAGGCCGGTGAGTGCAGTGACTCCACACAACATTCAGCAAGTTGATGACATCATTCGTGGTGACCGTCGGGTGACTGCAGATGAAGTGTGTCGCATTATTTCTCTTAGTAAAGGCAGTGTGATCACGATTATTAAACAATTGGGGTACTCAAAAGTTTGTGCACGGTGGGTTCCAAGAATGTTAACCGATCAGAATAAAGAGGCGCCTCCCAACACTTGCAGCGCTTCCGTTTGGAGGGAGATGAGTTTCTGAAAAAAATTGTGACCGGGGACGAAACATGGGTGCATTTTTTGGAACCCGAATCAAAGAGGCAGTCAATAGAGTGGCGTCACACAAGCTCGCCGAGGAAGAAAAAATTCAAAACTGTGCGATCGGCAGGGAAAGTTATGGCAACAGTTTTCTGGGATACAGAGGGTGTGATTCTGGTTGATTTTTTGGAGCAGGGATGCACAATAAATTCTGTTCAATACGTCACAACCCTCAAACAACTTAAAGCACGTCTTCAGCGAGTTCGCCCAACAAAATCAATGGCAGATGTTCTTCTTTTGCATGACAATGCAAGACCACACACCAGTCGTCACACCTCTGACGAGATTGTCAAAATTGAATGGGAAGTTTTGCCTCATCCCCCATACAGCCCTGACCTGGCACCATCAGACTTCCATCTGTTCGGGCCACTAAAAGAAGCTCATCGTGGGATTCATTTTGAAGATGAGGAGGCCGTCAAAACATCCGTGCGTCAATGGCTTAGGAAGCAGAGCTGTGATTTTTACCGTGCTGGGATACATGCCCTTGTTCAAAGATGGACCAAAACTGTAGAGATGGGCGGAGATTACATTGAAAAATGACAAAATGATCCTCAATGTTGTGGTTTTCAACCTATGTAATTGCATTTAAATTTCCTGACAATTAAACGTAGAAAAAAAAATAGGAGGCATTACTTTTTGACTGACCCTCGTATAACTGTTTGACCCGTCAGGTTAACAGTAAGACGTTAGTAACCAGTTCAAGGTTTTTCTTTTGTCAATTGCTTTTCCATCTAATTTATTTTATTATCAAAATTACTGTGGAGTTATACGCTTTCTGTAAACCAAGTTGACCACGTGAAGCATGTGGTGGAATCATCAAAGTAGCCCTCAGCTATTCTTCTTGGGAAGATTTCACAAAGAGTTAATATGAATTTAGTATACCAGTGTGTGGTAATTACATGACGGACAGGATTGTGCTACGAACGTAATTTCTTTGACTGAAAATTTTAATCTGTTGGTTGTGGTTAACTTTCTCTTGCATGTGTTTCAATGTTCTTTGTGTGTTGTTTTATGAATGCAGTGTTGTATCCAGTCTCCCAATCTTGGCTCCATATTTTATGTGTTCCGTAAGATTCCAATCTCACATTTTCACAATCGTAAATAAGGCACCAGCTCAGTATAACTCACGTATAATATGCTGAAATTTCGATGATAAATCTTAAAATAAATTTCCAAATATAAACTGATTTCTTTCTTTTTATTTAAATTCTACTTATATATATATATATATATATATATATATATATATATATATATATATATATATATATATATATATATTACCGGTTGTTGTATGACTGTAAAAGATTATAATCAATGTTAGTCTGATTGGTAGTGTGGTAAACCTAGACTAGTTACCAGCAGAAACAGTTGCTTAGTAATGCAAGATTAACTTCCCCAGACAGCTCACAGCTTTCAACCAGGTTTCATTATCTATTAGCACCGATTTCAGCATACCAAATTAAAGCTAAAACGTTACAAGGTTCACCCACGATACCGATGCCACTAGATGTCGAGATGAATTTATGTGTCTTACACTGGGCACGTAATGTGAGGGCTTCGGGGTTAATTACTTTCAGTCTCCCAGTTACGCCAGAGCAAAGTATATTTGAGCACTCTTCAAGGCAAGTCTAGAGTTCTTTCGCGTATTGTTCCTTTGGGTCAGCCTCAATACACTAAATGCTGTTTTCGGCAAAGAATGCTATAATCTTAGCAATATAATCTCTTTTATAAAGAACAACAGATATATTAACCTTATTCGTACTTACTATTATCGCCTCTTCTGATTTTAACTTATCATTGATGGCTTCTGCGGAGATACAGCCTTTATTATTATAATTTCAACGAAAAGCTTTATCAGTAACCTCACTAGTTCTGATTCTGAGCTTCTCATCTCTACTGCACTGACTTGAGTCGATAGCTAGTTTCAAACCTGCAAGTCTCGGTTGTATACAGTGTTTTAAGCCTTTATATAACAACTGCATTTCCTGTTGGTCAAAAACTATTTCGGTCAAGTTAAGCAACCTCTCAGCGAACGAAAAGTGTTTGCCACTATTTTCGTCGTCGCTCTTTATCACAGGGCAATAGATTTTTCTTAGCTTGTGTAACTTACGAGAATGAGCTCGTGTGGTTTATTCTGACGACCAGATTTTCCTCTAGACGATTTTATGCGTGTGCGGCTTACGTAGAGCTTTAGCAGCTGGCGCACTGATCTTCATTTGACAGTTTTACGTGAGTGTTGTCTGCGGTTTTAATTAAATTTTTGGTGCATCTTAGAACCATTCCTTACAATATTTACGGGATAGCTATATAATTAGACTCCTTTTTCCTTTTAGATATTCTGATAATGCCTAACCATGGCGAAACGCGTTATTTTTAAATGACAAATAAATTTTACAACCATGACTGTTTTGTTTTTAATATAATCATGAAAACCGGTTGCTGTATCAATCAGCCAACGATTGAATGGAATGAATATTCAGAGAGGTTGATAATATCGGACTCCCAACGGAACTCTACGTCCAGGAGACTTAACATTGATGTAGCTTTTGGAGAGGCCTTTATGGATCTTTCCAGTCCCATTGAAATTTTCTTATTGGGCATTCACTAGTTATGTGTTCTATTGTTTGATCCACTGCACCACAATCACATGCTGAATTGTGATACGTGAGTGCTAATTGTAGTGTGACGTCCCATCAACTCTACCCCAATCTTCTGTGAATATCAATGCAACGAACTGGGTGATAGTGTATGTTATCTCAATAAGATAAAAGTATCAGCGACGTTTTTACAATAGCTTCGTAATATACTCAGAATGAAACACTTCTTACTAGTCATACCTGTTGTGGAAAATCATGTTGAAACCTGCAATGATACTATCGACCGCCTAGAATCGACTAACCTGAGATGAAACGACTCAATTTCCCTACTGCTACCTTCTTTAGAAGCTTCGATGGTCATCTCAAAATCTGACGTTTTTAAGCGGGTCCAGGCAGGTTGGTAATCTCTATCTTAAATAATGTAAAATCTATTCATGTGAAAGCTACCTTTTATCAGAAACTATTGGAATAAAAATTTGTAAAAAAATATGGCTGTAGGTTACACATTTCTACACACTTTCGCTGAAGTATTTCTAAACTCATTGACTAATTTTAAGATAAAAATTACTTTTCTAATATGTGGGCACCAAAATCAGAAGCTGTCTACAATTTTTACCTACGTAAGGCTCTAAATTCTTTGAGATTTGCAAAATAGGAAAACCCCTGTGTTAAAATAAGCACAATTCTCAGATTAGTGTATGCTAAGAAAAAACACACTTTATTCTTAAACATTGCAGCTTACGGGAAACAGCCATTAAAGCTGTCAATGTATTCCAGTTCCAGATGGGTTGTCTGCATCGTCTCCCATCATATCTTACAATCTCTTTTTTGCTGCTGGTCTGCGTTGTCTTGCCCTTGTCTCAAGGTCACAAATAGCTCTCTTTGATGTCCTAACTCTTTCTTTATCTAAATTTAACATCTGTTTCACTGTGAAACAACCAAAAGTTTGTAGCAGCCTTTTCAGGACTTCACACCTCGCAACATATCCTTAACTGAACGTTGCCACTGCATCAAAGACACCAAAATGCATTGTACTAATTGACACAAACATTGTCTTCAGAATCCTGGCCCAGATTGCACTGTTGTTGGGCTAGTTAGGATTCTGGAAGCAGCCATGAAGACATTTCTTCAATAGTCTTACATCCGACAAATCTCTGAAGGTTTCTTTCAAGATCTTCACTATGGCAAATAGTATACCTGGTTTTTGAATAAATTTTTCATCATTTTGCTGTGCTGTTATATTTGCACTATGAGTCACTTTCTAAAGGACATAGGCCATGAATGTGTTTAACGTCTGTTGAAGAGAGATGAAACAGAAGTGCCCATACAGCTTTCCTCATATCTAACATTTGCCTGATGGCCATACCATAATAATTTTGGATTTTGTGTATGACGGATTCCATGGGTGTATTCTTAACATCTAATCCTCTGTCATCTTTCAGTTCTTTCTCTTTTATGCAGTTTTCAGTCGTCGCAGCCATTCGCTTTTGTTCATGATCTATGCACTCCTGTTTAGTGATAGTTACATTTTTTCCGTATGACGTCTCTTCCAAAAGTGTTTTGAGAGCTTTTTAATCCACATTTCCTAAATAATTGACGACTCTTACCTTCTTCAGCTGTTTATATTCTTCGAAAATGGTCACGTCCATAAAGTGTTGTGTTTAAATGAATGAATAAACCAGAAACTAGGCAATAATATATATGCATATGTATAATTGGAAGGGGAAATTCCGTAGATTCAGATCAATCAAAAAATTAAAATTGAAAATTTCAGGATTTCAGGTGGTACGGAGACCCTTAAAAATGCTACATACATCATTTAGACATTCATTTAATTATGACCTATCCGAATAATATCCGTGACAAAGAAAAACACCGCTGGCCATTAAAAATACAACAACAGAAAATGCAGAAAAGAACGAAATTTTAATTATTGTACACGTACAGTATAGTAGGAAAATCATTTGGTTTGATTTTTAGGTGATTTGGGGGCGTTCAGTATGCGAAAAGTAGTGCACATATATTCCACCTCTCCCAGCGACAATGTCTGTAACCCATTTGGGTATCGGGTCGAATTGAGAGCGTGGATACCTGATTCGGCTACTTCATTCCATGCTGCTTCAACTCAGTACCATTGTTCATAAATCGAAATGGATGGCGACTGTTGGCGTGGCAGTCTCTTGGCAACCCATCACAAGGTATTATTCATTGAGTGCAAAAACGACAGAAAATGCTGGCTAGTGTAATAGTCGAACAGCTCCTGTGTCGGGGTAGGTTAGGATAGCACGGGCAACATGCAGTGACGCGTTATCTTGCTGAAAGATAAAGTTAAGTAGACCTCGGGGAAAGGGTACAGCTATCTCTTTAATTTCCTACCTTTTTGCAGTTTCTTCAGTTTTAATCTATAGTTCATAACCAATAACTTACGGTCAAAGTCTTCCTCTCTCCCTGGAAATGTCTTACAGTTTAAAACCTGAGTCGAAATCTCTGTCTTGACATTATATAACTAATCTGAAACCTTCCAGTGCCTCCAGGTCTCTTCCACGTATACAACTTTCTTTCATGATTCTTAAACCAAGTGTTAGCGAAGATTAAGTTATTCTTTATGCAAAATACTGTCTGACGGCTTTATGTTTCATTCTTTTTCCTCGCTCCATATTCTCCTACTATTTGTCCTTCTCGTCCTCTTCCTACTTCCGAAATCCAGTCACTCATCACAATTAACTTTTCCTCTCCCTTTACTATCTGAATAATTTTTTTATCTCATCACACATTCTTTGAATCTCTTCATCATCTGCAGAGCTAGTTGGTATATAAACTTGTACTACTGTGATGGATATTGGATTTTTTCTATCTTGGCTGCGATAAAGCGTTCATTATGCTGTTTGTAGTGGCCTGCCCAGATTCATATTTCATTATTCATTATTAGACCTACTCCTGCATTACCTCTATTTGACTTTGTATTTACAAACCTGCATTCACCTCACCAGAAGTCCTGATCATCGTGCCACCGTACTTCACTAATATCCTCTATGTCTAACTTCAACTCGCCTATTTCTCTTTTCAGATTTTCTATCCTACCTACTCAATTACGGGCTCTTACATTCCACACTCTGACTCATAGAAAGCCAGTTTTGTTTTTCCGTTGATGACAGCCTCCTGAGTAGTCCCGACCAGAGATCAGTAGGGGGGACAATTTTACCTCCGGAGTATTTTACCCAACAGGATGCAATCATCATTTAACCATACAGTAGCGCTGGAAGTCCTTGGGAAAAGTAATAGCTGTACAGTCTCCTTCCTTTCAACCGTTCACAGTAACAGCAGACCAAGTCCATGCTGGGTGATGTTAGAAGGTCAGGGTAATCAGTCATCCACGCTGTAGCTCCCACAGCCACTGTAAAGTCTGCTGCCCATCTTCAGGAGTCTGGCCTCTCCACAGGTACCCTTCTATTGTCATTTCATCTATAGTACGGCTATCTATAACGATTGCTTTCCTCATTTCGGGTTATGCAACCAGCGTTGATTATTGCTTAACAAATGGCACACACTATCATTAAGCCGGGTGATGAGCTCATACGACGATGACCAGTGCAGTCTGGCAAAGTTTGTTCCCCTCAAAGCCCCTACACATGGGTACGTCCAATGTGATGTTGTATACAGGACCAGGATTCGCTTGAAAATACGCCGAGGTGCCACTTCAATGTCCAGTGTTGCCATCGGGCGCACCGTTGTCTGTGCGCCTCTCTCTGCTGACGCATAGAGGGAAGTCGAACAAAATGGCCGCCATGCTGACAGCCCCTGATACACCACACAGTGTCACACTGTCCCTGTGGATACTTGTCTTCTAAAAAAGTCCATGTTGTGGCTCAAGTTAGGTGCTGTGCCTGTACAATAGCGCACAGGTGAGTGAACAATGTCTTCATCCTCGTGGGTGCTAGTCGCTTGGAGCAGTTGGCGTCTAGCATGGCGCTGGGCATGGTCCTCCACAACCCATAGATTCCACTTTCAACTGACAGTCATGGGCTGTTGATCAATGCTGAATGACAAACTACAGTCGATTTCCGAAACAGGTTAGTAGATGTTTCTTTATCTTACACAATCGTATGATAAACAAACAACATTTATATCCAGTTGCTGAATGAGAGACCTGTTGTGCAATGTTTATTTAAACAGAACTTCATTGGTGTTACTCTTACCTGGAGCTGCACTCTACCGAAACTATGGTTCGGTAATTTTGGTACACTACATAAATGTCATAGTAAATTGTTGGATTACCGGTCGTGTTGGTAAAATTGGTAGCAAAGAAACATAAATGAATGTGTAACAGAAAAACAGGGAGCTGACGAATTCTCTATGCTTTTTGTTTGTTTTGCACATAATTAGAATTGCACATCATTCAGTACTAGCCCATTCTGCATTTTATATCTTTACAAAATATAAATTACAATTTATTAGTAATAAAAGTTAGCTGCTCTGCACATTTATGTAACTGTAACATTTAATTTTGATGCAAGTACAGTTTACACGCATAAACACACACACACACACACACACACACACACACACACGCACACACACACACACGCACATAATAGAACATTCATCATGATCGAAGGCAACAGTTTTCTGTTGTTATTGATAAACGCGAAAGTCATTTATGAATAATAGAAATATGTTTTATATAAGTTCCACAAAATATTGAAGATATGTTTGATATATTTTTGTTTCATGTCTGTTTATTTTACCTTTTTGTTGAGGAAATTGCGTTTTCTAGCGCTGTATGATAAATTTTTATTTTTTTCATTATTTTTACTACAACATCCCCTTGTTTTGCATTAGGGATCCACAATTTTCAAATAACACTTGAATTAAACATTGACAACTTCAGTTTTGCTATGAATACTGTTTATTCTTAAGTAACAGTGTGGAGGATAACTTTGTAGAACAAAAATATTCTGTAGGTTATGTGGCCCTTTATACATCCTCAGTCGGTTTCTAAACAGTTCACCACTTCTGGTGTTTAGGTGGTTCTAGTAAGACACAGATCACCTACATAAAGAAAGCTATCGTTTTGGGGTAATGCTTGAGAGGTATGCAACACATATAGTGTGCAGGTAACATTGGTACGACCCTAATTGATCGAAGCCATTAGGAAAACTAATGTAGTCTACGCTTACTTATGACAGTTTACGGTAGTTTTACGCCTCTACTCCTACCAATTTCATGTGGTAGTCAGGAAGTGCTAATCATTTCCATCTCCAAATCTGTAGTACGCCTCATGCCAATTTCACGCTTGAATGAAGTGTAATGGTGTTGCTATTTTAATGGCCAGTAGTTTCCTTTCACTATAGACCTTATGTATGATTGATAAGAATTTATCATACACCCAGACACGCTGCTCGTGTTATGCATCAAGCAACGTGAGGAATATGCGACACTTTTCCTCTTATCCCAAATCTCGCTGTTGAGACCCTGTTCTACACTTCTGTTGTTGTCGTATGGTAGCTTGGAATACATATCCAGCTTGGTTGTACGACACGTTGAAGCATTACGAGCGGAATACGTTCCCAACTGAAATGAAATTAATGACATAGAAGAAACCTAACTGTGATCTGTCTCATCATAAGAAGTTATAGAACCCGATCGCACACTTTGGCAGCACCAGTTATAAATTCTGATCAAATTACTAAACTCTGATCCTTTTAGATGATTAAGACACTAGACATCAGGTGGATGATCCAGTTCACCATCTGTCCATCCTGATTTGCCTAAAGTATATTCAGTCGAATGCCAGGATAATTCCTGAGATAGACCACGGCCGTTTGTTCCCCAAACCCTCGTCTACCACCTATCAAGCACTACGTCGACTAGGAATCAGACCGTACCCCTCTTTCTTCTACGACGTTTGAGACGAACCAAAACTGAATGTCAAGAGTGGGCTTGATGTGAGACAGAATGACCAGCCGATTCCTTCGTTTAGAAAACACAGAATCGTCTTGCGTTTGTTGACACATCACGGCAGTTCGTATTCCTCCAAAAGACGATTGTGCCTCAATGACATTTTCCTCAGGCTGTTGTCAGCTCCACTCCCTTTCCTCCAGTGGTATAGAACTAGTCTGATTTTCTGATTTAAAAAAATTCATCTCTCAATTGTGCGCAAATGACATTTTCTCTAAGCGACACATTCTCCACATACTGAAGCGTTGGAATTTTTTCATTTGACGCTACATGGAGGACTGCTTATGTGTGACCAAGTAGAGGACATTATTACTCTAAGAGCACGTATCACCCATGTGATTTCTGTGAGGCAAGGCACACAATGGAAGCTGAATACAGAGTTGACATTGTTTCTTTCCAGCAATGGCAGAAATTGTATGCTATATTTTGTATAATATTTTTAAATATCTTTTATAATTTTTCCTTTGGTTGTTTGAAATGTGTGAGGTTTGAAAGGAACGCCCAATGTTTTAATTCATCGGAGTTTTCTGAAGGAGACCAAATTTGTACTGAGGAGACTGATTCGATCCCGTCACTGAATAAATTACACCGATAAGGCGAAGACGAATGATGGCTTACAGTTCCTTACAATCAAATTGTGCGCCGTGAACTTATGTTTAGTCCAAAGAATATAAGCTCTGCAAAAAGTATGTCAAATATTCAAAGAGAAGTCTCCTATCAGAAAATACATTATAACTGAACAATATTCACCACATCCGCAACTCAGAAGATTTCCTGCAACGCCTCAAGCAACTGCACATCACAGATTCGGACATCATGGTTAGTTTTGATGTGGTATCGCTGTTCACCAGGGTTCCACTGAAGGACTCACTAGAACTGATTGCAGAGAAATTTGACGGTGCTGTGTTGGACCTGTTCAGTCATACACTGACATCCACGTATTTCCTGTACAGAAACCAATATTACGAGCAAACTGAAGGTGTAGCTATGGGCAGCCCACTGGCCCTGTGGTTGCCAACAAGTTTATGGAGAGTTTTGAGGAGAGGGCATTGGAGACAGCCACATTTAAACCCACATTCTTCTTTAGGTATGTGGATGACACCTTCGTGATCTGGCCACATGGGGTGGACAGGCTCAATGAGTTTCTTGAACATCTTAACTCATGCCACCCTAATATCAAGTTCACCATGGAACTGGAGAAGAATGGCCAGCTGCCATTTCTGGATGTACTAGTCCAGAGGAAAGCAGATGGATCAATTGGCCACAGTGTGTACCGAAAACCAACACACACTGATTTATATCTGCAGGCCAGCAGCTGTCACCACCCTGCGCAGAAGAATGGGGTTCTGAAGACTTTGGTCCACAGAGCACGTGCCCTGTCAGACCAAGAGAATCTACCTATAGAGATAGAACGTCAGAACAGTTTTCTCCAAGAATGGATACACGGACAGACAAATTGAGAGGGCACTCCAACCAGCCACTATACTACAGGTTCCTGAAGAAGACCAAGATGAAGCAAAGAAGGTGGCATATCTGCCCTATGCTGGCTCTATTTCTGCCAGAATCAGTAGGATCCTCCGTAAACACAATATCAAGTGTGTTTTTTGTCCATCCAACAAGATCGTGGGACTGCTGGGGAGTGTCAAAGACGACCTGGGGCTACGAAAACCAGGGATTTACAATATACCTTGTCAATATGGGATGTCCCACATTGGCCAGACGACAAGAACTGTGGAGATCAGGTGCAAAGAACATCAGAGGCACACTAGATTAAGACAGGTGACTAAGTCAGCCATAGCTGAACACTGTCTAGAACTAGATCATGCCATGAAGTATGAGGATACCAAGATTCTAGCACAAACACCCAGATTTTGGGACAGTGTTATAAGAGAATCGATAGAAATAAAAATGGCTGACGATCTTATGAACCGTGACACGGGGTACCAGCTAAGCAAAGCCTAGGATCCGGCTCTGGAATTGTTAAAGGAGCAATGGGGCCAGCTGCAGCGCTACACAAACAGAAGAACCAGAGACATGGAGATGGAAAACGAGCCCCTATCGGACTGCCAGGCGTACCAGACCGAAAATGGAACACCCAGAAATGGGACTGGTGGGCGCGGACCTCAGAGGGAACATCCTGAGCCGCAGCGGACGAAAAACGGAGCGGCAACGCTCCAACAGGTCGTGGTGAGCGGATGCGGACCGCAGGCGGAACGCTTAGTACCCCAGACCGTAGACGAAACCCCCAGGAGCGGGTTTGGTGGGCGCGGACCGCAGAGGGAACACCTAGAACCGCAGCGGACGGAAAACGGAGCACGCACGCACGCACGCTTCTACCTTATGGGTCTGCCCTGACCCGTGCAGGAGCAGGCTAAGCAGTCTTCTGCTATTCCTGCGTAAACCTTACGTTTTGGAAGAGCTGCCTCTCTTCATGGATTGGCCTCTAGGTTTTCCTGGATGTAGATGTCCTGTCTCTGTTGCGGAAGTTTTCACTCCCGCAGCAGGTCAGGCCAACGTGTTGTTGGTGTGCAGGGTGGCCCAGATCCCTGATGAGCCGGTTTTCGGACCGTTCGGTCCGCTCGTAGAACGCCCGCGCCGATTGCTTGAAGCGGTCGCGGAGGAGGGGGATTCCAGTCTGCTCGTGTAGCCGAGCGGTCGAATATAACCTCGGCAGGCGCAGAGCGAGCTTGAGCGCCCTGTTCTGCACCCTCTGCAGCTTGCTGATGTGTGTTTCGGCCGCGTTGCCCCACACCACAGCCGCGTATTCCAGCACTGGACGTACTAGCGCCAGGTACAGCGTGATGCCGTGGTGAGGCGGCAGCGCAGACGAGGGATTGAGCAGAGGGTACAGGACGCGTAGGCGCCCTATTGCTCTGCCCCTGACGTCCTCGATGTGCGGCTTCCATGTCAGCTTGTGGTCCAATGTGACACCCAGGTGGCGGCCAGTCTTGCTCCATGGGACGGGGCTGCCCATGATGGTGACTGGCGGAAGATCAGGCGGCAGTGGTCGTCTCGTGAAGACCACCGCCTGGCTCTTCGCCGCGTTTTGCTTGAGGCGCCAATTGGTCGACCAGGCGCCAAGGGCCTCGCAAACTCGTTGGAGAAGATGGCGCATCTCGACCGCCTTCATGCTCCGCACGAAAAGCGCAGTGTCGTCGGCATATAGCGCCAACTTCACCGGCATCACGCGCGGAGCGTCGGCGGTGTATAGGGAGTACAATAGGGGCCCAAGGACGGACCCCTGCGGCACTCCAGAACGGATGTGTCGATGGGTGGATGTCCCATCGTCCAGTCTGACATGGAAGGACCGCTCGGCTAGGTATGAGCGGAGGAGGACTCCGTGCGACGTCGGTACCCTGTGCACGAAAAGTTTGTATACGAGGCCGTCGTGACACACGGAGTCGAATGCCCTGGAGACGTCCAGGAACACCGCCCCAAGGTATTCCCGAGTCTCCAGGGCGCGCATGGCTTCTTCTACCAGCTGCATCAGCTGGTGTACGGTGGAATGGCCCCTCCTAAAGCCAAACTGCTCGTCGGGTATGATGCCTTCCGCTGACACGTGGCGGAGCAGTCGTCTGGCGTACAGGCGCTCGAACACCTTCGAGAGCGCCGGCAGCAGGCTGATGGGCCTGTAGTTGGCGGCGTCCCGTGGGTCCTTGTTCGCCTTGGGGATTGCCACCACCTCTGCATGTTTCCATACAGTGAGGTAGACCCCAGAGCGAAGGACCTGATTGAAGATGCCCGCCAGGAACGGGTATGCACCCGCCGGCAGGCTCTTCAGCAGATGGTTGGTGACGCTGTCAGCACCGCCAGCCTTCTTGGTGTTGAGCGCTGTTATCTGCGTGGCCACCTCCTCGTCAGAGATGGGGTCGATCTCATCCGCGTCGTCCCTGGCTTCCAGGAACACAGGGAGCTGCTCTTCAACCCGGTGGAGGTGTTCTTCGTCTACGTTGTCATCCACCGGGGTGAATGACAGCTCGAAGTGGTCCGCCAGGGCGGCTGCTTTGCTGTCTGGGCTGCAGACGACGTCTTGTCCGACGAGAAGAGGCGGGACGCGCTGCCTTCTGCGTAGAAAGGACTTCACAGTCCACCACGCGCTGCCGTCCTCAGGGTTGAGGGAGGCGACGAAGTCCGTCCAGACGTTGTTCCTGTGCGCCTCAGCCGCCGCTTTGATGTCTCTCCGCATGCGGTTGAGGCGTCTTTTCGTTGCGGGTTGGCGGGTGAGCTGCCACTCCCGGAAGAGGCGGTTCTTCTCCTGTATTGCGTCCCGGATGGGAGGCGGCAGGTTACGGGAGAAGTCCCTGGTACCCTGTGGAATTGAAGGGCGGCATCCGCCCCCACTGCCGCGGGGTCAGGTGAGTCCGCCAGTGATGCCAGGACATTGTCCTGGAATCGGTCGCAGTCCAGGTGCTGGTACGTCCGCCGACGTGGCGGGAGCGTGGCTCCAGCGATGTCGATTTCGTAGACCACCGGCAGGTGGTCGGACGACATCGCGCACCGCGTGGTGGCGGTCGTGTGGTGCCCGATTCCTTTGATGACGGCCACGTCGAGCACGTCAGACCGCCCCCTGGCCGGGAAGATGGTGTGTTCCCGTGGGCCCAGGACCAGGGCGCCATTCCTCTGGGCAGCGCGAAGAAGTCGGCGGCCACTGACGTTCGTGAGGCGGGAGTTCCATTCCGGGTGCTTCGCGTTAAAGTCACCCGCAATGAAGGCCCTTCCCCCAAACGTCAACAGCGCGTCGATGTCCGCCTCCGGGAGGTGTCCACGCGGCGGCCTGTATGCGGCCACGAAGGTTATTTGCCCCGCAGCCGTGGTGACGTTCACCCCGGTGGCTTCCAGGGTGGCCATGGCTGGGAGCTGCACCTGGTGGTGCCGGAGTGAGGCGTGGACGTAGATGGTGGTACCCTTGCCTGCCGTCGGCCTGTCGTTCCGGTAGCAAACATAGTTTGCTACCTTCACGTGAACTCCTGGCTTGAGGTGAGTTTCGCAGATCAGACACAGGTCGATGGCCTCGTCCTGCATGAACTGACGAAACTCACTTTGTTGCGGAAACAGGCTGTTGGCGTTGAAGCCACAGATGGTCAGGCTATGGATAAGAACATTATCCATGGTGTGGCTTCGTGGCGACGGTAGCGGCCTGGAGGGCCCCCGTTACGGCGGTGACGAGCACTGGCAGTTGCTGTAGCAGGGCAGACAGGGAGCTCAACACTGCTCCCAGGTCTGCTGTTTCCAGTCCTGGTGTTGTAGCTGGAGGCGCCGCAGTCGTGGGTGCGGGGGCGGCGGGGCTCGGAAGAGTAGTCGCATCCGTCCGCGGGACCCCATGCCTAGCAGCTTGAGGCGTGGCTGTGGTGGAGGGACGGGTTTTCCGTCCGCCCTGGTATTGGTCGTCCTGGGTGCCGGCTGCCTGGTTAGGCGCCATGATGGCCGGGAAGTCCACCTGCCGCCCCCTGGGGGCGTCCGAAGACTCCCCCTTGGTGGCAGAGGCGAAGCTGGTGCCTGGTTACACCTTTCGTGCGGGTGCCGCACGTCCTTGCTGCCGTGGGCGGCGCTTGAAGGCGGCGCAGCCTCCGTAGCTCGCCACATGTGGCTCGCTACAGTTGCAGCACTTGGGCGCCTCCTCCCTCTTCTTAGTGCAGTCCCGACTCCGGTGGGAGTCGGCGCACTTGACACAGTGGGCAGGCATCGTGCAGTAGCGTGCCACGTGGTCAAGGCCTTGGCAGGAGAAGCACTGGGCGCGCCTCCCCTTGGCCTTGAGTGGCTCCACTTCCACTCCGATCCTGGCCACCATCTGTAACTGAAATATCTTCCGGTTTTCGAAGTTGTCCGGAAGGACAACTAAGAACAGTGGCATGGGTCTCCTCGTCCTAGGAGACTTCATGAGTATGACCGAGCTGGCCATGTAGCCCAGCTAGTTCACTCTTGGGGTGCTCGGTCTCCATTTTCAGCTTGAGGCGGCGGAACACCACTTTCAGCTGTTTCACCGGCTCCACATTGTGGGTGAAGCAGTGAAGCTTCTTCACCTCTATGAGCCGCATGGCGGCTCGGTATTCCTCCATCGTGCTGATCCAGACTACAAGTCCCGACCAGCACATTTGATCTTGGCGGAGGACGTCACCGCCTGGAACTTCTCGAGGAAGGACTGGTACGTGTCCTTCCACGATACAGTGATTGGTGGCGGAGCGGGTGCCCGCCTCTTGGGTGCCTCAGCACTGGAAGAGACCGGAGTGGCAGTCAGCAGTACACCAGTTTCTTCTGTAACTGGGCCTGGTGGCGCAATACTCAACGGGGCCGCCGCTGGCAGAACAGTGTCGTCTTCCTTCGACACGCCTGGCAGGGCTCCCGTCGGTACTCTCTCCTCTTCGAATTCCACGAAACCGATTGACTTCAGGTGCTGTTGGAACCGGCGGAATGCTCGTTCGTAGATATCGTATTGGGGATATTCCTCACCCCTTGATAATCGGGTTAGAACGAGGTACAGCTGCTCTGCCGTGAGCGGGCTAATGCGCCTTGGGTGTGCCGTTGCGTAGTCAGTCATCAATTGCTGCGTCGTCGTACATGGGAGGCCGGATGGGGCCGCCGACGGGGCTGGCTCGGTCGCCCGGGCCAGTACCGCCGGGCGGCGGTCCGCCGCACCCTGCGCCTGAGTAGCGTTGTCCTCCTCGCACGGCATGCTAACTCGGAATGAGGAAAAACGGAGCAGCAACGCTCCAGCAGGTCGCAGGGAATGGGCGCGGACCACAGAGGAAGCGCCTGCAGCCGTTGGTGGAGGGGGAAGGCCATAGGCATAAATACTGGACCAGGTCCACGCGAGGAGCAGTCTCAGATCGCACCTGATGAAGGTTACGAGCTACGTGACCGAAATATCGTGCAACTACGACGCTGATATCCGGCAGAACACCCGACAATCCAAGATGTCAGCTTTTATATACAATAATTATTCGTTAACTCCTTGCTTCATAGTTGCTTTACGGTTATCGAAACCAGGTTCATTTCAAAACAAAAAAGTTAACAAACGAAATTTAAACCTGCTCAGTATAGAATACGACATTCCTGTGCAATCAGAAACATAGTCCGTAAAGTGAAGTACTGTTAACCTCCATACTGCATTGAAAGGTACCAATTGCATTTAGTAACTGTCTTTACCCCAAATTCCACCAAATACGTCTGTATTTGTGGAATTTCTAACACCATCCGAAAGCATTAAATTTATTCACTTTGAACCAATTGTGCTACAGATAAGAGACAGAATTCTATATCTGTTGTTACTTGTCTGTTACAACGAAATTTGTCAGGTATATATAGACAAAAAAAGTATGTTTACTTCTGTAAATGTGTAGCTAAATCTCTCTTCGCTAAATACAGAGTGAGCAAAATAAAATAGGCCCGGAAAATATTTCATGCATCGTAAGATAGGGAGCCCAACTTATTCATGTTCATTTGCGGCGGGTGATATACACTGACGGAAAAAAAAATCGCAACACCAAAAAAAAAAATATTAATGTCGAATACATTTCTCTGGGTAACATATTTAAGTGATTAACACTGCAAGATCACACGTTAACATAAGCACGACATAAGCTATTTCAAATGCGAAGTGCTTGTATATCAATAACCTGTGTAACCAATATAATGTTGGACGCAAGCATGTAAATGTGCATGCATTATGTTGGACAGGTGTCGGATGTCAGTTTCTGGAATGGGGTTCCATGCCTGTTGCACTTCATCGGTCAATACAGGAGCGGTTAATGTTGGTTGTGGTTCACGCTGGAGCTGTTGTCCGAAGATGTTGAACACATGACCGATTGGAGACAGATCTGGTGATCGACCAGACGAAGGCAACGTGTCGACGCACTGTAGAGCATGCTGGTTTACAACAGCGGTATGTGGGCGAGCGTTATCCTGTTGGAAAACATCCACTGGAATGCTGTTCATGAATGGCAGGTCAACAGGTCGAATCACCAGATTAACGTAAAAATCTGTAGTCAGGGAGCGTAAGGTAACCACAACAGTGTTCCTGCTGTCATACGAAATCGTAACCCAGACCATAATTCCAGGTGTAGGTCCAGTACGTCTGGCACGCAGACAGGTTGGTTACAGGCCCTCAACCGGCCTCCTGCTAACCAACACACGGCAACCATTGACACCAACGCAGACCCAGATTTAATTAGAAAACGCAACATACCTTGCCCTCCATTGAGCGCTCGCTTGGCTTGACAGCAGTGAAGTCGCAAATGGCGGTGATTTGGAGTCACTGAAATGCTCGCTACACGCCGCCTGGCTCGGATCCGTCCTTGAAGTAATCGGTTTGAAACAGTTCGTTGAGTCACTGTGGTGCCAATGTTGTTGTTGTGGTCTTCAGTCCAGAGACTGGTTTGATGCAGCTCTCCATGCTACTCTATCCTGTGCACGCTTCTTCATCTCCCAGTACCTACTGCAACCTACATCCTTCTGTATCTGCTTAGTGTATTCATCTCTTGGTCTCCCTCTACGATTTTTACCCTCCACGCTGCCCTCCAATACTAAATTGGTGATCCCTTCATGCCTCAGAACGTGTCCTACCAACCGATCCATACTTCTAGTCAAGTTGGGCCACAAATTTCTCTTCTCCCCAATTATATTCGATACTTTCTCATTAGTTATGTGGTTACCCATCTAATCTTCAGCATTCTTCTGTAGCACCACATTCCAAAAGCTTGTATTCTCTTCTTGTCCAAACTATTTATCGTCCATGTTTCACTTCCATACATGGCTACACTCCATACAAATACTTTCATAAATGACTTCCTGCCGGCCGCGGTGGTCTCGCGGTTCTAGGCGCGCAGTCCGGAACCGTGCGACTGCTACGGTCGCTGGTTCGAATCCTGCCTCGGGCATGGATGTTTGTGATGTCCTTAGGTTAGTTAGGTTTAAGTAGTTCTAAGTTCTAGGGGACTAATGACCACAGCAGTTGAGTCCCATAGTGCTCAGAGCCATTTGAACCATTTTTGAAATGACTTCCTGGCACTTAAATCTATACTCGATGTTAACAAATTTCTCTTCTTCAGAAACGCTTTACTTGCCATTGCAAGTCTACATTTTATATCCTCTCTACTTCGACCACCATCAGTTATTTTGCTCCCCAAATAGCAAAACTCATTTATTACTTTAAGTGTCTCATTTCCTAATCTAATTCCCTCAGAATCACCCGACTTAATTCGACTACATTCCATTATCCTCGTTTTGCTATTGTTGATGTTCATCTTATATCCTCATTTCAAGACACTGTCCATTCCGTTCAACTGCTCTTCCAAGTCCTTTGCTGTCTCTGACAGAATTACAATGTCATCGGCGAACCTCAAACTTTTATTTATTCTCTATGGATTTTAATACCTACTCCGAATTTTTCTTTTGTTTCCTTTACTGCTTGCTCAATATACAGATTAAATAACATTGGGGATAGGCTACAACCCTGTCTCACTCCCTTCCCAACCACTGCTTTCCTCTCATGCCCCTCGACTGTTATAACTGCCATCTGGTTTCTGTACAAATTGTAAATAGCCTTTCGCTCCCTGTATTTTACCCCTGCCACCATCAGAATTTAAAAGAGAATATTCCAGTCAACACTGTCAAAAGCTTTCTGTAAGTCCACAAATGCTAGAAACATAGGTTTGCCTTTCCCTAATCTATCTCATAAGATAAGTGGCAGAGTCAGTATTGCCTCACGTGTTCCAATATTTCTACGGAATCCTAACTGACCTTCCCCGAGGTCGGCTTCTAAAAGTTTTTCCATTCGTCTGTAAAGAATTCGCATTAGTATTTTGCAGGTGTGACTTATTAAACTGACAGTTCGATAATTTTCACATCTGTCAACACCTGCTATCTTTGTGATTGGAATATTATATTCTTCTTGAAGTCTGAGGATATTTCGCCTGTCTCATACATCTTTTTCACCTGATTTGTCTGGGTTGGCTCTCCCAAGGCTGTCAGTAGTTCTAATGGAATGTTGTCTACTCCCGGGGCCTTGTTTCGACTCAGGTCTTTCAGTGCTCTGTCAAACTCTTCACGCAGTATCATATTTCCCATTTCATCTTCATCTACATCCTCTTCGATTTCCATAATATTGTCCTCAAGTATATCGCCCTTGTGCAGACCCTCTATGTACTCCTTCCACCTTTCTGCTTTCCCTTCTTTGCTTAGAACTGGGTTTCCATCTGAGCTCTTGATACTCATACAAGTGGTTCTCTTTTCTCCCAAGGTATCTTTAATTTTCCTGTACACAGTATCTATGCCATCCCTAGTGAGATATGCCTCTACCTCCTTACAACTGTCCTCTAGCCATCTATGCATTGCCATTTTGCTCTTCGTGTCGATCTCATTTTTCAGACGTTTGTATTCCTTTTTGCCTGCTTCATTTACTGCATTTTTATATTTTCTCCTTTCATCAATTAAATTCACTATTTCTTCTGTTACCCAAGGATTTCTACTATCCCTCTCTTTTCAACTACTTGATCCTCTGCTGCCTTCACTATTTCATCCCTCAAAGCTACCCATTCTTCTTCTACTGTATTTCTTTCCCCCATTCCTGTCAACGGTTCCCTTATGCTCTCCCTGAAACTCTCTACAACCTCTGGTTCTGTCAGTTTATCCAGGTCCCATCTCCTTAAATTCCCACCTTTTTGCAGTTTCTTCAGTTTTAATCTACAGTTCATAACCAATAGATTGTGGTCAGAGTCCACATCTGCCCCTGAAAATGTCTTACAATTTAAAACCTGGTTCCTTAATCTCTGACGTACCAAAGTATAATCTATCTGAAACCTTACAGTAACCCCACGCATCTTCCAGGTATACAACCTTCTTTCATGATTCTTGAACGAAGTTTTAGCTATGATTAAGTTATGCTCTGTGAAGGATTCTACGAGGTGGCTTCCTCTTCATTTCTTATCCCCATTCCATATTCACCCAATACCTTTCCTTCTCTTCCTATTCCTACTATCGAATTCCAGTCACCCTGACAATTTCCTTTATCTTGTCATATATTTCATCAATCTCTTCGTCATCTGCAGAGCTAGTTGGCATACAATCTTGTACTACTGTGATAGGCGTGGGTTTCGTGTCTATCTTGGCCACAATAATGCGTTCACTATGCTGTTTGTTGTAGCTTACCCGCACTCCTATTTTTTTTATTCATTATTAAACCTACTCCTGCATTACCCCTGTTTGATTTTATATTTATAACCCTGTATTAACCTGACCAGAAGTCTTGTTCCTCCTGCCATCGAACTTCACTAATTCCCACTATATCTAACTTTAACCTATCCATTTCCCTTTTTAAATTTTCTAACCTACCTGCCCGATTAAGGGATCTGACATTATACGCTCCGATCCGTAGAACGCCAGTTTTCTTTCTCCTGGTAACGACGTCCTCCTGAGTAGTCCCCGCCCAGAGATCCGAATGGGGGACTATTTTACCTCTGGAATGTTTTACCCAAGAGGACGCCATCGTCAGTTAATCATACAGTAAAGCTGCATGCCCTGGGGAAAAATTACGTCTGTAGTTCCCCTTGCTTTCAACCTTTCGCAGTACCAGCACAGCAAGGACGTTTTGGTTAGTGTTTCAAGGCCAGACCAGTCAATCAATCAGGCTGTTGCCCCTGCAACTACTGAAAAGGCTGCTCCCCCTCTTCTTGGAACCACACGTTTGTCTGTCCTCTCATCAGATACCCCTCCATTGTGGTTGCACCTACGGTATTTGTGTCGCCGAGGCACGCAAGCCTCCCCACCAACGGCATGGTCCATTGTTCAAGGGGGGGGGGGGGGCGGGGGGGTGCCAACTGCTGCCAAAATGGCTGCTAGAGATGCAGCGCCATGCGCGAGAGCCGTACGCCGAACACGATAGTCTTCCCTCTCGGTAGTGGCACGTGGCCGTCCGGAGTCCGGTGTTCTAGCGACCGTACATTCTCGTGACCAGCGCCGCCAGCAGCCATGTACAGTAGATACATCGCTGCCAAGTCTTTCTACAGTGTTACAGAAGAAACATTGAGCTTCTCGCAGCCGTAATTACACGACGTCGTTCTAACTCAGTGAGGTGCTGATAATGGCGTCTTTGTCGCCTTAAAGGCATCCTTCACTAACAGCAACTTATCACGTCCACTCTCGAAGATTACTGAAGAGCACGACCGTTACAGTGTGTATTTAAAGCAAGCCTGATTAGCATCCTCATAGTGATGCTTCTAGCGCCACTCTTTGAATAGACGTCATCTTCCAGATGTGGAAACACACCTACCAACATTCGTTTATGTCGCACATCTCCTTCTTGGTGTTGCGAATATTTCTTCCCTCAGTGTATGTTGAATAGCCTACCTTAAGGCACAAGAAATATATTCCAGGGCAGTTTTAATTCACCCACTCAGTAGAGCAGAACTTTCATTCCACCCAGGCTACTCTGCACATCCTTCTGCACTGCTGAATATACCGTTCCACTGTAACAATATTTCTGCGAAACATCCGTCTTTTCGAACGCCGTCACGCCTTGTCTTCCACAACCCGAGCTGCCAGATCCATTTATCACTTTAAGGTTTGCGTTACTTAATGACAAAACCAAGCTCACGTTCCTTAAAACCACCTCAACACAGTTGTTTAATCCGAGCTCGCCTTATCACAAATACAGTTACTCCATTTCCCAGTGCCTCATCGTCTAGACAATCTATCTGAAAGCTCTCAGCTCCACATTATCCCTAATCGTAGAATCAGCATATAACGTGTGCTTTTCGAAGATTTTGCTGAAGTTTCTCATTACAGTTAATCTTCTCAAGCATCAGTTTGTCTGGTGTGAGCTGGAGTCTCACTTATAGTGGAACCTGAAGTCACAACAGATCTCTGTATCGCAACTGTTTGTCAAAGTAACATTCCCACGCAAGCAGTGCGTCACTGCAGGAATATCCCATGCTTTTATAGACTTACACTGAGGTGATAAAAGTCATAGGATAACTATACGCACATATGCAGATGGCGGTAGTATCGCGTACGCCAGTTTTAAAAGGGCAGCACATTGGCGGAGGTATCGTTTGTACTTAGGTGGTTCATGACAGCAGGTTTCCGACGTGACTATTGCCGTACGATTGGAATTAACAAACTTTGTACGCAGAATGGTAGTTGGAGCTACACACATGGGACATTCCATTTCTGAAATCGTTAGGGAATTCAATATTCCGAGATCCACAGTGTCAAGAGTCTGTCGAGAATACAAAATTCATGCATTATCTCTCACCATGGACAATGCAGTGGCCGATGCCAAGAATCACCAGAAAACCCTCTACAGGTGTCACGCAAAAGGCACCGGTGATCCTCAGAAGTACTCCCCGCTCAATTCATAGTAGAATTGTCTTTTAGCCGCCTAGTCGAAAGCGATGCCCTCAGATGCCGGCAGCGAAGCCCACTATGGTGTGAAGATAGCTTTGTGATAAGACAACACCACATGCAACGGAAATTTATAGTCAGCAGTGCCAGCACGTGCAGTCTTATGCATAGGTTTAGCCGATTTCTGACTAACAAGTTTTACGTGCTCTAGAAAGTATCTTTTCTTGTCTAGAAGAATGCCTAAATATCTACAAATAGTGGTGCCTTTTACTGGCATGAAGCCTCTGGTAAGGATTTCTGGCAAGAGGAAGTCTTCCCTTCAGAAGTAAGTATGTGATTATATGAACAGCTAGAGTCAGTTTGTTGTGATTGCACCAATGCCGCATCTGAACAAGCACCTCATTCCTCTTTACCTCAAGTCTCGTCCTGGAGTCTGCAGGTATGACTACTAGGATGACATCTGAGTATGTAACAACACCTTCAGTAACACCTGCCCCGTCTAGGAGATGTAATAGGGTTCAACATTAAGATCCCAGAACAATGGACCACATATGAAGTTTTGAGAACAGCTCTTGGTATTATTTTTGATTATTTTGCTCTACTCCACAAGTAACTGGAGGCTACATCTACTATAATGATCTACAAAGCTATTATACAGACCTTTGGGGACCCTGATATCTCGGAGACATGTGAACATCGCGGGCCACCAAAGATTTCGAATGCGCCTGCGACATCAATCATGAGCGCGATTTCGTACTTCGTTATCGAATTTTCTACACCCTAAAGAGATCTGTTAACCACATCGGCTATAGACCTACCTTTTCAGAATCCATACTGACATTGGTTTAGACACAAAAGTCCCTGCGCGCCTGCAACCGAGCACACACTCCTGAACTGTGGCCATGACGTTTAATAAGCAAATTGGTCTATAGATTCTCCGTGATGTCGATCTTTGTCCTTTCCCTTTTTAATCACTATTTCTCTAGCTGTTTTCCGTATCGTCGGGATCATGCCTACTGACAATTTCTAGTTTAGTAATGCTGTCAAATATGGCACTTTCAGTGGTCCTACCATCCGCACGAACTCAGGGTAGACGCCATCCGGACCAGTTGCCTTTCCAGTTTTGAGCTTGGAAATTGCGATAGCAGCTTCTTGAGTGAAAGGCATCACAAACATCTTATTATCGTATTCTTTGTCTAGTTCACTTCTAACTCGTGCATGTATTTCAATATCTGTGGTTGTGTTATCATCAGGAAGTAACGCGGTTAGCAGATATTCTGCTGACTCCCTCTATCCAGCAATGATTGAGCCATCCCCTTTACGAATAGTGACAGTAGGTCACCTTTAAGTTAGTAACTTAAATGGTCTTCCCCATATGTCAAATTGCAGTTGCCTTCGTAGAAACTTCTCCCAGCATATTCTTTTAGTTTCCTAAAACAATGTGTTGTAGCGCATCTTAACTGCCCTCGCAGTGCGCACTGATCGCCCTAAAGCACTTTGATAAGCTCTCATTCTTGATCTTACCTTTCGCTTCAGCGTGGGAAGTTCTGGGCTCTAAGGGACTTTAGCCTGGCTGTTTACGTTTTTCTTAGAAATATAAATATCCCGTGCTCTATATTAGTACCTGCACGTGCTCGTCCCTCGAATGTACTCGGCTGATCTTCTAGGTTTAAAACAATGAGGCCCAGTTCTTATATTGTTTCCTCTAGTACCTCACCTAGATCATCAGTTTGCCTACTGTGTTGTAGAGAGGATTTTGCAATCACGTTTGTTGCCAGATGGGACCTGGATAAACTGAAACAACCAAAGGTTGTAGAGAATTTCAGAGAGAGCATTAGGGAACGGTTGACAAGAACAGGGGAAAGAAATACAATAGAAGAAAAATAGGTAGCTTTGAGAGATGAAATACTGAAGGTAGCAGAGGATCAAGTAGGGAAAAGACGAGGGCTTGTAGAAATCCTTGGGTAACAGAAGAGATATTGAATTTAACTGGTGAAAGGAGAAAATATAAAAACGTAGTAAATGAAGCAGGCGAAAAGGAATACAAACCTCTCAAGCATGAGGTCGACGGCAAGTGCAAAACTGTTAAGCAGGGATGGCTAGAGGACAAATGTAATGATGTAGAAGCATATATTACTAGGGGTAAGGTAGATACTGCCTACAGGAAAATTAAGAAGTTCTTTGGAGAATAGAGAACCAATTGTATGAATATGAAGGGCTCAGAAGGAAAACTAGTCCTAACCAAAGAAGGGAAAACAGAAAGATGGAAAGAGTATAAAGAGGTTCTATACAAGGGTGATGTAGTTGAGGGAAACATTATGGAAGTGGAAGAGGACGTAGATGAATATGGAATGGGAAATATGGTACTGTGTGAAGAATTTGACAGAGCACTGAAAGACCTAAGTCGAAACAAGGCCCTCGGAGTAGACAACATTCCATTAGAACTACTAATACCCTTGGGAGAACCAGCCATGACAAAACTCTTCCATCTGGCGAGCAAGATGTATGAGACATGCCAAACACCTTCAGACTTTTAGAAAAATGTAATAATTCCAATCCCAAAGAAAGCAGGTGTTTACAGGTGAGAAAATTACCGAACTATTAGTATAATAAGTCATGGTTGCAAAATACTAACACAAATTCTTTACAGAAAAATGGAAAAAACTAGTAGAAGCCGACCTTGGGGAAGAGCAATTTGGATTCCATAGAAATGATGGAACACACGCGGCAATACTGACCCGACGGCTTATCTTAGAAGAGAGGTTGAGGAAAGCCAAACCTACGTTTCTAGCATTTTTAGGCATAAAAAAAGCTTTTGACAATGTTGATTGGAATGCTCTCTTTCAAATTCTGAACCTGGCAGGTGTAAAATACAGGGAGCAAAAGGCTATTTGCAATTTGTACACAAACCAGATGGCAGTTGTGAGGTAATGGGCGAGTTTCGGTGCCCTGAAAATTTCTAAGTTCGGAATTGGCGTGGACGCACGGGCCGCTCAGCAAACCGGAGCCTGGCAACAAACACGTGGTGCCGAACGTTAGCTGAGCGAGAGGGGTGGCTGGTGCACGTGGTCCATCGGCCACGTGGCTGGGAATTCCATGTTGACGCTGTGACGAGGATGGTGCTTTGTGTCGATGAAGGAGATGTCTATGCCGGGAGTGCCAAAGATGGCGGACTTTGTGAAACCTTAATGGCAGACATTTCATAGTTCGTACAGAAATTAATAGTAGCCAGATGAAACATGATACCTCAAAAGAAACATGTACATTACCATTATTTGCACGACGATTCTGATGGTGAAATCAGATTTTCAATATCTTTATTAGTTTACAGTATAGTATGTGACAGAAAATTATACAAGTAACATCCAGCAAGGAATTTGCAAAATCCAAACGATTCCGTGTTTTTAGAAAGCTATTAGTGTAAACATAAATTGGTATGAATTACAGGCATGTAGCTTGAATAGTACATGAGCTATTGGAGGTCAAAGTGGCCGATTACTATCGAATGCGTCAAGCCATAAGTACTCCACAGTTACACGAAAAAACGGTAGCAGCATTTTTATAAATATATTTATTCATTTATGTCTTTGCTTATATCCGATACACGCTATTCATGAAGAAATTGGTTAATTATTTACTGTGTTTTAGAAAGCACAGAGACGGTAGGCTACTGGCCTACTTTTGCCTGCAATTCCTTTGATGTATGTCTATTTAATTTGCTTATGTTTTTAATAATGTGTGTTAGAGCGTGTTTATGGTCCAGCCGTAGAAATATTTATTTAATTTCAATTTATTTAAATGTAAATCCAGTATTTCGAATGTGTTTCATTATGTTTGTGAATGTGTGTTGGCTTGAAGACATGGTGGGAGCGCTCTAGCCAATCACAGTGCCCGTGAATGGGGAGACTGGATGGAAGTGGGAGAGCAGTACGGGAGAGGACACAGGAGCAGTGCGGCAGTTCTGAACAGTTCGGCACAGGACACGGAGAGTTCGGGTTGGTACGGCGCGATGGACGCACAGTCGGTGGAAAGACTCTGACAGCGGAGCAGTTTGCTTTTGGTCGCGGAAGATAGAAATATTTCGGAGTGCCGACCTGTGATCTTGTGTGATTTCCGTGGCTTCTGCGTTCAGAAGTGAATATCTGACGAGCTATGTTGTTATTCATAACTAATTACTTGAAGTAGGAATCTATTGTTTCCCTGTTATTCAACTTATATTTTATTTAATTGCAGGACCATCGGCACCAATAAGTGTTTTGCAGAAATATACCGCATTCTCGAAAGTTCTTCTACTATCGTACTCATCGTTTTAAGTCGTTAAAATAGTACCTGCAGATTTTATTTAATTGCAATCTTTCATTTATAAATTTATTTGTCTTTTTTGCATAATTCGCAATTGTCGAATGATAGACACCTTCGACCATTCGATTCATGTCTGTTTTCTTATCGCATACTGTAGAATCAGCAGTATTTGTCCTGTAATGCGGCAACTACGTATTCCAGCCCCTAGACAACGAAACCAGCCAAAACTTTTAATATTTCAACTCTGAGTCGGAGGGTGCGTAGTTGAGGGCCACACCTCATTTTATTTATTATTAGAAATCCCGCACAATTATAAGGGACATGAAGGGGAAGCAGTGGTTGGGAAGGGAGTGAGACAGTGTCGTAACCTATCCCCGGTGTTATTCAATCTGTATATTGTGCAAGTAGTAAACGAAACAAAAGAAAAATTTGGAGTAGGTATTAAAATTCATGGAGAACTAATAAAAGATTTGAGGCTTGCCGACGACATTGTTATTCTGTCAGAGACAGCAAAGGACCTTGAAGAGCACCTTAACGGAATTGACAGTGTCTTGAAAGGAGGTTTTTTGAACATCAATAAAAGCAAAACGAGGATAATGGTATGTAGTCGAATTAAATCAGGTGATACTGAGGCAGTTAGATTAGGAATTGAGACACTTAAAGTAGTAGAATAGTTTTTCTGTTTGGGGAGAAAAATAATTGATGGTGGTCGAAGTTGAGAGGATATGAAATGTAGACTGGCTATGGCAAGGAAAGCGTTTCTGAAGAAGAGAAATTTGTTAACATCCAGTATAAAATTGCCAGGAAATCTTTATTGAAAGTATTTTTATGGAGTGTAGTCATGTATGGTAGCGAAACTTGGACGATTAACAGTGTAGACAAGAAGAGATTAGAAGCTTTCTAAATGTGGTGTTGCAGAAGAATGCTGAAGATTAGATGGGCAGATCACGTAACTAATGAGGAGGTACTGAATAGAATTGGGGAGGAGATGAAATTGTGGCACAACTTGACTAGACGAAGAGATCGGTTGGTAGGACACGTTCTGAGGCATGAAGGGATCACCAGTGTAGTATTGGAGGGAAGCGTGGAGGGTAAAAATCGTAGAGGAAGATCAAGAGATGAATACTCTAAGCAGATTAAAAAGGATGTAGGTTTCAGTAGTTATTCGGAGGTGACGAGGCTTGCACAGGATAGAGTAGCATGGAGAACTGCATCAAACCAGTCTCTGGACTGAAGACAACAACAACAACTTGTTGCCAGAAGGAGACACGCACCTCGTCCATGCAGAGCTACCGCCCTGAGTTTATCTACGTAAGGTACGATGGGATGAGAATACTGGCTGTATATGCTTACTGCAACCCATTTTGTCAGCACGTCTTCCACTTCTACTGTTACCATGTGCTTGTCACACAAATGTGCCACCTTAGTTCCAATGAATTTCCTAGATGTAATGACAATGGTAGACACTGCTTCACCGCGGCCAGTAACTTACACACCTGCAGAAAAATGTAGAGCCTACTGTTCCTAGAGTGCCGTTCTCGCAAACAGACTGTTCATCACTCCGCTCCCAATTAGTTTTCGTATTTCAGCTATAGCCAGATTACTTCTTCCAGCATGTATCTGTAGCATCTTTATCCTTTTACGTGTTTCGAGTGCAAACAAAGCTCTTCGGGGAATTGAGGGCTGGTTAAAAAAAAAAAAAAGAGTTCATGTCCTTTTACAAAATCAACGTACAAATATTTAGTGCCGAATGGAATTTCGTCTCTTGAACACCTGCCAAAAGAGTTCACATAGTGGTTTGCACTCTGTTGGCAAATTATTTACTCTCAAAAAAATCTTGTCTAATGGCTCGAGTGTAGAATACGTTAACAGATTGCCCTTTAGGATGCCCAAATCTGATAACATGTCTAAGAGCCACCTGTAGTATACTGGGCTCTTGCAAACGACTTATCTGGGGATTACCTTCTAAATTTTTATAAATTTCCTCTGTTTGTAGTTGAATATAGTTTTTAGTAGGGCTCAAAATGCAGGAAATAAAGAAGTATTATGTATAGATAAATTTATTAGAAAAATATAAAGAAATATCGACGGCGCTGTATAATTATTTCATGTCTCACGACACAATATCCACTTCGTTTTTTTTATTATTAGTAATTTCATATTTAGCGTTGGACTAAATCTCCCCTCCCCCAAAGCGTTACGGATCATCTGTAATACTTTATACGTAGGAGAAAACAATCTGGTTTTTGTACTTGCCGTGGTTTCTCAACACGTAAACACATTCTGTGCTAAGGAATATTTTGAAAGCAGATCCACGTTTCGTATTTGTATTGGTGCGTACCCAAAATTTTTTGCTCCATCGACCACTGAAGACTCTTTTGTAATTAACTATTTCACATGTGGTTTGTCAGCAATGTCTCTACCATAAAAAAGTTTTGTTTATGGGCTTTTCACTGTATATTTATTCATAGACCGTGTTATCTAGACGCATGTTAAGTTCAAAAGCAACTTTCTTTGCATTAGCCATCTTATAGAAGGCAACACTATCCTTCAGTGGCCTCTTACCACTGTCAAGAAGTTTCATATTTCTTTAGTAATTATGGATAACAGACGAAGATTATCCTTAGAGACCATATACCGGCACTAAACTGGATGCAGAAGATCTAGATGCACTTAATGGATTTGCAATTGCTATTGACGTTGCACCAAATAAGCGAATACCAAAAATTAACTATATCGAGAAAATAAACCTCAATACACAAGAGTCTGTTGAAGAACCGCTAGTTGTTAACGTTCTAGAATCACGCTTTAAGACAAAAAAAAAAGAACACACTACGAAGGAAGTATTCGAATGGGACTGAAATCGGTAGATATGTCGTACATTTATAGACAAACTGATGATTACAGTTCCAGAAAAATTGGATGAATTATTCAAGAAAAAGAGATTCACAAATTGAGCAAGTCTGTAACACATTGGTCCACCTCTGGCCCTTACGCAAGCAGTTATTCGGTTTGGCATTGATTAACACAGTTTTTGGATGTCCTCCTGAGCGATATCTTGCCGGATTCTGTCCAACTGGTTCGTTAGATCATGAAAATCCCGAGTTGCAAACGTTCTCAGTTGGGGAGACATCAGGCGATCTTGCTGGTTTGGTAAACACGAAGACAAAAAAAATGGTTCAAATGGCTCTGAGCACTATGGGACTCAACTGCTGAGGTCATTAGTCCCCTAGAACTTAGAACTAGTTAAACCTAACTAACCTAAGGACATCACAAACATCCATGCCCGAGTCAGGATTCGAACCTGCGACCGTAGCGGTCTTGCGGTTCCAGACTGCAGCGCCTTTAACCGCACGGCCACTTCGGCCGGCCAAACACGAAGACAAGCAGCAGAAACTCTCACCGTGTGCGGGCGGGATCATCTTGCTGAAAAGTAAGCCCATTATGGCTTGCCATGAAGGTGCACATAACGAGGCCTAGGTTATCGTCAACGTACCGCTGTGCTGTAATCGTGCGGTGGATGACAACTAAAGGGGCCCTGCTATGAAATGAAATAGAAGCCCAAACTATCACTCATGGCTGTCAGGCCGTATGGCGATCGAAAGTCAGGTCGGTAAACCACCGTTGTCTGGAGTGCCTCCAGCCACTTCTTCGGCTTGGAATCTCATTGACTGGTGTATAATTGTCTTCACCGACGAGTCCCACTTCGAAATGAGCCCCGATGACCAGCAAGGTCGCCGGATCTCTCCGCAGTTGAGAACATTTGGAAAATTCTGGGCAGGACCCTCCAATCAGCTCGGGATTTTGATGAACTGACGCTCCAATTGGACAGAATTTTCCGCGATAGCCCTCAACTGGACATCTAAAAATTCTATCAATCAATGCCAAGCCAAATAACCGCTTGCTTAAGGGCCAGAGGTGGACCAACGCGTTGCTACCTTGCTCACTTTGTGAAGCTCTTTCGTTGAATAAATCATCCAATTTTTCTGTACATGTACATCACATCTACCGATTCCCGTCCCATTCAGATAATTCCTTCATGGTGGGTCTTTTTTTCTGTCTTAGAATGTATTTCCCTTGTTATTTAATACTTGTGCCAAGCATATTTCCCAATGCTGTTGCTTATATTTCACACTCAAGTTGACAATAAATTATTGGTGCTGAGTAGTAATTCGAATCGAGTATTCAGAAACTTCATCTGAAAATCTAAAGCATTGTCGCAAATGCAACCTGGCAGATTCGCATTTCACTTACTACAGGCATTTTACAGATGGATGACCCTTGGGTTTTGTTTCAGCTCATGCACAGTTTTAATTATTATTAAATACTTATATGAACTAGGCCAATCCACCATGAGGCAAAATAAGGAGCGCTAATTTTGACTATAATGAATCCTACCTGCCGGCCGAAGTGGCCGCGCGGTTCTGGCGCTGCAGTCTGGAACCGCGAGACCGCTCCGGTCGCAGGTTCGAATCCTGCCTCGGGCATGGATGTGTGTGATGTCCTTAGGTTAGTTAGGTTTAACTAGTTCTAAGTTCTAGGGGACTAATGACCTCAGCAGTTGAGTCCCATAGTGCTCAGAGCCATTTGAACCATTTTTTTGAATCCTACCTAACATTTCGATCCTGATGTATCGTGTGCTCGAGAATGTCGTTGTAGTGTAAAATAAGTTGTCACATACAGTTTTTGCATCCAGTAAAGGTCCCAGAAATGTTTCCGTTCGGAATTCGACTCTTCTACCGAAACACTCAGTCCTCACAGCGACATATTGCTTAGCTCCCGAACGTCTACTAACACCTTTCTGGGAACAACGTCAGTGTTACTAGCCACCTGTGAGTTCCAAAGGATTATTCAACAATTCACGGGGATTACTCCCAGAGACCTCCAGAGTTCGATCATTGTCCCACTACTCTCCTTGGTTTATGTTAATGATCTGCCATTTTATTTGAACCATGAGACAGTATTAGTCCTGAATGATATTTTCCCTCTGCAGCGGAGTGTGAGCTGATATGAAACTTCCTGGCAGATTAAAACTGTGTGGCGGACCGAGACTCGAACTCGGGACCTTTACCTTTCGCGGGCAAGTGCTCTGCCAACTGAGCTACCCAAGCACGACTCGCGCCCCGTCTTCACAGCTTTACTTCTGCCAGTACCTCGTCTCCTACCTTCCAAACTTAACAGAAGCTCTCCTGCAGGTTCTCCTGTTGTCGGTCACCCCTGGCATCTATGGCCCGTGGTGCAACACATTTGCCTCTGCGCTGGTTTTCGTATGCACGGTATACTTTAACCAAAGCCACACACGAACAATTTGCAGACTTAGCTGTCTCGCAAATGCTTCCACCGTTGGCCCGAAAGCCTATGATCATGCCCTTTTGGCAGTCAGACAAATCGATCCGTTTTCGCATAACGACAAGGACTGCACTGTTTTCCGCGTCCACCCAACACACTTTATATACCCTACATTGCTAGTACTGCCGCCTACCGTCTCTGAGTGGTTACTGCAAGTTAACGTCTAACATAGGCGGTGGTAACAATAATTTGACTGGACCTCATGTACAAGTATTGTTGTGAAACCGTGAAAAGAAGCAGAAAACAGTAAATGATGTTTTTGTGACACTTACTGTCTGGTTTTGGAGGAGAGGACTAGATTTAAATTTTGAAAAAACACAGCCAATCCAGTTTTGTATTGTCAAAATAATCGCATCTCTTATGAACCTGGTACAGCAGCAAGAAACAATAAACACATTAGAAAGTTTTGAGTTCTTAGGTGTGCACACTAATGTAAGTGTAAACTGACAAAACCACAGTATAGACTTGCAAAAACGTTTAGGTTCGGCTCCTTTTCCCACAAGAATAAATGTCTAAGTTGGGGATATGAAAGACAGTATTTTGCATATTTTCATTCAGTGATAACTTATGGGATAACACTTCGGGTAACTCCTCACTTAGGCATAAAGTATTCGTTGAGCAAAGAAAGTAATTATATTTGTGTGTAGTGTTCACACAGGCAAATCTTACAGACATCTCATTGAGTAGCTGTTAACCATAGCCTCACAGTCAATTACTCACTTATGAAATTTTTTATCAACAATTTATCTGAATCTGAGAGTAAGACAGGTAATCAAAAATACAGTACTAGGAGGGAAAATGATCTGCATTATCCTGTGATGGATCTGTGTTTGGCACAGAAGGGAGTGAAATATGCAGCTATAACACTGTTCGACAATCTGCTCGTGAAAATATAATGTCTGAAAGGTAACAGAAGTGTTTTCAAATGTAGATTAAAAATGCTTTTTCTTAACAACTGCTTCTATACCATAGAGGATTACTTGAATATATATATATGACTATGTACAGCTATATTTATAGGTATTTTTTGTACAAATGAATAATTATTCTATTTAAGTAATGTTCAATGGTGTAGAAGGAGTCGTTAAGAAGAATCACCTTTAATCTACATTTTTAAACACTTCTGTTGTCTGCCAGACATTTTATTTTCATGATTAGGTTGTCGAGCAATGTTATAGTTGCATATTTCACTCCTTTCAGTTCTTTCTGTGCCAAAGGTAGATTCATTAAAGGGTGACGTAGATCACTTTCCCCTCTAGTTTTTTACTTGTGCCTATTTCTGTTACTCTCCAATTCAGATAAATTTCTGATAACAAATTTCGTAAAAATAGAAATGAATAATTATTCATAAAAAAGTAGAAATGAATCATTATTCTCTTCACGTAATCTTCTATGGTATAGGGGTTGCTAAAATAGCTATTAAAAAGAAACATCTTTAATCTAGATTTGGAAAGATTTCTGCTGTCTGTCAGACATTTTATTTTCATGAGTAGATTGTCGAACAGTGTTACAGTGGCATATTTCACTACTTTCTGTGCCAAAGACAGATTCATTACAGGATAATGCAGATCATTTTCCCTTTTATCTCTGTTAGTCGCAAATCCAGATAAACTGTTGACGCAAAATTTCATAAGTGAATAAATTTACCGTGAGGCTGTGGTTAACAGATACTCAATGAGATGTTTGCAAGATTTACGTGTGTGAACGCCACACACAATTCTAATTAGTTTCTTTTGTACAACGAATACATTTTGCCTAAATGAGCAGTACCCAAAGTATTATCCCATAAGATATCGCTGAAAGAAAACATTCAAAATACTGTCTTCCATATTCCCAACTTTGATAATTATTCTTTACACACACACACACACACACACACACACACACACTACGCTCCACATCATAAAGTTTAACGTGAATGTGATTTATGCAACGCGTTACAAATTAACGAACTAACACCATCTTTCGCTTCTAGAAAGTCTATTTTCTAATTAACCAATTATTTTCTGATGGATACTATGAAAAATAAAATTATGCAAGAAAGAAAAAGAAGAAAGGGAAGAAATAAAGAGAGTTAGAAGAAACAGCTACTATCCTCTGAAAACTTATAATTCCCACAAGGTGAAGAGATTTTAGATATTTATGTACATGACACATAATATTACACTGATTTTTTATCTGCGAAAGGGTAAATTGAAATTATGCCACTTTCAGTTTGCCTTTGGTTGAACGCGATTGTTTGTCAGATACCAGATTGATATAAAACTGAGACCGGTATTATTTATAAATAATTATTTATAAATAACAGAAGGAATACCAAATCGACAACGTTCCTTGAAATAGTACTTGCATCCTTTGCTGACTCACGCTAAGTCGTTCATGGATTCTACAGACTGAAAGGCTGGCGCTACATAAACTCCGTCAAAAGCGGGAAAAGCTTCTCTTGATCCCTCTAGCGTCAAAGGAACTACAGAAAATCTGTCGGATCTGCTTTCTACCTGTTCGAAGCAGAGTGTTATTTTATAAAATGCTGGGGAAGACGAGTGCTATAAGAAATGGATGAAGGGACATTACGGGAAAGGTTAACTAAGTGCCCTGAGTCGAGGACTAGTGGTTCAAAAGAAACATTTTCTCAGCTTGCTGTTAACAAATCCTCAACATAAGCACTTCTTACTTTTAACCTGCGGATGCCCGCTCCCGGTAGCTGAGTGGTCAGCACGACAGAATGTCAGTCCTAAGGGTACGGGTTCGATTCCCTGCTGGGCCGGAGATTTTCTCCTCTCAGGGACTGTGTGTTGTGTTGTCCTAATCATCATCATTTCATCCCCATCGACGTGCAAGTCGCCGAAGTGGTATCAAACCGAAAGACTTGCACCCGGCGAACGGTCTACCAGACGGGAGGCCCTAGTCACACGACATTTACATTTACCTGCGGATGTAAGCGGAGGGGAGACTATTGCTAGTAGTGCATTATCTGTCTTCAGTATCATACCGTACAGCAATTGGCGCAATGCAAGTTTTGATGCAGATGTAGAGGTGGACATAAATAGGACGTAGCTTCCAAAACACTTGCCTGACAATCATCACACCTGTTTTCTACAGATTTCTTAAACAAAAGAGTTGAGAGACGATGTAGCTGGCCTAAACCAAACAGGGACTAATCCTATACTATTAACGTTGTCAAAACCGAGTTCAGTATTTTGCCTCATTCTAAGAACTTCTCATGTAGAACAGTATTTGCGCTCTGACTAACTAATATTAACACTGGCCTACTCCTACTTTGCCGAATAAAATTCATAGTGAATTACATGACATGTCTTTAAAATAGTATTTAATTCATGACCAACAATAACACTGGCTTACTCCTACTTTGTCGCATGAAATTTGTAGTAAATTACAGGACACGACTTAGTGAATGTTCAATTTATCTCCGATCGTTACGAGCAGTCAATGTGAAGTGTCGTAGTAGAAATGAGAGCTATAAGAACGGCGTTCAGGCTCAATTATATATAGAAATAACTTGAAAAGGATGGAATTTTAGCTGTAGATGTATGTCACTGACATCTTGTACGTTACTGACATAAAATTGGTATTTTGGGGAACTATTTCCAGCTCTTTTAACTTCTATTATGATATGTTGGTGTAATGATCAGAACAGAGTTGTTTGCATTTCTGTTGAATTTCTGACCACACAACTTTGATATAAATCAACAGCTGATTGCTATAAAAGAGATATTTTAATTATCTCTTATAAACAGAAAAAATAATTCAAGGGCTGCCTGAGTACTGAACTCCAGTCTCTTTCGACACTAAACTACGTTATTCTCTTTTTTTTTTTTTTTTTTAATTTTCGCCTCCCACCATCCCATTAAACCAGCTTTTCGGTAGCCAATTTCATTTCAACGGCGCAGGGGTATCTCTTCGAACGAAACTTGCGTACTCTTCACATGGAACCAATGCAACTTTCATTCAACGTAGAATCTTGCTCTTACGTTAATTTAGTCCTCTAGAAAAAAACAGATTTCGTCCTTCTTCGGAAATGAACATTTTTTAACGTTTGTAACTTTTTTTCTTTCTCGAATGCAAAATTCTTCCTTCCTTACAACTATATTTCGTCCATAGGTAAGAATAAAAAATTCTTCCTTCTTGAAACAAAAACTCCTCGTGCTCTTAAGCTCAAATTCTTCCTTCCCTGATTTTGAAAATTTTTCTTCTTTTCGTTTTTATTACGCTTTTGTCTCACCTGCTGACGTCTTGAAAATGTTAAATTAAGATATAAAGAAAGATCTTGATGTTGATTTTTCTGCTTCCAGGTTATGGTATGATGTCTACTGAATTTATGAAACAATACAAGCTCTTCTCACTACGACATAAAGATCATAAATTGAATAAAACAACTTATCTGCTCTCGACCGCCATCCAAAACTTTTTGCCATGTAAAAAGTCAACTTGACGTTGTCATAAAAAAACTTTAAGTTACTTGCTTCGTATGCAGAAGTTAATCAAAAATTAAAATTTTTGAAAAAGGGAAAGATCTTCTGTCAGCTCTTTATTAACAACTTGGATAAAATGTGCGTAAGTAGCTTTGAAATATCTCGTGATACTTGTGTTGAAGCTTATTCCATGTCAGACAGTGTTGTGGTATAAGGAATAGAGAAAAATTTTGGATTTATGGACTGGCCGTGTTGAGTGAGTAGCTAACCTAATGATCCATTAGCCACACACAGCTGTCATGCTTCGCATTTGCGAGAAACTGCCAGCTTGTCTTTAGAATGCAGGCCATTCTCATCGTGTGTGATGGCGTGCGGTTCACAACTATTAGTTTATTTCTAGTCTAGTTCCACATGAGGACCTTTCCACAATAACCTGTGTGCACTCGATTCATTCGTTCGGCAGGGATATTAAAGAAAACTTGATGTAAGCTTTATCTGGAGTCTTTTCAGCGCCGGATCTACGATATTTCCGAACCGCGACAAAATCTTGATAGTGGCGCCCCCGTCCACCCTCGAGCGTTTGCGATGCGACGTCTCAAATATATAAAAAATCGATTTTTTAATAATATGTCCATTTTGTAGGGCACATCTTTCTGATGAGTTTGATATATAAAACATATACGTTCGAGGAAATGTAAGACCTGTTATTTGGTCTTAAGTATGCCGAAGTGCAGTGCCACGTCTCGTCACACAGCATTCTTCTGTCGCACGTCACTGCATTTTGCTCTGTGGAATTCAAACGTGTATATTTTTTAATGCAAGTCATGAAACCTACATTCAGGAAAATGAAAATTAAAATCTCCTGTGGTGCCTCTACTGCTCCCAGTCGGCCGGTTTGACATCCTACCCACCCCCCCTCCCCCCTTCAACAAAAGCTCACAATTAATACTGAATGGGAACATTTGTGACCGGGAGAATAAGAACTCTTCAAAAAATTTGCGTTCTTTATTGCCTATTAGCTAATAACTCTTTTTTATGACATAAAATTAAATATGGGAAACATTAAACCAGTAAAAGCAAGAGCCCAGCAAGATGGATAGAGCGTTTGCCCTGTGAGCAGGAGATCCCGGGTTCGAGTCCTGGTCGGGGCACACATTTTCAACTGTCCTCGTTGACTTATATAAACGCCTGTATGCAGCTAAGGGTATTCATTTCATTGTGATTTTACATCACATGGTTCATTAATTGTCATCCTGTAAGTGTATATACTGATGATGATCGGCCATTTTTCAAGATACCTTTTAATGACAGCAATACCAGATCAGAAAGCGAGCACTATAGCTCAGGGCATGGTTAGCAATTGGTTACTTAGGTTTGGTGTACCAGAAACAATAGTCACAGATCGATGAACTAGTTTTATGTCTGATCTGATGAAACAGTTATGTCACCTATTGAAAATAAAGAAATTGCACACTAGTCCATTCCACCCACAAGCTAATTGTCGTGTGGAATAAGGATACCATAACATAGTGAAGATGTTAAGTCACTAAGTGAACTATCAACATTTAGACTGGGCTGTCTCTTTAGGCCATGTGGTGAGTGGATACAACTACAAAAAAAATTATGGAGGTAATGACAGTGGCACGTAAAGTGCCCTCCGCCACACATTGTTGGGTGGCTTGCGGAGTATAAATGTAGATGTAGATGTAGAACACATTTCTTCAGTCCTTAGGTCCAAGCATTTATTCTCTCTAATCTTGTTACAACTTTACACGGTGTGCTTTCCTTTCTGCGAAAGAATCTATTACCTCATCAAAGTTCGTCAAACGTTTTACTAAATGAAAAATCAAAATGTCTTTTTGTAATACTGAAATAGCTGTTAATATGAATAGTACCCAAGGTTGGTGTGGTTCCTCGACTTGATTACGTCTGTTTTGTCACTGCCTGTTAGATAAAACGAAGTAGGCCTTTCTAATATTGCAGTAGTTGTAACATGCGCCAAATAAGCGAGACAGTTTTGGCACAAATGGTCATTTTTGGGAACCTCATTTACATAACGAACACGACAGAATATAATTCACGAAGTACCAATATCAAATGCCTATTATTCCCACTAAAAGCAAAAGGTTTTATGTTGGAAAATAGTGTCACATTTCATTCATATGCTCCAGTTTCTCAAGTATGAGATCGAAAAGTAGTAGTACGAAATTTTTATGTAAATTTGGAATCGTCATATTCTTCCATATAATTTGTGAGATGTCCCCTTTGTACTCCTTCCTCGTTCTAAAAACAATCTTGGTCATGAATAATTCTTTTTCTATTCCTGCCATTGTCAAAAGTTGTTCTCTGGTTAACTTCACTTACCCGGTTCAGTTATCCCGCGTTTATTCTCCGGTTAGACGTTATTACGTGTTCGTACAACGCATTTTCCCCGCTATTCCGAGAATAGAACTTAAAGAGGATGTTAACCGGGGACTGTACAACTGGTCCTTATTAGTGTAGCGATCTGACAAAAATTTTCTGTCAAAATTTCATTTTCTTGAATACACCTAGAAGATAATGTGTGATCTTTGTTACACGTTATCCCTGTTAGTCGTTTATTTCCGGTCTGGTAGCCTGAATCTAAGGATTTCGTTAGTAATTATAACAACGCTGATCATTCGTACACCGAATCAACCACATAAACAAACTGCGATTCGTATTCACCGTTCGGGTTTACTCGCTCAGCCCGTATAGCTCCGTTTCATTTAGTCAGCGGGAATGTTATTTTTATTTCCAGATGCGACGGGTACTCCCCTGGCAGCATTCAAAAACCATCTTTTGATCCGTTCAGAAATGAACTTAGATTCTGTGCAAAAAGTTCAAAAACCAGATGGGAAGCGTTTCAAGATCATATGAACAATCAGTAGATCAACGTGCGCTGGATGCTAAGCGCTTTGTGAAACAAGGTGTTTTTCTTCAAGAATACGAATTTGGCGCCACCCGAAATTGCCGCCCGGGGCAGATAACCCGGTTCGCCCCCCTTCCCCTCCCCCTAGGTCCGTGCCTGGGTCTTTTCTCTTTAGTACAGACGGTTTCTGTTTCCACATCGTACCAGTTGTTACCCGCAAGGGTCTGAAGTGTTTTGTTGTGGACAGTATCTGAGATCGCTGACCAGTTGTGGTATGGATATTTGAGCTACACATGGTGTGCTGGATATGACAGTATTGCGTTGTAGGTTTGTGATGGAGCATTTATTCACTTATATGACTTTTTTCGACGTAGTAAAAGTTCATTTATTGGGGATGTGTATTATTATTTCTGCGATCAATCGGTGGATTCATCTGTAGTTGATAAGATCGAAAGAAATATTGGGTCACGCTGGTTCTATCCGTAGTCAAAATTTTATGCATCTGCTTTAAATATGTTGTCTTGCAGTGTACACATGTGTTTTGAGCCCAGGGTACCCCATATTATATGGAGTCGCTACATTCAGCTAATGGAAGATAAGTTCTCTCGGCAGGCAACAGTCTGCTTTCGTATATATTTCCTTATAAGCACTTAAGATACCCAGGGGTATCCAATAACGTATACCTCCTGACCAATTGGAAGTCCTGAGGATTTTTGTAAGTCAGGGCACACACGGTGCTTTAGCTGACAGATATCAGCTACGCCACCTTACTGAAAGGGTATGTCTGCCCTCATGGTACGACTCTGTTGGTACACTTAGAAGCCAACGTCTTGCTGCATCAATAACCTTCCCTTATCCACGTACTGCTTCCTTCATTGGGTCAAACTGCTTAAAGTAAGAAGATGCGAGATCCGGGCTGAAGTTTTATGAGCTCTTCGCCAAACGACTCACCTTGCTTCATTTCACCTACGGGTCTCCGTTGGCATTCTGTGAGCACCTACGAATATCTTGATCCTTTAATTTTCCGCCAAAAGAAACTCAATGATAGCTCTCTGCTTGGAACGCACTTCTGTTACAGACGCCATTTTGAAGGCTATGTATACCGCCACGTCATGAAACTGTAGAGGCTGAAGCGGGAATATTTCACGATGTCCCAAAACAAATTCAGTATTTTTTCAACCGAAATTGACCAAAAAAAATTACTTTGCTACATTTTGAACGCCCCTCGTATCTAGAGAGTAAGAGCGGTCCAGTCACACTTTGTTGGGGCACTCCTGAGATACCTCTGTCACCGTTGAACACTCGCCATCGAGGACAACATATTGGGTTCTTGGGTTGGGTTTGGTTGTTTTGGGGAAGGAGACCAGACAGCGAGGTCATCGGTCTCATCTGATTAGGGAAGGATGGGGAAGGAAGTCGGTCGTGCCCTTTCTAAGGAACCATCCCGGCATTTGCCTGGAGCGATTTAGGGAAATCACGGGAAACCTAAATCAGGATGGCCGGACACGGGATTGAACCGTCGTCCTCCCGAATGCTATTGGGTTCTATTCGGGCCACTCACATACATGGGAACCTAATCCGTGTGCTAGGACCTTCGTTAACTGTTCATAGTGATGTACCGTGTCAAATGAATATGAAATCTGTCGGTTGCTCGTTATCCAAGGTTCGCAGGATACCATGTGAGAAAAAGCCAAGCTGAGTTCCTCACAAGTGATTCTTTTTAAATCCATGCTGATTTGTGGACAGAAGTTTTTGAACACGATTTGTAAATTTCTTAGTCAGACCATAAACAGCAGAAGGAAACTGATTTTAACGTGTTCTTGGCCTATAACAGAATTGTGCCACAATGACCCATTCGATCTCAGATGTTCTCGCTCATTACAGAGACGTAATCAACATGAGATGGGCAGCTAATACATCCACGACTATTGCGTTTTTAGACTTCGCTTATCATTACAACAGAATTCAATGCTTTTACCTGTCAGTATTTGGATTTCGCCCCAGTTTTATCAACATCATTAGACGTTGTATTCAAAGAGCTACTACCAAGATCAAGATAAATGAGATGCTTACAAAACGTATCACGCTGTGTCGAGTTCTCAAAAAATACTGCCCCCTCTTGACAAGCCTATGCGTGTCAGCTACAAAGCCATTTTTGAAGAAACTGTACGACATCGTTTTATGACTTTCACTATTTGGTCTTAAAACAGTAATACAGGCTTACGTTGATGATGTCTGCTTCTTAATTAAGAACTATCATGGCATACGAAATGCTCCAATGTCGAACAGCAGAGTGGTACCATGCAGGCATACATACCCTTTTAGTACGGTGGCGTAAGGCCTTCGCATTGAACGGAGGTTATATTGAAAGATAAAGTTTTGTAGCCAAAAGAGTGGGTAATACGAGGGTTGTCCAGAATGTAAGTTCCGATCAGTGGCTAAATGGAAACCACTGGGAAAATCCGGTAAAGCTTTGCACAGATGTGTTCGGCAGTGTCTCTAGCATACCCGTCAATCGTGTCGCGTCGCTCTTTTCAGTTTTGAGTGAACAGTGAGTCCTTAAAGATGTGTAGGGAATAGCGTCTCCCGCCAAGTATGAGGGCCTAGTTAGAGATTTCGCCTGTGTGATGCAACCGACATAACACAACTGTCGAGCAGTTCCTTTTCCATGCTAGTTCTCGTCCGCACACTGCAGGGGCAATGAAGACGCTCCTGCAGCGATTCCGATGAGAACTGTTTGATCACCCACAGTACAGTCCGTAATGGCTCCCCCTGAGTCTCATCTCTGGTCACAAGAACCGCTGGCTATGAAGACAAAATTTTTCTAGAGACAACGAGCTGCAGACCAGTTCAGATAACTGGCCGAAAGCATAGGTGGCTACTTTCTATGACGAGGATATTAGAAAGTTGATACAACATTACGACAAATCCCGAAGTTGGAGCGGTGACTTTGTAGAGAAATAGGTGGAAAGTGTACCTAATTGTTGCAAATAAAAGGTTTCTGGTTTTCACTGTGGTTTCCATTTCGCGACCGATTGCAACTTACTTTCTGGACAACCCTCGTAACATCGTGTACTGGAATTCTGAATAAAACTAACCTGCTTTCAGAAAAAAGTGTTGCATTATTTACTGAACAATCCTCATACATAAATGATCTGACGGAAAGGTGAGCACCAATATGCTGCTATTTGCTGATGACACTGTGGTCTACGGGAAGGCGCTGTTGTCGAATGACTGTAGGAGGATAGAAGATTACTTAGATTTCTATTTGATATGGTGAATGGCAGCTTGCTCTAAATGTAGAAAAGTGTAAGTTAATGCACATGGGCAGGAGAAATAATCCCGTAATATTCGAATACAGCATCAGTAGTGTGCTGCTTCACGCAGTCACGTCAGTTAAATAACTAGCAGTATCGTTGCAAAGCGACACCTGTATGAAGCCGGCCGTTTTGGCCGAGCGGTTCTAGGCACTTCAGTCTGAACCGCGGGACCGCGTCGGGCGTGGATGTGTGTGATGTCCTTAGATTAGTTAGGTTTAAGTAGTCCTAAATTCTAGGGGACTGATGACCTCAGATGTTAATTCACGCAGTGCTCAGAGCCGTTTGAACCATTTGAACCTGTATAAAATGGAACGAGCACATATGGACGGTAATAGGTAAGACGAACGGTCGACTTTCGTTTATTAGGAGAATTTTAGGAAAGTGGAAATCATCTATAAAGGAGACCGCATATAGAACACTACTTCGACCTATCCTTGAGTACTGCTCCAATGATTGGAATCCCCAACAGGTCAGATTAAAGGAAGCCATCGATGCAATTCATTCGCGGGCCGCTAGATTTATTGCTGATAGGTAAGATCACCAAGCGAGTATTATGAAGATGCTTCGTGGACTGAAATTGGAATCACTGGAGGGAAGACGACGTTCTCTTCAATAAACGCTACTGGGAAAATTTAGAGAGCCGGTACTGGAAATTGAACGCAGAACAGTTCTGCTGCCACCAACGTACATTTCGCGCAAAGACCACGAAGATAAGAGAAATTATGGATCTAACGAAGGCATATACGTAGTCGTTTTTCCCTCGCTTTATTTGCGAGTGGAACACGAAGGGAAATGGCTTGTAATGGTACAAGGATCCTCCGTAATGCGCCATAAGGTGGCTGGAGAAGTATACGTGTATATCCAGATGAAGATGTGGATATGTAATACGCCGTAAATCCTTGATCGTCAAAATTTTGTTGTTTTTGGAGATTATAACTGTGATCCCTTCTGAAAGTCCGCTGGAAGCGAATCACCTGAAGAAGTTCATTGTGCACTGCCGTCAGCTGTTCTAAGATAAGCTAATATCGTAATTATGTAGAATTCTCATGGTAGGTATTGAACATCTCAAACAGGCCTTCAGAAGCCACGTAAGTTACAGCACATACGCGCTGCGCGAGATTTAGGAAGTCCTCTCGCACGCTTACGCCATCCGATTCGTTGTACACGTGCAAATTGTAAAGTTGAGTTTTGTGTCAATCTTACCTCACAATTTTGTGTATTTTAACAGTGTGAAATTAACAATGGGCTTATTAGTACGGGACTACTGAAGTTGTAAGTGTTAAGGTTAGGTCGAGTAGGAAACGTAATTGGTTTTTGCATTACGTGTTCAAAGGTCTTTTTTATTTCATTATCCTCACAGTGAGGGGTAACTTACTAACGTCAAAGGAAGTCGGTGGTTTGGGAGGGCGAGAGGATATTCAATATCTCGCGTCCCGTGCATGCGCTGTAGCTTAGTTAGCTTTTTCAGGCCAATCTGAGGTTGATTCCCTGCTTGATAGAGCGCAAGTGTCAGGTATCACATTGTTCGTCTAGACTTGCCTTACACTACGGTGATACGATGTGAACAGTTATCGTTTACATCCTGTATTGCACAGTATGTCGGACGCGTGCGTGGCTGACCATCATAGATTATCAGTGCCCTATGTCCACAAATGGTTAGACACCTTGATGTGTGCCTTTTCAGTTCAATGAGTAAGATCAGAACCGCATTATCCTCTTTGAAGTGGTGGCTCTTTACTCAGTTTTCATGTTGAACTTGAAAAACTGTCCCATAGTTGTTCAAAGCCTGCTGCGTGGTTCTGTTTGGAGTTTTGAAGATCAGGTAGAGCACTTTTAAGGTCTGGTATCCCACGTGGAAATTGGAAAATCATCTGTGCCGTTGAATCTATTGGCAATTCATTTTCAAATATCGTAGGTAATGTGCTTCTGATAAACAGCACTTGTCAAAAATGGTATTGCTATCCAAGCAGTCCGTAATGATTCGATCCTAATATTTCTGATAAAGAGCAGTCCTAGGTGTTCCCTCTCTTCATGGAATTCTAAATCACGGCGTGTAGCTCTTACATCCCATCCTAACGACGAACCAGGCTCCATATCCAATAACTATGTACTACCGCTCACAAGACAATGTGGTATACTCTAGGAGGTGCTTACGCCAGGTTCAGTGGTGTTCTCAATTACGGCACGATGCCCTTCTTTAGAAACTACATCGGCCGTTCCAATCCATTCTGTATCACCTAGCAGCATTCTGACATTACCTGACTGACCAATAAGACATGCCATGATGTTGGACCTAGCTTCTGCAGTTTTGCGACTTTGGAAGACTCTGTGAACTATATACGGCAACATGCCTGTGGATTCCTGGAGTCTCTGGTTAAACTATTTTGTTCTTATATGGCTCCAGTAGTGTCTGACTTGTTGCGGACAGGCTATGATCTACACTGTCTGATAAAAAAAGTGAAGCACGCAGAAGGCATGGTGAGACTCAATGTAACTTCGTATGTACACTCCATAGGTGGGTATGCAAATGACCAGAGTTACGATTCTCTGTAGAATGACCACCAGAGAGTATTAGTGTTCTTCATGTGTAGTGTTGTTACCATTCTTGTTGGGTTATATAAGGAGTGTGAACAGGGTCAAATGATGTGTGATCATTGTGGGAGACATGGAGATGCTACGTACCCTTTTGATACAAAGTTTAGAAGGGGCCACTTTGTTAGTCTCCATTTGCCCAGCTAGATGAATCAGACAGTATCTAGATGTGTAGGCCATTTGGATGTGGCTGTAGTCCAATATTGGGCTGCATGGGAACGTGGTGGCAGGTAAACTCGTCGTCATGGTTCCAGTCAACCATGTCTATCCACTACAAGGGAGGATCGGTATATTGTCCACCAGCACATTGTAACGCCTTCACATCTGCACGTCCTATTCAACAACAAATCATTGATTCTCTGCAACATTCTGTGTCATTCCAAAACGTTCGTACGAAACCAGCAGGATTTAGATTAGGGAATTACTGTCCCACATGTACATTGTCGTTAACTCCACAACAAAATCAGCTGCGTCTGGAGTAATTCTATGAGCAGCAGGCATGGGCTGCTGATGAATGGTGTTGCATTTGGTTCAGCGATGAATCGCGGTTCTGCACTACCTCAGATAAGCATCGTCATCAAATACGGCTGCGACCTGGGAAGCTGTCCCAGTGTTTCGTGAGGCACGGTGATTTTACTCCTGGCATCATTGTGTGGGGAGTCAGTGGGTATGACTTCAGGTCATGGCTTGAAGTGACTGAAAGAACTCTCATACCGCAACAGTATGTCATGGACATACTGGGGCCTCACGTGTTACCCCTCCTATGTCAGCATCATGGTGACATTTTTCAAGAGGACAATTCTCGTCAAAAAACGTATCAATATGAACTGTCTCCGTGATGTTCAGATACTGTCATGCCCAGCAAAATTCCTAGATCTGTCCCTGAGAGAGCACGTGTGAAACCTGTGCCACTACCACAATGTCAAGGATATCAAGGACCAGTTTACAACAGTTGTGGGCCATCTTGCCTCAGGAATGGATACAGCGCCTTTAGGACACCCTTTCCAACCTAATTGGTTCTTTTTTAAAAAAAAATATTATGGGACTTAACTGCTAAAGTCATCAGTCCCTAAGCTTACACATTACTTAAACTTAATTATCCTAAGATCAAACACACACACCCATGCCCTGCCCGAGGGAGGTCCATGACTGCAGCGCCTGAGACCACTCGGCTAATCCCGCGCGGCAACCGAATTGGTCCATGCATCAAGGCCAGATCGGTGCTACACCATACTTTTAAGTGTACTTTGTTAACCTAACTCGAATCTGTAATTACTAAAATAACATCACATACACTCTTAACCTGTAAAATTTCATTTCGTTTCCTCTCTGCTTCTGGGTGCTTCACTTCTGCTGTCAGGCAATGTATTTTACATATTGTACTGTGTTCCACTTATGAATAAAGTACCAAACACTTAACAGTTGACCGAGCGAGGTGGCGCAGTGGTTAGACACTGGACTCGCATTCGGGAGGACGACGGTTCAATCCCGCGTCCGGCCATCCTGATTTAGGTTTTCCGTTCAAATGGTTCAAATGGCTCTGAGCACTATGGGACTCAACATCTATGGTCATCAGTCCCCTAGAACTTAGAACTACTTAAACCTAACTAACCTAAGGACATCACACAACACCCAGCCATCACGAGGCAGAGAAAATCCCTGACCCCGCCGGGAATCGAACCCGGGAACCCGGGCGTGGGAAGCGAGAACGCTACCGCACGACCACGAGCTGCGGGCTAGGTTTTCCGTGATTTCCCTATATCGCTCCAGGCAAATGCCGGGATGGTTCCTTTCAAAGGGCACGGCCGACTTCCTTCCCCGTCCTTCCCTAATCCGATGAGACCGATGACCTCGCTGTCTGGTCTCCTTCCCCAAAACCAACCAACCAACTTAACAGTTAATCCAGGGTATTCATGGAGATGCAGATACATTCACCAAGTCAGTGTCGAATACTTCAGTAATGTCTTACATTCGTCACTGTGATCACAAGATGGTGTTCTCGCAAAACACTGTGCATGGTTTGCTGTGCTCTGTGACAGGTTGATGCATGTAAACAAGCTGTCTTGGCAAGTGGCTTTGGCGCTACCCATCTGTTCCCGACTGCTGTCGGAAACATATTGTAAGCTACTGAGCCACTGAGCTACCAGCCCTCAGAAAATTAGATGTCTTCTTTCACGATATTGCAACTTTTTACTACAACCCACAAGGAAGTATGCATCACAATCTTTATAAACCCTGAGTCACTCAGACTAAGTGTTGCACTATTTAGTTTGTGAGGCTCCATTTTACTATCTGGGGAACGAAGATTATTGTTGCCTCCTGAATTTGCAAAGAAACGAACTGTCAGAAGTGAAGATGACACTAAATTGGTAGTTTCTGCAGACAGAAGCTGCGTTGAGAGCACCTGAGGAACTCACAGCTAAGGTGTATGGGAGGATTTGCTGACTTTCCAGCTGGCGTAGCACAGACACTTAGTGAATCTATTGAACTCAGACTCTGTAACAGATAGCCTGGACAATATATCAGTATCAACATGAAAATTTCTCACCACTGCAAAATGCCACATCTCAGAAGATGAAAACAAGGAGAGTACCACGAAAATGACGCAAGCACCAGTTTGTGAAAAAGGGAGAGAAGGGGTATATCAACATCAGTCATAGGTGATTGTAGTTAAGAACTTCGTGGCAGACATTCAGGGCAGTTAACTTTAGAAAGTTTAATCAAATGATGGCTCACAGAGCAGGAAAGAGGATCAGAAGACGAGAGAGGTGGTAGATATCAGGCCCCTGACTTCTGGTCAGTGTCCAATACAGTTCAGAGATGTTATCTGTGATTGAATTGAAGAGTTCCTAGCAAACAGCGTGTTGTTCTTAAAGGTGGGGCAACTTAAACTGGTCGTTGATGACCCTGGATGCCACTAGATACATGTCTCTTTGTTGATACTGTGTTCGATACAGTTCTGCGTTGTCATCATCTGAATAAAATAAGAAATGTCAAACTAGGTTTGTAGGGCACAATTTTTTATTTTTGACACAAACACTATTTTTATGATACAGTCATAGCCGGTTTAGATGGCCATTGCAGACCGAAACCGGTTATGATTGTATGATAAAAAGTGTGACTGTGTCTAAAATATAACAACTTATAAAAATCAATCACCGTCTCCGCAAATGGAATGTCGTTTTTTCAAAATCTGGATTTATGCTTAGTTCAAATGCCTCCAAGCACTATGGGACTTTTTAACATCTGAGGTCATCAGTCCCCTAGACTTAGAACTACTTAAACCTAACTAACCTAGCCGGCCGAAGTGGCCGTGCGGTTAAAGGCGCTGCAGTCTGGAACCGCAAGACCGCTATGGTCGCAGGTTCGAATCCTGCCTCGGGCATGGATGTTTGTGATGTCCTTAGGTTAGTTAGGTTTAACTAGTTCTAAGTTCTAGGGGACTAATGACCTCAGCAGTTGAGTCCCATAGTGCTCAGAGCCATTTGAACCATTTTGAACCTAACTAACCTAAGGACATCACACACGTCCATGCCCGAGGCGGGATTCGAACCTGCGACCGTAGCAGCAGCGCGGTTCCAGACTGAAGCGCCTAGAACCGCTCGGCCACAGCGGCCGGCTTTATGCTTGGACTGCAGCTTTCGTAGCAAATAGGGTTTTGTTCTTATTAGAGTTATAAAACTATAATAGGCTACCATAGACCATGAAAAGTAAGTGGAAAATAAGGTACGTAGTTTTCTGGTAGCCTTGGTCAGTTAAATCGTACTCGTGGTACCTATAATTTAAGTGTGTTGCATACCTATTGGGCTTTACTCCATTCTGATCGCTTTGTTTACGTATGTGAACAGTGTCTTAATAGATAACCCTAGGAACAGGAAGCGGTGAACTGTCTAGGAACTGAGTGTGGGTATACACAGAGTCCAAACTGGGGAACATGTTTGTTCTCCATAGTATCACCCTGCTTGTTACTTAAAAATAAACAGTATTCATAGCGAAACCGAAATTGTCAATGTTTAATTCAGGTTTTATTTGCAAAGTTATTGATTTGTAACATGAAACGGAGGACTGTTGTAGAAAAATAAAAAAATTACGTATTTATCATATCGCTTTATAAAACGCAATTTCTTAAAATAAAAGAGAATCAGACTGTGCTTCAGTATTTCGTCGAGCTTACATAAAACATTTTTCTGTTATTAAAAAACAAGTCCCGCATCATCAATAATAACAGAAAACTTTTGCCTTTGATGGAACTGGAACGTTCTACTGAGTACAAGATAGCACCAACAATGACATAGATTTTTTACATTTGTGCATGTAAACTGTCCTTGCATCGAAAGTGCATCCCGACAGACTTGGGCAATTCTAGCAGGACAATGCGACGCCCCTCCAGATCCAGAATTGACACAGAGTGCATCCAGGAACACTCTTCTGAGCTTAAACACTACCGCTGGCCACCAAACTCCCCAGATATGAACATAATTGAGTATGTCTGGAATGCCTTGTAACGTGCTGTTCAGAAGAGATCTCCAACCCCTCGTACTCTTACGGATTTATGGACAGCTCTGCAGGATACATGGTGTAAGTTCCCTCTAGTACTACTTCAAACATTACTCGTGTTGCGGCATTTCTGCTTGCTCGCGAGGGCCTACACGATATTAGGCAGAGATACCAGTTTCTTTGGCTCTTCGGTATAATACTACTCGTGAACCTATCATTTACTGCGTCATTTATGTACTGAACTTAAACTAACTAACCATAGTTTCGGTATAGCGCAGCTCTAGTTCTTATCGTACAGGGAAGATCACGCTTAAAAGTAGTTACATGCATTCCTTTACGGAGTATTAGTACCGCTTCTAACAGCAGTGCTGCTTCGCTGGGTGACCTTGGCAGTGTTGGCGCATGTCTCTGTGCTCAGTCCTGATATTCAAAAAATGGTTCAAATGGCTCTGACCACTATAGGACTTAACTGCTGAGGTCATCAGTCCCCCAGAACTTAGAACTACTTAAACCTAACAAACCTAAGGGCATCACACACATCCATGCCCGAGGCAGGATTCGAACCTGCGTCCGTAGCGGTCGCGCGGTTCCAGACTGCAGCGCCTAGAACCGCTTGGCCACACCGTCCGGCCCTGATATTCACGTCCGTGTTAAGTCGCTGTACAGTTTCAAAATTCAGACTTTATTGAGACCTAAGGAACGTCTCTGTGTAAGCGCCTGTTAATTGACGTCGTCTGTTAGAATATACTGTATAGCAAAAAGCGTCCGAGAGCCCGAGGTAGATACATAGTGACAGTACTGTTGTTGGTGAAAGCGGCCAGATGGGGGTGTGGAATACTGAAGGCAGTCACTGTTGAAGCCTACGGCTCGATACGGTCATGAAGGAAAATAGGACGTCGCACATCTTTTAAGTGTGAAATAATGTAGCAGGCAGTGTTGAGGTATCGAGCAGTAGGAGAATCACAATCGTCTGCCTACATTCCTGACTGTATGACGGGTGCCGACCAGTTCAGCTATGTACAGTCTTAGACATAAAACCTGGCCGCCGGCCGGCCGCCACAGAGACTAAGTCCGAGTCGTTCACTTAAGGTGGCCAATAAAACTGACCGCCCCTGACAACTCTAAGTCCGGCTATCTGCACAATCTGGCAACACCGTAAGATGCGGAAGTGTTAGGAGGAAGTGTTGTCTACTTCCGAGATGTTCTCGAACTGGGTTAGCCCGTGGTCTAGTGGCAGTCTGCCGCCGGCAGTGCTGCGAGGCGGTCACGCGCCAGAGCGCTGCGGGCGAGGCGCGCACGGTGTGTTTGTGTTTACTTCGGCCGCTGTCAGTGCCGTTTTCCTTCTAGACCACCATGGCGCACAACTATCGGAAGAAGACATTACGTTTCAACTTTTGTTCCGACTTCGCCCGACCCAAGGCCCTGGAGGTAGAACGATTTATACGCGATGAAGTTAAAATACCACCAACGGATCTAATTGGTATCCACTTGTCCATAGTTAGCAGTACCGTCTACGTCAAAATGATCAACGATGCGGCGTGCGACAAGGTGCTTCAAGAGGCAAAACGTGGACTGCGCTTCTGTCATTCCGACGGCAACGTCGGACCCGTTACCGTCGATCACGCAGGTCTCGGCACACGGACGATAAGGATCTTCGAACTGCCGTTCGAACTACCTGCAGACGTCGTCGTCGAGGCGCTCCGTCCCTATGGCAACGTTCTGGAACATGTTGCCGAACGATGGGTACAATTTCAAACCTATCCCGTTTTAAACGGTGTTAGACAGGTCCGCATCGAGTTGCAGAAACACGTGCCTTCCTATCTACGTATCGGAGGCTGCCGTGCCATTATAATGTACGACGGCCAACCTCGGACCTGTTCCGGTTGCGGGAAAGAAGGTCACCTACGGTCTGAATGCATTCAACGACGTGTCGCGCAGCTCCCGTTGTCGGAAGCGTCCGTCACACCCACGATGACCGCCCTACCGGTCACTTACGCAGCGGCTCTTGCCACGTCTACAGTTTCGTCCAGTCCGTCGCCCGGTCCTTCCGATCGGCACGTCCCACCGTCCCAGTCACCAACGGACGGTGCAGACATCCCACCTGACAACCTTGCCGCCGAACAGGCTCCCGCACCGGACGCTGAGGAGACCAGTACATCTTCACAACACCTGTTTGACAATTTCACTGTACCCACCGACGCCTTCGAACCAGGTCGACGCTCCTCCTTGCCGTCGTCCGACACTGAGGAACACGTGCGCAAACAACGCTCGCCACGTAGGCGCAAACGCCGTCGCCGTTCACCCACGGGCTCTCAGAGCGTTGCCACCCGCGACGACGAAGAAGACACCCAAGCAGCCGACATTTCCACGCAGAGGTCGGCGGACAACTTCCACGATGAACAAGACGTTTCGCAGGACGGGACCACTATGGAGGTCGCCACGCACAATGTAACGATCGGTGCGCCGGTTGAGACGCCTGTCTCCCCGCCGACAACTCCAGATCTCTCTCACCACGACGCAATTCCCATGGACATTGGACAGACCCACGACACAGGAGCATGGACCGACGACATTGAGGAAGGTACGCCCCCTCCTCTGGATGAGTTGCCTCCACCGGACGAGGCTGCCTGTTAACATCAAAAGCGAGGCATTGCAGCTGATGGGACGGGACTTCCTGTCGGTGCCCTCCTCTTACTTCCCTTGGTGATGGTAGATGCGCGTCCACCACCACTGAAACAAACGTACCGGTTTGCCACACTGAATATCAACATGATCGGCACTGCACCCAAGCTGCAACTCCTATGTGAAATGCTTCGAGCCTCTGACGTCGACGTCGCCCTTCTTCAGGAAGTACGCGTTGCCACACTACCACCAGTCTACGGCTACGACTCATACACGTCCACATGTGATGAATCAGGGCATGGAGTGGCTTTCTACATACGCGAAGGAGTCCCACTCATGGACACGACAATCCTTCCCTGTGGAAGAGGCATGGCTGTTACCATCTTCGACACGCGCGTCGTCAATATCTACGCTCCGTCTGGCTCCACGAACCGTCGGCAGCGGTCCACTTTCTTCGGACATGACGTGGCGCCCCTGTTTTCTGGACGCTATGATCGCCTTATCATGGGAGGCGATTTCAACTGTGTCCTCCATCCGCAGGACCAAGTGCCTGGTTATTCGCCATGCCCGGCGCTGCTCACCTTAATCGAAGATTTTCATCTAGTGGACGTTTGGGAGAAAATTCATGGCAATACCCCCGGTTTTACCCATTATACAGCACATTCTGCGAGCAGACTGGACCGGTTTTATGTCTCTGCTCACCTCGGCAATGAAGTCGCCCAAGCTGAACGATGGCCCCTTGCATTTTCGGACCATTGCGCAGTCATTTGCTCCCTGGTTCTGCCACCTCAGTCAGTGTGGCGCAGCAGAGGTTACTGGAAGCTTAATACCTCCCTCCTTAATGATCCACACTGCCGACAATGTATTGCCACTACATGGGCGTCTTGCGAAAGACGCCTTCCGCAGTACACATCCACGTTCCATTGGTGGCTCAAATGTGCCAAACCTGCGATCAGAAAGGCCTTCATACAATGTGGCAAGGAAGCAGCAGCATGGCATCGAGACACCACAAATTTTCACTACTTCGTCCTCCGTGAGCTCGATGCGCTCCCTCCATCACCTGACACCCACAGGGAACGACAACGTACTAAAGCTCGTCTCCTCTCTCTTCAACGTGCACGACTGCATGTTGTCGTGGTGCGTTCCCGACGACAAGACCTCCTCCACGACGAAACCCCATCCACAATCCATGCCGCATCCGACCATAGTCGTCGACGTCGGCTTTTCGTCCCCAACATCACGACCTCCGATGGTGTTCACCATACAACACAGGCGGCAGTCGTGTCTGCCTTTGCTGAACATTATCGCCACTTATGATGATGAACCGATGGCGACGCCCATTCCTGATGCTCTCCGTCCCTCCCCTGATCGGACCCTCACCGTAGCGGAGTCAACGTCCATGATGTCTGTAATCACCGCAGAAGAGGTGGTAGATGCGATCAACAAAGGGGCCAAGAACAAATCACCCGGACCAGATGGTCTCCCAGTGGAGTTTTACCGGGCGTTCACCACGTTAATGCTTCCTCGCTGGACGGAAATGATTCAGGAACTCTTTACTCCGTCCTTCCCAATTCCACCTGAATTCGTCACTGGCATTCTTCTCCCTGTGCCTAAACCGAAGGGAGGGTCTCATGTCTCTGCATATCGTCCACTTACACTACTGAATGCAGACTATAAAATCTATGCACGCCTCTTAGCAGCGCGCATACGCACCGTCTTACCTACGGTCCTTTCACCTGAGCAGACTGCACGTGGTTGTGGGGCCACCTTACAAACAGCCCTAGGAGAATGCCGTGACCTCATTGCACTGGCGTCGGTTTGTCGCCTTCGTGCAACACTGGTATCCGTCGATTTCTCGAGTGCCTTTGATCGCGTTCGACACCCATTCCTCCTCATGGTGGCGACACGTATGGGGTTCCCATTGCTTTTTGTCGATGCCATTCGCCGGTTACTACTTCCCGCGGTCTCGATGGTACAAGTCAATGGGAGGCTTGTAGGACCGATTCCTATACGCCGCTCTGTGCGTCAAGGATGCCCTATGTCTACTTTACTATATGCCATTGCACTTGAGCCCCTCATCACTGGACTTACCTCTAGACTGCAGGGCCTCACTTTGCGTGACCACACCTTCCACTGTAGGGCTTATGCGGACGATCTCCTCTTTCTCACCTGCTCCTCCACAGAACTCAATGACGCCATCCAATGGATCCACCAGTATGGACGTCTTTCTGGTAGCATTCTTAATGTCCGTAAATCGACTATGATGCACATTGGGCGCGGCCTCCCGGCTATGGTGCCGACCCCACTCCCAGTCAGTGCCACCCTTCGTTACTTGGGTATCGAATTTACGAGCTCCACACACCGCACAGTGGCCCTGGCTTACCGGCGGCTTTTGCAGTCGATTCGGCACCATGTCCGCGGTCAAGTGCACCGTAACTTAAACCAACTCCAACGTGTGTCCTATGTCAACATCTATGTCGCCCCTAAACTGGTACACGTCGCCCAGATCCTCCCAATGCCGTTACTCCTTGGCCGCCGCATCCAATCAGCCTTTGGATATTTCGTGTCAGCAGGGGCACTTTTCAAAGTCCGCTACAACACTCTAACACTGTCTCCTGCAAAAGGTGGCCTCGGACTCATCAACGTGCGGGCACGCTCTTCTGCACTCTTTGTCCACACTCTGTTGCGGCACTGGCAGGGGCCGGTCCCGTCCTTAACACGCAGTCTCTTAGATATCCTCCGACCAGCTTCTCTCGATCCACCGATCAATGTGGCACCTATTTCTCCATTATTGTACTACGTCGCCAATTGTTTCATAGAACTCAGCTACATTCGGGCCGATCTTCCAGTCACTCGTCCTCCCCGTACAAAAGATTATTATCGTTTGTTTATGCTGTCCAACCCTTGCGACCCCATGGTGCTACAGCATCCTGACATTAACTGGCGCACGGTTTGGGGGTGTGTGCATGTACCCTTTTTACCGTCGTCTGTGTCTGCACTCTGGTATGTTTTAGTCTACGGAAAATTCCCGACTAATAGTCGACTTTATCGCTTAGGACTGGCCACCTCCCCACTCTGCCATGACTGTCAGCTCGAAGACACCGACGAGCACCGTCTTACGTGCCCCCTGAAACAAAACGTATGGCTCCTCATCCAACGAATCGTGGGCTTTTACCTCCGTGCCCCGCCAATGACGGTAACCCCGGATTTCCTGTTGTTGCCCCAGACATTTCACTACCCTCTTGCTAAGCACCATACCCTAATCTGGTTTCGAGGACACGCTTTAGAATATCTCTTTCAGAGTGATCCGCATACAGTCCTTGACTTCTGGTACAAAGTTGTGACCGCGCATAGCACCCTCACCCGAAAACCATCTTACCGACAAACTTTTGCCGGTTATCTCCGCAGCGTCTTCCTTGAACCCCCTCAAAGTTGGGGTGTACCATGCCTACCTGTCACATGATGCAACACCCTTATCCACGTTCTCATGCATCGACCAAAAACAAACACAATTTTTTTTTTAAAGGAAGAAGACAGAATATGTTATATTTTGTTGTATTTAATGTTTTTCTTTTTTAATATTTTTTTTGTTTAACTAACAGTCATTTGTATATTTTTAAATGGTACCTTGATGAACTCTTGCATAGTGAATATATATGTACTTTTAGTTTGTTCAATACAAATTTTTAAACAAAAACGACAACAAAAAACAAAAAAAAACAAAAAAGAAAAAAAAAGTGGTAATCGTCGTGCATTCTAAACTTGTGGTCGCATGTTCGCGTCCAGTGTATTCTTTTTTTTTTTTTTACCACATGTCGGTCGAAAGTTATGAGTCTGATTGAACATGGAAGATAATTCGCTTAACATTCTACCCACCAGCAATAACAAGTATTCCAGAAACAATTCCGCAGGATAGCTCGTGGCTGCGTCGCGATCATAACAGCTTACGCTCGAGCGTTTCTTCGCGCTGCAGCGGCTACCGGCCACCGGCAAGACGCCACCCGCCGCCTGAAATCCGGCGCCGCCCAGGTGAGCGCGGCGCGACGCTGTCAGTGTATGGATCAACTGTCATTTTCGAATTTGAAGTTCTAATTATCATCTTGTAACTAAGCATTGGATTCTGCATACTTGAAAATCATGAACTACAGTTAAGCATTGTAAAATTGAGTCGCAATTGGAAAAAGGTGTAACATCCGCAACACAACGTTTACTTTTGGTATAACAAAGGGGTGAACGCAGAGGTGGCAGCTAGGAAGATTTGAACTGTGTTTGGAGCGAGTGCTTTTCGTAAAAATACGCCAAAGACCGTTCTGGCATGAATGATTTTCCACATTAAGGAAGTCTCGACTACTAATATATATGTGATAGATAACCATTATACCATCATGCGACATTTGCATTCAACAGGCAAAGTTCAGAAGTCTGGTGTAGGAGTACCGCATGCTCTAATTCGAAACAACAAAAATCAACGGAGTGACTATTATTGAACGTCATCAGGTCGCTCATTGAGCATTCCTATGCAGTACTGTTATTGGTGACGTGTTATGATGGCTTTATCGTTAACTTCCTAAGAAGAAATGAAAGGCTGAGCCCCACCAAAAGACGCAAACTCGAGCAAAGAGTAGTGTGAACATAATATTTTACATCTGATAGCTCCAAAAGTGTGTTTTGGGCTACGAATTCTGCCGCAAGGGGTGTGTGCAACACAGCTGGAATTTGTTAGCATCAACTGACGACACCTTTCGGTCGCAGTGTAAGAAAATCGAGCAACAAAACTACATCACCTGTGCTACTGCATGATAACGCACTCCCTTGATTTGAGAAACAAAACTATCCAGGAGATTGATAGGTAAGTCATCTCTCAGGCACTTGTATTGATAAGGAAGTCCTCTCTCAAGCACTTGTCCCTCTCGTCATATATTAGTAAAATTTTACCTTTCCCGCTCCTGATCGATCAGCCTTCAAGGCAATTCATTTCTAGACGAAAATACTCTTAAAACTACTCTGGTTTAATGACATCGTTAGAGCCAGTGGAATTCTACGGGCGCTGAATTTGTAAACAACTTTAGCATTGTCAGATTGTTTTAGACATCGTCAAACAAAATTCTGCTGCTGATTAATTTCTCTTTGATGATTACTGTTGCGTTTAGTAAACAATTGGAAATTCAATTAAAATATTCACTGTATTAATACAAATTAAAATGAGCTTACTACAAAAACATCACGACGGCAGTCTATCTTAATAAAGCATTAATTTGAAAAATGTTTCAAATGAGTCTGACCACTATGGGAATTAACTTCTGACGTCATCAGTCCCGTACAACGTAAAACTAGTTAAACCTAACTAACCTAAGGACATCATACACATCCATGCCAGAAGCAGGATTCGAAGCTGCGACCGTAGTGGTCGCGACCCCAGACTGTAGCGCCCAGACTGTAGCGAAGCATAACGTGTGTGTAAGGCGTTTGAGGCTATTTTAACAAGAATTAGTATGATATTACCGACTTTTGACTTCGAAAAGATTTGTATTTACTTCATTTCCTGTATCATTCAAAAGTATTATGAAAATGTGGCAATTCATAGATAAAATTATGTATTCACTACAACAAAAAATATGTCGGCAGAAAACAAAAGTGGCATTATGAAATTGGCAGTACCGTATAGTTTTCGCTCTGACACTAAGGATTACTGAAAGTAGCAAGACGAATTTTGCTCGAGCGTTGTCTTACTATTCCCTTATTGAATCCGTATCTGCCTGATTATAGCTCTGCTACAAAAGAATTAAAAGTCTGGCTTTCATCGAGTCTCGAAAGATGAACGAAAGCAGCATGCATCTGGTAGCCAAGCATATTATCTGAGAAAGGTTTTTTCCTAAAGTGGGAAGACATCCTTTTGAGGTTGAATTGTTGGCAAATGTCAAGTCAGACGTGTGCCGTTGGTCTAATCGTTTCGGTGTGTTTAATTTGTACCAATGATTTTTCTATAGGTTTTTTCAGTCCCAAATAGAGAGTTGAAGTCTCCCATTAGTATTTTCACGTCATCTTGATTAATTTTGCTCATAGTATCTTCGAGTATGTTCCCGAATTTTTCGACATTTCGGTGTGCATGTGCATTGATGAGTGTATATTTTTTTACTGGGGCTCTGAATGAGCATAGTCATAAATCGATTGTTGGTGGGTGTGATTTCTTTGACAGAGATGATCATAGGTCTGTGTTCGAGAAATGCCATGCCGAAGATTGGTACGCCTTTTGCTACCTTTTGTTGTATTTTGCTCTTGAAGATACAATGGTTTCCGTAATGCAAGGTTTCATTGTCAGTTAGTCGTGGTTCTTGAAGTGCAAGGATGAAAATTTTTTGTCGGTTCATTTCTCATGTGAGATTATTTAGTTTTCGTATTTGGTTCAACGTATCGATGTTTAGTTTTCAAATGCATGTTTTCTGCTTGTAGGGAAATGTACCAGAGATCTTCGATATTCTCTGCCGTGCTAACTTGGACTCCCCAGAATCCGAAAATCCAACTGCCGCCTGTCGACAGCCGGGTTCTGTAACACCAAGCGTAAAATTGACTTTGCTTGCACAGTTCATGTTTGTTTCTGTTTCATTGGTTTGGCATCGGTGATTCCAGGACCGGACAGGACGAGAGGGTGTTGAAGTTTTGGAAACAAATATTTTCAGCCGAGCTCATTGAGCTAAGAGACAGTGACCAGAGTATCGGTGATTTTCGCTCTGACGTCCCTGGATTTTGGGTTCAACGGATTGAGTAGCCGTTAAGGATTGTGTTAGTATTTTGTTCACCCCAAGTATTTCATTTCAGAATGGTTCAAATGGCTCTGAGCCCTATGGGACTTAACTTCTGAGGTCATCAGTCCACTGGAACTTAGAACTACTTAAACCTAACTAAAATAAGGACATCCTACACATCCATGCCTGACGCAGGATTCGAACCTGCGACCGTATTGGTCGCGCGATTCCAGAATGTAGCGCCTAGAAACGCTCGGCCACCCGGCCGGCAGTATTTGAGTTTCTGGGTACCACCCATGTAGGGTAGGGTTTCCCCTGTCCGCCACACGCGATTATTATTATTGTTGTTGTTGTTGTTGTTGTCATTATGTCATCAGCAAATCCGACATGGTGTACCATCCCACCACTGAAATAGATACGTAATGTTCGATTCAGTATTTCCATCACATGCATATGGGTTATAATTACGTTACATTGCTGCTAGTAGACATATTTCTCACTCTTTCTTAGACAGTTGCTACCTGTTACTCCATCATAGGAATTTATGTGCGCAGCATTGTTGCAATACAGACGTTTAAATTATCCGATTAATATAATTTCATTTTGATACCAGATCGTTCTAATCGGATTCAGACAGTAAGTCTTAATGTGGATATCCGGCTACGACTCTCATCATATCATAGGCTGGATAACTAATTTCTTAATCGGACTGTTGAATCTAGATCACTTATCTATGACAGGGCCTGAATTCTTAAACACTGTGGAAAATAATAATCGAACATGTTTATTACAAACACGTTATTTAAATATAAATATATGAACTAACGAGATAACAGTTTATTTACAGGAGCAGAGCCCCATCCGTCATAGCAGAGCAGTGCGAGATTGGTTTCAGGGCCAAGAGAGGATAAAGCTGTTGCCGTTTGTTCCACGATCACCGAACATCAACAAATAGAGAATATGTGGGCAGAGGTAACAAGGTCATTGCCATGTGGACCTACAAATGCAAGCGACCTTTGGACGAATATAGTAAATGTATGGTGTGAAGTAAACCATCACGCTACACTGTCGACGACTTAATGAAATCAATGGCCCTACGCCTTCGAGAAATCATTCGTAATGATCGTGGGTGGGTTGGGCACTAAAAGTATACTCGTTCACAAAACCCATGTGGACACTTATCTGATAATCGGTCAAGCTTTGCTTTGTCGCATCTCTTTAGCATACAAGTCCATTTACTTTCAGTCTCCTCCTTACAATTCTTGCAGTGCAAGGTAATTGAAAAATCTCATCCACTCAACGCTAGCTGAGGAATTGACAGGTGGATGTGTTGTTCAACACACAGTAGTTGTCACCCTCACTGGAATCAACGACTGTTTGCATCTGTGTGTGTGTGGTTACGTGTTCACGTACAATCTGAATCAATACTATCAACATTGGAGAGACAACCAACAATAAATATTGCATCAAATATGACTGTTAAGTATTTTAATGCGATGGGAAGTTACAAACTGAATTTTCACCCAACCCACGTCCTGCATATTACGTTAACTAAGACGTATTAACTCCATAGTATCGTTAGCAGAGACAGTGCGCTCTTGTTGTCGAGGCTCGCGACAAGTGCACCGATTAGCAGTGCCCAATGCCGCCGCGATTTGTTTATGTTGGCTGATTGTGGACACTGCAGCAGACGCTTCGCCATAAACAGAAAGAAATCACCTTGGCTCTGACTGCAGTGAGCGGATGTCACTGCCTGCGTGTTCTTATAGTAACCGACGTGAGACTTTACTCACAGGTGCCATGGAGCAACTGCAACGGGTATCATGACATTAGTCATCAGAATATTAACCAGTGATGAAATGTCCACTTTATTTGAATCCCAAGAAAATAGGAACTTTCTGACAAAGGAATGTGAGGTGATAAAGAGGTTTATCCGACATACAAAAATTAACTGCAGGGCTTTCATGTATCCAGTAGTAGCACACAAGGAAATATTGTGTCTTGGAAGCGTATATTTCATTTCCTCTTCTGATATTAACGCCCTTGTTTTAGTATGGAAATAAACACGAAAAACTAAAGTTCCTGAGAAGCATATAAGTCATTTCCTCTTCTCATATCATCACTTTTGTTTTAGTATGAAGTAAAAAAATAAACAGCTTAGGGTTGTGAAGCATAATATGACATAATATTCTTATCGTAGGCGCTATCGAAAACGCATAAAGCAGGGAGCTGTCCATTCTTTTGTCCAACAGGCTGTTTCCTTTTATGCATTACTCCCGCTAGGAGGTTCTTATTTAAGGACTTGTGGGCATCAAGTTCTTCAGCAGAATAAGCCTTGTGTTATTGTGATAATTACGGTATGGAAAAAATGCAATAAAGACTAGTTCCCCTAGAGCAGCGAGGATATTTGCACATGACTGTATTCAGCAATGACTGTCAGCTGCCACAACACTTCACAGAATCCATGCGGCAGGCAACACAACTGTGCGTGCACTTCAGACTTCATTCAGTAAGACGCCAGGTGATGGTGGAAACGTCAAATTAACGTCGTTTTCCGAGTCGTATTCAATCCAGAATGAGATGTTATTAAGGTAGTTGAGCGTTATAGCAATTACACTTTTATAATTCGCATATGAGTATTTCGATAGCCAAAAGAACCCGTTAGTGTGAAACCGTCGGGAACTGCATTATTATCAAACTGCAAGAACTTGAGACAATACGTGGACTCTTCTCTTCGCTGGGTGACCTATTACTGTTATTCAGGATTCTCTCCGTCCTAGTCGTAATGCAAATGAAACTTCAGAGACTTTTTCCGCTATTCTTGACAAACATCAGCAACTTCTAATAACTGCGAGTTACAACTGCGTGATGATAATGGTTCAGGTTGTCAATAGTTGTGGTGGTGTTATGCTGTCAAACTGCTTGCAGTAACGTTAATGGTGGCGCACATAATTTAGCACTGACTGCCCTTCTTAAGTAAAAGGTAGTGTTGTGGCGTCGTCGCTTCTCACCTTGAGTAATCCGATTTAACGAACATAGTACTCCATTCGCGGTCTGCTAATGGTACAGTATGACGACAGAGATCATCGTAGCCGGCCGGTGTGGCCGTGCGGTTAAAGGCGCTTCAGTCTGGAACCGCGTGACCGCTACGGTCGCAGGTTCGAATCCTGCCTCGGGCATGGATGTGTGTGATGTCCTTAGGTTATTTAGGTTTAATTAGTTCTAAGGTCTAGGCGACTAATGACCTCAGAAGTTAAGTCGCATACTGCTCAGAGCCATTTGAACCATTTTTAGAGATCATCGTGCGGGTATTACATTAATTCTGCAATGAATTGCTTAACAAATATTACCCTCAGCTATACAGCTGGAATGATTCATTACACAGGTACTCTATGTTGCACTTGGTTAAGTGATCAATTCGTTGCAATGCTGCTTCTACTGTTCGTAAATACTTGTATACTTCAAAAATGGGTTAAATGGCTCTGAGCACCATGGGACTTAACTTCTGAGGTCATCAGTGCGCTAGAACTTAGAACTACTTAAACATAACTAACCTAAGGACATCAGACACATCCATGCCCGAGACAGGATTCGAACCTGCGACGGTAGCGGTCGCGCGGTTCCAGACTGTAGCGCTAGAACCGCTCGGCAACCCCGATCGGCAGTATTTGACTTTCTGGGTACCACCCATATGGGGTAGGGTGTCCCCCTTTGGTCATGCGGTTCTAGGCGCTACAGTCTCGAGCCGAGCGACCGCTAAGGTCGCAGATTCGATTCCAGCCTCGGGCATGAATGTGTGTGATGTCCTTAGGTTAGTTAGGTTTAATTAGTTCTACGTTCTAGGCGACTGGTGACCTCAGAAGTTAAGTCGCATAGTGCTCTGAGCCATTTCAACGATTTGTCCTCCTTTCAGCACCAGGTAGACGGAGGCAAAGAGGGAAGGGGTCGAAGATCCGAGGCCTGGCCACAATGCCTCCCCCATACCTGTCACTGAGCAGCTGAATTATTCCCATGTATTCCATGTTTGCACCCATATATTACTTTAAATTGGAGAACAAAATTGATGTAGTTATTAAGGTAAAATAAATTACAGATTGGAGCCTCCAATGGCGTGCGTTCCTTGTAGAACATAACTTATAAGAGTGAAAAGAGTGACGCAGAAATACATAACAAACATTCATTCAGAAATATATTCACAGTTTAAGTTATTATGCACTGGATGCATATGAGGTCTGTAACGAAGCCATTTATATTTCAATAAATGAAAGAAATTTCGGAGCCGGCGGGGTTTTGCAAAATTAAACAGTTCTGATTCTAGAACCAACGTAAAAGAATATTTCAGGAATAAAGAAAAGTGAAAATATAGTATTCTGCTTCTAATCAAAAAACTGACTGTCCACCTCTTTGTAGCCCACATATAGGTAAAACGAAATTTTAAAACATTCCTTATATTTGTTATTCTTTTCAGCTTAAAATGTTCTTCTGTAATATAAAACATGTACTCTTCTAAGTTCTAAGTTTTGTTTGTTACGACGTAAAACAGAAACTGTCCCAGAAGCCACGAATAACTGTTATTCTTTGCGGACGAGTAACGTTTCCAGTATGGTTGTAAAGCTTCAGTTATCGGTGTATGACTTTCTGCGGTTCTGTTGATGGTGCTAATTTCTTCCTAGTCCAGTTCAAAATTCTGATTCTATTTTCACATAAGAATATATGCGCTACAGTTTCTACAAGCCGACATTTGTCGCAGTATGGAGATGGTCTCAATTTGATTTTCCATAATCGTTCCGCTGTGGGTATGATTTCGTTTACAACGTCGCACCATACTGCACTGACTCTAGTTGGTAGAATTTTACTGTTGATATTTTTCCAGACTTTCCTCCAGTTTTTTTGTAGGTTAATTTACCGGAATTGGTTTGTGAAGACGATTTCTGGTAATTTAATCATAGACGGTTCTAGTGTTGGTTTGCGCTGGTGGAAGTCGTATACAGCTCCAATCGCCATAGTACTTTCGGACGTAATCTAGGCTGGCATGCTACATTAACAGGAGCGTTCCTATCCCCAGGATTTAACGAGTTGGAACAGAAGTTTCGTAATGCCTGTCTTAGTGGCATGTATTAGTTTAAAAGTACGTCTGTAATTCCAGGTCCTCCGTTTTGCCTCTGCAAAGTCGCCGTGTGGGAGGATACTTTGAAGATATTTTGTTTCCACACATACCAAGAGGCTACAGCTAATATTTTATGTGCAGTGACCTGTGGTATCGGTAAGACTGCTACGACATGATATATTTTGCTAAGTATGTATGTATTTATAAACTGAACTTTCTGCCGTCGGTCTAACGATCGCATGCCATCCTCCTTCAACAAGGTTCCGATGACATTAAGTTTCTGCTCCCAAGTATTCGTGGCCATGCGCTTGGGATTCGCCCTTATCCACAATCCGATTCAGAGTCTCTCATCAGTTATATCTAACCAGTGCGCACCTATTGCACTATTGGAAGAACCGAGATGCAGGTTCATTTGGCTACAATAATGCGTATGTTCCTCCATGATGAGAGTGCTCCTGCACATTCTAGTCGTCAGGTGACACGTTATCCAAACCTAACATTTCCCGGAAGATGGATCATTAGATATGGGCACTTCTCTTAGCCTTCAAGGTTCCCGGACGTTATCTCTTTGGCTTTTTGCCTGCGGGGATGGTTAAAGGCGAAGTCTACAAAGAAAACGTAAACCCAAGAGCCGATTTGATCGTTCGGAATATAAATAGTGCAGTCCTCATAAAGAACGCAAAGACGACCTCAGAAGAGCTACACGTGGTGTTATCAAGAGAAGTCAAATGTGCATTAAATTTGGTGGGGGGAATTTTGAAAATCAACTTTGAATGTCCTCATTTGCCCTTCTTTGAGTTTGTTAGGGTTACGCACTAACAGCTGTATCTCTGTACTCAATAAAAAGTAGACGTATTTATATGGAATTTTTTTATGCAATTCGTCTGTACTACCACCTGCAAAAATATATACTATTCCTCCTGAAACACCCTGCATATGGATATATGTGTGGTGTCTGTTCTTTCGGATATGTCCGAAAGAAAATGCTTCATGGCAGTCTGCAAACGATCTTCGATCTATTTGCAGGGGCTGATAGCGATTTCAGAGCTGCTTGGCTGTCTGAATAAAAGTAGATGCTACAATTTTCGTAGGGTCTACTCTAATTCTCCTCCGTGCACATGCTGATAGAAGATACCTTGTAATACCGTTTCCATCTTCCCTAAAGAGATTCTAGGCAGTACACCAGACCCAGTACTTTCATTTGTTTTCGACCTGTCAGTAAACCACTATATTATGTCTCCTGCGCGGTTTAGTGGTTCGTTCTTCCACTGCTCCCTGCTTCCAACTGTTACATTGCAAGGTTCATTGAAACAGCTAGAAGTTATTATATAGTTAGTCGGCAATTCCCCAGTCATCGCCATACTGATTTGGGATTCCGTATATTCTAACTATATCCGGTTATTTCCTATTTTTAGACTTTATGTCCCTGCTGCTGCCTCCATTTTAAGCCACAGGTGTAAGGCGGACATGTCTAGCATAATATCCATTCCGAGAGTGGATGTCCTGCTAATTCCCTCTGTTTGTGAAAGCAGGCCAGTCTCTGCACTTTGCCAGACTCCCTAGCAGCCACCTTCTGTTTATATTATAGGCCAATAAATTATCATTGGCCTTTTTGCAGAGGTGTATATCCAGTACGTACTGGATTTAGACCCCAGTTTACCCTACAGCAGCTTCTACTGCTTATATCTTTCGCAGTGGAACACATTCTTTATGTTAGGTGTTCATAATAGTTTTCCATCCAGGGCTACCTCTAGATACACTACACCCCTCTCTAAAGTTTCATCGAGAAACATAATTTTTCAGCCGGCCGAAGTGGCCGTGCGGTTAAAGGCGGTGCAGTCTGGAACCGCAAGACCGCTACGGTCGCAGGTTCGAATCCTGCCTCGGGCATGGATGTTTGTGATGTCCTTAGGTTAGTTAGGTTTAACTAGTTCTAAGTTCTAGGGGACTAATAACCTCAGCAGTTGAGTCCCATAGTGCTCAGAGCCATTTGAACCATAATTTTTCAGTATGTGTGCTGGATATGCTTCCCCATAAATAATACTACATCAGTTTTCTTGGGGCTCGTCTTTAAATACTTTTTCACAATGTTCAGTGCACATAGGTTTAACAGTACTAGCAAATTTTCTAAGTCTTACTGTGAATAAATCATCTACTTATTCTTTTCAAGAGTAGTCTCTCGTATTCAGCTCATCTATGAGTTCAATCACCACTAAGTTCTTCATCTCTAACCATTTAATCGAAGGTCGTATTACTAGAACCCCCTCGACATCCAGGAAGATACAGAGAGCGTCCAGAAAGGGTAGTGCTTTTTCCACAGTGTTACTTCACATGATTTGCTTCGCAAGTATTATGAAAATGTGGCAGTTCATAGATAAAATTACGTATTCACAACAACAAAAATATGTCGACAGAAAACAAAAGTGGCATTATGAATTTGGCAGTACCGTAAGGTTTTCGCTTTGACACTAAGGGTTACTAAAAAGAGCATGACTAATTTTGCTAGAGCGTTGCCTTACGATTCGCTCATTGAATTTGTATCTGCCTGCTTGTAGTTCTGCTACAAAAGATTTAAAAATCTGGCTTTCAGCGAGTCTCGAAATGCGAACAAAGGCCGCGTGCACCTGACAGGCAAGCACGTTACCTAGGAGCTAGCGAACAGGTGCGGGTCTTTGACGTACTTATTGGCTCAGTAGCCGCTATGGCAGATAAATCGTAACATAAGAGACGAGAGTAGTTGTATTTCCCGTATGGAACCACTTTCGTTGACTCAAAAGCATTAAATGATATCCTTATGTCACATTTCAAGAGAAAATGACTCACAGTATTCAATTGAAATGACACGCTAATATCAAGTGAATTTAGCAGGATAGTTCGGTGCCATCAAGGAAGTAACCCGTCGGTCACAGAGTTGCCAAACATATTCTGCGCTGTTGCCAAGTTTCAATTATACTACCAGGAAGCATACCAGCTGATGTGTTCTGTGAGTGACCTCGGAAGTGACTATAGCTTCGTCTCAAAGTTGCGGGTGGCAAGGGCTGCAAGATATTATATGTCAATGAACCTTATTCGCATTTCTGTAACTAGGTTTAGGGGCTAGAGTGCAATTACTTGTAATACATAGATGCACTGAATGCAAAATAAATGTCATAAATTAATAACTGCGACAATTATTTGTGTTTTACTGCCTTAATCGGATCGAAACGCTTCAAAGCGTATTCACCAGACGCGATTCACAATTTTGGAACTTCTACAGTGGTTGAGTTGGCAATGTATCTTTGCTGTACAATATTGTTATTGAGATCACTGTCATTGGCGCATCCGCCAGAAGACAGGCATGGCCTGGCTTATTGTTGTCAGTTTTCCTGACGGGTACTCTGCCTCTGCTCGAAACGTGAAGACTTAAGGTCATTCGAACATTCCATATGGCGAAAATTTGATGTTTTTATTCTTCCATCTCTAACATTCAAATAACAGTTACAATAACCAGCAGAAAAGCGCCTGTGAACCAACAGTTAATAATGCAATCATAATTAGTGGAATCTGACAAATTCCACCTGTCCCCTGATAATTGTGAAAAATTACTTTTTTCATCTTCACGGCACCGCAGTATGAACTCAAGGGTTTCATAGGATACCTATACTTAATTTCGTTGTGATCGGTTTCAATGACAGTAGGGGAGCAGCAAAACCATATGACGTGAAACATACTTTTCCAGCGGGATTTGAATCTTTGGCTACAGTTGCAGTAGCACGTCCAGTGAGGTATCAAGAATGTGAGCAATCACCATTGCTATAGTATAGGCTAGGGCAGAAAGAAGCAGGTTTCCGACAAAGTAAACGGTGAGAGACACTGTCGCTGTCACTTATTAAACAGGAATTGTTCAGAAAATTACAACTATATCTAGTGAAATGAGTAGGTTGATGCAGCTGCAGTCCGGCACTATTACTGAGTTGCCAAACATTTTCCGAATAGCACTTAAGATAAAAATGTGTGTGTGTGTGTGTCTGTTCTTTCGGACATTTCCGAAAGAACAGACACCACACATATATCCATATAGAGGGTGTTATATGGGATTTTTTCTGCAATTTGTCTATAATACCACCTCCTACATTATTTACTATTCCTCCTGAAACATAATTATTTGGGTCTCAACGGGTCATCGAAAGTTTTCAGTGCCAGATGCACGACATCGTCCGAACCCTCGCGAGAATACAGTGTGGCCGCGAGCGGGTGGAATAATGTGGCTGGTGTTGGGGGGGGGGGGGGGGGGGGGGGCGAGCGTACTGCGTATGTGGCAAAGATGGGAATTCGCGTCTGACAAGGGGCGTGTGTAGATAGGTGCTACAGAGAGGTTGGCTGCTGTGTCCCGACAGTTCCCACCGTCGGACGTTCGAGTCCTCCCTCCGGCATGCGTGTGTGTGTTGTCCACAGCGTAAGTCAGTTTAAGTTAGATTAATTAGTGTCTAAGTTTAGGGACCGATGACCTAAGCAGCTTGGTCTCATAAGTTCTTACTACAAATTTACAAAATTTTAAATCCAAAATACTGCATCTCGGTTCTTACAATAGTGCAATAGGTGCGCACTGGTTAGATATAACTGATGAGAGACTCTAACTCGGATTGTGGTTAAGGGCGTATCCCAAGCGCATGGCCACGAATACTTGGGAGCAGAAACTTAATGTCATCGGAACCTTGTTGAAGGAGCATGGCATGCGATCGTTAGACCGGCTGCAGAAAGTTCAGTTTATAAATTCATACATACTTAGCAAAATATATCATGTCGTAGCAGTCTCACCGATACCACAGGTCACTGCACATAAAATATTAGCCGTAGCCTCTTGGTATGTGTGGAAACAAAATATCTTCAAAGTATTCTTCCACACGGCGACTTTGCAGAGGCAAAACGGAGGACTTGGAATTAAAGACGTACTTTTAAACTAATACATGCCACTAAGACAGGCATCACGAAACTTCTGTTCCTCTCGTCGGATCCTGGGGATAGGAACGCTCCTGTTAATGTAGCATTCCAGCCTAGATTACGTCCGAAAGTACTATGGCGATTGGAGCTGTATAAGACTTCCACCAGCGCAAACCAACACTAGAACCGTCTATGATTAAATTACCAGAAATCGTCTTCACAAACCAATTCCGGTAAATTAACCTACAAAAAAACTGGAGGAACGTCTGGAAAAATATCAATAATAAAATTCTACCAACTAGAGTCAGTGCCGTAAGGTGCGACGTTGTAAACGGAATCATACCCACAGCGGAACAATTATTGAAAATCAAATTGAGACCATCTCCATACTGCGACAAATGTCGGCTTGTAGAAACTGTAGCGCACATCTTCTTACGTGAAAATAGAATCACAATTTGGAACTGGACTAGGAAGAAATTAGCACTATCAGCATAACCGCAGAAAGTCATACACCGATAACTGAAGCTTTACAACCCGACGGGAAATGTTACCCGTCCGCTAAGAATAACACAAAAATGGTTCAAATGGCTCTGAGCACTATGGGAATTAACTTCTAAGGTCATCAGTCCCCTAGAACTTAGAACTACTTAAACCTAACTAACCTAAGGACATCACACACATCCATGCCCGAGGCAGGATTCGAACCTGCGACCGTAGCGGTCGCGCGGGTCCGGACTGTAGCGCCTAGAACCGCTCGGCCACCCAGGCCGGCTAAGAATAACAGTTATTCGTGGCTTCTGGGACAGTTTCTGTTTTACGTCGTAACAAACGATACTTAGAACTTAGAAGAGTACATGTTTTATATTACAGAAGAAGATTTTAAGCTGAAGAAGAATAACAAATATAAGAAATGGTTTCAATTTTTTTTAATCTATACGTGGGCTACAAAGAGGTGGACAGTTTTTTTGTTTAGAAGCATAATACTATATTTTCACTTATTTTATTCCTGGAATTTTCTTAAGCAGAATACTATTCTTTCACTTTTTTATACCTGGAATATACTTTTATGTTGATTCTAAAATCAGAACTGTTGTAATTAGGCAAAACCCCTCCGGCTCCGAAAGTTCTTTCATTTGTTGAAAAATAAATGGCTTCGTTACAGACCTCATATGCATCCAGTGCATAATAACTTAAACTGTGAATATATTTCTGAATGAATGTTTACTATGTATTTTTCCGTCACCATTTTCACCGTTATGTTCTACAAGAAACGCACGCCAATGGAGGCTACAATCCGTAATTTATTTTACCTTAATAACTACATCAATTTTGTTCTCCAATTTAAAGTAATATATGGGTGCAAACATGGAATACATTTGAATAATGCAGCTGCTCAGTGATAGGTATGGGGGAGGCATTGTGGCCAGCCCTCGGATCATCGACCCCTCCCCTCTTTGCCTCTACATACCTGGTGCTGAAAGTCTTCTCAGCTTAAAAAAAAAATAATAGTGCATTGATCAGCACGTGTGTCTACTAAGCAGGAGGTCCATGTTCGAAGTCCAGTCGGTCACAAATTTTCATCTGCCGTCGTTGCTGTATTTTTAACGCGCTGTGACAGTGTGGACGTCGGTCCTTCGATATTTAAGATGCAATTGTTTTTTGAGGCAATAGAGGTGATTTGCGAACATTTGTCTTGCCATCAGTGTAGCAGGACTTCAACGGGATCCAACCCTTAGTCATTGCTTTGTGCCAGCGCTAGCCCATGTCATATTTATGCGAATCAGATTGTAGTTCATATTTAGTCAAATAACGTATGGTAAATATACAAGTATGCCGGCCGGAGTGGCCGAACTGTTCTAGGATCTACGGTCTGGAACCGCGCGACCGCTACGGTCGCAAGTTCGAATCCTGTCTCTGGGATGGATGTGTCTGATGTCCTAAGGTTTAAGTTCAAGAAAAATGTGTGTGAAATCTTATGGGACATAACTGTTAGGACCATCAGGCCATAAGCTTACACACTACTTAACCTAAATAATCCTATGGACAAACACACACACCCATGCCCAAGGGAGGACTCGAACCACCGGCGGGACCAGCCGCACAGTCCCCGACTGCAGCGCCCTAGACCGCTTTTTTTATTTTTTTATTTTTTTTTTATTTTTTTATTTTGTTTTTTTTTTTTACTTTTTCTTCAACTTTTTTTTACGCTCTATCCTTTTTTTTATACAGGCGACGGTGGGGGCGCAGGGGGCAAAGTGGGCAGGGGTCGAAACCTGAGGCCTGGCCACAGTGTCCCCCCCACCACCACCGAGCCTGTGGTGTTTAGGGAAATAGGAGACACAGGAATCAACAGTAGTGGAAGGCGTTGTTATTTATTTATTTGCATGTGTTTGTAAGATTCACTAATATCATGAAATTATGGGAACACATCGGCGAAAAGGAAAAGAAATATAAATTCTGGTTAAAGAAAAAGAAAGGAAAAAGGAAAAGCAAAAAGAAATAAAATCCGCGCAATCTGCGACGCGCTCTCCCATCCGCGGAGGTCAGAAGTAGAATAGATCGTAGGCGGTTGAAACTCAGACACCGCCAGGGGAGGAGCCAGGCACCCCCCAACTCAGTGGAGGTCTAACAAAGACCGCTCGAAGATAGTTAGCAAATAATGTTCGGTATCGTGGCGAGTTTTCGAGAGCTGCATGGGCTGTTCGTAAATAGGTCCAAAAGTCGAGGCGGGATTTAGGTCCCTCATGAAAGAGATAAGCGACCGCCCATCCTTTGACCCACGTAATAGCATGACATTTGGCGGCGGGAAAATGTCGGTCCTCCGGGTATAGAAACATTCGAGGTTCGATTGTGTCGGGTGGCACCCGAAAATAGCAGGCAATGATTTGCTGCACGAAGCGCCATACATCTTGCGACGAGGCGCATGTCAGACGGTGTTCATCAGTGTCCAGTTGCTGGCAAAGGAGACAAAGAGGGGATTCTGACAAGCCAATGTTGTGCAGGCGCTGCTTCGTGGCAAATTTCCTGTTGACTATGTGATACCACAGTGCCCGGACGTTCGTAGGGAGGAAGGGCTGGTGGACGGTAGTCCACACTATGGGCCACTGGATGGAGGGATGTTTGGTCTCCATCACATTCCGGGGAACACATCGCAGCAACAGGCTGTAAAAATCCTTAGTCCTAGGTGGGCGTGTATCTGGGAGACTGGTATGTATGTAACTGTAGTCGACGAAAAAGGTCGAAATATGGGACAAATAAGGCACGATATGGCCGACAGACACCGGTGGTGAGGTGGAAGCAGGTAGGAGGACTTCAAGCAGGCTGCGTGTTAGAGATGTACCCTGGGCCATCCACTGTTTTCTCATGGTACTCATGTACAAGGCTGCAGCTCGCATACGGACATTGACGAGCCCGACGCCACCATACCGTGAGGGCAGGGTAAGTGTCTCATAACGGACTTTAAACATCGAACCAGCCGTGAGATAATAGCCAAAAGCCGCCTGAAGGTTGCGCCCAATTCCAGTTGGCAGAGGGAGAACTTGCGCGATGTGAACCAATTTTGATGCCACATAAAGATTAATAAACTCAACCCGTTGAAGTGTGTCCTGGCGGCGCAAGAGGTTCTGGCGGACGTCGTTGCGGATGACGTGTAACAGGCGACGGAAATTCGTTGCCGCTGTGCGTGTTACCGTGGGGGTAAAGGTAATGCCCAAGTACCGGAAAGTCCGCACAAGCGGCAGGGGTGCAACTTCACCCTCCTGGAGGCCTCGTCCAATGTGCATTGCAGAAGATTTGGCGACATTCATGGCACTGCCAGCGACAGCCCCATAACGGGTAATCAATTCGAGGACTTCCCGAATCTCAGAGCCGGAGCGAATGAGGAGGAGGAGGTCATCAGCATATGCCCGACAGCGAAAAGTGTGTTGGCGTAGGGTGAGGCCAGAGAGCTTGGTCGTCAAGCCACCAAGAAGGGGCTCAAGGGCAATGGCATACAGGAGGGTAGAGAGGGGACACCCCTGCCGTATCGAACGGCAGATAGGTACCGGCCCTGCTAAACGTCCATTGACTTGGACACGTGAACTGGCACTGTCGTAAAGACGCCGGATGACGTCGAGAAACGGAGGGGGGATGCCCATTCGGGCTGCCTCCGAAAACAGGAAACGATGACGCACTTTATCGAAGGCGCTGTCGAAGTCTATAGCGACAACCGCTGCCCGAAGTCTGCAGGCCGCCGCTATCGCAATTAAGTCGCGGCATTCCCCTGTGGCAGTCTGTATGTTAACCTGTCCGCCAGGCGTCGTTTGCTCTGGCGAGAGGATATGAGGGAGTGTAGTTCGGAGCCGCATTGCCAGTAAGCGCGCGAAAATCTTGTAATCGGCATTGAGTAGGGTGAGCGGTCTGTAACTCGTGACCATCGAACCTCGGGCTGGTTTGTGGACCGGTATAATGATGCCCTCAGCAAAGGCGGGTGGGATTGCTTGGTCAGATGTCATCAGTTCTTGGTACATAGTCGTCCACCGTGGTGCCATGAGGTCCCGAAAGGTACGGTAAAACTCAATCGGTAAGCCGTCAAAGCCGGGCGATCTGTTGACTGCACCCTTGGCGATGGCATGGTTGACTTCGTCTAGCGTGACCGGCACTGTCAAAGCATCCGCCTCCGTGTGGGGGAGGGTGCACGTGACGTAATGCAAAATGGAGTCGTCTGCTGCAGTTCCAACGTCTTCATCACTATAAGTACGACGGTAGTGCTCGACGAATGCGTGGACAATGTCATTCTGAGTGGTCACCTGCGTTCCATGAGGCGTGGTCAGAGTGCTGATGATCTGCCGACGACGCCTTCGTTTGTCGGACACTATATCATGCATGGATGGAATTTCTAAATCCGCGTGATCGTGGCGCCGCGTCCTTATCACGACCCCTTGCAGTTTCCGGCGTGCCAGCGCAATTATCTTCGCCTTAGTTCGTTGCCGTTCCAACTGGTTGTCCGGGGTTGGCGGTTGAGCATCCAGATCTCGGAGAATCGCGTAATAGAAGTCAACAGTGGTGCGATGCCAGTCGGCCATGTCCTTCCCGTATCTCATCAGTGTCCTCCGGATCGCCGGCTTGGCACAATCCAACCACCACGTCAATGTCGAGTGGTAGCGGGGAAGGCGTCGTTCGCAGGCTGTCCACGTTTCAGTGACTTGTTGGCGACACGCCAGGTCATGCAAGTGTGAGGTATTGAGTTTCCATGGCGCACGGCTGCGCCATACTGATTGCGGCGGAAGGAGGACCGTACAGATGTAAGCGCAATGGTCGGAAAACGCCAGCGGCCATCGTTCGGCGCCCCGTATCGCAGATCTAAGAGTTTGTGAGACATATATCCTGTCTAGTCGACTTGCGGAATGACTGGTAAGAAAGGTATGGCCAGAAAGGTCGCCGTGTTGGACTTCCCAGGTATCGTGAAGCAGGAGGTCTCGCACCACTATACGTAGCTCCTGGCATGTAGTATAGTGGGGAATCTGATCTTTAGGATGCAGAACGCAGTTAAAATCACCTCCTAGTAGGCAATGGTCATACCGCCCTAAAAACAGGGGAGCGATTTCCTCGGTATAAAACTGGGCTCTTTCATGCCGTCGGTCGGTGCCTGAGGGAGCGTAGACATTAATGATGCGTGTCCCCATGGCAGTGAGTGCCATGCCCCGAGCTGATGGAAGGAAGGCGACATCGGTCACAGAAATCCCGTGGCGGACGTAGATGGCCACCCCGCGGCCCATAGGATCACTCGCGGAGGCGTGGGCGGTATAGCCATTGATATCCGGGAGACTAGCCATGTGAACTTCCTGCAGAATGGCGAAATCAATATCCGAAGCCCAGAACATCTCCTGCATAAGGCGGATTTTCACCCTGGAACGGATGTTGTTGGTGTTGATGGTTGCTATCCGGTAGGCCTGGTGTCGGATTGCTGGAGGCTGGTCCACTCCGCTGTCCGCGCAAGGGTGTGGGCGTCGCAGCGGAACATTATCCCGCTGGCCCGCAGGGGAGTCTGGGGAGAGTATCATTAGTGGTGAGGCCGTGACGGCGCAGGGTCCCGTAACGGGTCCTGCTCCTCGACCTCCTCCTCGTGCCACGCCGTGGAAGCGGAAACTGGTGTATCGTCCATTTTGCCTGCAGAAGATGTTGTAATTGTGCGTGGTGTAGTATCGCCTGTGTTACGTTCAGGATTTAGTTCAGCGTCAGCACGGGGCGCAGGCACACCGATAGATGTCTCCGCGCTCATAACGTCTTCGTCAGCAGTAGCGGGTTCTGAGGCCTCGTGCTCGTCGACGGTTACGTCCTCCTCGACTTGTAACGTCTCCTCTTGGCCGGAAAAGGTGCGACGTCTTCGCTTGCGACGTTTCGGGGAACGTTGTTTCCTTGTGCGACCCTCCGTGTCAGACGACGCAAGGGAGTCGCGTCGTTCTGGCAGAAAGGCCGCTGTAGGAACGATGAGCGAGTCGATCTCCATCGTGTTTTCGAGGCCAGGGTCAGCGTCTGGTTGCGCCGGCATCTTCGGAGCGGCGTCGATGGCCGGCCGAGGCGGCGGGTCGTCCGAGGCGCTCTCCGTCGGTGTCGGGTCGGGCTCGTTGATGGCGTCGTTTGTGGTGACCGGGCGACGTTGCAAAGCGGTAGGAGAAGCTAGAGCAGCGGCATAGGTCACCGGTAGCACCGTAGGTTGCGACGTGGGTGGTTCTTCGGCAGCTGGAAGTTGCGTAATACGCCGTTGTAGGCATTCGGATCTAAGGTGGCCTTCTTTACCGCACCCGGAACAGGTCCGAGGCTGGCCGTCGTATATAATTATTGCACGGCATCCGCCAATCTGTAAATAGGACGGGACGTGGCTTCGGAGATCTATGGTGACCTGTCGGACCCCGTTTAGGACAGGATACGTCCGAAACTGTGTCCACTTCTCCGCAGTGTGGCCATGGACTGTGCCGTATGGGCGTAGTGCCGCGACGACTTCCTCAGCAGGAAGTTCGAATGGCAGTTCGAAAATGCGTATCGTTCGCATACCTAAGCCTGCGTGGTCGACGGTTACCTCCCCCACATTGCCATCAGCGTGACAGAAGCGGAGCCCCTGTTTGGTCTCACGTAGTATGCGTTCGCACGCCGCGTCGTTAATGATTTTCACATAGACCGTGCTGCTCACGATGGACAAATGTATGCCGATAATATCGGTCGCCGGGATCTTCACTTCCTCTCGCAGAAAACGCTCCACATCGAGTGCTTTGGGTCGGGCATAATCTTTGCAGAAAGTAAATCGGAGTGTTGATTTACGGTAACGGTTCGCCATGGATCGTACAAGGTAAGCCGGCACTTAAGCAACGGCCGTCAGAAAGTAAACAAGGCGAGCTCGCGCGCCGCACGAAGTCAACACGTACGCGTCCGCTCTGTTGCCCTGCCGAAGGCAGACTGACCGTTCGGCTAATATCGCGCTGCTCTGTTTGAGTAGTTCTAAGTTCTAGCGGACTGATGACCTCAGAAGTTAAGTCCGATAGTGCTCAGAGCCATTTAAATCATTTTTGAAGTATAAAAGTATTTACGAACAGTAGAAGCAGCATTGCAGCGAACTGATCACTTAACCAAGTGCAACATAGAGTACCTGTGTAATGAATCATTCCAGCTGTATAGCTGAGAGTAATATTTGTTAAGCAATTCATTGCAGAATTAATGTAATACCCGCACGATGATCTCTGTCGTCATACTGTACCATTAGCAGACCGCGAATGGAGTACTATGTTCGTTAAATCGGATTACTCAAGATGAGAAGCGACGAACGCCACAACACTACCTTTTACTTAAGAAGGGCAGTCAGTGCTAAATTATGTGCGCCACCATTAACGTTACTGTAAGCAGTTTGACAGCATAACACCACCACAACTACTGACAACCTGAACCATTATCATCACGCAGTTGTAACTCGCAGTGATTAGAGGTTGCTGATGTTCGTCAAGAATAGCGGAAAGCGTCTCTGAAGTTCCATTTGCATTACGACTAGGACGGAGAGAATCCTGAATAACAGTAATAGGTCACCCAGCGAAGAGAAGAGTCCACGTATTGTCTCAAGTTCTTGCAGTTTGATATTAATGCAGTTCCCGATGGTTTCACACTAACGGGTTCTTTTGGCTATCGAAATACTCATATGCGAATTATAAAAGTGTAATTGCTAGAACGCCCAACTACCTTAATAACACCTCATTCTGGATTGAATATGACTCGGGAAATGACGTTAATTTGACGTTTCCATCCATCACCTGTCGTCTTACTGAATGAAGTCTGAAGTGCACGCACAGTTGTGTTGCCTGCCGCATGGATTCTGTGAAGTGTTGTGGCAGCTGACAGTCATTGCTGAATACAGACATGTGCAAATATCCTCGCTGCTCTAGGGGAACTAGTCTTTATTGCATTTTTCCGTACCGTAATTATCACAATAACACAAGGCTTATTCTGCTGAAGAACTTGATGCCACAAGTCCTTAAATAAGAACCTCCTAGCGGGAGTAATGCATGAAAGGAAACAGACTGTTGGACAAAAGAATGGACAGCTCCCTGCTTTATGCGTTTCCGATAGTGCCTACGAAAAGAATCTGGTGTCACATTTTGCTTCACAACCGTAAGCTGTTTATTTTTTTACTTCATACTAAAACAAAAGTGATGATATGAGAAGAGGAAGTGACTTATATGCTTCTCAGGAACTTTAGTTTTTCGTGTTTATTTTCTCACTTCATACTAAAACACTCTGTGACCAAAATGGTACTGACACAGAGGATGACAGACTAAAGGCGGAAATACTAAATGTCTTTTTCCAAAGCTGTTTCACAGAGGAAGACTGCACTGTAGTTCCGTCTCTAGATTGTCGCACAGATGACAAAATGGTAGATATTGAAATAGACGACAGAGGGATAGAGAAACAATTAAAATTGCTCAAAAGAGGGAAGGCCGCTGGACCTAATAGGATACCAGTTCGATTTTACACGCAGTACGCGAAGGAACTTGCCCCCCTTCTTGCAGCGGTGTACCGTAGGTCTCTAGAAGAGCGTAGCGTTCCAAAGGATTGGAAAAGGGCACAGGTCATCCCCAATTTCAAGAAGGGACGTCGAACAGATGTGCAGAACTATAGACCTATATCTCTAACGTCGATCAGTTGTAGAATTTTGGAACACGAATTATGTTCGAGTATAAGGACTTTTCTGGAGACTAGAAATCTACTCTGTAGGAATCAGCATGGGTTTCGAAAAAGACGGTCGTGTGAAACCCAGCTCGTGCTATTCGTCCACGAGACTCATAGGGCCATAGACACGGGTTCACAGGTAGATGACGTGTTTCTTGACTTCCGCAAGGCGTCCGATACAGTTCCCCGCAGTCGTTTAATGAACAAAGTAAGAGCATATGCACTATCAGACCAATTGTGTGATTGGATTGAAGAGCTCCTAGATAATAGAACGCAGCATGTCATTCTCAATGGAGAGAAGTCTTCCGAAATAAGAGTGATTTCAGGTGTGCCGCAGGGGAGTGTCATAGTACCGTTGCTATTTACAATATACTTAAATGACCTTGTGGATGATATCGGAAGTTCACTGAAGCTTTTTGCAGATGATTCTGTGGTGTATCGAGAGGTTCTAACAATGGAAAATTGTACTGAACCGCAGAAGGATCTGCAGCAAATTGACGCATGGTGCAGGGAATGGCAATTGAATCTCAATGTAGACAAGTGTAATGTGCTGCGAATACATAGAAAGATATTTCCCTTATCATTTAGCTACAAAATAGCAGGTCAGCAACTGGAAGCAGTTAATTCCATAAATTATCTGGGAGTACGCAGGCAGTCACATCCGCTCACTGCAGTCAGAGCCAAGGTGATTTCTTTCTGTTTATGGCGAAGCGTCTGCTGCAGTGTCCACAATCAGCCAACATAAACAAATCGCGGCGGCATTGGGCACTGCTAATCGGTGCACTTGTCGCGAGCCTCGACAACAAGAGCGCACTGTCTCTGCTAACGATACTATGGAGTTAATACGTCTTAGTTAACGTAATATGCAGGACGTGGGTTGGGTGAAAATTCAGTTTGTAACTTCCCATCGCATTAAAATACTTAACAGTCATATTTGATGCAATATTTATTGTTGGTTGTCTCTCCAATGTTGATAGTATTGATTCAGATTGTACGTGAACACGTAACCACACACACACAGATGCAAACAGTCGTTGATTCCAGTGAGGGTGACAACTACTGTGTGTTGAACAACACATCCACCTGTCAATTCCTCAGCTAGCGTTGAGTGGATGAGATTTTTCAATTACCTTGCACTGCAAGAATTGTAAGGAGGAGACTGAAAGTAAATGGACTTGTATGCTATATCCACATTAAGACTGACTGACTGAGCCGACCGCGGTGGCCGTGCGGTTCTAGGCGCTCCAGTCCGAAGCCGCGCTGCTGCTACGGCCGCAGGTTCGAATCCTGCCTCGGGCATGGGTGTGTGTGATGTCCTTAGGTTAGTTAGGTTTATGTAGTTCTAAGTTCTAGGGTATTGATGACAACAGCAGTTGAGTCCCATAGTGCTCAGAGCCATTTGAACCATTTTTTGAACTGACTGGCTGAATCCGACAAGAAAGATCTGGTATCAAAATGAAATTATAGAAATCGGATAATTTAAACGTCTGTATTGCAACAATGCTGCGCACATAAATTCCTATGATGGAGTAACAGGTAGCAGCTGTCTAAGAAAAAGTGAGAAATATGTCTACTAGCAGCAATGTAACGTAATTATAACCCATATGTATGTGATGGAAATACTGAACCGAACAATACACATCTATTTCAGTGGTGGGATGATACACCATATCGGATTTGCTGATGACGTAATGACGAGAATAATAATAATAATAATAATAACAATAATAAAAATAATTATCCCGTTTGGGGATAGTGGAAACCCTCCCCCATATGGGTGGTACCGAGGAAATCAAGTACTTGGGGTGAACCAAATACTAACACAATCCTGAAAGGCTACTCACTCCGTTGAACCCAAAATCCAGAGACGTCAGTGTGAAAATCACCGCTACTCTGGTCACCGTCTGTTAATCTCAATCATCTCGGCTGAAAATATTTGCTTCCAAACGCTTCAACACCCTCTGGTCCCGCGGTGGTCTAGCGGTTCTGGTGCTGCAGTCCGGAACCGCGGGACTGCTACGGTCGCAGGTTCGAATCCTGCCTCGGGCATGGGTGTGTGTTATGTCCTTAGGTTAGTTAGGTTTAAGTAGTTCTAAGTTCTAGGGGACTTAATGACCTAAGATGTTGAGTCCCATAGTGCTCAGAGCCATTTGAACCATTTTTGAACCCTCTGGTCCTGTCCTGTCCTGGTATCAACGAAGCCAAACCAATTAAACACAAGCAAACATCAACTATGCAAGCAAAGGCAGCTTTACCCTAGATGGTACACAACGCGGCTGTCGACAGGCGGCAGTTGGATTTTCGGATTCTGGGGAGTCCAGGTCAGCACGGCAGAGAATATCGAAGTTCTCTGGTAAATTTCCCTAGAAGCAGAAAACATGTATTTGAAAACTAAACATCGATACATTGACCCAAACACGAAAACTAAATAATCTCACAAAAGAAATCGACCGACAAAATAATCTGATCCTTGCACTACAAGAACCACGACTAACTGACAATGAAACCTTGCATTACGGAAACCATTGTATCTTCAAGAGCAAAATACAACAAAAGGTAGCGAAAAGAATACCAACCCTCTGCATTGCATTTCTCGAACACAGATCTATCATCAACTCTGTCAAAGAAATCAGACCCATCAACAATCGACTTACGACTATGCTCATTCAGAGCCCCAGTAAAAATTATACACTCATCAATGCACATACTCCCATCAACATCGAAAATAATAAAAACACCGGAAATGTCGAAAAATTCGGGAACACACTCGAAAATACTATGACCAAAATTCATCAAGATGACGTGATAATACTAGTGGGAGACTTCAACTCTCGATTTGGGACTGAAAACACCTATAGGAAAATCATTGGTACAAATTCAACACGCCGAAACGCTTAGACCAACTGCACACGTCTGACTGACATCTGCTAACAATTCAACCACAAAAGGATATCTTCCCACTTTAGGAAAAAACCAGTTCTCAGCTAACATGCTTGGTTGGCAGGTGCAAGCTGCTTTCGTTCGCCTTTCGAGACTCACTGAAGGCCAGATTTTTAATTCTTTTATAGCAGAGCTACAAACTCACTAAGGGAATCATAAGAAATCGCTCGAGCAAAATTCGTCTTGCTACTTTCAGTAACCCTTAGTGTCAGAGCGAAAACAGTACGCTACTGCCAAATTCGTAATGTCACTTTTGTTTTCTGCCGACATATTTTTTGTTGTTGTGAATACATAATTTCTCTATGAAATGCCACATTTTCATAATACTTGCGAATGATACAGGAAATGAAGTAATTACAAATCTTTACGAAGTCAAAAGTCGGTAATATCCTACTAATTCCTGTTAAAAGAGTCTCAATCATCTTACAAACACTTAACGCTTTATTAAGATAGACTGCTGTCGTGACGTTTTTGTAGTAAGCTCATTTTAATTTGTATTAGTACAGTGAATATTTTAATTGTTTTGTCCATTAGTTTACTAAACGCAACAGTAATCATCAAAATGAAATTAATCAGCAGCAGAATTTTATTTCACGATATCTAAAACAATCTGACAATGCTAAAGTTGTTTACTAATTCTACGCCCGTAGAAACCCACTGGTTCTAACAATGCCATTGAACCAGTGTAGTTTTAAGAGTATTTTCGTCTAGAAATGAATGGCCTCGATGGTTGATCGATCAAGAGCGGGAAAGGTAAAATTTTACGAATATATGACGAGAGGGACAAGTGCTTGAGAGAGGACTTCCCTATCAATTTAAATGCCTATGAGAAGACTTTCCTGGATGTTGTTGGCAACAAATTTCAGCTGTGTTGCACACACCCCTTGCGGCAGAATTCGTAGCCCAAAACACACTTTTGGAGCTATCAGACGTAAAATATTATATTTACACTACTCTTTGCTCGAGTTTGCGTCTTTTGGTTTGGCTCAGCCTTTCATTTCTTCTTAGGAACTTAACGATAAAGGCATCATAACACGTCACCAGTAACAGTACTGCATAGGAATGCTCAATGAGCGACCTGATGACGTTCAATAGTAGTCACTCCGTTGATTTTTGTTGTTTCGAATTAGAGCATGCGGTACTCCTACACCAGAATTCTGAACTTTGCCTGTTGAATGCAAATGGCGCATGATGGTATAATGGTTATCTGTCACATATATATCAGTAGTCGAGACTTCCTTAATGTGGAAAATCATTCATGCCAGAACGGTCTTTGGCGTATTTTTCCGAAAAGCACTCGCTCCAAACACAGTTCAAATCTTTCTAGCTGCCTCCTCTGCGTTCACCCCTCTGTTATACCAAAAGTAAACGTTGTGTTGCAGATGTTACACCTTTTTCCAATTGCGACTCAATTTTACAATGCTTAACTGTAGTTCATGATTTTCAAGTATGCAGAATCCAATGCTTAGCTACAAGATGATAGTTAGAACTTCAAATTCGAAAATGACAGTTGATCCATACACTGACAGCGTCGCGCCGCGCTCACCTGGGCGGCGCCGGATTTCAGGCGGCGGGTGGCGTCTTGCCGGTGGCCGGTAGCCGCTGCAGCGCGAAGAAACGCTCCGAGCGTAAGCTGTTATGATCGCGACGCAGCCACGAGCTGTCCTGCGGAATTGTTTCTGGAATACTTGTTATTGCTGGTGGGTAGAATGTTAAGCGAATTATCTTCCATGTTCAATCAGACTCATAACTTTCGACCGACATGTGGTAAAAAAAAAAAAAAAATTACACTGGACGCGAACATGCGACCACAAGTTTACAATGCACGACGATTACCACTAGACCACGGGCTAACCCAGTTCGAGAACATCTCGGAAGTAGACAACACTTCCTCCTAATGTCCTCCAAATGTCGGCTTGTAGAAACTGTAGCGCACATCTTCTTACGTGAAAATAGAATCACAATTTGGAACTGGACTAGGAAGAAATTAGCACTATCAGCATAACCGCAGAAAGTCATACACCGATAACTGAAGCTTTACAACCCGACGGGAAATGTTACCCGTCCGCTAAGAATAACACAAAAATGGTTCAAATGGCTCTGAGCACTATGGGAATTAACTTCTAAGGTCATCAGTCCCCTAGAACTTAGAACTACTTAAACCTAACTAACCTAAGGACATCACACACATCCATGCCCGAGGCAGGATTCGAACCTGCGACCGTAGCGGTCGCGCGGGTCCGGACTGTAGCGCCTAGAACCGCTCGGCCACCCAGGCCGGCTAAGAATAACAGTTATTCGTGGCTTCTGGGACAGTTTCTGTTTTACGTCGTAACAAACGATACTTAGAACTTAGAAGAGTACATGTTTTATATTACAGAAGAAGATTTTAAGCTGAAGAAGAATAACAAATATAAGAAATGGTTTCAATTTTTTTTAATCTATACGTGGGCTACAAAGAGGTGGACAGTTTTTTTGTTTAGAAGCATAATACTATATTTTCACTTATTTTATTCCTGGAATTTTCTTAAGCAGAATACTATTCTTTCACTTTTTTATACCTGGAATATACTTTTATGTTGATTCTAAAATCAGAACTGTTGTAATTAGGCAAAACCCCTCCGGCTCCGAAAGTTCTTTCATTTGTTGAAAAATAAATGGCTTCGTTACAGACCTCATATGCATCCAGTGCATAATAACTTAAACTGTGAATATATTTCTGAATGAATGTTTACTATGTATTTTTCCGTCACCATTTTCACCGTTATGTTCTACAAGAAACGCACGCCAATGGAGGCTACAATCCGTAATTTATTTTACCTTAATAACTACATCAATTTTGTTCTCCAATTTAAAGTAATATATGGGTGCAAACATGGAATACATTTGAATAATGCAGCTGCTCAGTGATAGGTATGGGAGAGGCATTGTGGCCAGCCCTCGGATCATCGACCCCTCCCCTCTTTGCCTCTACATACCTGGTGCTGAAAGTCTTCTCAGCTTAAAAAAAAATAATAGTGCATTGATCAGCACGTGTGTCTACTAAGCAGGAGGTCCATGTTCGAAGTCCAGTCGGTCACAAATTTTCATCTGCCGTCGTTGCTGTATTTTTAACGCGCTGTGACAGTGTGGACGTCGGTCCTTCGATATTTAAGATGCAATTGTTTTTTGAGGCAATAGAGGTGATTTGCGAACATTTGTCTTGCCATCAGTGTAGCAGGACTTCAACGGGATCCAACCCTTAGTCATTGCTTTGTGCCAACGCTAGCCCATGTCATATTTATGCGAATCAGATTGTAGTTCATATTTAGTCAAATAACGTATGGTAAATATACAAGTATGCCGGCCGGAGTGGCCGAACTGTTCTAGGATCTACGGTCTGGAACCGCGCGACCGCTACGGTCGCAAGTTCGAATCCTGTCTCTGGCATGGATGTGTCTGATGTCCTAAGGTTTAAGTTCAAGAAAAATGTGTGTGAAATCTTATGGGACATAACTGTTAGGACCATCAGGCCATAAGCTTACACACTACTTAACCTAAATAATCCTATGGACAAACACACACACCCATGCCCAAGGGAGGACTCGAACCACCGGCGGGACCAGCCGCACAGTCCCCGACTGCAGCGCCCTAGACCGCTTTTTTTATTTTTTATTTTTTTTTTATTTTTTTATTTTGTTTTTTTTTTACTTTTTCTTCAACTTTTTTTTACGCTCTATCCTTTTTTTTTATACAGGCGACGGTGGGGGCGCGGGGGGCAAAGTGGGCAGGGGTTGAAACCTGAGGCCTGGCCACAGTGTCCCCCCCACCACCACCGAGCCTGTGGTGTTTAGGGAAATAGGAGACACAGGAATCAACAGTAGTGGAAGGCGTTGTTATTTATTTATTTGCATGTGTTTGTAAGATTCACTAATATCATGAAATTATGGGAACACATCGGCGAAAAGGAAAAGAAATATAAATTCTGGTTAAAGAAAAAGAAAGGAAAAAGGAAAAGCAAAAAGAAATAAAATCCGCGCAATCTGCGACGCGCTCTCCCATCCGCGGAGGTCAGAAGTAGAATAGATCGTAGGCGGTTGAAACTCAGACACCGCCAGGGGAGGAGCCAGGCACCCCCCAACTCAGTGGAGGTCTAACAAAGACCGCTCGAAGATAGTTAGCAAATAATGTTCGGTATCGTGGCGAGTTTTCGAGAGCTGCATGGGCTGTTCGTAAATAGGTCCAAAAGTCGAGGCGGGATTTAGGTCCCTCATGAAAGAGATAAGCGACCGCCCATCCTTTGACCCACGTAATAGCATGACATTTGGCGGCGGGAAAATGTCGGTCCTCCGGGTATAGAAACATTCGAGGTTCGATTGTGTCGGGTGGCACCCGGAGATAGCAGGCAATGATTTGCTGCACGAAGCGCCATACATCTTGCGACGAGGCGCATGTCAGACGGTGTTCATCAGTGTCCAGTTGCTGGCAAAGGAGACAAAGAGGGGATTCTGACAAGCCAATGTTGTGCAGGCGCTGCTTCGTGGCAAATTTCCTGTTGACTATGTGATACCACAGTGCCCGGACGTTCGTAGGGAGGAAGGGCTGGTGGACGGTAGTCCACACTATGGGCCACTGGATGGAGGGATGTTTGGTCTCCATCACATTCCGGGGAACACATCGCAGCAACAGGCTGTAAAAATCCTTAGTCCTAGGTGGGCGTGTATCTGGGAGACTGGTATGTATGTAACTGTAGTCGACGAAAAAGGTCGAAATATGGGACAAATAAGGCACGATATGGCCGACAGACACCGGTGGTGAGGTGGAAGCAGGTAGGAGGACTTCAAGCAGGCTGCGTGTTAGAGATGTACCCTGGGCCATCCACTGTTTTCTCATGGTACTCATGTACAAGGCTGCAGCTCGCATACGGACATTGACGAGCCCGACGCCACCATACCGTGAGGGCAGGGTAAGTGTCTCATAACGGACTTTAAACATCGAACCAGCCGTGAGATAATAGCCAAAAGCCGCCTGAAGGTTGCGCCCAATTCCAGTTGGCAGAGGGAGAACTTGCGCGATGTGAACCAATTTTGATGCCACATAAAGATTAATAAACTCAACCCGTTGAAGTGTGTCCTGGCGGCGCAAGAGGTTCTGGCGGACGTCGTTGCGGATGACGTGTAACAGGCGACGGAAATTCGTTGCCGCTGTGCGTGTTACCGTGGGGGTAAAGGTAATGCCCAAGTACCGGAAAGTCCGCACAAGCGGCAGGGGTGCAACTTCACCCTCCTGGAGGCCTCGTCCAATGTGCATTGCAGAAGATTTGGCGACATTCATGGCACTGCCAGCGACAGCCCCATAACGGGTAATCAATTCGAGGACTTCCCGAATCTCAGAGCCGGAGCGAATGAGGAGGAGGAGGTCATCAGTATATGCCCGACAGCGAAAAGTGTGTTGGCGTAGGGTGAGGCCAGAGAGCTTGGTCGTCAAGCCACCAAGAAGGGGCTCAAGGGCAATGGCATACAGGAGGGTAGAGAGGGGACACCCCTGCCGTATCGAACGGCAGATAGGTACCGGCCCTGCTAAACGTCCATTGACTTGGACACGTGAACTGGCACTGTCGTAAAGACGCCGGATGACGTCGAGAAACGGAGGGGGGATGCCCATTCGGGCTGCCACCGAAAACAGGAAACGATGACGCACTTTATCGAAGGCGCTGTCGAAGTCTATAGCGACAACCGCTGCCCGGAGTCTGCAGGCCGCCGCTATCGCAATTAAGTCGCGGCATTCCCCTGTGGCAGTCTGTATGTTAACCTGTCCGCCAGGCGTCGTTTGCTCTGGCGAGAGGATATGAGGGAGTGTAGTTCGGAGCCGCATTGCCAGTAAGCGCGCGAAAATCTTGTAATCGGCATTGAGTAGGGTGAGCGGTCTGTAACTCGTGACCATCGAACCTCGGGCTGGTTTGTGGACCGGTATAATGATGCCCTCAGCAAAGGCGGGTGGGATTGCTTGGTCAGATGTCATCAGTTCTTGGTACATAGTCGTCCACCGTGGTGCCATGAGGTCCCGAAAGGTACGGTAAAACTCAATCGGTAAGCCGTCAAAGCCGGGCGATCTGTTGACTGCACCCTTGGCGATGGCATGGTTGACTTCGTCTAGCGTGACCGGCACTGTCAAAGCATCCGCCTCCGTGTGGGGGAGGGTGCGCGTGACGTAATGCAAAATGGAGTCGTCTGCTGCAGTTCCAACGTCTTCATCACTATAAGTACGACGGTAGTGCTCGACGAATGCGTGGACAATGTCATTCTGAGTGGTCACCTGCGTTCCATGAGGCGTGGTCAGAGTGCTGATGATCTGCCGACGACGCCTTCGTTTGTCGGACACTATATCATGCATGGATGGAATTTCTAAATCCGCGTGATCGTGGCGCCGCGTCCTTATCACGACCCCTTGCAGTTTCCGGCGTGCCAGCGCAATTATCTTCGCCTTAGTTCGTTGCCGTTCCAACTGGTTGTCCGGGGTTGGCGGTTGAGCATCCAGATCTCGGAGAATCGCGTAATAGAAGTCAACAGTGGTGCGATGCCAGTCGGCCATGTCCTTCCCGTATCTCATCAGTGTCCTCCGGATCGCCGGCTTGGCACAATCCAACCACCACGTCAATGTCGAGTGGTAGCGGGGAAGGCGTCGTTCGCAGGCTGTCCACGTTTCAGTGACTTGTTGGCGACACGCCAGGTCATGCAAGTGTGAGGTATTGAGTTTCCATGGCGCACGGCTGCGCCATACTGATTGCGGCGGAAGGAGGACCGTACAGATGTAAGCGCAATGGTCGGAAAACGCCAGCGGCCATCGTTCGGCGCCCCGTATCGCAGATCTAAGAGTTTGTGAGACATATATCCTGTCTAGTCGACTTGCGGAATGACTGGTAAGAAAGGTATGGCCAGAAAGGTCGCCGTGTTGAACTTCCCAGGTATCGTGAAGCAGGAGGTCTCGCACCACTATACGTAGCTCCTGGCATGTAGTATAGTGGGGAATCTGATCTTTAGGATGCAGAACGCAGTTAAAATCACCTCCTAGTAGGCAATGGTCATACCGCCCTAAAAACAGGGGAGCGATTTCCTCGGTATAAAACTGGGCTCTTTCATGCCGTCGGTCGGTGCCTGAGGGAGCGTAGACATTAATGATGCGTGTCCCCATGGCAGTGAGTGCCATGCCCCGAGCTGATGGAAGGAAGGCGACATCGGTCACAGAAATCCCGTGGCGGACGTAGATGGCCACCCCGCGGCCCATAGGATCACTCGCGGAGGCGTGGGCGGTATAGCCATTGATATCCGGGAGACTAGCCATGTGAACTTCCTGCAGAATGGCGAAATCAATATCCGAAGCCCAGAACATCTCCTGCATAAGGCGGATTTTCACCCTGGAACGGATGTTGTTGGTGTTGATGGTTGCTATCCGGTAGGCCTGGTGTCGGATTGCTGGAGGCTGGTCCACTCCGCTGTCCGCGCAAGGGTGTGGGCGTCGCAGCGGAACATTATCCCGCTGGCCCGCAGGGGAGTCTGGGGAGAGTATCATTAGTGGTGAGGCCGTGACGGCGCAGGGTCCCGTAACGGGTCCTGCTCCTCGACCTCCTCCTCGTGCCACGCCGTGGAAGCGGAAACTGGTGTATCGTCCATTTTGCCTGCAGAAGATGTTGTAATTGTGCGTGGTGTAGTATCGCCTGTGTTACGTTCAGGATTTAGTTCAGCGTCAGCACGGGGCGCAGGCACACCGATAGATGTCTCCGCGCTCATAACGTCTTCGTCAGCAGTAGCGGGTTCTGAGGCCTCGTGCTCGTCGACGGTTACGTCCTCCTCGACTTGTAACGTCTCCTCTTGGCCGGAAAAGGTGCGACGTCTTCGCTTGCGACGTTTCGGGGAACGTTGTTTCCTTGTGCGACCCTCCGTGTCAGACGACGCAAGGGAGTCGCGTCGTTCTGGCAGAAAGGCCGCTGTAGGAACGATGAGCGAGTCGATCTCCATCGTGTTTTCGAGGCCAGGGTCAGCGTCTGGTTGCGCCGGCATCTTCGGAGCGGCGTCGATGGCCGGCCGAGGCGGCGGGTCGTCCGAGGCGCTCTCCGTCGGTGTCGGGTCGGGCTCGTTGATGGCGTCGTTTGTGGTGACCGGGCGACGTTGCAAAGCGGTAGGAGAAGCTAGAGCAGCGGCATAGGTCACCGGTAGCACCGTAGGTTGCGACGTGGGTGGTTCTTCGGCAGCTGGAAGTTGCGTAATACGCCGTTGTAGGCATTCGGATCTAAGGTGGCCTTCTTTACCGCACCCGGAACAGGTCCGAGGCTGGCCGTCGTATATAATTATTGCACGGCATCCGCCAATCTGTAAATAGGACGGGACGTGGCTTCGGAGATCTATGGTGACCTGTCGGACCCCGTTTAGGACAGGATACGTCCGAAACTGTGTCCACTTCTCCGCAGTGTGGCCATGGACTGTGCCGTATGGGCGTAGTGCCGCGACGACTTCCTCAGCAGGAAGTTCGAATGGCAGTTCGAAAATGCGTATCGTTCGCATACCTAAGCCTGCGTGGTCGACGGTTACCTCCCCCACATTGCCATCAGCGTGACAGAAGCGGAGCCCCTGTTTGGTCTCACGTAGTATGCGTTCGCACGCCGCGTCGTTAATGATTTTCACATAGACCGTGCTGCTCACGATGGACAAATGTATGCCGATAATATCGGTCGCCGGGATCTTCACTTCCTCTCGCAGAAAACGCTCCACATCGAGTGCTTTGGGTCGGGCATAATCTTTGCAGAAAGTAAATCGGAGTGTTGATTTACGGTAACGGTTCGCCATGGATCGTACAAGGTAAGCCGGCACTTAAGCAACGGCCGTCAGAAAGTAAACAAGGCGAGCTCGCGCGCCGCACGAAGTCAACACGTACGCGTCCGCTCTGTTGCCCTGCCGAAGGCAGACTGACCGTTCGGCTAATATCGCGCTGCTCTGTTTGAGTAGTTCTAAGTTCTAGCGGACTGATGACCTCAGAAGTTAAGTCCGATAGTGCTCAGAGCCATTTAAATCATTTTTGAAGTATAAAAGTATTTACGAACAGTAGAAGCAGCATTGCAGCGAACTGATCACTTAACCAAGTGCAACATAGAGTACCTGTGTAATGAATCATTCCAGCTGTATAGCTGAGAGTAATATTTGTTAAGCAATTCATTGCAGAATTAATGTAATACCCGCACGATGATCTCTGTCGTCATACTGTACCATTAGCAGACCGCGAATGGAGTACTATGTTCGTTAAATCGGATTACTCAAGATGAGAAGCGACGAACGCCACAACACTACCTTTTACTTAAGAAGGGCAGTCAGTGCTAAATTATGTGCGCCACCATTAACGTTACTGTAAGCAGTTTGACAGCATAACACCACCACAACTACTGACAACCTGAACCATTATCATCACGCAGTTGTAACTCGCAGTGATTAGAGGTTGCTGATGTTCGTCAAGAATAGCGGAAAGCGTCTCTGAAGTTCCATTTGCATTACGACTAGGACGGAGAGAATCCTGAATAACAGTAATAGGTCACCCAGCGAAGAGAAGAGTCCACGTATTGTCTCAAGTTCTTGCAGTTTGATATTAATGCAGTTCCCGATGGTTTCACACTAACGGGTTCTTTTGGCTATCGAAATACTCATATGCGAATTATAAAAGTGTAATTGCTAGAACGCCCAACTACCTTAATAACACCTCATTCTGGATTGAATATGACTCGGGAAATGACGTTAATTTGACGTTTCCATCCATCACCTGTCGTCTTACTGAATGAAGTCTGAAGTGCACGCACAGTTGTGTTGCCTGCCGCATGGATTCTGTGAAGTGTTGTGGCAGCTGACAGTCATTGCTGAATACAGACATGTGCAAATATCCTCGCTGCTCTAGGGGAACTAGTCTTTATTGCATTTTTCCGTACCGTAATTATCACAATAACACAAGGCTTATTCTGCTGAAGAACTTGATGCCACAAGTCCTTAAATAAGAACCTCCTAGCGGGAGTAATGCATGAAAGGAAACAGACTGTTGGACAAAAGAATGGACAGCTCCCTGCTTTATGCGTTTCCGATAGTGCCTACGAAAAGAATCTGGTGTCACATTTTGCTTCACAACCGTAAGCTGTTTATTTTTTTACTTCATACTAAAACAAAAGTGATGATATGAGAAGAGGAAGTGACTTATATGCTTCTCAGGAACTTTAGTTTTTCGTGTTTATTTTCTCACTTCATACTAAAACACTCTGTGACCAAAATGGTACTGACACAGAGGATGACAGACTAAAGGCGGAAATACTAAATGTCTTTTTCCAAAGCTGTTTCACAGAGGAAGACTGCACTGTAGTTCCGTCTCTAGATTGTCGCACAGATGACAAAATGGTAGATATTGAAATAGACGACAGAGGGATAGAGAAACAATTAAAATTGCTCAAAAGAGGGAAGGCCGCTGGACCTAATAGGATACCAGTTCGATTTTACACGCAGTACGCGAAGGAACTTGCCCCCCTTCTTGCAGCGGTGTACCGTAGGTCTCTAGAAGAGCGTAGCGTTCCAAAGGATTGGAAAAGGGCACAGGTCATCCCCAATTTCAAGAAGGGACGTCGAACAGATGTGCAGAACTATAGACCTATATCTCTAACGTCGATCAGTTGTAGAATTTTGGAACACGAATTATGTTCGAGTATAAGGACTTTTCTGGAGACTAGAAATCTACTCTGTAGGAATCAGCATGGGTTTCGAAAAAGACGGTCGTGTGAAACCCAGCTCGTGCTATTCGTCCACGAGACTCATAGGGCCATAGACACGGGTTCACAGGTAGATGACGTGTTTCTTGACTTCCGCAAGGCGTCCGATACAGTTCCCCGCAGTCGTTTAATGAACAAAGTAAGAGCATATGCACTATCAGACCAATTGTGTGATTGGATTGAAGAGCTCCTAGATAATAGAACGCAGCATGTCATTCTCAATGGAGAGAAGTCTTCCGAAATAAGAGTGATTTCAGGTGTGCCGCAGGGGAGTGTCATAGTACCGTTGCTATTTACAATATACTTAAATGACCTTGTGGATGATATCGGAAGTTCACTGAAGCTTTTTGCAGATGATTCTGTGGTGTATCGAGAGGTTCTAACAATGGAAAATTGTACTGAACCGCAGAAGGATCTGCAGCAAATTGACGCATGGTGCAGGGAATGGCAATTGAATCTCAATGTAGACAAGTGTAATGTGCTGCGAATACATAGAAAGATATTTCCCTTATCATTTAGCTACAAAATAGCAGGTCAGCAACTGGAAGCAGTTAATTCCATAAATTATCTGGGAGTACGCAGGCAGTCACATCCGCTCACTGCAGTCAGAGCCAAGGTGATTTCTTTCTGTTTATGGCGAAGCGTCTGCTGCAGTGTCCACAATCAGCCAACATAAACAAATCGCGGCGGCATTGGGCACTGCTAATCGGTGCACTTGTCGCGAGCCTCGACAACAAGAGCGCACTGTCTCTGCTAACGATACTATGGAGTTAATACGTCTTAGTTAACGTAATATGCAGGACGTGGGTTGGGTGAAAATTCAGTTTGTAACTTCCCATCGCATTAAAATACTTAACAGTCATATTTGATGCAATATTTATTGTTGGTTGTCTCTCCAATGTTGATAGTCTTGATTCAGATTGTACGTGAACACGTAACCACACACACACAGATGCAAACAGTCGTTGATTCCAGTGAGGGTGACAACTACTGTGTGTTGAACAACACATCCACCTGTCAATTCCTCAGCTAGCGTTGAGTGGATGAGATTTTTCAATTACCTTGCACTGCAAGAATTGTAAGGAGGAGACTGAAAGTAAATGGACTTGTATGCTATATCCACATTAAGACTGACTGACTGAGCCGACCGCGGTGGCCGTGCGGTTCTAGGCGCTCCAGTCCGAAGCCGCGCTGCTGCTACGGCCGCAGGTTCGAATCCTGCCTCGGGCATGGGTGTGTGTGATGTCCTTAGGTTAGTTAGGTTTATGTAGTTCTAAGTTCTAGGGTATTGATGACAACAGCAGTTGAGTCCCATAGTGCTCAGAGCCATTTGAACCATTTTTTGAACTGACTGGCTGAATCCGACAAGAAAGATCTGGTATCAAAATGAAATTATAGAAATCGGATAATTTAAACGTCTGTATTGCAACAATGCTGCGCACATAAATTCCTATGATGGAGTAACAGGTAGCAGCTGTCTAAGAAAAAGTGAGAAATATGTCTACTAGCAGCAATGTAACGTAATTATAACCCATATGTATGTGATGGAAATACTGAACCGAACAATACACATCTATTTCAGTGGTGGGATGATACACCATATCGGATTTGCTGATGACGTAATGACGAGAATAATAATAATAATAATAATAACAATAATAAAAATAATTATCCCGTTTGGGGATAGTGGAAACCCTCCCCCATATGGGTGGTACCGAGGAAATCAAGTACTTGGGGTGAACCAAATACTAACACAATCCTGAAAGGCTACTCACTCCGTTGAACCCAAAATCCAGAGACGTCAGTGTGAAAATCACCGCTACTCTGGTCACCGTCTGTTAATCTCAATCATCTCGGCTGAAAATATTTGCTTCCAAACGCTTCAACACCCTCTGGTCCCGCGGTGGTCTAGCGGTTCTGGCGCTGCAGTCCGGAACCGCGGGACTGCTACGGTCGCAGGTTCGAATCCTGCCTCGGGCATGGGTGTGTGTTATGTCCTTAGGTTAGTTAGGTTTAAGTAGTTCTAAGTTCTAGGGGACTTATGACCTAATATGTTGAGTCCCATAGTGCTCAGAGCCATTTGAACCATTTTTGAACCCTCTGGTCCTGTCCGGTCCTGGTATCAACGAAGCCAAACCAATTAAACACAAGCAAACATCAACTATGCAAGCAAAGGCAGCTTTACCCTAGATGGTACACAACGCGGCTGTCGACAGGCGGCAGTTGGATTTTCGGATTCTGGGGAGTCCAGGTCAGCACGGCAGAGAATATCGAAGTTCTCTGGTAAATTTCCCTAGAAGCAGAAAACATGTATTTGAAAACTAAACATCGATACATTGACCCAAACACGAAAACTAAATAATCTCACAAAAGAAATCGACCGACAAAATATTCTGATCCTTGCACTACAAGAACCACGACTAACTGACAATGAAACCTTGCATTACGGAAACCATTGTATCTTCAAGAGCAAAATACAACAAAAGGTAGCGAAAAGAATACCAACCCTCTGCATTGCATTTCTCGAACACAGATCTATCATCAACTCTGTCAAAGAAATCAGACCCATCAACAATCGACTTACGACTATGCTCATTCAGAGCCCCAGTAAAAATTATACACTCATCAATGCACATACTCCCATCAACATCGAAAATAATAAAAACACCGGAAATGTCGAAAAATTCGGGAACACACTCGAAAATACTATGACCAAAATTCATCAAGATGACGTGATAATACTAGTGGGAGACTTCAACTCTCGATTTGGGACTGAAAACACCTATAGGAAAATCATTGGTACAAATTCAACACGCCGAAACGCTTAGACCAACTGCACACGTCTGACTGACATCTGCTAACAATTCAACCACAAAAGGATATCTTCCCACTTTAGGAAAAAACCAGTTCTCAGCTAACATGCTTGGTTGGCAGGTGCAAGCTGCTTTCGTTCGCCTTTCGAGACTCACTGAAGGCCAGATTTTTAATTCTTTTATAGCAGAGCTACAAACTCACTAAGGGAATCATAAGAAATCGCTCGAGCAAAATGCGTCTTGCTACTTTCAGTAACCCTTAGTGTCAGAGCGAAAACAGTACGCTACTGCCAAATTCGTAATGTCACTTTTGTTTTCTGCCGACATATTTTTTGTTGTTGTGAATACATAATTTCTCTATGAAATGCCACATTTTCATAATACTTGCGAATGATACAGGAAATGAAGTAATTACAAATCTTTACGAAGTCAAAAGTCGGTAATATCCTACTAATTCCTGTTAAAAGAGTCTCAATCATCTTACAAACACTTAACGCTTTATTAAGATAGACTGCTGTCGTGACGTTTTTGTAGTAAGCTCATTTTAATTTGTATTAGTACAGTGAATATTTTAATTGTTTTGTCCATTAGTTTACTAAACGCAACAGTAATCATCAAAATGAAATTAATCAGCAGCAGAATTTTATTTCACGATATCTAAAACAATCTGACAATGCTAAAGTTGTTTACTAATTCTACGCCCGTAGAAACCCACTGGTTCTAACAATGCCATTGAACCAGTGTAGTTTTAAGAGTATTTTCGTCTAGAAATGAATGGCCTCGATGGTTGATCGATCAAGAGCGGGAAAGGTAAAATTTTACGAATATATGACGAGAGGGACAAGTGCTTGAGAGAGGACTTCCCTATCAATTTAAATGCCTATGAGAAGACTTTCCTGGATGTTGTTGGCAACAAATTTCAGCTGTGTTGCACACACCCCTTGCGGCAGAATTCGTAGCCCAAAACACACTTTTGGAGCTATCAGACGTAAAATATTATATTTACACTACTCTTTGCTCGAGTTTGCGTCTTTTGGTTTGGCTCAGCCTTTCATTTCTTCTTAGGAACTTAACGATAAAGGCATCATAACACGTCACCAGTAACAGTACTGCATAGGAATGCTCAATGAGCGACCTGATGACGTTCAATAGTAGTCACTCCGTTGATTTTTGTTGTTTCGAATTAGAGCATGCGGTACTCCTACACCAGAATTCTGAACTTTGCCTGTTGAATGCAAATGGCGCATGATGGTATAATGGTTATCTATCACATATATATCAGTAGTCGAGACTTCCTTAATGTGGAAAATCATTCATGCCAGAACGGTCTTTGGCGTATTTTTCCGAAAAGCACTCGCTCCAAACACAGTTCAAATCTTTCTAGCTGCCTCCTCTGCGTTCACCCCTCTGTTATACCAAAAGTAAACGTTGTGTTGCAGATGTTACACCTTTTTCCAATTGCGACTCAATTTTACAATGCTTAACTGTAGTTCATGATTTTCAAGTATGCAGAATCCAATGCTTAGCTACAAGATGATAGTTAGAACTTCAAATTCGAAAATGACAGTTGATCCATACACTGACAGCGTCGCGCCGCGCTCACCTGGGCGGCGCCGGATTTCAGGCGGCGGGTGGCGTCTTGCCGGTGGCCGGTAGCCGCTGCAGCGCGAAGAAACGCTCCGAGCGTAAGCTGTTATGATCGCGACGCAGCCACGAGCTGTCCTGCGGAATTGTTTCTGGAATACTTGTTATTGCTGGTGGGTAGAATGTTAAGCGAATTATCTTCCATGTTCAATCAGACTCATAACTTTCGACCGACATGTGGTAAAAAAAAAAAAAAATTACACTGGACGCGAACATGCGACCACAAGTTTACAATGCACGACGATTACCACTAGACCACGGGCTAACCCAGTTCGAGAACATCTCGGAAGTAGACAACACTTCCTCCTAATGTCCTCCAAATGTCGGCTTGTAGAAACTGTAGCGCACATCTTCTTACGTGAAAATAGAATCACAATTTGGAACTGGACTAGGAAGAAATTAGCACTATCAGCATAACCGCAGAAAGTCATACACCGATAACTGAAGCTTTACAACCCGACGGGAAATGTTACCCGTCCGCTAAGAATAACACAAAAATGGTTCAAATGGCTCTGAGCACTATGGGAATTAACTTCTAAGGTCATCAGTCCCCTAGAACTTAGAACTACTTAAACCTAACTAACCTAAGGACATCACACACATCCATGCCCGAGGCAGGATTCGAACCTGCGACCGTAGCGGTCGCGCGGGTCCGGACTGTAGCGCCTAGAACCGCTCGGCCACCCAGGCCGGCTAAGAATAACAGTTATTCGTGGCTTCTGGGACAGTTTCTGTTTTACGTCGTAACAAACGATACTTAGAACTTAGAAGAGTACATGTTTTATATTACAGAAGAAGATTTTAAGCTGAAGAAGAATAACAAATATAAGAAATGGTTTCAATTTTTTTTTAATCTATACGTGGGCTACAAAGAGGTGGACAGTTTTTTTGTTTAGAAGCATAATACTATATTTTCACTTATTTTATTCCTGGAATTTTCTTAAGCAGAATACTATTCTTTCACTTTTTTATACCTGGAATATACTTTTATGTTGATTCTAAAATCAGAACTGTTGTAATTAGGCAAAACCCCTCCGGCTCCGAAAGTTCTTTCATTTGTTGAAAAATAAATGGCTTCGTTACAGACCTCATATGCATCCAGTGCATAATAACTTAAACTGTGAATATATTTCTGAATGAATGTTTACTATGTATTTTTCCGTCACCATTTTCACCGTTATGTTCTACAAGAAACGCACGCCAATGGAGGCTACAATCCGTAATTTATTTTACCTTAATAACTACATCAATTTTGTTCTCCAATTTAAAGTAATATATGGGTGCAAACATGGAATACATTTGAATAATGCAGCTGCTCAGTGATAGGTATGGGGGAGGCATTGTGGCCAGCCCTCGGATCATCGACCCCTCCCCTCTTTGCCTCTACATACCTGGTGCTGAAAGTCTTCTCAGCTTAAAAAAAAATAATAGTGCATTGATCAGCACGTGTGTCTACTAAGCAGGAGGTCCATGTTCGAAGTCCAGTCGGTCACAAATTTTCATCTGCCGTCGTTGCTGTATTTTTAACGCGCTGTGACAGTGTGGACGTCGGTCCTTCGATATTTAAGATGCAATTGTTTTTTGAGGCAATAGAGGTGATTTGCGAACATTTGTCTTGCCATCAGTGTAGCAGGACTTCAACGGGATCCAACCCTTAGTCATTGCTTTGTGCCAACGCTAGCCCATGTCATATTTATGCGAATCAGATTGTAGTTCATATTTAGTCAAATAACGTATGGTAAATATACAAGTATGCCGGCCGGAGTGGCCGAACTGTTCTAGGATCTACGGTCTGGAACCGCGCGACCGCTACGGTCGCAAGTTCGAATCCTGTCTCTGGCATGGATGTGTCTGATGTCCTAAGGTTTAAGTTCAAGAAAAATGTGTGTGAAATCTTATGGGACATAACTGTTAGGACCATCAGGCCATAAGCTTACACACTACTTAACCTAAATAATCCTATGGACAAACACACACACCCATGCCCAAGGGAGGACTCGAACCACCGGCGGGACCAGCTGCACAGTCCCCGACTGCAGCGCCCTAGACCGCTTTTTTTATTTTTTTATTTTTTTTATTTTTTTATTTTGTTTTTTTTACTTTTTCTTCAACTTTTTTTTACGCTCTATCCTTTTTTTTATACAGGCGACGGTGGGGGTGCGGGGGGCAAAGTGGGCAGGGGTCGAAACCTGAGGCCTGGCCACAGTGTCCCCCCCACCACCACCGAGCCTGTGGTGTTTAGGGAAATAGGAGACACAGGAATCAACAGTAGTGGAAGGCGTTGTTATTTATTTATTTGCATGTGTTTGTAAGATTCACTAATATCATGAAATTATGGGAACACATCGGCGAAAAGGAAAAGAAATATAAATTCTGGTTAAAGAAAAAGAAAGGAAAAAGGAAAAGCAAAAAGAAATAAAATCCGCGCAATCTGCGACGCGCTCTCCCATCCGCGGAGGTCAGAAGTAGAATAGATCGTAGGCGGTTGAAACTCAGACACCGCCAGGGGAGGAGCCAGGCACCCCCCAACTCAGTGGAGGTTTAACAAAGACCGCTCGAAGATAGTTAGCAAATAATGTTCGGTATCGTGGCGAGTTTTCGAGAGCTGCATGGGCTGTTCGTAAATAGGTCCAAAAGTCGAGGCGGGATTTAGGTCCCTCATGAAAGAGATAAGCGACCGCCCATCCTTTGACCCACGTAATAGCATGACATTTGGCGGCGGGAAAATGTCGGTCCTCCGGGTATAGAAACATTCGAGGTTCGATTGTGTCGGGTGGCACCCGGAGATAGCAGGCAATGATTTGCTGCACGAAGCGCCATACATCTTGCGACGAGGCGCATGTCAGACGGTGTTCATCAGTGTCCAGTTGCTGGCAAAGGAGACAAAGAGGGGATTCTGACAAGCCAATGTTGTGCAGGCGCTGCTTCGTGGCAAATTTCCTGTTGACTATGTGATACCACAGTGCCCGGACGTTCGTAGGGAGGAAGGGCTGGTGGACGGTAGTCCACACTATGGGCCACTGGATGGAGGGATGTTTGGTCTCCATCACATTCCGGGGAACACATCGCAGCAACAGGCTGTAAAAATCCTTAGTCCTAGGTGGGCGTGTATCTGGGAGACTGGTATGTATGTAACTGTAGTCGACGAAAAAGGTCGAAATATGGGACAAATAAGGCACGATATGGCCGACAGACACCGGTGGTGAGGTGGAAGCAGGTAGGAGGACTTCAAGCAGGCTGCGTGTTAGAGATGTACCCTGGGCCATCCACTGTTTTCTCATGGTACTCATGTACAAGGCTGCAGCTCGCATACGGACATTGACGAGCCCGACGCCACCATACCGTGAGGGCAGGGTAAGTGTCTCATAACGGACTTTAAACATCGAACCAGCCGTGAGATAATAGCCAAAAGCCGCCTGAAGGTTGCGCCCAATTCCAGTTGGCAGAGGGAGAACTTGCGCGATGTGAACCAATTTTGATGCCACATAAAGATTAATAAACTCAACCCGTTGAAGTGTGTCCTGGCGGCGCAAGAGGTTCTGGCGGACGTCGTTGCGGATGACGTGTAACAGGCGACGGAAATTCGTTGCCGCTGTGCGTGTTACCGTGGGGGTAAAGGTAATGCCCAAGTACCGGAAAGTCCGCACAAGCGGCAGGGGTGCAACTTCACCCTCCTGGAGGCCTCGTCCAATGTGCATTGCAGAAGATTTGGCGACATTCATGGCACTGCCAGCGACAGCCCCATAACGGGTAATCAATTCGAGGACTTCCCGAATCTCAGAGCCGGAGCGAATGAGGAGGAGGAGGTCATCAGCATATGCCCGACAGCGAAAAGTGTGTTGGCGTAGGGTGAGGCCAGAGAGCTTGGTCGTCAAGCCACCAAGAAGGGGCTCAAGGGCAATGGCATACAGGAGGGTAGAGAGGGGACACCCCTGCCGTATCGAACGGCAGATAGGTACCGGCCCTGCTAAACGTCCATTGACTTGGACACGTGAACTGGCACTGTCGTAAAGACGCCGGATGACGTCGAGAAACGGAGGGGGGATGCCCATTCGGGCTGCCACCGAAAACAGGAAACGATGACGCACTTTATCGAAGGCGCTGTCGAAGTCTATAGCGACAACCGCTGCCCGGAGTCTGCAGGCCGCCGCTATCGCAATTAAGTCGCGGCATTCCCCTGTGGCAGTCTGTATGTTAACCTGTCCGCCAGGCGTCGTTTGCTCTGGCGAGAGGATATGAGGGAGTGTAGTTCGGAGCCGCATTGCCAGTAAGCGCGCGAAAATCTTGTAATCGGCATTGAGTAGGGTGAGCGGTCTGTAACTCGTGACCATCGAACCTCGGGCTGGTTTGTGGACCGGTATAATGATGCCCTCAGCAAAGGCGGGTGGGATTGCTTGGTCAGATGTCATCAGTTCTTGGTACATAGTCGTCCACCGTGGTGCCATGAGGTCCCGAAAGGTACGGTAAAACTCAATCGGTAAGCCGTCAAAGCCGGGCGATCTGTTGACTGCACCCTTGGCGATGGCATGGTTGACTTCGTCTAGCGTGACCGGCACTGTCAAAGCATCCGCCTCCGTGTGGGGGAGGGTGCGCGTGACGTAATGCAATATGGAGTCGTCTGCTGCAGTTCCAACGTCTTCATCACTATAAGTACGACGGTAGTGCTCGACGAATGCGTGGACAATGTCATTCTGAGTGGTCACCTGCGTTCCATGAGGCGTGGTCAGAGTGCTGATGATCTGCCGACGACGCCTTCGTTTGTCGGACACTATATCATGCATGGATGGAATTTCTAAATCCGCGTGATCGTGGCGCCGCGTCCTTATCACGACCCCTTGCAGTTTCCGGCGTGCCAGCGCAATTATCTTCGCCTTAGTTCGTTGCCGTTCCAACTGGTTGTCCGGGGTTGGCGGTTGAGCATCCAGATCTCGGAGAATCGCGTAATAGAAGTCAACAGTGGTGCGATGCCAGTCGGCCATGTCCTTCCCGTATCTCATCAGTGTCCTCCGGATCGCCGGCTTGGCACAATCCAACCACCACGTCAATGTCGGGTGGTAGCGGGGAAGGCGTCGTTCGCAGGCTGTCCACGTTTCAGTGACTTGTTGGCGACACGCCAGGTCATGCAAGTGTGAGGTATTGAGTTTCCATGGCGCACGGCTGCGCCATACTGATTGCGGCGGAAGGAGGACCGTACAGATGTAAGCGCAATGGTCGGAAAACGCCAGCGGCCATCGTTCGGCGCCCCGTATCGCAGATCTAAGAGTTTGTGAGACATATATCCTGTCTAGTCGACTTGCGGAATGACTGGTAAGAAAGGTATGGCCAGAAAGGTCGCCGTGTTGAACTTCCCAGGTATCGTGAAGCAGGAGGTCTCGCACCACTATACGTAGCTCCTGGCATGTAGTATAGTGGGGAATCTGATCTTTAGGATGCAGAACGCAGTTAAAATCACCTCCTAGTAGGCAATGGTCATACCGCCCTAAAAACAGGGGAGCGATTTCCTCGGTATAAAACTGGGCTCTTTCATGCCGTCGGTCGGTGCCTGAGGGAGCGTAGACATTAATGATGCGTGTCCCCATGGCAGTGAGTGCCATGCCCCGAGCTGATGGAAGGAAGGCGACATCGGTCACAGAAATCCCGTGGCGGACGTAGATGGCCACCCCGCGGCCCATAGGATCACTCGCGGAGGCGTGGGCGGTATAGCCATTGATATCCGGGAGACTAGCCATGTGAACTTCCTGCAGAATGGCGAAATCAATATCCGAAGCCCAGAACATCTCCTGCATAAGGCGGATTTTCACCCTGGAACGGATGTTGTTGGTGTTGATGGTTGCTATCCGGTAGGCCTGGTGTCGGATTGCTGGAGGCTGGTCCACTCCGCTGTCCGCGCAAGGGTGTGGGCGTCGCAGCGGAACATTATCCCGCTGGCCCGCAGGGGAGTCTGGGGAGAGTATCATTAGTGGTGAGGCCGTGACGGCGCAGGGTCCCGTAACGGGTCCTGCTCCTCGACCTCCTCCTCGTGCCACGCCGTGGAAGCGGAAACTGGTGTATCGTCCATTTTGCCTGCAGAAGATGTTGTAATTGTGCGTGGTGTAGTATCGCCTGTGTTACGTTCAGGATTTAGTTCAGCGTCAGCACGGGGCGCAGGCACACCGATAGATGTCTCCGCGCTCATAACGTCTTCGTCAGCAGTAGCGGGTTCTGAGGCCTCGTGCTCGTCGACGGTTACGTCCTCCTCGACTTGTAACGTCTCCTCTTGGCCGGAAAAGGTGCGACGTCTTCGCTTGCGACGTTTCGGGGAACGTTGTTTCCTTGTGCGACCCTCCGTGTCAGACGACGCAAGGGAGTCGCGTCGTTCTGGCAGAAAGGCCGCTGTAGGAACGATGAGCGAGTCGATCTCCATCGTGTTTTCGAGGCCAGGGTCAGCGTCTGGTTGCGCCGGCATCTTCGGAGCGGCGTCGATGGCCGGCCGAGGCGGCGGGTCGTCCGAGGCGCTCTCCGTCGGTGTCGGGTCGGGCTCGTTGATGGCGTCGTTTGTGGTGACCGGGCGACGTTGCAAAGCGGTAGGAGAAGCTAGAGCAGCGGCATAGGTCACCGGTAGCACCGTAGGTTGCGACGTGGGTGGTTCTTCGGCAGCTGGAAGTTGCGTAATACGCCGTTGTAGGCATTCGGATCTAAGGTGGCCTTCTTTACCGCACCCGGAACAGGTCCGAGGCTGGCCGTCGTATATAATTATTGCACGGCATCCGCCAATCTGTAAATAGGACGGGACGTGGCTTCGGAGATCTATGGTGACCTGTCGGACCCCGTTTAGGACAGGATACGTCCGAAACTGTGTCCACTTCTCCGCAGTGTGGCCATGGACTGTGCCGTATGGGCGTAGTGCCGCGACGACTTCCTCAGCAGGAAGTTCGAATGGCAGTTCGAAAATGCGTATCGTTCGCATACCTAAGCCTGCGTGGTCGACGGTTACCTCCCCCACATTGCCATCAGCGTGACAGAAGCGGAGCCCCTGTTTGGTCTCACGTAGTATGCGTTCGCACGCCGCGTCGTTAATGATTTTCACATAGACCGTGCTGCTCACGATGGACAAATGTATGCCGATAATATCGGTCGCCGGGATCTTCACTTCCTCTCGCAGAAAACGCTCCACATCGAGTGCTTTGGGTCGGGCATAATCTTTGCAGAAAGTAAATCGGAGTGTTGATTTACGGTAACGGTTCGCCATGGATCGTACAAGGTAAGCCGGCACTTAAGCAACGGCCGTCAGAAAGTAAACAAGGCGAGCTCGCGCGCCGCACGAAGTCAACACGTACGCGTCCGCTCTGTTGCCCTGCCGAAGGCAGACTGACCGTTCGGCTAATATCGCGCTGCTCTGTTTGAGTAGTTCTAAGTTCTAGCGGACTGATGACCTCAGAAGTTAAGTCCGATAGTGCTCAGAGCCATTTAAATCATTTTTGAAGTATAAAAGTATTTACGAACAGTAGAAGCAGCATTGCAGCGAACTGATCACTTAACCAAGTGCAACATAGAGTACCTGTGTAATGAATCATTCCAGCTGTATAGCTGAGAGTAATATTTGTTAAGCAATTCATTGCAGAATTAATGTAATACCCGCACGATGATCTCTGTCGTCATACTGTACCATTAGCAGACCGCGAATGGAGTACTATGTTCGTTAAATCGGATTACTCAAGATGAGAAGCGACGAACGCCACAACACTACCTTTTACTTAAGAAGGGCAGTCAGTGCTAAATTATGTGCGCCACCATTAACGTTACTGTAAGCAGTTTGACAGCATAACACCACCACAACTACTGACAACCTGAACCATTATCATCACGCAGTTGTAACTCGCAGTGATTAGAGGTTGCTGATGTTCGTCAAGAATAGCGGAAAGCGTCTCTGAAGTTCCATTTGCATTACGACTAGGACGGAGAGAATCCTGAATAACAGTAATAGGTCACCCAGCGAAGAGAAGAGTCCACGTATTGTCTCAAGTTCTTGCAGTTTGATATTAATGCAGTTCCCGATGGTTTCACACTAACGGGTTCTTTTGGCTATCGAAATACTCATATGCGAATTATAAAAGTGTAATTGCTAGAACGCCCAACTACCTTAATAACACCTCATTCTGGATTGAATATGACTCGGGAAATGACGTTAATTTGACGTTTCCATCCATCACCTGTCGTCTTACTGAATGAAGTCTGAAGTGCACGCACAGTTGTGTTGCCTGCCGCATGGATTCTGTGAAGTGTTGTGGCAGCTGACAGTCATTGCTGAATACAGACATGTGCAAATATCCTCGCTGCTCTAGGGGAACTAGTCTTTATTGCATTTTTCCGTACCGTAATTATCACAATAACACAAGGCTTATTCTGCTGAAGAACTTGATGCCACAAGTCCTTAAATAAGAACCTCCTAGCGGGAGTAATGCATGAAAGGAAACAGACTGTTGGACAAAAGAATGGACAGCTCCCTGCTTTATGCGTTTCCGATAGTGCCTACGAAAAGAATCTGGTGTCACATTTTGCTTCACAACCGTAAGCTGTTTATTTTTTTACTTCATACTAAAACAAAAGTGATGATATGAGAAGAGGAAGTGACTTATATGCTTCTCAGGAACTTTAGTTTTTCGTGTTTATTTTCTCACTTCATACTAAAACACTCTGTGACCAAAATGGTACTGACACAGAGGATGACGGACTGAAGGCGGAAATACTAAATGTCTTTTTCCAAAGCTGTTTCACAGAGGAAGACTGCACTGTAGTTCCGTCTCTAGATTGTCGCACAGATGACAAAATGGTAGATATTGAAATAGACGACAGAGGGATAGAGAAACCATTAAAATTGCTCAAAAGAGGAAAGGCCGCTGGACCTAATAGGATACCAGTTCGATTTTACACGCAGTACGCGAAGGAACTTGCCCCCCTTCTTGCAGCGGTGTACCGTAGGTCTCTAGAAGAGCGTAGCGTTCCAAAGGATTGGAAAAGGGCACAGGTCATCCCCAATTTCAAGAAGGGACGTCTAACAGATGTGCAGAACTATAGACCTATATCTCTAACGTCGATCAGTTGTAGAATTTTGGAACACGAATTATGTTCGAGTATAAGGACTTTTCTGGAGGCTAGAAATCTACTCTGTAGGAATCAGCATGGGTTTCGAAAAAGACGGTCGTGTGAAACCCAGCTCGTGCTATTCGTCCACGAGACTCATAGGGCCATAGACACGGGTTCACAGGTAGCTGCCGTGTTTCTTGACTTCCGCAAGGCGTCCGATACAGTTCCCCGCAGTCGTTTAATGAACAAAGTAAGAGCATATGCACTATCAGACCAATTGTGTGATTGGATTGAAGAGCTCCTAGATAATAGAACGCAGCATGTCATTCTCAATGGAGAGAAGTCTTCCGAAATAAGAGTGATTTCAGGTGTGCCGCAGGGGAGTGTCATAGTACCGTTGCTATTTACAATATACTTAAATGACCTTGTGGATGATATCGGAAGTTCACTGAAGCTTTTTGCAGATGATTCTGTGGTGTATCGAGAGGTTGTAACAATGGAAAATTGTACTGAACCGCAGCAGGATCTGCAGCAAATTGACGCATGGTGCAGGGAATGGCAATTGAATCTCAATGTAGACAAGTGTAATGTGCTGCGAATACATAGAAAGATATTTCCCTTATCATTTAGCTACAAAATAGCAGGTCAGCAACTGGAAGCAGTTAATTCCATAAATTATCTGGGAGTACGCAGGCAGTCACATCCGCTCACTGCAGTCAGAGCCAAGGTGATTTCTTTCTGTTTATGGCGAAGCGTCTGCTGCAGTGTCCACAATCAGCCAACATAAACAAATCGCGGCGGCATTGGGCACTGCTAATCGGTGCACTTGTCGCAAGCCTCGACCACAAGAGCGCACTGTCTCTGCTAACGATACTATGGAGTTAATACGTCTTAGTTAACGTAATATGCAGGACGTGGGTTGGGTGAAAATTCAGTTTGTAACTTCCCATCGCATTAAAATACTTAACAGTCATATTTGATGCAATATTTATTGTTGGTTGTCTCTCCAATGCTTATAGTATTGATTCAGATTGTACGTGAACACGTAACCACACACACACAGATGCAAACAGTCGTTGATTCCAGTGAGGGTGACAACTACTGTGTGTTGAACAACACATCCACCTGTCAATTCCTCAGCTGGCGTTGAGTGGATGAGATTTTTCAATTACCTTGCACTGCAAGAATTGTAAGGAGGAGACTGAAAGTAAATGGACTTGTATGCTATATCCACATTAAGACTGACTGACTGAGCCGACCGCGGTGGCCGTGCGGTTCTAGGCGCTCCAGTCCGAAGCCGCGCTGCTGCTACGGCCGCAGGTTCGAATCCTGCCTCGGGCATGGGTGTGTGTGATGTCCTTAGGTTAGTTAGGTTTATGTAGTTCTAAGTTCTAGGGTATTGATGACCACAGCAGTTGAGTCCCATAGTGCTCAGAGCCATTTGAGCCATTTTTTGAACTGACTGGCTGAATCCGACAAGAAAGATCTGGTATCAAAATGAAATTATAGAAACCGGATAATTTAAACGTCTGTATTGCAACAATGCTGCGCACATAAATTCCTATGATGGAGTAACAGGTAGCAGCTGTCTAAGAAAAAGTGAGAAATATGTCTACTAGCAGCAATGTAACGTAATTATAACCCATATGTATGTGATGGAAATACTGAATCGAACAATACACATCTATTTCAGTGGTGGGATGATACACCATATCGGATTTGCTGATGACGTAATGACGACAATAATAATAATAATAATAACAAACCGCGCGACCGCTACGGTCGCAGGTTCGAATCCTGCCTGGGGCATGGATGTGTGTGTTGTCCTTAGGTTAGTTAGGTTTAAGTAGTTCTAAGTTCTAGGGGACTTATGACCTCAGCAGTTGAGTCCCATAGTGCTCAGAGCCATTTGAACCATAATAATAACAATAATAAAAATAATTATCCCGTTTGGGGATAGTGGAAACCCTCCCCCATATGGGTGGTACCGAGGAAATCAAGTACTTGGGGTGAACCAAATACTAACACAATCCTGAAAGGCTACTCACTCCGTTGAACCCAAAATCCAGAGACGTCAGTGTGAAAATCACCGCTACTCTGGTCACCGTCTGTTAATCTCAATCATCTCGGCTGAAAATATTTGCTTCCAAACGCTTCAACACCCTCTGGTCCCGCGGTGGTCTAGCGGTTCTGGCGCTGCAGTCCGGAACCGCGGGACTGCTACGGTCGCAGGTTCGAATCCTGCCTCGGGCATGGGTGTGTGTTATGTCCTTAGGTTAGTTAGGTTTAAGTAGTTCTAAGTTCTAGGGGACTTATGACCTAATATGTTGAGTCCCATAGTGCTCAGAGCCATTTGAACCATTTTTGAACCCTCTGGTCCTGTCCGGTCCTGGTATCAACGAAGCCAAACCAATTAAACACAAGCAAACATCAACTATGCAAGCAAAGGCAGCTTTACCCTAGATGGTACACAACGCGGCTGTCGACAGGCGGCAGTTGGATTTTCGGATTCTGGGGAGTCCAGGTCAGCACGGCAGAGAATATCGAAGTTCTCTGGTAAATTTCCCTAGAAGCAGAAAACATGTATTTGAAAACTAAACATCGATACATTGACCCAAACACGAAAACTAAATAATCTCACAAAAGAAATCGACCGACAAAATATTCTGATCCTTGCACTACAAGAACCACGACTAACTGACAATGAAACCTTGCATTACGGAAACCATTGTATCTTCAAGAGCAAAATACAACAAAAGGTAGCGAAAAGAATACCAACGCTCTGCATTGCATTTCTCGAACACAGATCTATCATCAACTCTGTCAAAGAAATCAGACCCATCAACAATCGACTTATGACTATGCTCATTCAGAGCCCCAGTAAAAATTATACACTCATCAATGCACATACTCCCATCAACATCGAAAATAATAAAAACACCGGAAATGTCGAAAAATTCGGGAACACACTCGAAAATACTATGACCAAAATTCATCAAGATGACGTGATAATACTAGTGGGAGACTTCAACTCTCGATTTGGGACTGAAAACACCTATAGGAAAATCATTGGTACAAATTCAACACGCCGAAACGCTTAGACCAACTGCACACGTCTGACTGACATCTGCTAACAATTCAACCACAAAAGGATATCTTCCCACTTTAGGAAAAAACCAGTTCTTAGCTAACATGCTTGGTTGGCAGGTGCAAGCTGCTTTCGTTCGCCTTTCCAGACTCGCTGAAGGCCAGATTTTTAATTCTTTTATAGCAGAGCTACAAACTCACTAAGGGAATCATAAGAAATCGCTCGAGCAAAATTCGTCTTGCTACTTTCAGTAACCCTTAGTGTCAGAGCGAAAACAGTACGCTACTGCCAAATTCATAATGTCACTTTTGTTTTCTGCCGACATATTTTTTGTTGTTGTGAATACATAATTTCTCTATGAAATGCCACATTTTCATAATACTTGCGAATGATACAGGAAATGAAGTAATTACAAATCTTTACGAAGTCAAAAGTCGGTAATATCCTACTAATTCCTGTTAAAAGAGTCTCAATCATCTTACAAACACTTAACGCTTTATTAAGATAGACTGCTGTCGTGACGTTTTTGTAGTAAGCTCATTTTAATTTGTATTAGTACAGTGAATATTTTAATTGTTTTGTCCATTAGTTTACTAAACGCAACAGTAATCATCAAAATGAAATTAATCAGCAGCAGAATTTTATTTCACGATATCTAAAACAATCTGACAATGCTAAAGTTATTTACTAATTCTACGCCCGTAGAAACCCACTGGTTCTAACAATGCCATTAAACCAGTGTAGTTTTAAGAGTATTTTCGTCTAGAAATGAATGGCCTCGATGGTTGATCGATCAAGAGCGGGAAAGGTAAAATTTTACGAATATATGACGAGAGGGACAAGTGCTTGAGAGAGGACTTCCCTATCAATTTAAATGCCTATGAGAAGACTTTCCTGGATGTTGTTGGCAACAAATTTCAGCTGTGTTGCACACACCCCATGGGGCAGAATTCGTAGCCCAAAACACACTTTTGGAGCTATCAGACGTAAAATATTATATTTACACTACTCTTTGCTCGAGTTTGCGTCTTTTGGTTTGGCTCAGCCTTTCATTTCTTCTTAGGAACTTAACGATAAAGGCATCATAACACGTCACCAGTAACAGTACTGCATAGGAATGCTCAATGAGCGACCTGATGACGTTCAATAGTAGTCACTCCGTTGATTTTTGTTGTTTCGAATTAGAGCATGCGGTACTCCTACACCAGACTTCTGAACTTTGCCTGTTGAATGCAAATGTCGTATGATGGTATAATGGTTATCTATCACATATATATTAGTAGTCGAGACTTCCTTAATGTGGAAAATCATTCATGCCAGAACGGTCTTTGGCGTATTTTTCCGAAAAGCACTCGCTCCAAACACAGTTCAAATCTTTCTAGCTGCCTCCTCTGCGTTCACCCCTCTGTTATACCAAAAGTAAACGTTGTGTTGCAGATGTTACACCTTTTTCCAATTGCGACTCAATTTTACAATGCTTAACTGTAGTTCATGATTTTCAAGTATGCAGAATCCAATGCTTAGCTACAAGATGATAATTAGAACTTCAAATTCGAAAATGACAGTTGATCCATACACTGACAGCGTCGCGCCGCGCTCACCTGGGCGGCGCCGGATTTCAGGCGGCGGGTGGCGTCTTGCCGGTGGCCGGTAGCCGCTGCAGCGCGAAGAAACGCTCGAGCGTAAGCTGTTATGATCGCGACGCAGCCACGAGCTGTCCTGCGGAATTGTTTCTGGAATACTTGTTATTGCTGGTGGGTAGAATGTTAAGCGAATTATCTTCCATGTTCAATCAGACTCATAACTTTCGACCGACATGTGGTAAAAAAAAAAAAAATACACTGGAAGCGAACATGCGACCACAAGTTTAGAATGCACGACGATTACCACTTTTTTTTTTTTTTTTTTTTTTTCCGTTATTGATCGTTGTGTTTGGTCGTTGCGGACGTCGTAAGACATCCGTTGAAGTTCGTTGTTGATCGATTAGCTCAGTTTTTTTATTACAGAGGGTTGCTAACCCTCTGACCGAACACGCTGAGCTACCGTGCCGGCTGTAGACCACGGGCTAACCCAGTTCGACAACATCTCGGAAGTAGACAACACTTCCTCCTAACACTTCCGCATCTTACGGTGTTGCCAGATTGTGCAAATAGCCGGACTTAGAGTTGTCAGGGGCGGTCAGTTTTATTGGCCACCTTAAGTGAACGACTCGGACTTAGTCTCTGTGGCGGCCGGCCGGCAGCCAGGTTTTATGTCTAAGACATAGGTACAATTTCACTTGTCTGTGCTGTGCATCGTGCGCCCTGCTGCTTTCGAGCGGCAGTTTGACGACAGGCGGGGAGTGACAGCGCGGTGCGGCCTCTGGCGGCGGCGGCGGCGACGGCCTAGCGCTGCTAGGCATACCGATCGAATGACGGCAAGTACAGCCGCGGCTGCGGTCGGCGATAAGCTTCGCTACGCGCGCAGAAGAGACCCTCCCCCGTGTCTGCGTGTTTAAATAAAGAAGCAGTTCTTCCTATCCTATTCCTATTAAACATGATAGTGACAATCATACAAGTTGCTTCAGTGGACTATTCAGTTTTAAAGTTTGGACAGCCGGCCGGAGTGGCCGAGCGGTTCTAGGCCTACAGTCTGAAACCGCGTGACCGCTACGGTAGCAGGTTCGAGTCCTGCCTCGGGCATGCATGTGCGTGATGTCCTTAGGTTACTTAGGTTTAAGTAGTTCTAAGTTCTAGGGGACTGATGACCTGAGAAGTAAAGTCCCATAGTGCTCAGATCCATTTGAATCATTTTGAAAGTTAGGACAGGTGCTCTATTTTTTGACAGCCAATAGACTTCCCTTCATTTTGAACTTGGGATAGTGGATTTTCTCACCATTTAGAACTTGTGGTAACCGCTGTGGAGGGGGAATTGTTTAGGGGGAAATGTATGCTTCCAACTTTTGAACTGAAGTAACACAATGAAGTGTAATTATGTTCTGGACATTTAGAACTTAAGATCTTGTTTGAGCTGAAGTAACACGATGCTATATGATATATGTGTTGGCCATTTTGACAACTGTTTAAATGGAAACGCCGCTCGGGATTAGCCGAGTGGTCTCAAGCGCTACAGTCACGGGCTGTGCGGCTGGTCCCGGTGGAGGTTCGAGTCCTCCCTCGGGCATGGGTGTGTGTGTTTGTCCTTAGGATAATTTAGGTTAAGTAGTGTGTAAGCTTAGGGACTGATAACCTTACCAGTTAGGTCCCATAAGGTTTCAGACACACTTGACCATTTTTAAATGGAAACGTAAGAGGGGGATTGTTTAACTTAGACAGGCAGTATGGTATTACGCATTTAGAATAGCCCTAAAGGCAAGGTACTTCCCTTTGTCTTGGTATCTTAGACTCTGATGTCATATAAATGCACCACATACACCATATTGGATTCTGACGTCATACTAAAGCTGCGCCAGTATTCTATACCCATCGTGTCGGATTTTGACGTCATAGAGCTGCGGCAGTACGCTTTGGTCACCGTGCTGGATCGCCATTTCGATTATTGAATTAACCATCTATTTATACTTATGACAATGGCCCTATTTCCACAGTGACATCATAGGAGTCATAGGGAAATTCGATGACTCATCGATTACGTCCTCGATGATGTCATAGGTGATCTACTCTGCACCAGAATCCGCACTATGTACCTACCATCCTTCAATGTCAGGATTGCTTCACTGCTTCACCCAGGCCCCCACTCACCCCTCTGACTCTCCAGAGAGGTGGTAGAAGTGGGATGTAGTTCTCCCCACAATCAGCAGCGCAGGGCGTGCCACCTTGCGGCACGGCGTTCGAGGCATAGGCTACATTATCGTCATTTGGAGTGAGTGGCACTATTTTGTGATAATCATGGGGTCGAGGATTAGGAGGTGTAAAACCAGAGGAACTCGCTGACTTATCACTGTTTAAGGGGAATTTTAGAGATGGTGGTTACTACCTGCGCGTTGTGCACAGCACAATTGCAGTAAAGAAATCGATAATATCTAGCTAGATGATAACTGATCCAGACTGTGAATTAATATCGGTGAAGTTAAGCATAAAAAGTCGGTTAAAATGGTAATCGGATGCTTTTATAGGTCGCCTAGGTCAGGAGGTGTTGTGGTAAGTGCTACAGAGAGAACTTGCAGAATATCGTTAGCAATTTTCGTGATCATGGTGTTGCAAAGGGAGGTGACTTAAACTTGCCAAGTATAGATTGGGGGAGTCATTCTCTCAAAACTGATGCTAGAACAGAGGTTCGCAAACTGGTGGGCGCGCCCCCCTGGGGAGGCGTGATGATGTTGCAAGGGGGGCGCGGGTGGAGTTAGAGGTATAAACCTAATATTTCTTTTTAATATCGATATTTTAATAAAAATGAATGTTCAGGTATTAACGATTATGGTGCTACATGCAATCGTTTGGCGTCCCACTTCCCGCAATCCTATCTCAATAACCTATCCTAGAACATACAGCTTTTGAAGATCACGTTTAGAATGTCACGTTTAGAATGTCACACACAGAAACTCTCAAAATTACGAAGGCGATATGCGTTAATTCTAATATATCAGATCTGTAAACAACTTACTTCTGACAATTGGAGAACAGAAAAGACAGGTATTAACTATTCCGTACATTTGTACACATGACCTGAACGTAATCATGTTATAACTTTTAGCTGTAGTAGGCTATGTTCATCAGAGTAATAATCACTTATACTGCGTAACTGCAAAAATGCCGTTTTATTACCCTGTCAACGCGCGGGTCCCCATGTGATGCGATTACAGTGACTTTAACAGACTGTATACGCTTCAAATGAACTGGCGGGTTCGTAATTTGGACGCCAGGGTAATGCCCTTTGTCACCAGAAAAATGTGCACGACGTGAATGCGAAACTAGTACAAGTGTTCGTTCTGAGCAGAGTACTTCACGCCGTTCTGGAAACATTGTCGTGACTGCTAACAATGAAACATAACCCAGCTAGGTAGACAATGAAGTCCATTAGTGAGGTTTTTTTTTTTTTTTTTTTTCGAACAGTCAGTCTACAGCTCTTTCATTCGGATTACTTATCTGACAAAACAGTTATTTTTCTTCTGCCTTTTTGAAATACGCCATAATTTCGTTTGAAATTAGTGTACGTTCTTTGCTGCGACAATGGCTTCTTTTGGTACGAGTAGAGAGGTAGCTGCTTGGCACTGTGCACAGTTTCCAGCGATGTGTGAAGTGTATCCATGACCTTACTTAATTACCGTGAAATTTGACAACCAATTCATTGATGTTATCTCAAAACTTATAACGTTTCGTTTATAAGTAACGAAAGATAGGGGCACGAAAACGATTTTCGCATAAAACCCCAGGCTGCACTGCTCAGAACAGCACCGCAAAACACGTAGGAAATTCTTAGGGTACCTGTGGGCTGTTTCCGCCCTAATCTGGGAAAAGCCCGTTTCTCCCAGCAAGGGCCCTGCTCGGCCACCAGGTCGCAGACAGACAGTGCACTGACTACCTGCGCTGCGGCTGGGCTTCCCCGTTCTTCGCCCCACTCCTCACAGGCCTGTGAGGTGCCGACAGATGACAGTAGCTTTCCTTTATTTCAGTTGGTTGCTTGCAGTTGTTGACACATCTGATGTATTGGATTTTGCTGAAATCGCGTTGAATCTTTTACAGTTGTGCCTCAGTAAAATCAGTTATTATACTGTTAACTTCTTGTTTTCTTTTTACTTCACCATGAGTGTCGTGAAAAAACGTAAATATAATGATGATTATATCAAATACGGTTTTGCTTCTATACAAAAAAATGGTGTTGACCAGCCGCAATGTGTTATTTGCTATGAGGTGTTGAACAATGATTCCATGAGACCTCGTCCGGAACGCCATTTGTGGGCAAATCATGGTGCATTGAAAGAGAAGCCGAAGGAACTTTTTGCTGCAAAATGTGATAATTTGAAACGGATGAAGTTGGACACTGCTGGATCCTTCGCTCAGACATCAGAAAAGGTACAGGAAGCCTCGTATGAGTAATCGATACTTATTTCAAGGACCAAGAAAAGTCATATTATCAGAGAGACACTAGTCAAACCCTGTTTGTTGAAAGCTGCTGATATTGTTCTTGGGTCAGAAAGTAAACAAAAACTTTCACAAATACCGCTTTCTGACAATACTGTGAAACGTCGGATTGATGATATGGCCGAAGACATACAAAATCAATTAGTTACGGCCGTCAAACAATCGCAGTTTTTCGCAATATAGTTAGACGAGAGTACCGACGTTGCAAATTGTTGCCAACTGCTAGCTTTCGTTCGCTATATAGAAAATGAATCAATTAAAGAAGAGTTGCTGTTTTCTACAGAGTTAAAGACAACTTCAAAAGCAATTCATATAATGGCAGCCGTCTCTGAATTCTTTTGTAAAAATGAGTTATCATGGCAGAAACTGATAGGCGTATGCACAGGCGGTGCCCCATCAATGCTTGGATGTCGCTCAGGATTCGTGCAGATGATCAGAGAAAAAAAACCCTAGTGTTACTGCAATCCACTGTGTAATACACTATCAAGCATTGTCAGCTAAGACACTTCCAAAGGAACTCAATGATGTCTTGAAATTGTGCATCAAAATCGTGAATCATATTAAAAATAGTGCGTTAAATTCCAGGTTATTTACGGCTCTTTGTGAAGACTTGGGAGCAGAGTATAAAACACTTTTATTTCATACAGAAGTACGCTGGCTCTCAAAAGGAAATATGCTAGGAAGATTATTTGAACTTCGAGACGAAGTGATGCAGTTTTAGGAAAATAGCAAACAAACTGAATTGTATGTGGAATTTAGAAAGCCCAGTGTTCATCTTGCATTGGCTTATCTGTCAGATATTTTCGAATCTTTAAACACATTGAATTTGAAATTACAATGTGAAGAGTCAAACATAATGTTTCATCGGGATGCCATCAAAGCGTTTACTGAGAAGTTGCAACTATGGAAACGTAGAATTTTATCCTGCAATTATTCCTACTTTCTCAGATTGTTTGAAATCCTGGAAGAAGCCCGATTTCACAACGATTTTAAGGATACTGATACTAAGAGTAAAATATCGAACCATTTGCAGCACCTCATTGATGAATTCGAACGGTACTTCCCTAACAGTTGTGATGATAAAATTTATTATAGGTTAGCGACTGATCCATTTCACGTTGACGTGGATGTGTTGCCAGACAGACTACAAGAGGTAGTCTTAGTAATTAAAAATTATTCTGCAGCGAAGTATGACTTTGAGAAGATGGATAAGCCTTTATTTTGGGTGAAATATCTCACGGTGTATCCCAGCACAGCAGAACAAGCACTGAAACTTTATTTACCATTTTAAAGCACTTATTTGTGCGGAAGAGCATTTTCAGCGGTAGTGGCGATAAAAAATAAGCTTAGAAGCAAACTCAGTATTGCCAATGATTTACGTTGCGCAGTTTCTACTATTCAGCGAAGGATTCAAAATCTTGTAAAAAATATGCAAGCTCATCCTTCACATTGATTTGTTTGTTTCTTGCCATATGTGTGTGGAAATAATATTTTTATAATAAATCCGTCACATTATAAGAGAACTTGTTATTTTTCTCCTAACTATCCTTACATGTAGGTAATACTGTAAAATTATAAAAAACTATTTCGAAGAAACAATATAAAATAAACATAGTGAATCTGATTTAAATATAAAACTGCGTGTGATCCTTATGGATTCTGATGTTACGTGTGGTATGTTATTTCAACTAATAATAGTATTTCTTCTGGATGAAGACACAGCGAAAGTTTATCCTAGATATGGCAAGCGAAGAGTAGTCCTAAAATCGTATACTGGTGAAGAAATGGTGTGCAGCAAGGGAATGTAATCAAGGTAAGGAAGTTGTTTTATTCATGTTTTTTAAAGTTCTGTGTAGTCTGCAAAATTATTTCGTAAAACTTATTTTTTATTTTTTGTCTGGTTATGAGAACTGGGCGTTTGTCGCCGTTCGGTAACTGTCGTCGTTGACATAAATGCCAACCTATGCGCAATGACAATGGGGAGCGCTACAGGCGTACAAATCAGTGATGTTCGTTAACACCGTGACTGAGTGACTATTTTTGATAATGAGTGAAAATAATAAGCTACACTCAACTTCAAATAATGGCCCGGATCCACTAATCTGCAAGGGCGCAAATATTTTTCCTTGTTTACCAAGGACTTTCTTTACTTCAGGAATGGCTTATAATCACTAGACTAGACTGATGACGTAATAACTGCGACTCGATACGTTAACAGCCCACCATTTTACATGACGTCACCATCACAAATTTTTCAATAGTTTCTTGATAATTAATAAAAATCTCTATATTTTTTTAGGGGGGGGGGCACGGAAGTTTTCTTTTCGGCAGAAGGGGGGGGGGGGGGCGTGACAAACAAAAGTTTGGGAACCTCTGTGCTAGAACCAAGGACTGATGTGACATTATTCTGAATGTCTTGTCCGAAAATTACTTTGAGCAGATAGAGAGCCAACTCGAGAAGGTTGTCAAAGATCTCCTAGTAACAATCAGACCTGAACTTATCTAATCAGTTAACGTAGAGGAAAGTATCAATGAACATAGGGATGCGATAACAACTATGACTACTAGTTTTACAAGAAATGTTAAGAAAGGTAGGAAGATATTTTTGCTTAGCAAGAGTGACAGGGTACAAAGTGCAGAGTATCTGAGTAGTCAGTATCAGATATTCAGTGCTGAGGACGAAGCTGTGGAGCACAAATGGAAAAAATTCAGAACCAACATTCAATATGCCTTAGACAAGTACGTTACGAGCAAGGCGTTAGGAGACGGGAAAGACTCACTGTGGTTTAATATCCGTGTCAGTAAACTGCTACAGCCTGGAACTACGCGACCGCTACGGTCGCAGGTTCGAATCCTGCCTCGGGCATGGATGTGTGAGAGGTCCTTAGGTTAGTTAGGTTTACGTAGTTCTAAGTTCTAGGGAAATGATGACCTCAGAAGTTAAGTCTCATAGTGCTCAGAGCCATTTGAACCATTTGAAGTAAACTGCTCCGTAAACAACAGATTCAAGAGAATTCAAAACCTAACTGACAAACAGAAGCTGAACAAAGCGAAAATGAGCGTAAAGATAGCAATGAGAAAAACATTCAGTGGCTTTGAAAGTGACATTTTGTCTACCGATCTGAGGAGTAACAACATTAAGACATTTAGGTCTTATGTAAAATCAGTAAATGGTTCGAAATCGGCTATTCATTCACTCAGAGACCATGCTAACACCGAAACGGAAGATAACAGAAAGAAGGCCGAATTATCGAATTCCATCTTCCGATATTGTTTCACCACGTATAATCGCAGCCCAGTCCCTCCTTTCAATCATCGTACGATCGTCGAAATGGCATATATTAAGATAACCTATCGCGGAACAGAAAAGCAACTACAGTCGCTTAGTAATAGAACGGCATCAGGGCTAGATGAGATATATCTAAGATTCTACAAAGATTATGCGAAAGGACTTGCTCGCCTTCTAGCAGCAGTTTATCGTAGATCGCTGAGCAACGAAGGATACCTAGCGACTGGACAAAACCGCGTCATTCCTGCTTTCAAGAAGGGCCGTAGGACATATGCACACAATTACAGCCCTTTATCGCTGAAGTCAGACTATTGTAAAATTATGGAAGATGTTTTATGATTAAGAAATATGATGTTTTTGGAGAACGAAAATCTCCTCTATAAAAATCAACAGAAATCTTGCGAAACTCAGCTCACACTGTTCCTCCATGAGATCCATGGCGCTGTAGACAACGGCGCTCAGATTGATGCCGTGTTCCTTGACTTCAGGAAAACATTTGATACCATCTCGCACTGACGTTTAGTGAAAAAATGCGAGCTTATCGCCAATCGGAGCATATTTGCGTCTGGATTCAAGACTTCCTTTCAGACAGCACAGAACACGTCGCTCTTAACGGAATAAAATCAACAGATGTAAAGGTAACTTCCGGAGTACCCCGAGGAACTGTGATAGGACCGTTAATATTTGCAATGTTTATAAATGATCTAGTAGAAAGCGTCAGATGCTCTTTAAGACTGTTAGCAACTGATGCGGTTGCCGCCGGCCTCTGTCGCCGAGCGGTTCTAGGCGCTTCAGTCTGGAACCGCGCGACCGCTATGGTCGCAGGTTCGAATCTGCCTCGGGCATGCATGTGTGTGATGTCCTGAGGTTGGTTAGGTTTAAGCAGTTCTAAGTTCTAGGGGACTGATGACCTCAGATGTTAAGTCCCATAGTGCTTAGAGCCACTTGATGCGGTTGCCTCTAACAAAGTGAGGACGCCAGAAGACAGTAACGATTTGCAGAATGACCTGCAGGGGATAGATGAATGGTGTAGGTTCTGGTAGTTGACCCTGAGCGGAACAAAATGTAACATATTGCGCACACATAGGAAAAGAAAGCCACTAGCAGCCCCATGAGTCAAAGACGTCAGTAACAGCTTGCACTGTACGTGCTGAGCATTGTCCTGTAAAATGATGGTCAGGTCCTGCAGAAAGTGTCATCACTTCTGTCTCTAAGCTGGTCGTAGGTTGTGTTCCAAAAATGAAGAGCATAGAGACAGAAGTGATGACACTTTCTGCAGGACCTGAGCATCATTTTGCAGGACAATGCTCAAGCATGTACAGTGCAAGTTGGTGCTGATTTATTTGACTGATGGTGCTGTTAAGTGCTATACCACCTACTGCACTCCCCTGACTCAAGCCCTCATGAGTTCAACTCGATTTCTAAACTGAAGGCAACACTTCACGGCATTCGCTTCAGAACTACTACAAATTCGTCGGGCAACAGACGGCGCCGCTCGAAGCGTCAACACAACTGGCACTGCTAAGAGTATCCTATGACTTCCACATCACTGGCGACGGGTTATACACAATGCTGGTGACTACTTTGAAGGTCATTAAAACTTTGAAACACGTATCTGTTTTGTACGAGCTGTAAATAAATAGTTGCCACTATTAAAGTTCCAGCCCTCGTATATAGAGGTGACTGAGCAAAGTGACCTGTAGTTCAATGACCACATAGAACAGCTAGCTGGAAAAGTAGAAGTCAGATTGAGAATCATAGAAAGAATCTTAAGGAAGTGTAACTCATTCACGAGGGAAGTGGCTTATAAGGCGCTTGTTCGACCAATTCTTTTGTTCATCAGTATGGAATCCTTACCAGGTATGAAATTAAGGAGATGGGATCTGGATGTACTAAAAGAACCAGAGGTTGTTGAGAGTTTCAGAGGGAGCATTAGGAAACGTTTGACAAGAACAGGGGAAAGGAATACGGTAGAAGAAGACTGGTTAGTTTTGTGAGATGAAGTAGTGAAGGCAACAGAGGATCAAGTAGGTAAAAAGACGAGGGCTAGTAGAAATCCTTGGGCAACACAAGAGATATTGAATTTAATTGATGAAAACAGAAAATACAAAAATGCAGTAAAAGAAGCAGACGAAAGAGATTACCATCGTCAATATATATATATATATATATATATATATATATATATATATATATATATATATATATATAAATGAGATTGACAGAAAGTGCAAAATGGCTAAACAGGGCCCACTAGATGACAAATGTAAGGACTTAGAACCATATATCACTAGGGGAATGACAGATACCGCCTACAGGATAATTAGAGAGACCTTTGGAGAAAATAGAAGCAGCTGTATTAATATCAAGAGCTCAGATGGAAACCAAGTCCTAAGCAAATAAGGGAAACCTGAAAGGTGGAAGTAGTATATAGAGCGTCTGTACTAGGGAGATGTACTTAAGCGAAATATTCTAAAAATGGAAGAGACCGTAGACCAAAATGAGATGTGAGATACTGCGTGAAGGATTTGACAGAGCGCTGAAAGACCTAAGTTGAAACAAGGCTCCGGGGACAGACGACATTCCGATAGAACTACTGATAGGTTTGGGAGTGCCAGTCATGACAAAACGCTTCCATCTGGAGAGCAAGATGTATGAGACAGACGAAATACCTTCAGACTTCAAGAAGAAGTAATAATTCCAATTATTCCAATTCCAAAGAAAGCAGATGCTGACAGATGTGAATATTACCGAACTATGAGTCATGGTTGCAAAATACTAACACGAATTCTTTACAGAATAATGGAAAAACTGATAGAAGTCGATCTCTGGCAAGATCAGTTTGGGTTCGGGAGAAAGAAGGAACACGCGAGGCAATACTGCCGCTAAGACTTCTCTTTCAAGATAGGTGGAGGAAAGGCGAATCTAAGTTTATAACATTTATATACTTGGAGAAAGCTTTTGACAATGTTGAGTGCAATATTCTCTTTGAAATTATGAGCGTTGCAGGGGTAATATACATGGAGCGAAAGGCTATTTACAATTTGTACAGGAAATAGATGGAAGTTATTACGGTCGAGGGCCATGAAAGGGAAGCAGTGGTTGAGAAAGGAGTGAGTTATAGCTTATCCCCGATGTTATTTAATCTGTACATTGAGCAAGCAGTAAAGGAAACAAAAAATGTGGAGTAGGAAGTAAAGTCCAGGAAAGAAAAAGAAAAACTTTAAAGTAGACCGATGACATTGTTATTCTGTCAGACACCAAAGGACTTGGAAGAGCAGTTGAATGGAATGGATATTGTCTTGAGAATGAATATTGTCTTGAAAGGAGGATATAAGATGAACCTCAACAAAAATAAAACAAAAATATAGGAATCAGGTGATGCCGGGGGAATTAGATTAGGTAACGAGGTACTAGAAGTAGTAGATGAGTTTTGCTATTTGGGTAGTGAAATAACTGATGATGGCTGAAGTAGAGAAGACATAAAATGTAGACTGGAAATGACAAGAAAAGCGTTGTGAAGAAGAGAAGTTTGTTACTATCAGGTATAAATTGAAGTGTATGGAAGTCGTTTTTGAAAGTTTTTGTGGAGTGTAGCCATGTACGCACGTGAAACATGGACGGTAAACAGTTAAGAAAAGGAGAGAATAGAAGATTTTGAAACATAATGCTACAGAAGAATGCTGAAGAATACATGGGTAGATTATGTAACTAATGAGGAGGTACTGAATATAAATGGGGAGGCAAAGTATTTGTGACAGAACTTGACCAAAAGGGGGGGGGGGGGTCGGGTGACAGGACACGTTCTGAGACATCAAGAGATCATCAATTTAGTATTGGAGGAAAGTGTGTGTGTGGGGGGTGGGGGGGGGTGGAGGGGGTAAAAAGCGTAGAGGGAGACCAAGAGATGAATACAGTAAGCACATTCAGAAAGATGTATGTTGTAGTAGTTATTCAGATTTGAAGAGGCTCACACAGGATAGAGTAGCATGGAGAGGTGCTTCAAATCAGTCTTTGGACTGAAGACCAAATACCAGCAACACACCGAGCAGGCTGATAGAAGAGATAAAGAAGATCCAACAGAGGACGGCGCGTTTTGTCACGGGTTCGTTTGGTCGGCACGAGGGCGTTACCGAGGTGTGCAACAAACTCCATTGTCAGACTTTACAACAGAGACATTGTGCGTCACGGAGAGGTTTGCTACTGAAATTTCGATAAAGCGCTTTCTGGGAAGAATTGGCCAACATATTAATTCCTCCCGCAAACATCTTGCATAATGACCACAACGAGAAAATTCGAGAAATTAGAGCCAGTACAGAGGCTTACCGACATTCTTCCCACACGCCGTTCAGGAGAGACTAAGTTGTAGGAAGAAGTATTATGATAGTGTTTTTGTTTTGTGCAGAACAAGGACTATGGGTCGGTATTCAACCATGTGACATAGTGAGAACTGTTAGGATAGTGGTATGTTTGAAAGGTGGCGATCCTTTGGGCACTCCATCTTTCACGCCTTGTTAATTATGTAGTCCCTGCAGAAGTACTGCAGCCATCCCAGCTACACAGCGAGCCATCAGGACGAGTAATTGTAGGTATGACAGGGAATGACAGAGTTTGTTTGCTGTTAGCAACAGTAGATAAATTTTTTGTGTGTCGGCAAATCTGGCTAAGAGACGTGGCCAGGACGGCAGAAGTGAAAGAAACAGCTCTAGGTTCCTGCTGGAAAGCATCCAGGCTTCTACAAAAGTGTGACTGCTGAGATTGTGAGCGCAGTCGGTGGCCTCTCAACATAAAGTCAGCCCACGAGTGCAGCCCACTCTTCAGCAGGACAATGGCCAGCAGCCTGTATTCTGTAGGCGTATTGTACACATCGGGTGTGCGACCGACAGATGGGCGCCGAGCTTTATGAGTGCTCTGGGAAGGAGAGCATTGTCCTCCGTAGGTATGGAATGCACGCTCGTTTCTCTGGCCCCAAGTTTAGAAGGCAGAACATAGATTTTGGCGGCAAATTTTCTCATTGGAAGAATACTGCTATGCCGTGTCTAGACGGAAGTTCTGGCATTGTGTTACAAGTACGCCATTGGCAGCTTGACCACTGGGGAGGACAACTTTGGTGACTCCACTGTGACTTGGTGTCGAGAAGGAAAGAGAGGAGAGATTTTTGTGGCATTTAGGTGGATGTCCAACATAGAGGACGGTCAGAGCAAGTCGGCCAAAGTACGCTGTATGCTCGGAAAATTGGCGGAGAGCTGAGAAGAGTGCTCTACCTACCATCATCCTTATGGATAAGATACAATAAGACTTGTTATACCTATGGCATCTTTCGATCCTTATGGATAAGATACAATAAGACTTGTTATACCCATGGCATCTTTCGATGATGGTAGTTAGAGCACTCTTCTCAGCTGCTGTTATGTCAACTGGTGTCAGCAAGTGACGAGCATACGCTTAAATACGAAGATCCTCCGCCTACCTCTTCTCCCTCTACCTCACGTCAACCAGTCAGCGTAAAACGGGTTCACATAATCGTCAAAACGTAAAAAACAAAGTACAATAATAACATAAAATAGTTAGGTTTCTATTACTTTCTAAATTAAATTACAGGTCTGATGATGGTCGTGTGATATGACCGAAACCGGTCACCTATGTTATTGTAGCATACGTGGTGCGATCAAGACATAATTTTAAAAAGAAATTTTGTCATATTTTATTGTCAATCTAGTAAGATTTCTATTACTTTGCTTACCGGTTGAATCTAATGATATGCATACGATAGGCAGCGTTTGGTTTTTAATATTTCACTTTAGAAGGAAATTCTGAACAAATTAGACTTGCGATACTTTGCAGTTACTGGCGCATTTTGTTCTAATGTATATACTCTCTTTTCAGGTGTTCAGTATATTGTATGTTTTGTATGTTTGTGTTTTGTCGTTTCAGCACAATGTGCGTTCTTTTATCATTGGATTAGACGACGGCGTTTTGAATTTTTGGAGGGGTATTTTCCTAATGTGTTTGTGCTGTTTAATAGCGAAGATATTTAGAGGAATTGTATTCACTGTAGGTTCGTGTTTGACATGGTTGTTTGACGCCTGACGGATAACTATGAGCTGGGCAAGAGTCGTTAATGGAAATCGCGAAGTAGCGGGCTCTCTTAACATGGAGCACAAAAAGAGTATAGATCAGGGCGAATCACGAGACGAGGCGGTTGTTTTTTCCACGCAACACACAGAGGTAGTTAACAGCCAAGGTTCAGTGCCACGTTCAGAGGACTCTGAAACTGAAACTGATATAAGCGATGGTGAAGATATGGAAGAAACATGTCATGTCGATGTAGTAGTCCACAGTAGATGAAACTGATATAAGCGATGGTGAAGATATGGAAGAAACATGTCATGTCGATGTAGTAGTCCACAGCAGAAACCTGTCAGTGGCTGAAGATAGAAAGTCGATCCAATCTCTGCAAGCAAATAACAAAAATAGCAATGCGATGGGCAGCATCCTCGATTTTTTAAGAAGATGAGCAGAAAAAAGGCGCAGAGAAGCAGAAGAAACAAGAAGACCGGTTGCAGAATTATAAGGTAGGTTAACACGAAGTATAAAGTACACTATGTAATCAAAAGTATCCGGACACCTGGCTAAAAATGACTTACAAGTTCGTGGCGTCCTCCATCAGTAATGCTGGAATTCAGTATGGTGTTGGTTCACCCTTAGCCTTGATGACAGTTTACACTGTCGCAGGCATACGTTCAGTCAGGTGCTGGAAGGTTTCTTGAGGAATGACAGCCCATTCATCATGGAGTGCTGCACTGAGGAGAGGTATCGATGCCGGGCGGTGAGGCCTGGCACGAAATCGGCGTTCCAAAACATCCCAAAGGTGTCCTATAGGATTCAGGTCAGGACCCTGGCGGCTGGTCCCGGCGGAGGTTCAAGTCCTCACTCGGGCATGGGTGTGTGTGTTTGTCCTTAGGATAATTTACGTTAAGTAGTGTGTAAGCTTAGGGACTGATGACCTTAGCAGTTAAGTCCCATAAGATTTCACACACACACTCAGGACCCTGTGTAGGCCAGTCCATTACAGGGATGTTATTGTCGTGTAACCATTCCGCCAGAGGCGTGCATTATGAACAGATGCTCGATCGTGTTGAAAAATGCAGTCGCCATTCTAGAATCGCTCTTTAACAGTGGGAAGCAAGAAGGTGCTTAAAACATGTGTTGTGATAATGCCATTTAAAACAACAAGGGGGGCAAGCCTCCTTCTAGAAAAAGACGATCACACTATAACACCACCGCCTCCGAATTTTACTGTTGGCACTACACACGCTGGCAGATGAGGTTCAGGTGGCATTTGCCATACCCACACCCTGCCAACGGATCGCCACATTGTGTACAGTGATTCGTCACTCCACACGTTTTTCCACTGTTCAATTGTCCAGTGTTTACGCTCCTAACAACCAAACGAGGCGTCGTTTGGCATCTACCGGCGTGATGTGTAGCTTATGAGCAGCCGCTCGACCATGATATCCAAGTTTACTCACCTTTCCCCTAACTGTCATAGTAATTGCAGTGGATCTTGATGCAGTTTGGATTTCCTGTGTGATGGTCTGGATAGATGTCTGCCTATTTCAAATTACGAACCTAAGAAACTGTCGGCTGTCTGTGTCAGTCAACAGACGAGGTCGGCCTGTACGCTTTTGTGCTGTACGTGTCCCTTCACGTTTCCACTTCACTATCACATCGGAAACAGTGCACCTAGGGATGTTTAGTAGTGTGGAAATCTCGCTTATAGACGTATGACACAAGTAACATCCGACTACCTGACCACGTTCGAAGTCCGTGAGTTCCGCAGAGAGCCTCATTTTGCTTTCTCAAGATGTCTAATGACTACTGAGGTCGCTGATATTGAGTAACTGGCAGTATGTGGCAGCACAATGCACCGAATATGAATAACGTATGTTTTTGGGGTGTCCGGATACTTTTGATGATATAGTGTTGTAACACCAATAACGATTGTAACTAGTTAATACAGTGTAATTATGTGTATGTGACTATGAATTGGTTGTTCTTTACTAGTTAAGATCTTTAGATTGTCAGAGGGAAGTGAAGTTTGTAATGTACTTATTGTAAAAACTTAATACTGTTTAAAAGTAATGAAACTTCATAAAATATAAATGTTAAGAAACAGAAATGTGTATGTAAAAAATTGGTTCGTGCTTAGGGATCTTGTACTGTATAGTAAAAAAGTGTAGGGACCCCCTCCGCTACGGAAGTGGCCTGGCACGTGCTAAAAGGTGGATTTGGGAGTCGATCTGGGCTGCTACTAAGGGAGCACGCTACACTGTCAGTGGTTAGCCGTTGTACGGTTAACATCGAGGGTGCCAAGTGAGGCATTTTAAAGCCAATTTATATAGAAATTGCCTCGGATGTGCTTTCGGCTGTCGTATGGTGCTCTTGTTATTATGGAATGGCTCTAAAACGAGGATAATACGTCGCCAAGAAGATTTGAAAAGAGCATTCAACAGTAAGAGTGTGAGACAAGATAGCCGCCACGTGCTTGCCACCACTATTGCGCCACTGCTACGCCTGCTTCAGGAACTCAGATATGTATCATAGTATGGACCAGTATGTTTGTGTGAGTGGTTTTCAATAATAATTCCAGTAATGTTAACGTGTGTGTGAACTTTAAAATTGTCCTGTTCATGGAACCAATGTAGGGTCCCATCCTAAACGTACAGAAGACCTTGTATCCTGTTTCTGAATAAATATTGATTTGTGTCTGCATTAACTGTGGCAAAGGTCATTGCCAAAGTGTATAAATGTTGCTAGTTAAATTACCTGCTTCACAGTTAGTGAGAAAGGCACACAAATTGAACTTATACGAAAGTAATTTTGCTTTGATTATTACTATGAACTATTTTCTGAAGTTAATTGATCTTAATATTTGAATTACTTGCTTTAAAGTATGAACATATAAATTGTTTCAGGTGGGGTTAGAAATCAATACTGGCAAATTGCAAATTGTTTCTGAAATAGTCACAGAATTTACCTGTAAAGACAGTTTCAGTTTATGGGTCCCCACTATATTCTTTTCTATTATAAGAAAGATAAAAGGAATATTGCACTTGCTAAAGAAATCTGACACATTTACATAATAGTGAGAGTACAAAAAGTGTTTATGCAGTGTTATTTAACTTCATTTGTGGTGTTCGTATGTTAGTTAAACCAGGGCTCTTGTGATGCCCAATTTTAGACTCGTGATGTCTTGAATAACATCTTAGTGCTGAACTGGTTAATGATTGAGACAGTAAGTATTATTGCTATGAGTGAAATATCATTTAACTTCCTATGATTGCTGATTTTTCGAAATAGTAACTACTGCTACCCACTACTCAGTTCGTCCGATAGTCGTGTGTTTTCATTTAAATGAGTATTAATTAAAGTCACTCTAGCAGCTCAGTCTCATTTTTCTTCAAACTTAATGTTTCAAATTATTTTGCCTAATTAGGCTGGCGACCGTTTGTTGTTTCATTCACGTGAACTTCACTACTTTCATTACTTCCAAAATAAAGCCTTTCAAACCGGAACCGCGCTGCTACTATGGTCGCAGGTTCGAATCCTGCCTCGGGCATGGGTGCGTGTGATGTCCTTAGGTTAGTTGGGTTTAAGTAGTTTCTAAGTCTAGAGGACTGATGACTTCAGATGTTAAGTCCCATAGTGCTTGGAGCCATTTGAACCATTTTTGAAGTTTTCTATAATTGCCATAGATACGAAATTACTGTTCGATACCCTCTACCCATTAGGTAAACACACGCTTAAAACATTTCTAAATTCCTCCCATAGCGTAACGCTAGCTTGCTATATAGTGTTATACGTGGCTTTTACGTATCAGAACTTAAGGTTCAGTTACAAAGAAACTCCCGGCGGAGGTTCGAGTCCTCCCTCGGGCATGGGTGTGTGTGTTTGTCCTTAGGATAATTTAGGTTAAATAGTGTGTAAGCTTAGGAACTGATGACCTTAGCAGTTAAGTCCCATAAGATTTCACATACAGTTGAACAGTACAAGGAAACTGCGGCTCGCGTTATAGTGTATGTGTTACTGCGAACAAGAGGCAAACACTCGAAGCAAAAGAGGTCGCTACGGAAGCAAAAAGGGATGCTCATGTTGATAGAATGGAGGCAACTGGTACAAGGAAAGACGCTGTGATGGCCAAGAAGTATGTTAGGACAGCCAGAAGTGTCGGCCATCAATCTCAAAGTTCTTACCATGCTGCAGGAACAGGGACACGAGATAATTCGGGGAACTCAGGAACAAATTTGACAGCACTCTAAGAAAATTAAGATACTGGAAAACGAGCAGACAAAATTGTCACATCTGGAGCAAGGCTACGAGCGTGTCGCCAGTGGCAAGTTGAGATCATGAAGGATATTACGAACACACACGGCCGTATAAAACAGTTGGAAAAACAGGGCGCTAATAGGCAGAAGGGGGACGAGGAACGTAAGACACAAACGTAACAGGAGACGAGGAGGATTGGCACTAGCTCCGACATTACTGTACCGGTAAGTATCGTTGAATCCCCGCAGCAGAGATCAACTTATATTTGCCCACCACGAGTATGCGCAACGCAAGCGGCGGGCCTCGCCACAGTAGCGAAGCAGTCACGTCACTGCTTGCGGATTAGAAGGTTCGATGCTCATATCTTTGACGGGAGCAGTGAGGTGCACGACCATGATAGTCGATGTGACGATGACCCACGGAATATGGCACGCATGAGAGTCACAGAGACGGGAATGAGCGCACACGCTACTGAAGACCTAGGTTACGACCATGAACATTTTATATTGCATTTTATACTGTGGGATATCTTCCTGAAAGATTTTCAAGATATTATGAACGAGGTACTCCATGGAATAAAAATGATGTCCTCTGTTACTGTACTTGATAATTGTCAGTCTAAGAAATTGATAAGAGAAATAGTTGACTTCCACCCGAGGACAGCACAAGAAGTTAGAGATTGCAGGAAAACCCGAGAGCGAGGATTTTTCATTAGACAAAATGTTTGGCTTAAAGTATTTCGCCTCTCCAACGAACAGAAGCAGCGGTGTCACCAATTTTGTA